>NC_140359.1:9972676-10597676 GCF_963514085.1 Chelon labrosus | reverse complement strand
ATATATATATATGTTGCTGAATGCACAATTCCTACCCTGTAGTCCATCAACCTCTCACTCTGTATCCAATGTACTGCAGGTTGTACACCAAGCTACCCTGGATGTTGACGAGGCTGGAGCCACTGCTGTAGCTGTAACAGAAATGGGTTTTGGGACCATGGCCTTGGTAAGGATCCCATTCTTGAAGTTCAACCGCCCATTTATGGTCATCATCCTCGAGCGCAACACAGAAAAGATCCTCTTCATGGGCAAGATCATCAACCCAACAATCTGATGGAGGAAACACTTTGTGTTGAAGCACAGCTGTTTCATTTCACATTAAACACTCAGAAATATTTTCTTGTGTGGTCTCTTGCTTTATGTTTGTAAACAAAGATAAATCATATAAGAACGTTTGTACCTGTTTGTGAGTGACTTTCAGCTTCAGTGAGTGAACATGCTGGCAACACAACCTGACACACTCACTCAGCTTATTTCTATATTTTGCCAGCACAATCCAGGGAGGACTCACTGAAGGATAGATTTATTTGACGTCATACTGCAACCGTTAGTTGTCTCTAACTCATCATACACATTCGAATTATTTTCACACTGTCCATCAGGATTGTGGGTCTGTTTTTCTGTGATCCTACATGTAACACATGCACTCCCATGGTTGATTATGTCTCAAGTTTATACACTTGGTTGCCCAGATTCCAGCGCTTGAATCCCCCCCGTCCTGGCTTATATGACATTGAAGGATCAGGGTGTCATCTCTAATCGAGGCTTCCGTCATCAACTCATCAAACTGGATGAGGAGCTGTTTGGCCAATATCAGTGAATACTGTGTGATAGCCTTATTGGTCAACCTTTATGGGTCCAGACACAAGGAAAAACACAAACACAGCTCAGTTCCTATAATGTTAACAAGGTTCAATATACTGATTTCATTTCATAATTATATTTACATTACATTTATTTTAACTTTATAATTATAGATGTTATTTTTTAAAAGGATCTTAGAGCAATGGAAACTTTTTCGGATCATGTTTTCACTGTCATTAACACTTAACAAAAATATTTTGTACTCTGTCAATTTGGACATGTTAAACAGACTAAAACTTAACATTAAAAAGATTAATCTGGTGCATATTTTGTAAATCTTAAATGTGCATTCACTGTATCATACAGTATGATGCTGGGTATGGGCTAGAGATAATAATCGTAGCGCTAGTTAACTGTGTATCCCATGGAATATTAGTTTGATTCCATGGTTAGACAGCAACAATTACACAGAACAAATACAGTGGCTTAACAAATAATTGATTGAGAAAGAGCAAACAAATTCAAAGCTCAGTTGGTGATCACCGATAGAAATAGGAGGCCACCCTCTGTCCAACCCTGTGTTTTTCTGTCTGTGGTTCAAGAAACATACAGTACTTTGAGCTCCAGCCAGAAGTAGGTAAGTAGTTAGATTTTTTACATGCAGCTGTATTTAAATGTAAATTCTGACTTGATTTGCTTATCTGATCTTCTTACTGCCCACAGGGAAAGAACCTATATAAACATATAGGTTTTAATATAGGTTTTGAATATATGTGACATACATAAAATTGGCCGTTTTCATATATACGCATAAATGCTATATATAATGTATATATGCAGCATATATGCACAGATAAACTGCATATAGGTTTCATATATGTGCATATATCCTCATATAGGTTCTTTCCGTGTGGGTGGAGGTGCAGTTATATTTCTGTATGGCATAATGATCGCGAAACATGGAAAATTTGAAAAGAAAGAAAAATGTTTTTGGTTCCCTACAGAGGGTAAAACTCAACTAATTAGTTTCATGTGATTTGATTGACAGTCACCAAAACAGCCAACCTCTGTCAACAAATTTTGTTACAAAATCCTGACTGGTGCATGGAAGTACTTGACTTTGTCTCTTCTAAATCGGCCCACTTCAAGTGAATGAGATGAAAAAGAAACACAGAAAATCATATTTAAAATACCAAAAGTATTCAAACTTTGTCAGAAAATATTGTCTCCACGAATGGATAGTTGAGTAAATAAACTGTAAACTCCACAGAAATCTCTCTCTAAGCAATATCAAACATTGTGTAACCGAAAGTTCTGAACTTTTGTCTCAGTTCAGCATGATGCATGCAGCCCTGGCTATCTGGATCTTATCAGCAGTGGTCTGCGTGGGCAGAAGCCATCACCATTTAGGTCATGCCAAGGAAGCCCAAGACACCGATGTCGATGGTAGCGTCAGCAGCTTCTCACTGGTGACTTCAGCAAACAAAGAATTTGCCTTCCGTCTGTACAGGAAGTTGGCAGCTCATGCTGACTCCCAAGGCAAAAACATCTTCTACTCACCAGATAGTGTCTCTGTTGCCTTGGCTGCCTTGTCTGTTGGAGCAAGGGGGGAGACCCACAGGCAGCTTTTCAGTGGTCTGGGTTTCAACTCTACCCAGTTGACACAGAGTGATGTAGACCAAGCCTTCCGTGCACTCCTCGAAAAGGCAAACAATACGTCTCCTGAAGACATCAGTGAAGGGACTGCTGTGTTCGTGGACAACCGCTTCAAACCACAGCCTGAGTTCCTGGACTCTCTGAAGCAGTCTTATTTTGCAGAAGGGTTCAACGTCGACTTCAGTAATGCCGCAGAGAGTGCCGATACCATCAATAGTTATGTGTCAGACAAGACCAACGGAAAGATAGACAAACTGGTGGAAAACTTGAATCAAGACACAGTCATGTATCTCATCAGCTACATCTACTACAAAGGTAAAAGTTTAGATGATATAAGATCTGCCCAGACTGTCTCATTCAGAGGTATCAGTTGTAATGTGTGTTTTATTTCTGCAGGAAAGTGGGCAACTCCATTCGATCCCGAGCAGACCAGAGAGGACACATTTAGTGTGGATGAGAACACTAAGGTTCAAAGAATGACGCTTTATTCAGAGCTATTGAACAGAACAGCATTGCTGTGAATCCTTAATACTGTCTTTTCTAATTAAGGGAATTTAAATTGTCATTTTCAGGTTCAAGTCAAAATGATGTACAAGAAGGACAGATTTGATACTTATCACGACCAGCTAATAAACACATCAGTCCTCCACCTTCCCTTCAACAGCTCTTACTCCATGCTGCTGTTGTTACCTGGTGATATGACAGAACTGGAGGCAGCTATTGACCCAGGCCATGTCACCAAATGGCTGAGGGGGATGCAATCCAGGTTGGATGAATCTAAGCACCCGTCTTAAAATCTTGGGTTTCTAATATGGAAGGTTTGATACTGTACTTAGCTGTGTACCCCCATATCAATCCTTGAAATTGTCAATTTCTTCATTTTTAGCAAATACAAGATTTATGTTCCAAAGTTCTCCATCAAGACTTCCTACCAGCTGAATGATGTGTTGACTGAAATGGGAATGACAGACATGTTTGGTGATCGTGCAGATTTGAGTGGCATTTCAGAGGGTCAAAAACTGGCAGTCTCAGAGGTAAGGACAGAGAGTATCTATGCTTGATGCACATTTCCTTCCCTGTAGTCCATCAACCTCTCACTCTGTATCCAATGTACTGCAGGTTGTACACCAAGCTACCCTGGATGTTGACGAGGCTGGAGCCACTGCTGCAGCTGCAACAGGAGTGGTTATGGTGCTTATGTCCAGCCGCTTTACCCCAGTCTTGAAGTTTGACCGTCCATTTATGGTCATCATCCTCGAGCGCAACACAGAAAAGATCCTCTTCATGGGCAAGATCATCAACCCAACAATCTGATGGAGGAAACACTTTGTGTTGAAGCACAGCTGTTTCATTTCACATTAAACAGTCAGAAATATTTTCTTGTGTGGTCTCTTGCTTTATGTTTGTAAACAAACATAAATCATATAAGAACTAGTGATGCACCGATGTAAAAATTCTGGCCGATACCGATAACCGATGTTAATATTGCTGTTATGGCCGATACCGATATTTACCGATGTCGATATATATATATGAAACACATTTTTATGATAATCAAAATCATTAATCATCAATAAATCATTTTTTTCTTTTACTTTTGCATTTTATTTTCAGAAATGACTGATACTGTATTCTGATAACATTGAAAAATATTTAAGGTACAGTAGTAGGCCTAAAAAATGGCCAAAGCCACTTAGCAAAATAAAATGACTGATACTGTTTTCTGTAAACATTGAAAAATCTTTAGTTGAGCAGAGATGTCGTCTGTTTGGTCATTTTTCAAAGTCTTTGAAGAGGATCCTATGCTGTATGTAATGACTCCTCGCTATGCTGTATGTAATGACTGTGAAGGCCGGGTGATGCGAGGGGGAGCTCGTGTCAAATCGTTCAACACAACCAATTTGATCACCCACTTAAAAAACAAGCATCCCGAAGCCTACAAAGAATATGAAAAACTAGCTAATGCTAAGCAGCGGAAGAAAGCTACTGCTATCAGAGCTAGTGAGCGGAGCGCGAGCGAGCGAGGGGCGGAGCGGATGGAACTTTGGTGGAGCGCGGAGCGCTTGTTAATTTAGAGGCCGGAGCGGGCGCTCTGTTCCGCTCCGATACCGCTCACACCACCAGCCTGACGCGTGCCCAAATCCACCCAGAATTAATTTCTTCCTAATAAAACCAAAACCGTTCATTTTCAAAAAAATTGCCATGGCAAGATGGAGTTCGTGAAATATTTTAGAAAGGAAACTGATAGGGTTATTTCTCCCTCTTTTAAATTGGAGCGAGCGTGGAGCGATTTCGCTGCAGCGGGGGAGGACTTTTAGGTGGAGCGGGGAGCGAAATTGAGCGGAGCGGCCTGACGTGAATTTGAGCGGAGGAGCGGCCGACTGAACAGCCACCTGAGCCAGGAGCAGGACATTCGCACCGCTCAGCTCCGCTCACTAGCTCTGCACACACATCAAATACACAGGAATAATTATCGGCCTGTTCACATCGGCTCTATTTTTACACCTGACCGATACCGATGTGTAAAAAAATGACCATATCGGCCGATATTATATCGGCGGCCGATATATCGTGCATCACTAATAAGAACATTTGTACCTGTTTGTGAGTGACTTTCAGCTTCAGTGAGTGAACATGCTGGCAACACAACCTGACACACTCACTCAGCTTATTTCTATATTTTGTCAGCACAATCCAGGGAGGACTCACTGAAGGATAGATTTATTTGACGTCATACTGCAACCGTTAGTTGTCTCTAACTCATCATACACATTCGAATTATCTTCACACTGTCCATCAGGATTGTGGGTCTGTTTTTCTGTGATCCTACATGTAACACATGCACTCCCATGGTTGATTATGTCTCAAGCAGTAACGTGCAGTGAGGTCCATGGCTGGGTAGGCAGGATCAGCCAGAGCTTAAATCGCATACAAAAATATATATTATGTAGAACTCAATATTAAAACCACTGCAAAGTCAGTCAAATGCCGCTGTCAGAAATGTAGCTAATTGCTGACATCAGCGGATTATAGCGCGCAAACAATTACTGCCAATTAATTTTCAGAGACGTACCGTCACCTGTATTACTACAGGATTTACAGCTGAACAGCACCAAGTTA
Source organism: Chelon labrosus (assembly GCF_963514085.1). Lineage (NCBI taxonomy): Eukaryota > Metazoa > Chordata > Actinopteri > Mugiliformes > Mugilidae > Chelon > Chelon labrosus. The sequence goes on along the minus strand of NC_140359.1, from coordinate 10,592,096 downwards.
AAATTAATTTTTTTTCCCCTCAAAAGTCAAGGCTGAAAATTTTCTCAGCTCAGAAATCTCCTCTTCGCTAGCCGAAAACACTGCACAGCGGTGACAACAGCATCGCGAGACCTTGGGGGGGGTTCGGGATTCCCGCCGAGATTCCGACTCGAACTGTGGAGGCAGAGAAGCGCTGTGCCTCAATGAAGCCCATTGAAGACAGCGTGAGAACAGACTACGCATGCGCGAACCCCCTAAACTGTTAACGTTCATTTCACACACGGCAGAGAGGCAGAGGTTGAGTCTGCCTCAGCCTCCTGTATTCACATAGGCCAGCTTTGAAAACAAGCTCTCCTGAGTAGTGGCATTCCTTATACCGTTAAAACAACACATTTCACGTTTTCATTTTTTAATTTTAAAACAATAAATCAACAATCAAAACAAAATTATAAAAATATTTAAAAAAAAATATTATTTTTATTTCTTTTTCTTTTTTCTCATTAGCCTAGGTGAGGCACTGCCTACCCTGCCTCACCTGACTGCACACCACTGGTCTCAAGTTTATACACTTAGTTGCCCAGATTCCAGCGCTTGAATTCCCCCCGTCCTGGCTAATATGACACTGAAGGATCAGGATGTCATCTCTAATCAAGGCTTCCGTCGTCAACTCATCAAACTGGATGAGGAGCTGTTTGGCCAATATCAGTGAATACTGTGTGATAGCCTTATTAGTCAACCTTTATGGGTCCAGACACAAGGAAAAACACAAACACAGCTCAGTTCCTATAATGTTAACAAGGTTCAATATACTGATTTCATTTCATAATTATATTTACAGTATATTTATTTTAACTTTATCATTATAGATGTTATTTTTTTAAAAGGATCTGAGAGGAATGGAAACTTTTTCGGATCATGTTTTCACTGTCATTAACACTTAACAAAACTATTTTGTACTCTGTCAATTAGTACATGTTAAACAGACTAAAACTTAACATTAAAAAGATTAATCTGGTGCATATTTTGTAAATCTTAAATGTGCATTTACTGTATCATACAGTATGATGTTGGGTATGGGCTAGAGAGATAATAATCGTAGCGCTAGTTAACTGTGTATCCCATGTAATATTAGTTTGATTCCATGGTTAGACAGCAACAATTACACAGAACAAATACAGTGGCTTAACAAATAACTGATTGAGAAAGAACAAACAAATTCAAAGCTCAGTTGGTGATCACCCATAGAAATAGGAGGCAACTCTCTGTCCAACCTGTGTTTTTCTGTCTGTGGTTCAAGAAACATACAGTACTTTGAGCTCCAGCGGGAAGTAGGTAAGTAGTTAGATTTTTTACATGCAGTTGTATTTAAATGTAAATTCTGACTTGATTTGCTTATCTGATCTTCTTACTGGAGGCGCAGTTATATTTCTGTATGGCATAATGATCGCAAAAACGTGGATAATTTGAAAAGAAAGAAAAATGTTTTTGGTTCCCTACAGAGGGTAAAACTCAACTAATCAGTTTCACGGATTTGACTGACACTCACCAAAACAACCAACCTCTGTTAACAAACTTTGCTATTAAATCCTGACTGGTGCATGGAAGTACTTGACTTTGTTTCTTCTAAATCGGCCCACTTCAAGTGAGTGAGATGAAAAAGAAATAAACTACAACCTCCACAGAAATCTCTCTCTAAGCAATAGCAAACATTGTGTAACCAAAAGCTCTAAACTTTTGTCTCAGTTCACCATGATGCATGCAGCCCTGGCTATCTGGGTCTTATCAGCAGTGGTCTGCGTGGGCAGAAGCCATGACCATTTAGGTCATGCCAAGGAAGCCCAAGACACCAATGTCGATGGTAGCGTCAGCAGCTTCTCACTGGTGACTTCAGCAAACAAAGAATTTGCCTTCCGTCTGTACAGGAAGTTGGCAGCTCATGCTGACTCCCAAGGCAAAAACATCTTCTACTCACCAGATAGTGTCTCTGTTGCCTTGGCTGCCTTGTCTGTTGGCGCAAGGGGGGAAACCCACAGGCAGCTTTTCAGCGGTCTGGGTTTCAACTCTACCCAGTTGACACAGAGTGATGTAGACCAAGCCTTCCGTGCACTCCTCGAAAAGGCAAACAATACGTCTCCTGAAGACATCAGTGAAGGGACTGCTGTGTTCGTGGACAACCGCTTCAAACCACAGCCTGAGTTCCTGGACTCTCTGAAGCAGTCTTATTTTGCAGAAGGGTTCAACGTCGACTTCAGCAATGCCGCAGAGAGTGCCGATACCATCAATAGTTATGTGTCAGACAAGACCAACGGGAAGATAGACAAACTGGTGGAAAACTTGAATCAAGACACAGTCATGTATCTCATCAGCTACATCTACTACAAAGGTAAAAGTTTAGATGATATAAGATCTGCCCAGACTCTCTCATTCAGAGGTATCAGTTTTAATGTGTGTTTTATTTCTGCAGGAAAGTGGGCAACTCTGTTCGATCCCGAGCAGACCAGAGAGGACACATTTAGTGTGGATGAGAACACTAAGGTTCAAAGAATGACGCTTTATTCAGAGCTATTGGACAGAACAGCATTGCTGTGAATCCTTAATACTGTCTTTTCTAATTAAGGGAATTTAAATTGTCATTTTCAGGTTCAAGTCAAAATGATGTACAAGAAGGACAGATTTGATACTTATTACGACCAGCCAATAAACACATCAGTCCTCCACCTTCCCTTCAACAGCTCTTACTCCATGCTGCTGTTGTTACCTGGTGATATGGCAGAACTGGAGGCAGCTATTGACCCAGGCCATGTCACCAAATGGCTGAGGGGGATGCAATCCAGGTTGGAGGAATCTAAGCACCCGTCTTAAAATCTTGGGTTTCTAATATGGAAGGTTTGATACTGTACTTAGCTGTGTACCGCCATATCAATCCTTGAAATTGTCTATTTCTTCATTTTTAGAAAATATAAGATTTATGTTCCAAAGTTCTCCATCAAGACTTCCTACCAGCTGAACGATGTGTTGACTGAAATGGGAATGACAGACATGTTTGGGGATCGTGCAGATTTGAGTGGCATTTCAGGGGGTCAAAAACTGGCAGTCTCAGAAGTAAGGACAGAGAGCATCTGTTGCTTGATGCACATTTCCTTCCCTATAGTCCATCAACCTCTCACTCTGTATCCAATGTGCTGCAGGTTGTACACCAAGCTACCCTGGATGTTGACGAGGCTGGAGCCACTGCTGCAGCTGCAACAGGACTGGTTTTCATGCCAATGTCCATCCGATTTGCCCCAATCTTGAAGTTTGACCGTCCATTTATGGTCATCATCCTTGAGCGCAACACAGAAAAGATCCTCTTCATGGGCAAGATCATCAACCCAACAATCTGATGGAGGAAACACTTTGTGTTGAAGCACAGCTGTTTCATTTCACATTAAACACTCAGAAATATTTTCTTGTGTGGTCTCTTGCTTTATGTTTGTAAACAAAGATAAATCATAAAAGAACATTTGTACCTGTTTGTGAGTGACTTTTAGCTTCAGTGAGTGAACATGATGGCAACACAACCTGACACACTCACTCAGCTTATTTCTATATTTTGTCAGCACAATCCAGGGAGGACTCACTGAAGGATAGATTTATTTGACGTCATACTGCAACCGTTAGTTGTCTCTAACTCATCATACACATTCGAATTATCTTCACACTGTCCATCAGGATTGTGGGTCTGTTTTTCTGTGATCCTACATGTAACACATGCACTCCCATGGTTGATTATGTCTCAAGTTTATACACTTAGTTGCCCAGATTCCAGCACTTGAATTCCCCCCGTCCTGGCTAATATGACACTGAAGGATCAGGATGTCATCTCTAATCGAGGCTTCCGTCGTCAACTCATCAAACTGGATGAGGAGCTGTTTGGCCAATATCAGTGAATACTGTGTGATAGCCTTATTAGTCAACCTTTATGGGTCCAGACACAAGGAAAAACACAAACACAGCTCAGTTCCTATAATGTTAACAAGGTTCAATATACTGATTTCATTTCATAATTATATTTACAGTACATTTATTTTAACTTTATAATTGTAGATGTTATTTTTTAAAAGGATCTTAGAGCAATGGAAACTTTTTCGGATCATGTTTTCACTGTCATTAACACTTAACAAAAATATTTTGTACTCTGTCAATTTGTACATGTTAAACAGACTAACACTTCACATTAAAAATATTAATCTGGTGCATATTTTGTAAATCTTAAATGTACATTTACTGTATCATACAGTATGATGCTGGGTATGGGCTACAGACAGTGTTCGAATTATACCATGAGCTTCGGGGGGTACCGCTATTTTGGCTGGTGACGTCACTCTCCATTTTATATAGGCTTACACACACGATTTCACACTTGTGGTTCACAGTCAAATTTCCTTCGAAATATAGGTCATATGACCGTGGCTGGCTGGCCGACAAGGTAAAAAAACTAATCATACGAGCAAGCACAATGCACCCTACACGTTATAGGAAGGGTTGAATTCGGGCACGGATGAACACTGTTTCACGATGCGCCCCGTGCGTAAAATTGCGCGCCACAGTCAAAAAATATTTTTCGGTATAGCAGTGCAATGCAAACATGGAAATGCATACAGACCAATAGCACAACTTACTGAAATGTCAAACACCCGACTTAAATGTAAAATCCAGAATTATTAACATAGCCTACAGACAGACTAGCCTAGCTAGCTTCTGCAGCAGTTCCAACTGACACACACACATTTGAGCACATTTCCATCCGACAACTTTGTCCATGAGATAATAAACTGCTTGCATTAATGCAACCAGAATTGCCTTAGTTTCTCCAAGATACTGACAATATTTTCTTGGTGCAGAGAGCTTCAGGAGCTGCGTGAACTTTTAGCTATTTATCTAGCTAGAGACTACATTATGGATGAGACAAATACTGAACAACCAAATTAAGACAGTTCTGAAAACCTGTTTAGATGACGAGCTGCTCATAACATTTACCACAAAATACAACGCATGATGATATACATGGTAGTCAAAACCATAGGCAGAGTTTAAAGTTGATTCAGTCACTCTTAATTTCGCACACACCAGCGCCTGCGCCCGCACCCAGTAGGCTACGTACGTTTGACAGCTAGTGAAGAACTGAAGTTGAACGTACTGAGAAATGGTACATCCCAATGGGGGTGAGGGTTTGAAAATCGTATTTCATTAGATTATTTCCTGAATTGATGTGATGGTAATACTGCATTTAAATACATACAATTTTGGAAAGGCTAACATTATATTTTATTAAAAAATTTTCAGTACCCCCCAAACTATTATTTTCATCTACTTTGGGGGGGGGTCTAAGTCTCATCTAGGGGAGTCAGACCCCCCCAATACCCCCCGTAATTCGAACCATGGCTACAGATAATAATCGTAGTGCTAGTTAACTGTGTATCCCATGCAATATTAGTTTGATTCCATGGTTAGACAGTAACAATTACACAGAACAAATACAGTGGCTTAACAAATAACTGATTGAGAAAGAACAAACAAATTCAAAGCTCAGTTGGTGATCACCGATAGAAATAGGAGGCCACCCTCTGTCCAACCTGTGTTTTTCTGTCTGTGGTTCAAGAAACATACAGTACTTTGAGCTCCAGCCAGAAGTAGGTAAGTAGTTAGATTTTTTTGCATGCAGTTGTATTTAAATGTAAATTCTGACTTGATTTGCTTATCTGATCTTCGTACTGGAGGCGCAGTTATATTTCTGTATGGCATAATGATCGCGAAAACGTGGATAATTTGAAAAGAAAGAAAAATGTTTTTGGTTCCCTACAGAGGGTAAAACTCAACTAATCAGTTTCACGGATTTGACTGACACTCACCAAAACAACCAACCTCTGTTAACAAACTTTGCTATTAAATCCTGACTGGTGCATGGAAGTACTTGACTTTGTTTCTTCTAAATCGGCCCACTTCAAGTGAGTGAGATGAAAAAGAAACACAGAAAATCATATTTAAAATACCAAAACTATTCAGACTTTGTCAGAAAATATTGTCTCCACGAATGGATAGTTGAGTAAATAAACTGTAACCTCCACAGAAATCTCTCTCTAAGCAATAGCAAACATTGTGTAACCAAAAGCTCTAAACTTTTGTCTCAGTTCAGCATGATGCATGCAGCCCTGGCTATCTGGATCTTATCAGCAGTGGTCTGCGTGAGCAGAAGCCATGACCATTTAGGTCATGCCAAGGAAGCCCAAGACACCGATGTCGATGGTAGCGTCAGCAGCTTCTCACTGGTGACTTCAGCAAACAAAGAATTTGCCTTCCGTCTGTACAGGAAGTTGGCAGCTCATGCTGACTCCCAAGGCAAAAACATCTTCTACTCACCAGATAGTGTCTCTGTTGCCTTGGCTGCCTTGTCTGTTGGGGCAAGGGGGGAGACCCACAGGCAGCTTTTCAGCAGTCTGGGTTTCAACTCTACCCAGTTGACACAGAGTGATGTAGACCAAGCCTTCCGTGCACTCCTCGAAAAGGCAAACAATACGTCTCCTGAAGACATCAGTGAAGGGACTGCTGTGTTCGTGGACAACCGCTTCAAACCACAGCCTGAGTTCCTGGACTCTCTGAAGCAGTCTTATTTTGCAGAAGGGTTCAATGTCGACTTCAGCAATGCTGAAGAGAGTGCCAATGCCATCAATAGTTATGTGTCAGACAAGACCAACGGGAAGATAGACAAACTGGTGGAAAAGTTGGATCAAGACACAGTCATGTATCTCATCAGCTACATCTACTACAAAGGTAAAAGTTTAGATGAGATGAGATCTGCTCAGAATCTCTCATTCAGAGGTATCAGCTGTAATGTGTGTTTTATTTCTGCAGGAAAGTGGGCAACTCTATTCGATCCCGAGCAGACCAGAGAGGACACATTTAGTGTGGATGAGAACACCAAGGTTCAAGTCAAAATGATGCACCAGGAAGCCAGTTTTGATACTTATTACGACCAGCCAATAAATACATCAGTCCTCCACCTTCCCTTCAACAGCTCTTACTCCATGCTGCTGTTGTTACCTGGTGATATGGCAGAACTGGAGGCAGCTATTGACCCAGGCCATGTCACCAAATGGCTGAGGGGGATGCAGTCCAGGTTGGAAGAGCAGCCGTCTAAAAATCTTGGTTGTCTAATATGGAAGGTTTGATACTGTATTCAGCTGTGTACTGCCAGATCAATCCTTAAAATTGTCTATTTCTTCATTTTCAGCGAATACGTGATTTTTGTTCCAAAGTTCTCCATCAAGACTTCCTACCAGCTCAATGAGGTGTTGACTGAAATGGGAATGACAGACATGTTTGGTAGTAATGCCGATTTGAGTGGCATTTCAGGGTTGCCAAATCTGGTAGTCTCAGAGGTAAGGACAGAGAGCATCTGCTGCTGAATGCACATTTCCTTCCCTGTAGTCCATCAACCTCTCACTCTGTATCCAATTTACTGCAGGTTGTACACCAAGCTACCCTGGATGTTGACGAGGCTGGAGCCACTGCTGCAGCTGTAACAGGAGTGGGTATTGTGACTAAGTCCATCCAATATATCCCAGTCTTGAAGTTTGACCGTCCATTTATGGTCATCATCCTCGAGCGCAACACAGAAAAGATCCTCTTCATGGGCAAGATCATCAACCCAACAATCTGATGGAGGAAACACTTTGTGTTGAAGCACAGCTGTTTCATTTCACATTAAACTCTCAGAAATATTTTCTTGTGTGGTCTCTTGCTATATGCTTGTAAACAAAGATAAATCATATAAGAACATTTGTACCTGTTTGTGAGTGACTTTTAGCTTCAGTGAGTGACCATGCTGGCAACACAACCTGACACACTCACTCAGCTTATTTCTATATTTTGTCAGCACAATCCAGGGAGGACTCACTGAAGGATAGATTTATTTGATGTCATACTGCAACCGTTAGTTGTCTCTAACTCATCATACACATTCGAATTATCTTCACACCGTCCATCAGGATTGTGGGTCTGTTTTTCTGTGATCCTACATGTAACACATGCACTCCCATGGTTGATTATGTCTCAAGTTTATACACTTAGTTGCCTGGCTTATATGACGCTGAAGGATCAGGGTGTCATCTCTAATCGAGGCTTCCGTCGTCAACTCATCAAACTGGATGAGGAGCTGTTTGGTCAATATCAGTGAATACTGTCTGATAGCCTTATTGGTCAACCTTTATGGGTCCAGACACAAGGAAAAACACAAACACAGCTCAGTTCCTATATTGTTAACAAGGTTCAATATACTAATTTCATTTCATAATTATATTTACAGTACATTTATTTTAACTTTATAATTATAGATGTTATTTTTTAAAAGGATCTTAGAGCAATGGAAACTTTTTCGGATCATGTTTTCACTGTCATTAACACTTAACAAAAATATTTTGTACTCTGTCAATTTGTACATGTTAAACACACTAAAACTTAACATTAAAAATATTAATCTGGTGCATATTTTGTAAATCTTAAATGTACATTTACTGTATCATACAGTATGATATTGGGTATGGGCTAGAGATAATGATCGTAGCGCTAGTTAACTGTGTATCCCATGCAATATTAGGTTGATTCCATGGTTAGACAGCAACAATTACACAGAACAAATACAGTGGCTTAACAAATAACTGATTGAGAAAGAACAAACAAATTCAAAGCTCAGTTGGTGATCACCGATAGAAATAGGAGGCCACCCTCTGTCCAACCTGTGTTTTTCTGTCTGTGGTTCAAGAAACATACAGTACTTTGAGCTCCAGCCAGAAGTAGGTAAGTAGTTAGATTTGTTTTGCATGCAGTTGTATTTAAATGTAAATTCTGACTTGATTTGCTTATCTGATCTTCGTACTGGAGGCGCAGTTATATTTCTGTATGGCATAATGATCGCGAAAACGTGGATAATTTGAAAAGAAAGAAAAATGTTTTTGGTTCCCTACAGAGGGTAAAACTCAACTAATCAGTTTCACGGATTTGACTGACACTCACCAAAACAACCAACCTCTGTCAACAGACTTTGCTACTAAATCCTGACTGGTGCTCTTGACTTTGTTCCTTTTAAATCGGCCCACTTCAACTCAGTGAGATGAAAAAGAAACACAGAAAATCATATTTAAAATACCAAAACTATTCAAACTTTGTCAGAAAATATTGTCTCCACGAATGGATAGTTGAGTAAATAAACTGTAACCTCCACAGAAATCTCTCTCTAAGCAATATCAAACATTGTGTAACCAAAAACTCTAAACTTTTGTCTCAGTTCACCATGATGCATGCAGCCCTGGCTATCTGGATCTTATCAGCAGTGGTCTGCGTGGGCAGAAGCCATCACCATTTAGGTCATGCCAAGGAAGCCCAAGACACCGATGTCGATGGTAGCGTCAGCAGCTTCTCACTGGTGACTTCAGCAAACAAAGAATTTGCCTTCCGTCTGTACAGGACGTTGGCAGCTCATGCTGACTCCCAAGGCAAAAACATCTTCTACTCACCAGATAGTGTCTCTGTTGCCTTAGCTGCCTTGTCTGTTGGAGCAAGGGGGGAGACCCACAGGCAGCTTTTCAGTGGTCTGGGTTTCAACTCTACCCAGTTGACACAGAGTGATGTAGACCAAGCTTTCCGTGCACTCCTCGAAAAGGCAAACAATACGTCTCCTGAAGACATCAGTGAAGGGACTGCTGTGTTCGTGGACAACATCTTCAAACCACAGCCTGAGTTCCTGGACTCTCTGAAGCAGTCTTATTTTGCAGAAGGGTTCAATGTCAACTTCAGCAATGCTGAAGAGAGTGCCAATACCATCAATAGTTATGTGTCAGACAAGACCAACGGGAAGATAGACAAACTGGTGGAAAAGTTGGATCAAGACACAGTCATGTATCTCATCAGCTACATCTACTACAAAGGTAAAAGTTTAGATGAGATGAGATCTGCTCAGAATCTCTCATTCAGAGGTATCAGTTTTAATGTGTGTTTTATTTCTGCAGGAAAGTGGGCAACTCCATTCGATCCCGAGCAGACCAGAGAGGACACATTTAGTGTGGATGAGAACACCAAGGTTCAAGTCAAAATGATGCACCAGGAAGCCAGTTTTGATACTTATTACGACCAGCCAATAAATACATCAGTCCTCCACCTTCCCTTCAACAGCTCTTACTCCATGCTGCTGTTGTTACCTAGTGATATGGCAGAACTAGAGGCAGCTATTGACCCAGGCCATGTCACCAAATGGCTGAGGGGGATGCAGTCCAGGTTGGAAGAGCATCCGTCTAAAAATCTTGGTTGTCTAATATGGAAGGTTTGATACTGTATTCAGCTGTGTACCGCCAGATCAATCCTTAAAATTGTCTATTTCTTCATTTTCAGCGAATACGTGCTTTATGTTCCAAAGTTCTCCATCAAGACTTCCTACCAGCTCAATGAGGTGTTGACTGAAATGGGAATGACAGACATGTTTGGTGATCGTGCAGATTTGAGTGGCATTTCAGAGGGTCAAAAGCTGGTAGTCTCAGAGGTAAGGACAGAGAGCATCTGCTGCTGAATGCACATTTCCTTCCCTGTAGTCCATCAACCTCTCACTCTGTATCCAATGTACTGCAGGTTGTACACCAAGCTACCCTGGATGTTGACGAGGCTGGAGCCACTGCTGCAGCTGCAACAGGAGTGGGTGTTGGGAGGTCCGCCCGCTATATCCCAGTCTTGAAGTTCGACCGTCCATTTATGGTCATCATCCTTGAGCGCAACACAGAAAAGATCCTCTTCATGGGCAAGATCATCAACCCAACAATCTGATGGAGGAAACATTTGTGTTGAAGCACAGCTGTTTCATTTCACATTAAACACTCAGAAATATTTTCTTGTGCGGTCTCTTGCTTTATTACTGTAATGTTACACTTTTAATGGAGAGCCTAACCTATCAGAATCAGGTCCTCATCCATGTCATGCTATGAACACAGGTAAGAATTGGACAGATGTAGCTCTGAGCTGAAAAGTGTATAGTGAGGTCAAGTACGGTTGTCTTTGAAATTAGAGTTGTTAGAAAAAAGTGTCTGCACCCCTGTTACATAAAAAGTGTTTGTGATGTAAAGAAAATCAAACAAAGGTGAATGCTAAAGGATCTTTTGTATCTGGTTGTGAGTGACTTTCAACTTCAGTGAGTAAACATGCTGGCTACTCAAACCTGACACACTCACTCAGCTTATCTTTATATTTTGCCAGCACAATCCAGGGAGGACTCACTGAAGGATAAGTTCATTTAGTTTGATCCTACATGTAACACATTCACTTCCTTAGCCGTTTACGTTTTACGTTCCATTTGCATGATCATGATATCGTCCTCTCCACTGATAGAATCAATACACTTAGTTGCCCACCTTAACTTTTCCCTTGTGCTCCCCACCCTGCATACACTGCAATGTCAGATATCATACCTCATCATCGGGCCTAGACTGTATCAGATTAGTGAAAAAACAAAACAAAACAAAAAAATCACTGTCCTCATTATTCCACCTTTTGGATAAAATTAGTTCCTGTTGAGTTTGTGTTTTCTTGAGTTCAATAATCATTGCTACATCAAACCAGATTTGTACCACAATTCACTCCACTGTGTACATATTTTTTGTCTGTTTATTTAGTATAAGTGTGTGCTGCCATATTTAAAATGATGGCTCTATTTTATAAAAGAAAGATGAAGAATATCATGTGGCTTGGATGTAACCAAGAAATCACCTGTAATATAAAGTATCTTACCTTTTATAATCTTAAGTTTGCCTGCCACCATAACTGGAATACACATTTCCTGTCCGACACACCACAGATGTTGAAGTTGGTCAACATATCTTGGTGCAGACAGCTGAAGGAATTCTAAATCTTATTAGAGCTGCGAAAGACCATCTACTTTGTTATCATTCAGTTAGGTCCTTTGGTAGCATGTCTGCCTGGTACAGAAACTGCTGCTCCCAGGAGAGGGACGCGTTGATCTTTGGATCTGCACTCCCCAACCTACAGGACATCTACACCAGGACAATGTATGTACAGCACGCTGGAGATCATCAAGGACACTTATCACCCCAAGCATTAACTGTCTTCCATTTGGGAAGTGGATCCACTCATTCATTGCCTGAACTGAGAGGCTTAAATGGAGTTTCTTCCCCGAGGCTTTTACATTACCATGCATCATAACCAGGACTTGAGCATTATAACTTGGACTCATAGTATCATAAGGACTTTTCATGCAGCTGTGTCACAGTATCAGATGTAAAGTGCACGAAAGGTGAAGTTACTAGTATCCTCACTTTGCACTTTACTCCACATGATACATTATTATACTCATTCTCTCTCAGTCCTTGCAAAACTGTGTCCACCTTCTCTGACATTTTTTTTTTGTTGTTTTCTTATTCAGTTTCTTATGACTATTACCTTACTGTCACTATTCATATATTCATTCATAGTTTTAATTATTTTATTTTCTTATCTTCTTGAACTTTTAATTACCTGTAAATTTGCCCAGTCGTTAATTGTTGTAATTTAATTCAACTGCTGCTATGCCTGTATATTATGCACTAGACAAGTCTTAAAGCTGAAAATGTGTTCATTTTCCTGTCAAGTTTCTGCTCTAATGCATCACAGCTGTATAGTTTCAGGTGTAATGCATGTTTCTAACACAAAATGGGGATCTTTAACTGACAAATACTGAAACTGTCACAAGCAAGGAATAAATAAAGAGAAAAGATTCCTGTAATTGAGATTTTACATTCTGCTCTCACTCTTTGTAGCGCATTCAAATATGCTAATATGATCTTGAATATTATGATCTATATTTAGATCAAATAAATAAACCTATATAGACAATATCTTCTTTTTTTTGTGGTGTAGAAACTGGTGCTTGGTTCAACACTCCCTACATGCACCAGCCAGCATTCAGATCCTTAAATAGACTGCTATTTTAATGCAAAAGCATAACTCATACCCTCAGGGCCTGAGGCACACAGGCTAGATCTAATGGAAGGGTCAAATAGCCTGTCAACTCTTGTGACACCCAGTGGTGAGTAAATCTGAGGCAAAGAAGCTTGAGCCTAAAATCAGCTGCATTATTCATTCAGCTCCATTCGACACAGTGTCTGCAGAAGACTTACTGGGAAATAATTATCTTACAGCTGTCTACAAGGCATGAACCTGTAAAAAGCCACAACTACAAACTGCTGTACACCTTTTAATGAACTTTTTGCTGAAGATAAAACTGCTGGGTCACATCTGACGTCTATCCGAAACTTGAAAAGAATGTCATATACAGCTAGACTTCCAGCGTCCTGGAATGATAAACCCCCTCCTCGGAAAGTGGAAATTGACCTGAGTTCACCTGGATTAGCCGTGTTTGAGTTGGAAAGACTTTTGTTTACTGGAAAAGCCATCATCAGCCACGCAGATGAAGTGTGGCCAAAGCTTTACATTGGTGACCAGTGAGTATCCCAAATCTTTCTTTTGGTGAAAACTTATAAAGTGGACTCTGTTCCCCTACCTTTTTATTGTCCTAGTGTCATTATTCTGTTGAGACAGAGTGAATTACCTAAGCCCTTTTTACAAGAGCTAAAACTTGGATTCAGTCCACATATGTGAAAGAGGAATGGACCATAAATCAGATTTAAAAGCAGAATGAGTAACTTAAGATTTCTCAAGTTGCATTCCACTTTGGGAACTTGCGTAAACTACAGATATGATATGTGAGACTTTCCACTGATGCCTAGTCATGAAAGCATGTCTCAAGTCTCTAAGACATTCTCACTCACATGCCTGACGGGTTTGTCTAAATGTCACTCCATCACTATGTAACATGTTTCTTGCATATGGAGCCTGAGGAAGTACCTGCGAGGTGCAAAGTTTAACTGTATATTGTACCTAGTCAGATCCAGTGTTGTGTTTTTCAGACACAGTGCAGAAAACCAGACTGATCTAGCCATGCATCGAATCACTCACATCCTGAACGCTGCTCACAGTAAACGCAAAGGACGGCCAGATATCTATGAGGGACTGAAGATAACCTACATGGGCATAGAGGCTCATGACTCCTGCGGCTTTGACATGAGCGTCAACTTCCAGGCTGCAGCAGACTTTATCCACAGGGCTCTCAGCAGAGGAGGTACAAATGGCGAAGATGTAAATAAAAGAGAAAGGCTTTGGTGTCTGGAAATGAATGGCGTAATGTTTCTCTGTGATTCTCAGGCAAAGTGCTGGTGCATTGTCATGTGGGAGTGAGCCGTTCTGCTACCCTAGTCCTGGCTTATCTGATGCTGAAGCAGAACCTGACTCTCGTGGAGGCTATTTGTGCTGTGAAAGACAATCGAGGTGTCATCCCTAATCGAGGCTTCATCCGTCAGCTCATCAAACTGGATGGGGAGCTCTTTGGCAAACATTAGTGAAGCCTGTCTGATAGCCTTACTGGTCAACTTTTATGGATCCAGACACAAGGAAAAACATACTTATTATATATTGTATAGAAAGTGCATAGATGTTTTCACAGTTGCAAACAGGAAATGAAAATATTTTTTATATTCTGTCATGTTAAGTGGATGAATCTGATGCAGATTTTGTGCATACAAAAAACCTCTCTATTGTACATACCAAAAGATTAAATGTGTATTCACCACATGGCACAGTACGATGTAGGGTATGGGTTACAGCTAATAAACATAACAGTAGTAAAATGTGTATCGTATGCAAAATTAGTTTGAAACCATGGGAAGACAGCAACCATTACACAGAACAAATAAAGAGGCTCAAACCACATCCGTCTCCAAATAACTGGCTTAGACAGAGAATAAACAAAGTCAAAGTTCAGTTGCTGTTCAGTCAGATAAATGGGAGGTCTCTCACTATCCAGCCTGTGCTTTTCTGTCTGTGGTTGATGAAACATACCGCACTGGGGCTTCAGCCAGAAGAACGTAAGTAGATTTAGGGAGCTCAATAGATTTTTATTTATTTCGTTTGATACACAATGTGTTGAATTAGTCATTGAACCAATGCACATGCAGTTGTATTTAAATGTAACATCTGTGGACTGAAATTTAAATTCTGACTGGATGTGCTGATCTTATCTTCTTGGATGCGCAGTTATGTTTCTGTACGGCATAATGATCATGACTGAAAACTAAAAAGAAAACTAAAGATTTTTGGTTTCCCAAAAAATTAAAACTCAGCTAATCAGCTTCATTAAGATTGTGTGCAAGAGGTTTGATGTGATTTGATTGACAGTCACCAAAACAGCCAACCACTAGCAACAAAATCTTGGTGCATGGACGTACTTGACTTTGTTCTGTCCAAACCAGCTCACTTCAAGTGAGTGAAATGGACAAGAAACCTAAAATAAAACAAACTTTGGTAGAAAATATTGTTCTGACAAAGAAACCTACAGCTGATAGTTGAGTAAATAAACTGTAACCTCCACAGAAATCTCTCTCTAAGCAATAGCAAACATTGTGTAACCAAAAGTTCTGAACTTTTGAACTTTTGTCTCAGTTCACCATGATGCATGCAGCCCTGGCTATCTGGATCTTATCAGCAGTGGTCTGCGTGGGCAGAAGCGATCACCATTTAGGTCATGCCAAGGAAGCCCAAGACACCGATGTCGATGATAGCGTCAGCAGCTTCTCACTGGTGACTTCAGCAAACAAAGAATTTGCCTTCCGTCTGTACAGGAAGTTGGCAGCTCATGCTGACTCCCAAGGCAAAAACATCTTCTACTCACCAGATAGTGTCTCTGTTGCCTTGGCTGCCTTGTCTGTTGGAGCAAGGGGGGAGACCCACAGGCAGCTTTTCAGCGGTCTGGGTTTCAACTCTACCCAGTTGACACAGAGTGATGTAGACCAAGCCTTCCGTGCACTCCTCGAAAAGGCAAACAATACGTCTCCTGAAGACATCAGTGAAGGGACTGCTGTGTTCGTGGACAACCGCTTCAAACCACAGCCTGAGTTCCTGGACTCTCTGAAGCAGTCTTATTTTGCAGAAGGGTTCAATGTCGACTTCAGCAATGCCGCAGAGAGTGCCAATACCATCAATAGTTATGTGTCAGACAAGACCAACGGAAAGATAGACAAACTGGTGGAAAACTTGAATCAAGACACAGTCATGTATCTCATCAGCTACATCTACTACAAAGGTAAAAGTTTAGATGAGATGAGATCTGCTCAGACTGTCTCATTCAGAGGTATCAGCTGTGATATGTGTTTTATTTCTGCAGGAAAGTGGGCAACTCCATTCGATCCCGAGCAGACCAGAGAGGACACATTTAGTGTGGATGAGAACACCAAGGTTCAAGGAATCACACTTTATTCAGAGCTATTGAACAGAACAGCATTGCTGTGAATCCTTAATACTGTCTTTTCTAATTAAGGGAATTTAAATTGTCATTTTCAGGTTCAAGTCAAAATGATGCACGAGGAAGACAGATTTGATACTTATTACGACCAGCCAATAAACACATCAGTCCTCCACCTTCCCTTCAACAGCTCTTACTCCATGCTGCTGTTGTTACCTGGTGATATGGCAGAACTGGAGGCAGCTATTGACCCAGGCCATGTCACCAAATGGCTGAGGTGGATGAAGTCCAGGTTGGAAGAATCTAAGCACCCGTCTTAAAATCTTGGGTTTCTAATATGGAAGGTTTGATACTGTACTTAGCTGTGTACCGCCATATCAATCCTTGAAATTGTCTATTTCTTTATTTTTAGGACATTCGAGATTTATGTTCCAAAGTTCTCCATCAAGACTTCCTACCAGCTGAAGGATGTGTTGACTGAAATGGGAATGACAGACATGTTTGGTGATCGTGCAGATTTGAGTGGCATTTCAGAGGGTCAAAAACTGGCAGTCTCAGAGGTAAGGACAGAGAGTATCTGTTTCTTGATGCACATTTCCTTCCCTGTAGTCCATCAACCTCTCACTCTGTATCCAATGTACTGCAGGTTGTACACCAAGCTACCCTGGATGTTGATGAGGCTGGAGCCACTGCTGCAGCTGCAACAGGAGTGGGTATCATGCTAATGTCCCTCCGCTTTACCCCAGTCTTGAAGTTCGACCGTCCATTTATGGTCATCATCCTTGAGCGCAACACAGAAAAGATCCTCTTCATGGGCAAGATCATCAACCCAACAATCTGATGGAGGAAACACTTTGTGTTGAAGCACAGCTGTTTCATTTCCCATTAAACTCTCGGAAATGTTTTCTTGTGCGGTCTCTTGCTTTATTATTGTAATGTTACACTTTTAATGGAGAGCATAACCTATCAGAATAAGAATTGGGTAGATGTAGCTCTAAGTTGCAAAGTAGCAATGAGGCCAATGAACCGGTGTTCGTGATGTAAAAAAAAATCATTCTTATCATAATTGTTTTACCTTTACTTCAGAAAAGTACAACTTATGGAAAGTGACTGCAAACCAATGTAACACCTTTCAAAGAAAAAAGATATGACATCATTTAGAATAATTGCATTCACAAAGGAGTCACAGCTCTTTCTTGAAAGTACTGGTTACTCCCCACATGTGACTCTATTCTTCATCTGTCTGGACAGGGTGGCACGACAGATTTTGTGATGAAAAATCCAACCAAGCCCAACTTTGCAAAACCATGTGTCCAACCTTCAAATACTATGTTCGAAATATGTTAAGGTCTCATGAGACCAAGATTCAGCTTCTTCCCCAACATGATAAAAGGTATGTTTACTACAGCACAACAGCAAAATAACACCATACCCATAAGACGTAAGACATAAGACATGTTTATTGATCCCACGTATGGGAAATTACCTTGTCACAGTAGCATGGAATTTGGCAAAAAATATATATACAAAACAGTGACGACTTTGACTTCGACAGGGGAAAATTACCAGGGGGAAAAAACACAAGTAGCTACTAATTTGAAAAATATATACAAAAAATAACAACGCTTCGAAAAATATATAGAGAAATATAAAGACATTCTGTATATACATTGGGGTGGTGGAATAAAAATTTACAAATAAATAGACTGCTAAAACTTTAAGAAAAACTATAAGTTGGTGAGGTAGTGGTTTGTGCAAAAGGCAGTGCAAAAAGGCAGATTTATTTGTGCAAAATGACAGTTATTATTGACTCAGGCTGGTGTTGTACAGCCTGATGGCAGTTGGAATGAAGGACCTGCGGTAGCGTTCCTTCTTGCAGCGTGGATGCAGCAGTCTGCTGCTGAAGGAGCTGCTTAGGTCCCCTACAGTCTGATGCAGTGGGTGAGAGGGGTTGTCCATGATTGATGTCAGCTTGGCTAACATCCTCCTCTCACCCACCTCCTCGATGGAGTCCAGAGAGCAGTCCAGGACAGAGCCGGCCCGTCTGACCAGCTTGTTCAGTCTCTTTCTGTCCCTCTCTGAGCTCCCACTGCTCCAGCAGACAACTGCATACAAGATGGCAGAAGCCACCACAGAGTCGCAGAAAGTCCTTCAAGTCCCATGGTGAAGGATGGTGGTTACAGTATTGTGATTTGTGCCTACTTTTCTTCAGCTGATACTGGGGTTTATATGAATGTGGAGGGAATCATAAATAGCTAGCTAGTACCAGTCAAATACAGTACAGAACCTTCTGGAGTATGCCAGAAAGCTGAAATATGACATTCAGCAAAACAATGATGTAAAACACATATCTATATGAACAAAACACTTCTTATTCACTTAGGTGAACAATTATTTCCTCCGAAATATTTTACATAGGTTGTCAGTGTCATTGTGTAGGTTGAAATTTGCTAAATAAATGCACAAAAGTTCCAATATGATTTATCTTCTTTTAATTTGATAAACACGAGTGCAGAGTTTTCATACTTACCGAATAGTTTCTTAATTAGGAAATTAAACTTTATTTCAGTTCAGTCAGACTATTCACAGCAGCCAAAAAATAATTCAAACATTGACAAGGATTTGTTTGTTTGTTAGCCTGTCCTTTCAGGTTGAAGTCCAAGTACACAATGTAAACATTAGTAACTAGTTCTTTGATGCAAAAACAAGATGTGAACTGACAGCAAGTGGAGCAAGTACATGGATCATATACTGTAGAAAGATATGTACAGCATGTTTCCTAATAAAATTGTTTTGTTAAGTCAGTTATTCAGTAAGGATGGTCTTCTTTTTACTAAAGAAGACATTCTGTCCAACATAAAATCCCTGTAGCACCATTGTATTGTGCAAAAGTCTTTAGTGCAGTAAAAAACATGCGCTCCTGTAGCCAAGTCCAGGCATGTTGGTAGTATCATTGATCTACATCAGAGGTCTTCAACAGGGGGTCCGCGACCCCTAGGGGGTCCGCGGAGGTACTGCAGGGGGGTCGCGAAAATGTTTTGATTGATTAGACATTTTTTTATATTCACCTCAGTTTGAGGTATGTTTATAAATGGCAGTGGCACGGCCACCCATACCACTGTACCTTGCATGTTCAAAATAAAAACATGAATATATTAACCTGTTTGTTATTTTAATATCTTAGTATTGAATGCAGAACAACAAGGTACATTTCTACAAGGCACTATAGGACCGGTTTAATATAAAACACAATTTTATACAATATATATATATAAGTAGGGGGTCCCCGCTCCATCTCTCCATCAGATTGGGGGTCCTTGGCCTGGAAAACGTTGAAGACCCCTGATCTACATGATGTCTGTTCCACTGAGATATTGCTACATTACCATAGGTAATTTTGTGGTAGAATCACTTTAAAATTTTTAAATAACACATTTATGCAAATAAACACTCCATTAAGCAAAACAAAAAAGTGTGTAGTGTTGTAACACTGTAATGTGTTAAAAATGTTAAACTCATTATCATGGGGAAAAAAATGCAGTTTGTTCATCCGACTCTAGGTGGCAGCAACGCGCCTCGCGGAGTCTGTTCTGCTGGAAATCATAAATCTCACGAAGAAGACATCCGTTGTGTTTTGATTGGATGATATTCAGTTTGTTTTAAACATGGCCGAAACAGCGGTAGACGGAGCGCAAGCTGGGACATTTTTTCGGAAAGAAAGAATAAAATGCACCCCGGAGGAGGAGGCCAGGCTGGAGAGGGAGCATTTTTGGAGAATAATTGATGCTTTTAGATTTTACAGGTATACGAAAAATGTTGAAAAATAAAGCCCCAGACAGGCAGCGGCAGTCAGTGTTACTAAACGATGTTGCTAGCAAAGAAAAAGATCCCAAGGTTTGGAGGAAAAACTGCTAACAGATATAGTCCATATTTATCCAAGCATTTGTTAAATTAGCTTGTATTTAATCAGCTTACTTTGGAATATATTTGCTTATTTTCTGACTTCAGATCCTTCCATTGCGTGGTACTCTACTCCACCCTTTGTCCTTCTTACTCTCTCTCATACTAAATAAGCTTAGGAGACACTGTACATCAGTGAACGGCAGTTGGTGTTTTTCTTCCTACCAGGGTCCATGTCCAGGACCAAGTCAGACGTGCTGAGCGTCAGTTTCTGAGCCTTTCACAGCGCCACCAAAATTTGCTGCCCGCTGTTTTGACCAATCTGACCCGGATCAGCCGGTGTGCCGACCACAACCAGGAGGTGCTGCAGGCCATCATTGACAACAGCCTCCACATGTTTGAGAATATGGAGTATGGTGAGAGGGTAAGACTTGACTCAAAACACGTGTAGTCTACTGTGTGTACACATTATTCACTCAGATCCATTTTTGATACTCTTCGCAGTTCTGTTATGCAGATATGTCACTTGTCCTTCTTTGACCAGGAGGACCCGAGGAAGGTGCGCCCTCCCTCTACATTTGACATGGACAAACTCAAGTCCACCATAAAGCAGTTTGTCAGAGACTGGAGTGAAGCAGGTCAAGCTGAGAGGGACACCTGCTACCAACCCATCATCCAAGAGATCCAAAGACTTTTCCCAAATGACCAATAGTAGGAAACATACATGTTCACTTGGACAAACACATGCATGCCAACACAGCGAAGTCATATTTTGTCCTTGCATACACAAAATAAAACTAAAGGCATGTGGTTTTCTAGTAACAAAAACCGACACATACTGCTTGTGCTATGGTTTCAGTGCACCTTGTAATTAATTATGTGACTTACTCAGTGTTTTCTATGTGATATGTGCATTCTGTGCATTTTATTATGTCAGTGATGTGTCTAAGGTGAGCGTGCTGGTTCCGGGTGCTGGGCTTGGCCGTCTAGCCTGGGAGATAGCTCGGCAGGGTTATACATGCCAGGGCAATGAATGGAGCTTCTTCATGCTCTTCTCCTCAAACTTTGTTCTCAATAGGTAACACACACACACACACACGCACACATTAATATGCCTTAACAAACATCTAGGGACTGTTAAATTTTTTTGCATGCATGTTACTTGCTTGAGGTGGAAATTTGTATTAATTAAGCTTTATTTCTTAATCCTCTGTGTTAGAACACATTATTTACATTCAGTTATTTGTTGGTACGACTCTCACTACATACTGAACAATACTCATGTGCTCATAAAGTTTTACTGCTCCATTCAGGTGTGAAGAACTGAACGCTCTGACCCTCTATCCTTGGATCCACCAGTTTAGCAACAACAAGAAATCCTCTGACCAAACACGACCAATCAGATTCCCTGACATCAACCCTCAGAGCTTGCCGCTAACTTCAGACTTCTCCATGGTTGCGGGGGATTTTGTGGAAGTCTACTCTGACTCAGGTAAGTTATAGGTGATAAGATGTTCAACCTTTGACATGTTCTAAGTTATGGATACAGTCAGCCTTCAGGAAGAGGAATGTTGGAGAACTTGACACATTCCTCAATCTTGTCAAATGTGGATATGCACTACCGGTCAAAAGTTTTACAACACCACACTTTTTCCAGTTTTGTACTGAAGATTATTCAGTTTAGTGTCTCATTGCACTCTGAAATGAAAGCATAGAACAAATAAGCAATTTGAGTTGAAAAAGAAATCATGGAATCAGTTTATAGACCAAAATGTATTCTAAACTTTTTACTCATCAAAGTAGCCACCTTTGGCAGATATAACAGCTGAACACACTCGTGGTATTCTTTCTTAAATAGAAATCAAGTCTGTTGCAGAAGTTCCCATAAATGTGTGGCACTTGTAGGCTGCTTGGCTTTCACTCTTCTGTCCAGTTCATCCCAAACCAGCTCGATGGGGTTTAAGTCTGGAGACTGTGCTGGCCACTCCATGTTTTCAAGCTTACCATCTTGTTCTTTTTTCCTGAGGTAGTTCTGGCATAGCTTGGACTTGTGTTTTGGGTCATTATCTTGCTGTAGGATGAACCTCTGACCAACTAGGTGCATACCAGAGGGTATTGCATGGAGCTGCAGAATGCTGTGGTAGCCGTTTTGGTTCAGGGTGCCTCTCACTCTGTACATGTCACTGACCCCGGATCCAGCAAAACAGCCCCAGACCATCACACTTCCTCCTCCATGTTTGACAGTTGATGTCACACACTGTGGAGCCATCCCCTTGCCTACTCGACGGTGTACAAAGATCCTGCGTGATGAACCGAAGATTTGAGATTTTGATTCATCAGTCCATAATACCTTCTTCCAGTCTTCAGTAGTCCAATGGCGGTGTTTCATGGCCCAGGCGAGCCTCTTTGTCTTATTCTGACATCTTAGCAATGGCTTTCTTGCTGCAACTCGTCCTGTCAAACCTGCAGCTCAAAGTCTTCTCTCCACAGTTGAAACTGAGACTTGCTTACTATGACCACTATTAAGCTGTGCTTGAAGCTGTTGTCCTGTGAGCCGCCTATCACGCAAGCTGTTAACTCTCAGAAACTTGTCCTCTGATTCGGTTGTGGCTTTGGGTCTGCCAGACCTCTTCCTGTCAGAGTTTCCCCCAGTTTCTGAGTGCCTTTTGATGGTGAAGAAAACTGTACTCACTGACACCTTGACTTTCTTTGCAATTTCCCTGTAGGAAAGACCTACATTTTTAACTGTTATGATGGTCTGTCTCTCTTCCATTGTTAATTGCCTTTTTCTCGCCATTTTTGTATCAACACACTACTTTCACCTGACGCTCATGAGGGTCTGGTACCACAGTGTGTTCCAACACTGATTTTATGCAGACAGAGGGGGTTGTAAGTAACCAAGAAAAGTTGGAACACCTGTAGGAATTAGTAGCACCAGCTTTCAAGGCTGATTCAACCTTCATTGCTGCAGAACAGCTTTAAATTGTTAACCCACTTCGTGTTCCCTGAAAGAGGCCTTTTTGTATAATTCTGAAATGTACATTATCTTTCAGTTTTGGGTAACCAAACCTTTTTTTTAACCTCTGGCTGTTCAGTACTTACCTTTGTACCATTTCAAGCTATTCATTGGACTTGCACGACTTGAACTGCAATAAATAACTGGAAAAATTAGGGTGTTCTAAAACTTTTGACCGGTAGTGTACATTTCCTCCAAAAAGCACATGCTGAAATGGCAATTAAAATTCATAATATGGGGCTTACCTTAAATTGTGAATAATTGAGCACCTTGGTAATACAAACTAAAAGTGATGATGTGTGTTTCTGTCAGAGTCCTGGGACTGTGTGGCCACCTGCTTCTTTATTGACACAGCTCATAATGTCATAGAGTATGTGGAGACCATCTGGAAGATTCTTAAGCCCGGTGGAGTGTGGATCAACTTGGGTGAGTTAAATATTTATTAATGTTTAAACTCTACAATAGCACGTTGCTGAAGTAAAAAAAAAATATAGACCTCTAAATACCAAAAATATATGGATATGTGCTCTTTTTAACTGACATATGAGTGTGTGAGAGAAAGTGTATATATATTATATATATATGTGTGTGTGTGCGTGCGTTTGTGTATATATGTGTATCATATTCTTCATATGCAGATGATGTCTTCTACCACTCTCTGTGGCATGCTCTCATTCTTTCATTGTCCATTGTACTACATACTGTTGGGGGGAGTGTGCACAGAATTACAGGATTTTCTCCAGGAAAAGGAAAATACCGCATTTTGTTGCTTTATGGGTTGTGGTAACTTTGCACTCTGTGACATGTGAATGTCACATCTTAGGTTCCCTGTTTCCCAGAATCGAGTTGGACAACGCAAAGTTAGCACCATAGAACCATATGGGCAATACGCCAGGGTGAGATAAGTTACCCTTTAGCCTTGTTTGACCCTTTGGCAGCAGAAAGACACTGACAGTGGAGGCAAGTCATCTTTTCTATGCCACTGGAGTTTGCAAGCCATGTATACTTTCGACATTATGTTATGGTCATTGTCCCCATGCATGTCTGTGTGTTGGTCTACGTTTTGATCACGTTAGTTATCATGTCTGTGTTTGACTTGAAAAAAACACAACAACAAAATGTCTCATGAATAGGATGTAAATTAATATTAGTATTTGACTTCCTATGAGGGAATTTTTCTTATTTAGCAATAAATAAACATAAGTAAATGTATCTCACTGTTTAAATCTTCCATTTTTCTTTAGGCCCACTGCTGTATCACTTTGAGAACATGGCCAACGAGCTCTCAATTGAACTTAGCTACGAAGACATTAGGACAGCGATGGTTAAATTAGGCTTCCACATCGAGGTAATCCAAGAAATTTAATTAATATTCACAGCTTAACATCAAGTTTCCCTTTAAAAAAACATGCTCCAGTTGTAAAGCAGTATTCATATTTCCCCTCCAGGTGGAGAAAGAGTCGATGCAGACCACCTACACAGAGAATGACCACTCTATGTTGAGATACGTTTATGACTGTGTCTTCTTTGTGGCACGAAAACCTGCTGCACTGTACGTTAACGGTGAATATGACAATCAGCAGCAAAGCTCTCCACCGGCTGCTAAGTCCCCACGGCGAGAAAGTACAGACAGCCGGACGTGACAAGAAGTCCTTTGACAAAAGCAGTGAACAGTGGACACCCATTAAAACTAAGATTAAAAGATTTGACTAAAAAAATGAAAAAGAAAATGGACACAGGAGAAAAAAAAATAATGACATAAGTGGACATAATTTTTCTTTTTTTGTCAAATATATTTTTTTAAGATGTCTTTCCTGGTAAAAAAAATTACCCAACTCCACAGGCTCTGTTCTGGCAGGACGGTCAAAGGACCTGAATATGGCTTCAAATGTAGAATGTAATATGAAGTATTGCAGTCCTATGTTATCTGTAACATATGGAAAAAAATACCTATCTCTTGATCCCTGGGTTTCAGATGAATCTCTTACCATAGGCTGCTATTGTTTTAGCTTCCTCTACAAGCCATGATGAGTATATTTCTTTTAACTACTAAGGCCTTCAGTCTTAATGATTCTTATCTCTGTCAATTTCCACTGCCTGAAAGTATGTGTGTGTAATACAAAGAATGTGTTGTGAACGTTTGCTTTTGAAATGTATTTATTTTTTCCCAATATCGTGCCAATAACTACATCTGCTCAGTTGTATTGATTACCATTCAGCTTTCAGGAATAAGTTGTTTTAAAGTTGGAAACAATTTTCATCTACATTTCTGGTTTCTAATCATTTTTGGAATAAAGCCAAACATTTTAAAACTCTTTTGTTTTATTCTGTCATGTTTGAAAGATTACAAGACCAACAACATAACACAAAAACTCGTCTCTAGGTAGTCCTTGAAATTCAGATTCATTGTTCCCGGTGTGCTTCAACTTAGAGGCATGATAGGGGATCATGTGGTCAGAATGTATTTATACACCATTCAGCCAGCTGCGGCTGTGGGGCCTTCGTGGATCAGACTCGTTTGATTGGACTTGTTTGTCCAGCACACTCAGCAGATGCTTGACTGGATGGAGACCTGTGAAATTTGGAGGCCAAGTCAACACCTTGAACTTGTTGTGAGTGTTCCTCAAACCAGTCCTTTACCACTTTTGCTTTAGAGATGCACAGATAACCGATGAAGGTGAATAACTGATGAATAACTGATGATCTAATTATGATGTAATGTTCTTCTAGGAAACCTGGGTCCTGGCATATATGGGGATGTTACTTTGACACATATCACCACCTGAACATTGATACCGTAGTACTTTTGGCTGTGGACAGGGTTCAGTAAAAGCATCCTGACTGGTCTGCACAGCCCTATACACCTCATGCTCTGATTCACTGCATGTTCTGGCACTGTTCTATCAAAACCATAATTAACTTTTTTCAGGAATTTGAGCAACAGCAGCTTGTCAGTTGGATCCGACCACATGGGCTAGCCTTTGCACCCTGCATGAATGAATGAGTTTTACCACCCCTTGATCCTGTTGGCTGTTCACCATATATCCTTTCTAGGACCACTTTTTACAGATACTGACCACCTCAGGCCAGGAACACTCAGCAATGACAGCAGTTTTGAAGATGCTTTGTCCCACTCGTCTAGGCATCAAGTTTAGTTGTTAAAGCATCTGTGTTTGAGTATTTTCAGTCAAGAATATGTGCACACTCGGTAGTCCTCCCACCAGATATGGATTTGATTCGTTGTAATGTGGACATTTCTAACTGGTTGTCATTGTCTAATGAGAGAAGATGGGCTCCCACTGCACATAGCGGACTCTTGTTTTTCTGAATTCCAGAGGAGAGGCCAAGGCCTTGATTGTTTAGATGTAGTGTATGAACGAAATGTACCCACGACAGGAAGAAAGTAGATTGTGGGCGGGGTTTAGACAGCAGTGCTCCCCTCTGATTGGTTCCTCTGACTGCCTCGCAGTAATTCCACTACCGGTCTTTACTGTTTTGCGACGGAGCTAGAAGACGTCCATGCTCGACATCAGGAGCTATAGACAGTGTCTGTGACAGAGGGCCACGTGTTTTTAGTTTATTGCCGTGTTATCAGTCACGCACTAGCTCTGATGGCAAAGAGACGCACCGAGGACACTCTGCTGCACGACTCTCCCTCCAAAAGATGTTTCCGCTCCCTTTGCAGAGTTGACATGCAGTTGGAGAGCATGGCTCCGGCTGGGGGTGTGAACCCACCGTCCCTGATGGCTTTGTTGGGCAGCCGCTGCAAGAAGAGGCCGTATTACTTCGAGGACCGAGAGAGGCGAGAGGAAGAAGGGGCTCTTTTTCCCAAGACGGCACACTGCGACACAAGGAAGCAAGCAGCAAGTGTTTTGACTTCTGGAAGTTTCCAGGAGCATCGCAGCTCCAGCACGGTCACAACATGCACCAAGAAACGACCCAGAAAGGATTGCACGAGCTCAGAGGGCGCGATACCTAAAACTAATGATAAAGTAAGTTATTGAAAAAATAGCACAAGAATGCGTTTTTCAATCACGAGGCACTACAGGGAAATGTGAGTTGTTGTAATTACAGTGAATGTCCACTAGATGTCACAATTTAGCTATTAATTCTTTGCTGTAGCGTCAGCTGCTTGTCTGATCCACAAACTGCATTTTTCTAGTCCATGGTCTGTTGTCACTAAGCTCATCCGGTTTTATCTCTGCGGTTTGAAAATGTTAGTGTGAGTTCCTTTGGACATTACTGCTGAGATTAGCTTCTTGTTTTTCTTCTTCATTTTAAGGCTGATGGCGACACAAACACTGAAGACTGCACATACAACTCCTTCCAGTTCTGGAGGGTCCCCTTACCTGAACTTGACCTTTCACTGCTAGAAGATGACCATTCCCAAACAAAAGAAAAGCCAAAATTCAAAGACTCTTCTTCTGATGTCATGGAGACCTGAAGATGCTTGGCACATGGCCTAGGTTTGTTGTTTTCTGCCCGGTTTTCAGCAGGCAAACAGGATGAGCACCATGTGATACCTTACATCAGATCAGAAGCACAGTAAAGTTGCTTGAAATGGATCCAGGTGAGATGCAACAAGTGGATGTCCCCTGTCAGAGTGATTCAGGCTGTAGAAAGGGCTCAGTATTATTATGTTCTTACAGTTCTGAAAGGGATGTCCAACAGCTTGTGTGAAAAGTCTTTCTGGTGTACAGCAATGACTGCCATCTTTATTAGTTTGCAGTATATATTCAAGTTTGTTCTGCAGATAACACAAAACATCACAACATCTTTCAGAACTAATTTGTTGCAACTATCCCATAGTTTTTTATGTATTAAACACCACATTAAAGGCTTCACTGTTTGCTGTATTGGCACTTTTATTCCATTGCTGTTCGAGTTGTTTTTGTTGGTAATAAAAGAGGTTTCCGTACTCATCTGAATTTAGTTTGGTTTACTTTAAGCAGTGTTTTCTTATCAGTGTGTTTGATTAACAGTCCAACTGAGGCATTGTTCAGACCTGGTATTGATGTTTGTCTGCTCCGATCACGAGCATCCAGCTGTAAGTACATGTGTTCACACCTGGCGTTAAAATGCATCGCCACACACATCTCAAGCCAGCACTCGAGATCTGATCTCAGTTTCGTGCTCTGCATGCAAATAAACTCACACATTTGGGGTGCAGTAGAATATTGTAACAGGTGCTCTCTCCAGTGGATATGGATACTGCCGTTTCAGAACCACAAACTTTGGAGCAAGCTGTGAAGTGTCTCATTCACTGAAAGTTCACACACACGTTAAGTTACTGTTTATTTATTTATCTCAGCCGTGAAGTTGGTTATTTTAGAGAGCGGCTCCAATCTCAGACTATAACTCAAACTCTGGAGGCGTCTATAATCTGAGTAGTCTCACTGCAGCACTATTTACAGCAGTGAAAGAAGAATATCTGCAACAAAGGTAAATAAGGGCACCAGCCGTACTGAGAAAATGCATAACTTACTGTAAATCCATATGGCAATTGTGTGTACATCAACATATACTCATTGCTAATTCACTACATACCAATTTATGATGGAGCAACATAGCTTACTCATATTCAATAATTTAATTTGTTTTTGATTCATTTTTTACTTGTTTGCATTCATTATTTAGTTAACATCTAGATTTTTTTTTTTGAATGAATGAATGAGGCAAAACTGTTTTACTCGCAAAAGTTGTAGGCAGTCTGTCAATGTTGCCAGGACGCATTGTGTGGTCCAGGCCACCTCCAAAATGTAGTCTGTAGTCTTTTAGCTGGTCACTTTTGATTGGATCACTCAGGACAGGTATGACTATCAGGTTTGAACAGGCCGTGAGTGAGGGGAACAGTGACGCACACAACATCCTGCTTTAGTCCATATAAAGCAAGAGTATGAAGTCATGTTAGGTTTTTGTGCAGCTAATTGTGTTCTGAAGATTTCATCATATGCCCTTCAAAAGCAGATGTGATCCAGGTGTTTACAAAGAGTGCTCTTTTGAATAGGGGCTGGTTTCAAATGCATTTGTAGGTGATGTGATTCTCCAGTTGGCTGTGTGTGCTTCAGAAAGAGTCCACAATAATAATAATAATAATAATAATAATAATAATATAATTATCAGACTTCTACTTCCTGTCTTCATTCCTGTGAAACAGAAGTGGGATGGTGAACAACACTATCACCTCCGTCGTTTGCTGACAGCTCAGCTGAGGTGAAACAGTTCTTACTGTGTTTGAAGGAGGAGGTCATGAACTCCTCAAGGCTTCTTGGAAAGGCTCGACCTGCCCTTTGGACCAGCGGCTGATAAAAAGGGCAGTCAGTCCTTGTCAGGGCTCTAATGATGAGGAGGTGCGCTCTGAATGTAAACCTTTGTTAGGTTTGTTGCACGGTTTTCACCCAAGTTTTCAGCCATGGTAAGTAATGCAACTATTACTAAAACGTTTATTTATTGAAGTTCAGCTTGTTTCCTGCGAGTGCAAAAGACGTTTCAAAATTATTCACCACTAATTAGCTGTCGTTAGCAATTAGCTAATGTTAGCAAAGTTTAGTTGTGATTTTACAATAACTAAATTAACCATGTCTTAGGCAACTTATATCGTGATACCCGATGGAATACTACTCGACTTTGTATTTATCATAGGCTTCTTTAAAAATAATTATTTCTGTTTGTATTTCAGTGTTACAGTAACACAGCTGTAGCTTTAATTGGACGAAATTGAATGAGATAATTAGACCCTTATTAAGTTCCGTCTTTGAGCCGACCAAATATTGTATTTTTAAAATCATGTTTTTACTTTTTTACATGTTGCTGACCATTATACTTTAACTCTACAGCAATAAAACAAAAAACGACAACAACAACAACAAAAAACGGTCCCAAAAAGCACTGACACAGATTTCACATTTCAGAAACAGACATTTAGACAATGCATTGTTTTTTCTAAATAATTATTAAGGATGCTCCCTCTTGAAGATTCGTCTTAGATTAGATAATTAACTTTATCATCATAAATCTCGTAAAATTACCACACAGAGGTTAGGACCTTTAAAGTTGTGCTTTGGTTCATTTTAATTTAATTCTAAAATTTACCGCTGCACCTTGGGTCAAACCTCTGAGGTTTATTGTCTGTAAAGCAGTCTATTCATAGCAAAAAGAAAAAGAAAAAAAAAGACTCAAGCTACATCAGCTACTCTGTTTAGTGTTTACACAATCTGACTCAGGGAAGGAGCACACCAACTCCCCCGTCCATGTCTGGGCTAATCTCAGGAAAGGGATGTGTGTATGTTTCCTACCAACAGTGCTCTCCTGAGTGAGGCCATTGTTAAACCTCGCTGGGAAACGCAGCACAGACCTTTAAAAACTAGGGGAAGCATGAAGAAAAGAAGCTGAGTGAGGTCTGGATTCGTAAAGCTCACATCCCGACAGTGTTGTTGAAGAGTGCAGTTCGGGTTTCTATGACGGGGAGGGAGCAACACTTAGCTCCCTGAGTGTCCAGTGTGTTGATCGCTGCCGGCACTGTAATGAGCTTCACAGAGAAGGTCACTGATTACATTTTTGTCAGGATTAGTATGTTTTCTTGCTGGAGGATGAGTTTGAGAATGTAGTGCTTGACTGCTCCAGGATCTGTGTGCTATAAGTAAACATGTTTTTTTCTTCTTCCAGCCACGAAAGTCTTGGATTGAGGAAACCTTCTTCAGGAGAGAGTGTGTAAAGTTTATCCCCTCGTCTTGGGATCTACACAGGTAAGCCAGGACCTTACTGCTGTGATGCTTGTTAGTTTTTTAGAGTACAAGATTTTATTATTCTCAGAAGAAGTCATGGTTGGATTGTTTTATTAGAACAAAGTATAACATTAACAGCGGTGGTTGGAAACTGCATTTTTCTGAGAGCAGAAATATTTGGCATTCGGCCATTCCTTCCAGGAATAGGGACCATGTGGATTCTTTGATAATGTGTTATTTCCTGTTTCTTACAGATGTATTCCAGTATGCCAAGTATGCCAAAACTTGATCAGGTACAGTTTATGTACTTTGTGTTTATGTGTGGATTTATACCATACACAGACAGTTTCTGTATTTATACTGTATTCTTACTTATCGACTTTTGCATTTTAGGGTGCCTGTTAAGATCTGGCTAGGGACAACAGATGGAAACTAGCACTTGTAGCTAACTCTGGCTTGTTTACAGCAAGTAACTTGTCTGTTGATTAATGAGCATTGTCCCTATCAAATAAATAAACAAATAAATAAATAAAGTTCTTCTGTTCTTATTGTAGGAATTTTTACAAACTTTGTTTAAACATTTTCATTTTTCTTTTTTACTCTGTTTTTATTTCTTTTATATTTTCAGTTAAACTCTAGCTCCTGCTCTTCCACTTCTCACTACCAATTATTCTTATGCATTTATTCAATGTTCTTGTATTGGTTAGATGTTGCTGTGGCCGCCTGATGGGGGAACACTCTTGGGAAGATTCCCTTCCTCCAATATCCCTCTATCCTGGTCCTGGACAGGATGTGGAAGAAGACTGGTCCACAGAACTCCACACCAGGGCCAATCCCACCAACGCCTATGGAACCGTAGACTTTGAAGATACCGCCACCCGTGTCTGTCGAGCCAAGGTCTGTATGTTTACTGACTGTATGTATTACCTGCTCCATTTAGATAGAAATTTAAAAAAACTACAACCAATTTAATTCCTTATAGTTACAGAGGTGGGTGTCTAGATTTAGTTGACTGTATAAACTATGGTTTGCTATGATGTAAGCAGACTTTTCCAGCTGGATGAAAGCAAGGATATTATCTACAGTAGTGACAAAACAATCAAAATTGCAGTGCCTAGCAAAATCATCAAGAGCTTATATTTTTTTAGTATGTTCGCGTGGCTGTGGACTCCAAGCCAGAAGCACTTCTCCAATTGATGCTGAGGGAGTGGCAGATGGAGAGACCCAAGCTACTACTGACCATCCACGGAGGCTCAGAAAACTTTAACTTACCCCCTAAAGTCAAGCAGGCGTTTAGCAAAGGGCTGATTACTGCTGCCCTCAGCACAGGGGCGTGGATACTCACTGACGGCATTAATACAGGTATGTATTACAAGGCAGGAGTCTGTGTGACTCTTTTACATGGCATTAAGTACATTTCTGTATGCCATATAGAAGTATAATTGTTTTGGACTGTGCGAGTAGGTCTATTCTGGATTATGGTGCATTCATTCTTAGTGTCCCTATTACCAACATGTGAGGTGTAACAGCATGCCATTTGTGTGTATTTGCTGTTCATTCAGCTGTTCTTTACATATTCTCTAGGTGTGTCCAAGTATGTAGGTGAGGCAGTGAAAATATTTGGCGGACATGACCTGAGGACGAGAAACACAGTTGGCATTACACCATGGGGAGTGATTGACAACAACATGGACCTCATAGGCAGAGATGTTAGTATAAACATTGTGTTTTTTTTTTTTTTAGTTTTTTAGTCTGACACAGAAAACATTGAAATGTTTCTAATGCATTGTATCCTTGGCGTGATTAATTCCACATTGGCTTAGGTGTTCAGGCCTTACCAGCCGCTGGGGAACCCTTTGAGCAAGAGGTCCTGTCTTAATGGTTTCCACTCTCACTTTCTGTTGGTGGATGATGGAACGCTGGGGAAACATGGCTGTCAGCAAGGCCTCAGGAGGAAGCTGGAGAAGCACATCCAGCTACAGAAGATACATCCCCGTGAGTCTGTGTGTGTGTGTTTGTGTGCAATGCATGCAGAAAGCACAACGATTTGATGTGACTCTCCTTGCTTTCACTGTAGGACTGAACCAAGGCGTGCCTGCGGTGTGTGTGGTGGTGGAGGGAGGTCCTGCCATTGTGTCTACTGTGTTACAGTATGTCAGCAGTGCTCCCCCTGTGCCAGTGTTTGTGTTTGAGGGATCGGGCAGAGCTGCTGACCTGCTCGCTTTTTTACACAAGCAGACGGCTATGGACAGGTATGTGCATCTATATGCATTATGTATTCTATACTTTCAGGAGCAAATATTTAAAGAGTGGACACAGAAATAGAGGTTATATCACTTTCATTTTAAGTCATTGGACATATTCCAGTGTGAGAGAGAAAATGTGGGCAGGGTTTTGGATACGCCCCATACCTGTGTTGGTATCACATATGTTTTGTTAGACCAAACTGACATTTGGCTAACCACTAGCTAATGGTCAGGTGTGTTTAAGGTTGGGTGGACGTGGAAGTCACACCAGATCGAACTGCATTGGATACATTTTTATAACCTGCAGCTGAATGCAAGAGTCTGCACAGTCTGTACCGAACGTGGGAAGAGAGACCTTTGATATAAAATATTCTTTGGAGCACACAGACACTACATTAGAACTTATTAATTGTGACTATAAATGCTTTTCTAGGCAGTTGGAGGCTGACATTAAAGAGGATTTCCTCGTCAGGATTGGAGATGTGTTTGGAGTTGAGAGGACAGAGGCCACTCATCTGTACACTCTCCTCTTGCAGTGTATGGATCACAGAGAGTCTGTGAGTAAAACAGCATTTAGGAATGTGTGTGTTTAAGACTGACACAGGGTACTCAATCAGTATGTCTCTGAACAACAGATAACCATCTTTGACTCAGAGTCAGACGACCAGATGGCACCTGATGCAGCCATTTTGACTACTACTCTCAAGGGTAATTATTTTCTCCTGTTGGTTGTTAAATTTTACTTTGTTGATAACATTAACAGTTGCTACATTCTTTGTGGAGTGACTAGTTCCAAGCTTTAACGATTATTATTGTTCCACCGAGTCAAAATGTCAGAAAGAGCAAAGGTGTGTTAACCTTTCTTGATTTCTGTTGTATGTTTTTCACTCTGAACAAAAAAACAGGCACCAAGGCCAGTCCTGCAGAGCAGCTGAGTATGGCTCTCGCTTGGGACAGGGCTGACATCGCACAAAAAGACGTCCTGGTGTACGGACAGCATTGGCAGGTGAGAGGCGATGAGGAGAATTACTACTTCTAGTTGTAGTCCAAATACACACCATTAATGCAGTTGATCATATTAATTGTTATCATTTAAATGTGCTGTCTGTAGGTGGGTTCCCTGGAGCAAGCCATGCTGGATGCTCTGGTGATGGACCGGGTTAGTTTTGTTAAAATGCTCATTGACAATGGCATGACCATGAGCCGCTTCCTCACTGTGGATCGTCTTGAAGAGCTCTACAACACGGTTTGTTACAATATATTTTATCTATCTATGTATTATGTACTGAAACTAAACAAGCTATTACTGAATAATGTTTTCCTAGCAATACCTTCCCCACCCCACTCTCGTCTTCCTTTGCTATTTCCTCTTCTGTTTCTCCTTGTAATTCACTTCTTTTGTTTGCTCTTGAAACACAAATTCCCAAACTGTGGCTTTGATTGAAATCACATTAATCCTCTGTAAGTGTTTTTGCGCTGTGTTTCGTGGTCAATTGCATCCATTTCCCAGTTGTTGTTTTAGGATGCTTCTGAAATCACAGAGCTCTTTGTCACACATTCACACTTGGCTTTCTCCACGCTGCCTTTGTCTTCTGTGTATTAAAGCTTGTTTATTAATTCATAACTCTGAAATAATAAGTCCCCCCAAAAAACAAGTTGCATTTGCAGTGCTCCTTCTGTATATAGCATCTCAAAAGCAGCCAGTAGATTTTAATAATACAAATTTCTCTCAACAGCCGCAGGGGCAGACACAACGCTTCCTGCATCACCTTGTTGAAGATGCAAAACAGGCGAGTAGTCAGGATGAGGATTCCTGTAATTATTATTAAATAATACTAATAATATAATATTAAGTTATATATTATATTAGAAATGACAGAACCAAAAAAAACATTGTTTGCAGAATTTTTTCATTTATTCAGGTGCTTTTTTTTTTACTTTATAGATCTATAGAGATACTGATACGTTTTTAAAATTACTCATCTGTGTAGTAAATGTGTATTTACTCCGTGTGTGTGTACAGACTTCTCTTCCCATAGGTTACCGTCTTTCACTCATTGACATGGGCCTAGTGATAGAGTACCTCATTGGAGGAGCATATCAAAGCACCTACACACAGAAACACTTCAGAGCAGCATACAGCCGCATGCAGGACAAGGTGAGCTCATTGATAGAAGTCTTATTTTATCCACTGTGTTTTGATAAATGTCCTGCAAAAATTTTTGTGAATTTATTTTTAAATTCTCACAAATAATGCATGTTGTTTGTAGGAGGGCAAACAGGACAGTTCCGCCTCTTTTTCTAAGAACAGACGAGGATTGATTGCAAACTCTCAGAGGAGCCGGAGTCTCCAGGATCTGCATTTCTTTAGAACTGCCCAGCCCTACAAACGCAAGGTTAGTGAGGGATATTTATTCTATATAATTTATATTGACCCCTGCCCTAGCTCAACCATTTGTATCTTTAAGAGATCTTTTTGCCCTCCATCTCCGCCGTTCCCAGTCACATTTTTGCGTGGCGTGTCTGTCCTAACAAATTTCAATTCCATTATCAATTCTTTTATTCTTACTGCCATCTAGGATCAAGATGAGTCTCCCGGGGGCAGTCGAGAGAAGACGTTAGAGAGTCCAGGCCTTGGAGATGCTTCCTTGCTGGTTCCTTTCAACTTCAACGACCTGTTTGTGTGGGCTGTGCTTCAGCAGCGGCAGCAGATGGCACTGTTCCTTTGGCAACATGGTGAAGAAGCTTTGGCACGTGCGACTGTGGCCTGTAAACTTTACCGCTCCATGGCCCTTGAGGCACGGCAGAGCAGCATGGATGACAACATTGTAGAGCGATTCAAGACATATTCACTGTGAGTAATCATTGTGAAAAAAGTAGAAATTGTTGGCTTTATGGGTCATTTGTTTTAGTATTATCTGCATTCATTACTGGTGTTTTGGTTTTGTACTTTTATGTTTCTTTTATTATTTTGTTTAAATCTTCTGGACTCATACTTAGGGACAATGAATACTGACTATTTCAATGAATGGCTCTCCTGTCTCTATGTCTCAGTGAGTTTGGCCAGCTGGCAGTGGATGTGTTAGATTGTGCCTTTCGTCAGAATGAACAAATGGCCATGAAGCTGCTTACGTCTGAGATGGAGGCCTGGAGCCACTTCACCTGTCTACAGATGGCTGTGTCTTCATGTCATAGACCGTTCGTCTCACACTCCTGCACTCAGACCCTCCTTACAGATCTCTGGAGTGGTCCGCTCAACATGAGAAAAAACTCCTTTTTGAAGGTAAACATTGAAGAAGATGTCAGATAAACCGCATAAAATGTATAACATAATTTTTTTGCATTAACATTTGTCATTTGACCCAATATTAATTAAACATGTTGCGTAATTCAGCTCATGTTTAGTATAGTAGGGCTTAATTCTCGAGATAGTTAAATAGAACAGGCTACATGACACACTTGTTATCTCTTTCTTTCAGATCATTTTGAGCCTTCTTATGCCCCCTGCCATCTTGATACTGGAGTTTAAAAGCAAAGCTGAAATGTGCCATGTACCACAAACCCATGAGACAATGCTGTTTGGACTTGACTCTGTCATGTCAGCGCCAGCCACTGAGGGAACCGATCACATGGTAAAGTGCCCAGTGTGTTGCACTGGCAGCGCAAAAGCATAATAGCCTTAGTGTCACACTTGTCTTATCAGCAGTTCTCTTCTCTTGTCTTACTCCCTTCTACTCTCATAGGACAGTCAGGATGCCGAGCGAGGCTTCTCTTTTCATGACAAATGTCATGATCCCGTCTCAGAAACGATGTCCTCCATCACAGTGCAGTGTCTGTCCTGGATCACAAGACTCTATGATTTCTACACAGCTCCTGTTGTCAAGTTCTGGTTTCATACAGTAGGTGGCTAGCATTATGTCATAATAGTGACTAAAGTATATAAATGTCTTAAATGGCCCTTGTCTTTTATGCAGCATGTGTGAAATTTAATGTATGTCATTCTCATCTTATATAATGTTTCTCAATTCTTTCCGTCTCAACTTTAGATGTCCTACCTGGCTTTTCTGATGTTATTCTCCTACGTCGTCCTGGTGAAGATGGATGATCAACCCAGTGTTCAGGAGTGGCTGGTCATAGTATACATCTTGTCCACTGCAGTGGAGAAAACCAGAGAGGTGTGCAATGCAGTAATTACATTTTATGGAATTCTGTGAATAATATACTTTAATTCTACATAATGTTTATATCCAAATATATTTCTCTTAATAAGGTATTAATGTCTGAGCCAAGGAAGCTGAGTCAGAAGCTGAAGATTTGGTTCTCAGAGTACTGGAACATATCAGATTTTGTTGCCATCCTCCTTTTCCTGGTTGGACTAGCAATGCGTTGGCAGGCTGATCCTTACCAGACAGCGGGACGCATTGCTTACTGTCTGGACATTATCTTCTGGTTCGTCAAGGTGATGGATCTGCTGGCTGTCAATCAGCATGCTGGACCTTATCTCACCATGATCACAAAGATGGTAGGTTGACACTGTACCACACTCACTGGAGAGGAAGAAAGCATTTATCAAATCACCTCTCCCTCCTCTCTCTCTGTGTGTGCCCAGACCAGTAACATGTTCTTCATCGTGGTGA
The DNA here is from genome assembly GCF_963514085.1 of Chelon labrosus. Classification (NCBI taxonomy): domain Eukaryota; kingdom Metazoa; phylum Chordata; class Actinopteri; order Mugiliformes; family Mugilidae; genus Chelon; species Chelon labrosus. Next base: position 10,554,228 of record NC_140359.1, on the reverse strand, counting down.
TGATGGCAATAGTCCTGCTGAGCTTCGGGGTGTCCAGGAAAGCCATCCTATCACCAAATGAGGAGCCGTCTTGGGGCCTAGCTCAAGACATAGTCTTCCAGCCCTACTGGATGATATATGGAGAGGTCTACGCAACAGAGATAGATCGTCAGTGGTTCTATAAAATACACAAGATACTTATTAACATTTTTTTAAAGCAATAGAATTTAACCTTGATACATGTCGTGTTGTCTAGAGTTTCTCAGGCGGATGTGCTTAACGGTAGAATTTTGCAAGGTTAAATTGCCACTTATCGTCTGCCACATGAAAACAGTCCGTCAGTCTCTTACCTTTGTATTACATTTTGATGAATGAATTAACAACTGTTACTCCGTCACTAACCCAAAAATAATTAGAGACATTTTGCAATTTATATCCATTGATAATGACGTTCTTGAGTAACACTGGTGTAAAGTTTAGTTTGTGTGTCTGCTTGCATCAACAGCATGTGATGATGGCCAGCCATGTGCTCCTGCGTCCTTTCTTATACCATTCCTCCAGGCAGTCTATATGTTCGTCCAGTATATCATCATGGTCAACATCCTGATTGCATTTTTTAAGTAAGCAAGTTAATTTTGAAAAAAATCTACATTACAGTTTTTACCATGGGATGCAAACAGTAGAAAATACTTCTCCTCAACAGCAACATCTACTTTGACATGGAATCAACATCCAACAAGCTGTGGAAGTACAACCGGTATCGCTACATAATGACCTTTCAGGAGAGACCGTGGCTGCCCCCGCCCCTTATCCTCCTCAGTCACATGGCCCTAGGATTGAGAGCCATCTATAGGAAGTTAAGTGGAGACGCTGAGCGGGAGGAGAGAGTCTCTGGACTTAGTGAGTACCCCCCAAAAAACGCATTCAGTAATTCATTTTCAGTTGTTATTTTACAAATCAATTAAGTCTCTTTTTCTGTTTTTAACAGAGCTCAATTTGGGTCATGAGGATCGCAAGAAGCTCAATGAGTTTGAGGAGAAATGTGTACAGACCTACTTTCATGAGAAGAGCGCAGGTGTCCACAGCAGTCAGATTAACAGGATCAGAGCCACAGCTGAGAGGTTGGATTGATATTCTATTGATTTGTATAAAGAAGTGTAGAAAATGCAACCAAAGGGACACTTCTTATTTTGTGTTATCTGAGAGGATGACCCTTCAGCCCTTGTATGTCAGGGTCCTCTCTGGAAAAATCAAAATATCAATAAACACCTTTTAGAATTGTTTCACTACAGGGTCTTTGTACAAAATGATATCAGAGTTTATCCTTTCCTAGACAGTGTGTTGGGATAGAAACAGTTGATATAGGGGGCTCATGCAGCTAAGAAGATGCTACACAAGCCCCTCCCCTGTGTGCATTCTTTTGACTGTAGAAACTCTTATTTTATGTGTGACATAGGGTATTATATAAATGCAGTCACATTGGTATGACTTCATAATTGTGCTGATGATTTTTGTCTGCTATGAAATTTGGTACACGGCAAGAAAAAAACAACTTTAAATGAGAAAAACAAAAACATGTTTCAGAACTGTAAAAGTATTCTTCATCAACTTTTCCTCCACCAGAGCAGAAGAGATGTTCCTGATGGTCGGGGAGGTCTCAGAGAAGGTCAACTTCATTCAGGACAGCCTGTCAGAGTTAGACTGTCAGCTGGGACAACTCCAGGACCTTTCAGCGCTGGCCGTGGACACCCTCACTCTGCTCTCTGCTTCTGACAGCCTGCAACAGGAGGAGGCACGCCTGGCACAATGTAGAGTCATCACAGCATCCCGGCACATTCTCCCTCACAGCTGGACCCTCCCGCACAGAAACGGAGCAGACTCTGATCTTCCTAATATGCGGCGTGTGGTGGCTAAGTCATGTAAAAGTACCCCACCCTCTTTGCTAAAGGGCTACACTCTGGCAACGAGTAGACTGGCATCACAGGAGCGCCATGTAGATGCCAGTAAAAGCACTGGAGGAAGTCATGGACACACAGACGAGGAAAAGGACACAGAAAAGGAGGTATTAATGTTTCTTGTTTGTTGTCATTTTATAATAATTTCAATGCAAGAATGTGATTAAAATCTTTGGGAGGAGACAACTAAAATATTTTTGCCATGTCCTTGACTACATAGTAGTTGGTGACCCGTTCAGTTTAAAAATTTTTAGTTTGACACTTTTTTTTTCTTCACAGTCTGCTACAGTTGACCTTCCTAGTGAGAACTGGCCGGGACTTTCTAGACCTGTGTCCCATTCGGCCTTATCTCACTTTTACGCTGGTGGAGTTCATCTTGGTGGTGCCAGGGATCAGACAGCCTGCGAGTCCTGTGAACCATCCCGCTGTGGGTCTCCACTTTCTCCCAGAGGCTTGGAGTCACCGCACCCTAAACTCTGGACACGTGACCCATATTTGTATCCCAGTCAGGAGGAAACTTCCATGGAAGAGGGAGAAGAGGAGGAAGATGAAGAAGAGAAAGAGGAAGAGGAGGAAAGTGCACAGTCTAATATAGATGTATGCAGAACCTCTAGCAATGCTTTCCTTATGTCTGACCCACGAGACGTCTCTGAGGGTTTGGTAAATCCAGCCTTTTCACCCGATGATAGCGAACCAAGTTCTCGATCGAGATATTCCAGCCAGTGGAAAGGACCTGGGAATTCCCCCAGAGGGTTGTATAAGGCCAGAGACCTACCCTCTGGCTACTGCAGGTCTCTGTCATCCAGTATGGAGAATATAACTTTCTCTGGTGCACCCCTCAGTCCTACGAGGGGATCATTTCCTTCTCTTGACGAAGGGAGGAGCAGCTTTGGGGACAACAGATCACTACAAGGCAGCAGGAGCCAAGGTATTGTTGTAGTTGGTAATGCAAGAACTAGAAAAAAAATATTTATTATAAGCTCATGGTTCAGAACAAAAGAGTGCTTTAGCTCAGAGATTGCTATGATAAGCATATATTGTATGCAGATCTTGACCTAATTTTTGTGAAAGCACGAGAACTAATACTATAAAAGGACATTGATTATTCAGATGTGCATTATTTATTTTCTCTGTGTCTTGTCCATGATAAAAAAATAAGAGAAAACCTTGTTCTAATTGAAAAAAAAATACTTTACATGCACTCTTGTATACCCAATGTACTTTTGTGTTTTGAAGCAGCGAGACACTCAAACAGATTGTGTGTGTCATTGTTTCTGCAGAGTGGTCCAAGTCCTCCGACTTCACTCAAGTCCTGGACAGCAGAGGGAAAAACCAGAGCAGGAAGACAGTGAAGATACAGGAGAGCCATCTAGACACTGATTCCGTAAGGCGCTGAACATTGCATGCATCAAAAAATATGAAACCCTGCTGACTAAATAAAAAAATAAAAAATTCCCTTTTCTCTTTATTTGTTATGGAAAATAGGAAGCCATGCAGTCCCATTTGTCTGATATGTCCTGGAGAAGGCGGCAGAGGTTAAAAGGAGAACCTACATGTTGGTCAGCTTCAAACAGCCTCAGTCAGCTCAGTAAGTACTCCCTGTTTAGACTGAGTACATGGCAGATCAGTAAGTATACCTTTCAACCAGTTTTCAACTGTAAATGTTATACTGTATTATCCAGTTAAATCTGTGTGTGCATGCACAAGAAGAATGACATTTGGAGATTTAGATGATGGTAAAAAGGAGCTGCCTGTTGGTTTAGCCTGAGTTTAATGCAAGAAGCCCAACATAAAGGTTAAGAAACAAGCACATTGTAAATAGGTGCAATGAGTTATTACCAAGAGTGATACATTTGGTGTTTGGTAATGTCGTTTCAGATTTTGAACCCATGAATTTCTTGCCGAAACAGATGACTTGCCCTCAGGTAAACTGTAGAAACATACTGTTGGAACTAACATTAGAAAAACGGAGGCAGTACAAGAAGTATTAATTCTATGTCAGTGAGATTGGTATGATTAACCTGACCTACCTACAATGACCTTTAGGAAATGTGGAGCTCCACTCATTCAGCATGGAACAGCTGGGCCAGGTCCATGAGTCGGAGGTCTTCGTAAGTATGGTCTACCATAATAACCTTGATTTTCATGACACTTTGTTGTAATAACTACATAACATTATTCATGTCCCTCTTGCAGTTTACAGAGTGGGAATGCACCTGAAGGTACTTCTGAGCATACTTCTTCAATAAAGTTATCCCAAAATATGCTGAAATAGTTAAAACTTTCAGTTTTTGTATTTAATTTTTTTTGCAATTTCCCTTTATTTTTGTTGCTGCAGCCAAAAGCTCCTCGTTCCAGTCCACTGACAATTTGTATCCACACTATTCAGGTATTGATCTACACAACACAAGAAACGTTGGCGCACTACAGCCAAAAAAGGGTTTTCTATCTGGAATCATGTGTTAAGCTTTTGTTTTTCTTTCCACCAGAGTATTTATACTTGAATAATTTTGACAGATGTGTGTCTGTGTGTTAACAGCTGTGGAGAGAAACAATCTGATGAGACTGGCTCACGCCATCCCTTTCACCCCTGTTTCCATTTTGGGTAATTCTCTAGTTTGGCATCCCCTTTATTGTTTATTACTGTTATTTTACTTGACAACAGACTTCTCCCCCACATTCTCTGCAGGTGGTGAAGAGGTGAGTGTCTACTCTCTGGAGGAAGTACCCTCTGATTCTAATCCTGAATCCAGCTCAGTCTCTTCCTGGTCATCACGGGGCCAGTCTGCCATGCTGCAGCCCCTCTCCAGTGAAGAGGGCTCTCTGGATGGCGGTCTCCGGCGGGGCTGCAGGATGCTGTGCACTTGGGCAGAACAGGAAGTGCTCAAACCTGGTCTAGTATATGTGGTTAAAGCCTTCAAGCCAGAGGTGGTTCGTGCTTGGCAGAGGTACTTCCATGGCAGCACGGCTTTGCAGCTTTGTTTAAGGGTAAGTGTACCAAAAGTCACTGTAGTGCACATAAAGAATCACTGAACTTTAGCTTCATTTAGCTAGAAGGTCATGATCTTTTTGCCATCTTAAAAGGAAATCCAGCAGCAGAGAGCAGCCCAGAAGATGATGCAGGTGTTTAACATGATCAAACCTGATGATATGCATCACTCACCAAGGTTTGTATGTTTTTTTCTACAGTGTAATATACACATGTGTCTGTGTGTGTCTCTGCATGTATTAAGGGCCTTTTCTGTCCACCAGATTTCTAGATGTGTCTCTGGTCCTCTGGCATTCTAATGGTCAGTGGATGACCATTGAGAGGAACATGTCTGGTGACTTCAGGAAATATAACAACAACACAGGAGAAGAGATCACCCCCTGCTGTTCACTGGAGGAAACGCTGCTTGCTTTCTCCCACTGGACTTATGAGTACTCATGCAAAGAGATGCTGGTGCTCGATATACAAGGCAGGTCATTTTTCTGTGTTTGTGGCATGCCTGTGATTGTTTGCACGTCAGTTATTTTTTCATTCCTTTGTTTTGTTTTTGACAGGAGTAGGAGAGAAACTGACTGATCCAACAGTAATAATGGCAGATGACCGAAGGTACATTAACCATTGCTATCAAATATATTATCAATCAAAACTTGTTTCATCTCTGATTTTGTGATTATAGCACATTTTTCAATCTATATTCTCTGACCCTGTTGCAGTGGTAGCAGGGGTGAGATGCTTTTTGGTCCTGACAACCTTGGAGATGCTGCAATCACTGGTTTCCGGCAGAAACACTCTTGCAGTATCAGCTGCCGCAGACTGGGCCTAACAGGTCAGAAATGTACAAAACCACTCTCTTAGAGTTGTAGAAAGTGTCAGAGAACATGTTAATGTTATAGACATTCAAAAATAGTTGTTGTCAAGTTGGGTGTGTGACATGTGGAGCAGCATTAACATAGGATTTTTTTGTCTGTGTGGTTTTTCCTCTTGTGCACATGTGCATATGCATGTATTTGTGTGTCACCTCTGTGTCGTCACTCAGGAGGCCAACTTGGCTCTGAGAGAAATCCCCAACAACTTCAAATGAAGACAGCACACACCCAACAGCCAGCTAATTAAGCCGCGAGTGTTCGTTTATTTCTATAACAACAGTAGTGTTTGAGGCATGGGGGTGGGCCCTGCTTTGTGCGTTGTGCTGCACGGCCTTTGATTACGTATTAATCATGTCTTTGTGCTGGCAATGTGCTGCTGAGACATTAGCTTTGATTAGCTATTAATTAACGTCTCTGGGTAGACATGATACCGGCATCTAGAGGATAACTGCGCGGAAAGAAACTGTGCTCAAAAACAAACAAGCCCACCAAACAAACACACAAACACAAACATTCAGACACAGTTGTTTTGATATTTCAAAGGTGCGTTGTGTTTCCTCTTCCTCTTCTTGTGTCCTCTCCAAGATTTCTCCAACAAATCAAACCAAATTATTCATGCTGGATGCATGGACTTCCTCCCAGGCCTGTCAGTATTCTCTTTCTTGTGGTAATGACTGAGTTATTGGAGTGACATGTCGCTAACTGATGTTTCTGTTGCTCAGATTTAAGGAAGCGTGTGGACAGCCACGAGGCCGACAGTGAGGCAGAGCCGACGTCGGGGAAAGATAAACAAGAAGACGATGAAACCCAGATGTAACCTTTGAACCCGGAAGTAGGGAAAAGATGGCACATGCACTTTTTCTAAGACAGATATTTTCATAAAACACTTGGTGTCTGCATTAGCACTGATTCCTTTGCGAGGAAATGAAAGCATGGCTTCTCACCATAAGCGAGGTCGGTAGATATTATTAAGATTATTGCAATTTTGCGAAAATAAATTGAAAATTATTGCAATTTGCACAAAGTATGCTAATGTATTTTTTTCAGTGTATGAAGTAAATACTTTCAGGAGGAAGGCAGTGTTGCAGAATCTTATGAGCAAAAAATGTAGTATCTCACAAGTCATTAAGAAATACAGTAATAACAGGTGAAGTTTTTTTAAGTCTTCACAAAAATCTTAATTACTGCTTTTTATATCTGTATTAGATTCATTTACTGGGATCAACTGTTCCATGGATAGCGAATATAAAAAAGATAAATCTTTATGTGTGAGTCAGAAAAACGAGGCGTGAATGCACCCATAAAATTTCTTTTATTTTTTTCTTCCCACAACAAAATGTCTACAAAAGCGATAAAATATAGAATTTAACAAAAATCACTTCAGACCTTCACATTGTATATACATCTCAAAGGAGGACTCACTAAGGCCCCTGCATAGCTCTGAACTTCAACCCAGTCTGATCCATCAATTATGGGTGTTTGTGGCTCTCTTTATTGCAAATGCATGCATGCCCATACACGCACACACACACGCTTTCATTCTCATGTGAAAATGAAACCTCTGCAGCAGAGCTCATGGATTTATATTAAAGTCAGAGTTCAGAGTTCAGCAGAGTCCCCACCAAATGAAAAAAAGCATAAAATGTAAAAACAGTTTGTCAGTGTAATCAAATACACATTTACCTTGGAGTTCCCCTTTTTTGATTGGTTTGTCATGTAAACTCACATAGTAAAGCATCTATGCCCCACTCCGCCAATCCTTCTCTCCTCACTAGCTATGGCACTTTGAAAACAAACAAAATGTCTCTTTTTTTGTTTTTGCTTTGTAGTTTTGTCAGTCCTGTGTAAAAGAGGTTCTGTAGCCCAAGTACCTCTGAGGTTTCAGCTACAGATTGCTACATTTTGTTTTATTTGCTCTTGCTGGGATGCAAAGACATTCTAAACAATAAATTAACCATGTTCAACGCTACTCCAATTGCACACATGTGTAATGCATCAAGAAAGTTTACAAAGCACTGGTAGAGCAAACATCATCTCACTCTCTTTTCTGTCTCTCACACACACATTCGCGCTCATACAAGGTTTACTTGGGGAGAGGGGAGAAGGAGGTTTGGAGTGTATTTGACTAAGTGTAGGAAATGCATTTCAAACCAAGTATATTAAAAATGTCTGCACAATTTGTCCGAGTCGTCGTGAAGAACAACGATTTGCTTTATTGTGCGCTGTGTGGTGTCATTCTGTGTTGATGGAGTGGTAAAGGCGCATGATCGTTCAGCCCCTCACACTGAACAGGCTACTCCATAACATTCAGAATAGATTCCCCTCCCCACATCACTCCCTCCTGCAGCAGGTTAGGGGTCTCTGATCCGGTTCAATAAGGCCAGTTCAGAAAGGGACGTATACTGACTGGTTGTACCAATTCACACATTCAGAGGTTGGGGAGGGGGGAGGGGGGTCATTTAAAATCCAACAACAAGTTTTAAATTGGTTGTGTATAAATTAGACCATTTTATTTAAAAATTCTCTCAGCCTGTGAAAAAAAAAAATTCTTTGAACTGACTAAATTGACGTGGAATTTGCCCTAAACCCATTGCCCACCCTGTCAAAAACCTCTCCCACGTAACCCACATTATCATGAGAAGAGAAAACACAAAAAGTTTCATTGCCATGAAACATCATGCAAATAGAACAGAACAACAATAGGCTAATAGTAATAGAAGAATAGTAGTCATAATAAGAACAATAATAATAGTAAATAGTAATAAAATAAAAAATAATCTTACAATGCAAACATGACAGTAGTAAATGCCTCCAGTTCTTATTGCTACAGTATCTTACTTACAGTGTTGCGTTGCCACTCTTACTTGCCAGCACACCCCCCCTCACAACACCCACCCACCCCACCCCTCTGATTCACAGTCTAACAAGGGAAAATAAAAACATCATACACAAAAACTTCATTTTCAGAGATGTAATTCACTGTCCCAGGGGTGTCTTGATTGTGCTTGAATCACAATTTACTACTGGACTTCCCTCACTGTCCCAAAAGCAGCAAAATAAGCAGTAAACATGAGTGGTGACAAGCGAACACCAAAATATACATAGAGTTTTTTTTGTTTTTCTTCTTGTGCTATGTAACGATACTTGTCATGTAATATGGGCTCGAAGAAATTTGGACAGTGAATTCATGCTCTATACACACACACACACAGACATACATCTATCAAAGCCTTGTCTGGGCAGATTCCATTGCCGGCATACATTAGCGGCCGATTACGTTTTTTATCCTAAAAAGTCATTCTTTTAGAATTAATCTTTTTTTTTTTTTTTTTTGTAAATTTGCAAAAATATTAAACCCTCTTTTAATGCAAAGTCAGTAAAAGAGCTGCTCCCTGAGAGATGCTGTGTAGTGCATCGAGCCTTAATGAGCAAGTGATTGTCTTTAAGAGACACTGGCCTCTGATCTGTGGTGGGGTGAGGGGTTCAAGGAAAGATGAAAGTTGATTAAAAAGCGGAAAGATGCTGGACTCTGGAGGAACTAACGCAGCGTGGAACAGATGGATGTGAGCAGATTGCTAAGAGTTAATATTAATTGGCGCTTGCTCCCCCATGCTGTCACTTTGTGTTGTTTTCCAAATGAAAAACAATGTACATAAGGATAAACACGTTTGTGTTGTGAATGGTAATAGATACATTACTAGTCCGTGTCTATAGGGTGTCGAAGATTTGGCCGCTATGCGTTGAAGGTCTCACTTTTAGTGCTTAAATGAGACTAGATCAGAGTCCACTAATCATACCATTTAAAGTTGAGGTAAAAGTGCTGGCCTTGTTTAAGCTCGACAAAAGCTAGTTAAACTACGAAAGTACCATCAGCTGATAAATTCAGTGCTACTGTTGTGTAGAGGGTCTCCTATTTTGGTAAGTGGCTTAAGTTAAGCTGAGATTTTTGAAAGTATGATGAAACACTCAAAACTTGTATCCAATTATCCAACTATTTTTCAATAGTTCCTTCAGCAGGTAACTGCACGCTCTGATGGTATAAATACCCAGTAAAGCCATTGTGAACAAAAAAAAATGACTGTAAGAGCTAAGATTTATGGAATGTCTATGAAAAAAAACATGTGATTGTCTACCACAGCTTCCTGTATAAATTGTTGATGTGATGTTTCAGCTTGTGTTCTTTAAATCTTTAAAAGTGTCATTGGAGGCTAATGTGCATTTCTTCACATCTTTGAGTCAGTGCTCAAGTTTTATGTCCTAACCCCAGATCACACTGCAGAGTGTGCGGTGGCATGAGTACTGTCTGTAGAGATGATTGTTAGACATAATCAATGATTAGGAGGAGGAATATAGTGCATTCTAGTTAAAACTGCTACCCTGTTCTGAACAGCTGGATACAAATAGGAGGAAAGAAGAGGAGTAAGATCAGAAAGGCAGTGTGAAATTTATTGCTCTTTAGAGATAGGGTCCTTCATATTCACAGCCCGGAGTGACTGATATCCATGGATTGGATTGTGCAAATAGTGGTTGGGGGGGATGAGGGTAAACAGTACTCCTACAAGTTTGACTGATTGGAAACTAGTGAATTAATTGTGAAATTGAATGTGTTGTTTTTGTTTTTTTTTCTCATGTGGAGGTCGTACATAAAGGGTAAAGGGCAGGGTAAGGGAATTTGGGAAGAGATGCGGGGGTTCATTGTGAGGTCCTGGTTTCTGATTATTTGTTTCTGTTTGATTGTTCGAAAGCAGTCCAGCTTTTATTGGACTTAATTATTGCAGCGAGAAATAAAATGATTGATAGTATGGCAAATCTGCCAGATTCTTTTTCTTGCAAAATAGAATATTTATGTATATATCTTCACCTTGAAAAGTAGTACCCATTATTTTCTTTTTAAATCCTTCATATGCTCTCTTTACATTTCTATAAGTTCTGATCAGAAGGCTGTCGTACCTTCTTTACATATGAACAAAATCCAGACAAGGCTTCTATATATCAGCAAAACCCAAATTGAGTCCCAGTTTTTACCCAGTATTCTTTTACAAGTCTCAACTTTACAAATTCTGTACACAAGAAACTATCAAATAAAATAAAAACACATAGACAAGGTATAGTCAGCCACTATGGACTGCTGTATATTTAAATTAGGACTAACTTATTTTAACAGAACAAGAAGTAATACTGGAATCCTTTCTGCACTAGAAGAATATCTACAATAGCTTTCTAAATCCACAGTTCCCTCCCCCATCCAGCTTCTTCAACTTCACATTGTCATCATGTGAAAAAAATTAAAGAAAAACAATTTGTTTTTCAAAGTTAAATCAAATTAACTTACCCATTTTTTAAAAAGATTGACATCTTAAAATTGTTCCAAGATGTCTTAAAGTCTGTACATTTCTGGTCACTCAGTTCAGTTCAGGAGACAGGTGGAAGCCCCACTCAGGTTGTGGCTTGGGGCACGTTTCATTTTTATATACATTCTTCAGACTGTATCGGTGAACAGGATGGGATAAGTGCTGGACATTCCTAGTATTGTTGGCGGTAACTCTAAGTTTTTAGCAGATGACTCCTCACCCACAAGCCTGAAATGTGCCTGGGGGAGCTCGGAAATATGTGGTTGCCACGATGATGACATAGTCGAAACAACCGCTGTTGTCTCGTCAGATGTGGCTGTCTTGTTTTCTTGGTCCTCTGCTGGCGCCGTTTGTTGCATTTGGACCACAGGTAGTCACTTGGGCATGGCCATGGCAGAGTTTGGGTCAGGGTTGAAGAGTTCTTTGTAGAGCGGTGGAAAGAGGACGTTGACTGTTTCTGGGTGGAGCTGCTGGAAGGCCTGAAGCTCCTCGGTATGGAGCGTGCACAGGGCTGACAAAGTTGGGATTCGGCTGATCAGCTGCCAGATAAGAGGGAGAGATGGTCAAGGATGAGAAAATTCAGACTGATAAACCACAGCCAGGGACAAGGTTGCTAGTATTTTAATCTCCCTTTAAAGACTTTGCCTACCTTAGCCAGTGCGTCTTCGTCCATGTGGTTCTTCTGCATAATGTGCTGCAGAGCAAAGTAGATCTTCTCCTGGAGCTTCTGGACCTTCCGAGGCTCCATCAGCCATGGCCGATCTAGGTAGAGAAAAAGGATTCTTTCTTTTACTGACAATAGTTTAGACATATGCTGATTGGAGAGCAGGGTATGAATATAATATGGTTTCAAAACCACACAGTTATAGAACTATGTGGATGTAAGTACTGCAGAAGTAATGTTAACAGTTAGTATCGTGTCATGTTTACTTTTGAGGGCCTTCAATGTATGCACCATATTCCATGCACATTGCTTCCTACATTATATATAAATGTGGATGACCACTGACCTGTGGAAATTAGTACAGCAGCTGAGAATAGAGCGATCTCCTCCTCTGTCAGCTGCAGTGAACACAAACTCTTGGCAAAGTCAAACACTGCGCTCACTAAGTCATCACAACCTTGAAAGGGAAACACAGAGGAAGGCATAAAAATTTGAAAATGTCATTACACTTATTCTGGTCATGAATGTGCTGATGTGCAAAGATTGCCCACAGGGAGGGAGGAGTGTTTTTATTTTTTTCAGACTTTTCACTTTTTCTTTCTGTTTCAATTGGCTTTTTCGCCTCATTCATACCAAGACAAGAAAGTGCGGGTGTCTTACCTAGAGCTTTGAACATCTGCATGCCTCCGTACTTCCCCTCAAAGAGCACTGTGTTGTTGAGAGGGTTAAACGCCCTGCACATCCGCACCAAGACTACCTCCAAACAACCTGGAAGAGTCATGGAGAGAAATAGTGGTGATTGGAAGCTGATATATTGACTGAAAGGTAAATACAATAAGCAACACTGTCTGTGTCTTGTGGTTAGCCACAATTCACTGTCCAGTCAACTCACCTGACTTGAGGAGGAGGATCTGGTCGTTCTGGCACAGTTCCATGAACCCTGAGATGCGCTTGGCGAACTCCACCACGTACTGGATTGCATGGGTGATCTGGATGGCACACTGCTGCCACAGCACGTCCCTTGGCTGGAATCAAACAAACCCAGTTCAGGGATTTAGGTTCTGTACTTCAGTAGTAAAATTTGTTTCAGTAAATGAAACTAAACTTTATTATTGACATTGTTCATTCAAGTACAACTCAGCAAACTGCCATCAGTGCCATCAATGAAAAATCTTTCAAAGCATTGCCCATGAGTGACCATTAGCGTATTAAAAGCAGACATAAAAGGAACAATGTACATTATACTTTATAGCTTGGCAGAAGTAGCTGAAACTTAAACTATGATAGTATAGACAAAAAGGGAGGGATCTGAAAAATCAGAGGTGTGTGAGACACTGCAAATGTCACACAAATGTATGTGAGAATAACATGAAACCTCACCTTGCTCTGGTACATCTTGACCTCTTCATATGAATGTGTCTGCCAGGCTAGCTGCTGCAGCTCCTCTGTTGTGTACTGACATGTCTCCAAGTGAGACTTGATGATATTCTGAGCAATGCGGTCTGGAAGAGAAGGTTATTAATTTAGATTTGTTTATTATTTTCTATACGCTATGTTTATTTATTACATATTTGCTACAGTAAGGAAGCATGGTTGCAGCTTACGTATTAAATTCATACATTTGAGACGTAAGACTTACTACAACCACTTATCATTCCCTAGAATTATTGTGTAGTGCTGAAATGTAACTAAATCTTAATTTGTGCTATATGCCTGAGCTGTGCATACAGTAATATGACACCTTCTCAGCTTGCGTTTAAGCCTGTCTGATCTCCTGTTCTGCTCTCAGATTAAGGCACTGACTCACTCTTCCATGACAACTTTTGTGGGTAATGGTTAATTTTCCATGCGGATAATTCATGTAGAAATGATCTGCCTTTCTGCTGTGTCTATATAGCAAATAAGCCAAAAGGTAACCCTCACCAAGCTCTCCCATGCTGACGTTATTGGGCCCCAGCTGACTTTCCTGGTAGCCTCCATAGCTGAACAGGTTGGGTACTGGCGTCAGATCGTACACCGGCTCCTGCTTAATGTGCTTCATGCCTGACATGTCCAAACCTGACTGGTCTGGAGATGGCTGGGTGGAATCCATCCCGTAGTATCCCCCAGGGACTCCTCCTCCATTACCATGACCACCTTTGGGTAACTCAATGACGTGGCCATTGGCATAGGTTCCCCCAATTTCATGGTTAAGGGTTGACAGTCCGTTGGTTAGGCTGGACGAGTAAACACGTGCCAGAGCTTCTGCTTCTCCTGTCTGCTGTTGCCGCTGCTCCTGCAGTCGTGCCTGGTGCTTCTGGACCTCAGCGTACAGACTGTCACGTTGTTTCTTAGACATGCGGCCAAATTTGACCGCTGAATGGGGAAAAAATACAATATAGGGGCGACAAAATTAGAAAACAAGATTCTAAACGTAATAGTAGAAATCAAAGGATTTAAAAACTTATTTTTTACTGAACAGTTTATATAAAGAGATAAAACTGTACAGCACATATATAAATGTAGATAAAAGGAGCCTCACCATCTCTGGACATTCCTAGGGCAAGACATTTCTGCAGGCGGCAGTGTTGGCAGCGGTTGCGATTTGTTCTGTCGATGAGGCAGTTCCTCTGGCGGGGGCAGGAGTAGGAGGCATTGTTCTGCTGACTCCGTCTGAAGAAACCCTGGTAACGTGTCAACAAAGAATACCCTACATCAGATACCAAGGAACTTCCAATGATAAAGATCACACTTTTGGCCAAATGAGACATGCATTTATGAAACGACGTATTGAATCCTCACCTTACATCCCTCACATGTGATGACGCCGTAGTGGATGCCTGATGATTTGTCTCCGCAGATTTTGCATGGTATAACTTCGATTTGGGCTGTAAGAAAAACGAGAGGACAGAAGAGTTGAGCGTTACGAATCACATTTTGGACACGGCATAGACTTCTGTCACCTCACAGTTGTTAGACCTCAGCTGGTGGTCTAAATTGAGGTTAAAGACATCACATAACCCCCTTGGTGTAGGACCAGACTGAGCTCAGAACGTGAAGTTGTGTGACTTCAGCTTCGAATTCACGAGGGCACGGTGACACTTGGACATTCAGCATGTCCTTGTAGGAGTTTTTCTAATGACTGGGACATCAAGGGCTGCACACACACAAAAATGACAAAACTGTGCGTGTGGATTTTTTGTGTTACGACTGAAGGAGAAACCCCTGCAGGTTAGAAAGGCCACCCATAATGAGAAAACTGGTTATATCATTGAAGGACCCTACTACTTGTCCATCAACACTTTTCTCTTTTTCGAGTGCACACACACGCAAAGACTCACACAGCCACAGATTTCTCCAACTCACATGCTACTCGTATCTACAAATGTACTTTTTATACTACTTTTTGTTGACTTTAGCGTTTACTCACTGTGTATAGGCAGCTCCATGTACAGTCACAACCAAAGGCACAGAGTATGAACAGCAGAAACTAGTCCAGCACGCAGAAGCACATGTCATGGGTGTCTCTGAACATATTATCCATAATATATGGAAAGAAAGACGCAGTTCCTGTTCAGAGATATGACATGGATGTAGAGGTAGGTAGGTATGCTGCTGAGATGGCACAGCCTCTATAAAGAGATTAGACAGCCTATCTAATCCTAAATTATTTCCCGACGAGCTGGTTCCCTCCTCTGCTGAGCGCTGGCTTAGCTGAAATAGCCATTCACATGTAATCTCCTTGCACAGTCACACCTGTAGGGATTTCTGCATGTTTTAATGTATTTTCTAACCAGTTCAGAAAGTCAAAAAGGATATCCCTATGTGCATGTGTTGATGTTATTATGATCCACTCACGAACATTACAAAACTTTCAGCACTGACTGGTTTGTGTGTTCCCATGTTCAAGTCAAAGTGTTTATTGAGGATATGTGTGTGCAGACTGAAGTTCTGTTGAGAGAGTTTAATCAGTTTTATTTGTTTTTTTATTTGAGGTTGTAGACATGCTTTGATTGTGGATATATATGCTGCACATGTGAATAAGTTGTGTGTCTGTGGAGGCATGAGTGTGCAGTATATATAATTAGATAATCTCTTATGAGGATCAATGGAGGCAGTTCTGTCTGTCTAGCAACTGAGCAGGTACGTCCACTGCTACCTATACAGTGGACCTGCGACTTAGTGAGTCTGATCAAAAGTACAAAAACGTGCTGTGGTCAAGGTTTCCTCTCTATTTGTTTGAGAAGCACTATACAGGATCGTGAATGTTCAGTGTTTGACACTGAAAGCCTGTTTTCAAATTTCAAGTCTGATGAACGTGGAAAGTACTTCTTTGCTCACCGAAAATCAGAGCTTGAAGCACTGATGTGGAAATTTGGACCCTGCATTGCATGCAGACTGAGGATTGATTTTCAGTGACATAGAAGATATCTTATATCAGCAACCTAAAACAATATTTACGTTGTTTCTAAGAAAAGCATGCGTCATTTTAAGGATTTCTCAAATCAGAGCGTTTGCCTCGAAGGGCTGTTTAAATCCCTACCTTAATGCTCACAGATATTCCCTGTGCCAGCTAAATCATATGAATGATTACTTTGTTTGCACAGTTGGACACTGGTGGACAAGGTTTAAGAAAAGTGTGAATATGGATTTAACATTTATTAAAACAGAGACATTAAACCATAACCTTGGATGCCCCGTCTGCCCTCTGGTGGCTATCAAGAGTCATAAAATATCCAGTATGCCTTGACCCTGGACTATGCCCTCTCCTTCATGGCTATCGTTCAAGATGTGAATGATCTTTAGGGCCTTTTATTTACCTGTCATCATAATCTACACATGGAGAAATATTGGTCCTGTTACAATAGCTTGTCTGTTAATAACCGACTTAGAGACAAAACGACATGGTGTTTCTCCGTGTGCTTAACGGAGCTCATTCTCTGAGTTCGGTTGCCGCTCAAGATGTGACCCATTTGCCAATGTACCAATTCTCAGCCAACTGGCTCCAAACTGGGTCAGAGCAGAGCACCGGACTGGGAGGACACACAGACTACATACACAGGGCTGTCAATGAACGTGGCCTGTAACACGCTATTTATAGTCTCTTAAACAGGTCAGTTGGACCCAGGACGTGGCTGTTATCAACAGACCACATGTGAGCAGTAAACAGAAGACAGGACAGCAGTGCATCAGACATGCTTCTTATCATTCTCTCACAATCCTCTTTGTGGTTGCTGCTGCTCGTATAGTTTTAGTCAAACTCCTTGTTAATCACGAAACAAGTTAATCTCCGTGGGTTTCTGAATGTGTTCAGCCCACATCTGCTGCTGTGTGATGTGGATATACATACTTATTATTTCTGTGGATATTCTTTTTACATTTAGAGGAGTGTGTGTTCACTGTTTCTCTCCAGCGATTATAGCATATCTTCACTGTATTTCTTTCTACCCCATGGGAGATTGTAGTCCTCTTTGTAACAGATAATTATGCCCAAAAGAGCATTGGCGTGTGGGCATGTGCATTGTTCTCAGGGACGGTTTGAGTGAGCGCCTCACTTATAAAAAAGACAGACAAAGATGAAGTATGTGTAGACGTCTATGTGTGTTCGACAAAAGTGTTTGTGAATACATGTGTGGGTGTGTGCATTGTCGAGTGTGTGTGCGCGTGTGTGTGTGTGCTGTGCTCATCGCCAGTGGGGACTGTCAGGTAGGATATGGGGAGACGGTCATGACAGCATCGCCGTTGCCAGGGTGACCACCCACTCGCTGCACTCGTCCGGCTGTCACAGCAATGATGCGCTAAGCTGTCACGCTCTTAAAGGAAGTGATGTCATCGGTGTATGGAGCCAACTCGGTGTATCATCATCACCGCTCGTCCTGTCGTTCCCTCTCAGCGGTGGAGCCTTTGTGAATTGTTTGCCAAAGGACACCCACTTCCACATCCAGGCAACAATACGAGCCTGCTGCCTTGCTATACAGCGAAGGAATCTTTCATCTTATTGTTTTTACATTTGGAATGTGTGACGTTGAGGGTACTTGATTTCACTGTTTCATGATACAGAAGCACATGTACAACTTCAAAGCTGCAGTAGAAGTGAGTTCCTAATATAGTAGTAACTTCAGAGGAAGGACACTAATTAGACTAACTCGACATCCATTCCCAAACAGAACCTTAGTGGAGGCAAAGCTACTCTTTAGTTTTTTTTTTTTTTTTGGAGATTATTTTGCTCCTAGCGGTATGTCTGTCACAGAATGGGTGGGTGGGACTTCTCTCCAACCTGACTTGACCCAGCCCGAGCAGAGTGACTGACAGCGTCCTTAGCCAGCAGGCGCGTGAGTGTTATCCCGAGGTTATTATGTAAGAGCAGGACTGCAACGCTGGCACTTCCACAGCTAAGAGGAGGATCAGGCCGGCACAATCTCTTGAGGGAGAGAAACGACGGAGAGAACTAACTAGAGATGAATTTCGAGAAGATAGTTGCTGTAATGTGAGAGTTGCACACATGTGTAGCAGATTGTGGCCATGAGGGCTGTTTGCGCTGGCACGTGTGTTGTGATAATTGATTTTTAATGAAGTGAGGATCTCCTGTGTATTTCCTGGGCTGGCTCTTTCTCTAAATAGAGTCCTAATTATCTACATTGCACTGCAGGAAAAAAAAAGAAAAAGAAAAAACGGCAGCCTTGCACCAATATCTTAGCAATACCCCGTTTTAAAGCACATAAGTAGCTCACAGGCAGAGCTGCTGAGGGTTATGTACAGACGCGTACAAAGAATAAAATGGCTAAAATCTAAAAGGCCACTTGTGCCCGTCTATACAGACATTGTAACAGCAAATTAGGGCCACTAGGTGCTGCTATACATGTTTAGATTTCTGTGTGTGTATGTGTTTCTGCATTTGCTTTTGCTTCCAAAGGGGCAGACGGACATGCATGTTTCATTCATTCAGCCTGCAGGGTGGCTGTACAACAGAAACATATCCAAAGCAACCCACGACATCATCCAGTAACAATAACACGGTATACACTAGAGGTTGGTGTTGTAGTATCGCAGTTAATGGAACAGTTTGAATCATTTCTACCATAACTTTTGCCCATGTAAGCCACTTCAGAAATGCAAACACGACTCCCGCTGTAGTCCCAGGGGTTGATTTGTCGAGGATGAATGTGGGTGGTATTTCTGCTTCATTAAAAATATGCATAGCTTCTTCCCAGTTAACTAGATATCTTCTGGGAAAAAGAAGGAGATCAGCACTTTACCCCCCACCCCTTCTTGTTAAATCTGAACAACTCCGGCGCTGGTGTTAGATGTCTATATACTGTGAATTATGCTATCACTGTTCGCCATCCACTCCACTTCAGTCTGTTTGACTTTTTCGTTTGTCTCTTAGAGTTCCTCCTCGCTGTAAGTGGCTGTGTGACTGGGAAATCATTCAGTTTTTGTATTTCATGATCTATTTCCATCTCTCAGTGAAACTCGGTCTTCCTTGTCTCATAGAGCTTAGAGAGGAACAAGCGTTTTTTTTTTTTTTCCCCTCTCACTCACTGCCGATGATGAAAAACACTGAGAAAACTTTTGGTGGCGTGATCGTTGAGTGGATTAATGCACACAGCTGGGAATAGTTTATAGCAGAGCTGCTTGGGTTATCTCCCCAGTGTCTCCTGTCATGTTTCCACATCATACTGTCCCATTAAAATCAATGAAACACTGCCACTGCACATGGTTTCAAACGGACGTCTGCTATGTGCTGTCATACTTTTCTCTCTTTCCTGTTTGTTCTTACTGTCGGAAACATCTAAAAGATGCACTGAATAGGGGTGGACTATATGCGCTTCTAAAAAATTAAAAAATACATATATTTTCTGAATTTTACTCACTTTCATTTGTCTTCCGTATGCTGTGTCCTCTTTTCTTTGTATGGTTTTAAGGCACATAGCCTACTATGTAATCACAAAGTCCGACAAGAGTTCCTTGCTGCATGTCTTTCAGTCATCACTCATCTCTCTACGTCTCCAATAAAGCCCATACAGATACAGATAATATTGGCTGTTCCTAAACATATTTTCAGGTGTCACCATCACTGTTGATTGCTTTTATTTAATGTATTTAGAGACAGTTTCTAATAACCTGTAGAACTGCAACAATTAATCTGCGATTCAGTAGTACACTGCCAGTGATCTCAAGACTTTATGCTTTTCTCTGATGATGTGATGCATTCTTTTCACCATTTTCTAATATTTTATGGAGCAAACATTTACTTGATTACTTGAGAAAATAACTAGTAGATGAACTGATCTTGAGAATAATTATTAGTGGTGGTGCTAACAGCAGCAGCAGCAAAGTCCATGCCAGTGAATATTATCCCTGACCCAAAGGCTCAGACCTGCTCTGAACCGATTGACAAACATAATGCTGACACACTCATAAGAAACATCCTCACTGACATAAGATAAGGTGACACAGCCCTGTACCGGTCCCCTTGGTTTGTACAGTTTGCAGCACAGTGTGTTTTAGCAATAATCACAATGCCACGCAGTGGGCCCACCTCCCCTCCCCCCGTCACGATCTCTTGCCGCCAAGCATGTCTTTGTCCACTCTGTAATATAGACAGTCATACTGTTGCTGCATGAGCATATATTCACTACCCCCAGCCTCCGCATTTCCCATCAGACTATCGTCATCAACCCCCCCACCCCTCTCACACACACACACGTTGCCAACGCATACATACACACGCACATATAAACAGTCACAAAAACAGTCGCCCTCGCCCTCGCCCTCCCCCCATGTTGTATGTCAGAGGGCATGAGCTTGTCCAGCTTGCCATGCGGCCCCAGAGCACTCTGGGTAATTGCTCAGATAGCAGGTCTGGGATCAGCTGCGGTTTGCTCATAGAATATTGTGCCGCGGCGTGATTGGACGCCATGGAGAGGGAACAGAAGGGGGCCGCTGGCTGTCATCCAGTGAATCGATTCACATGCACACACACACCAACATGCTTCCATGCTCCAGACAGACAGAGGCACACATTCAGGCATGCTTGAATGCATACATCACTGCCAAACACTTTCAAACAAACAGACTTTACAGTATGATTTTTATGCCTGTACTCCCAAGCCCACCCCCAACACACAGACACACACACACACACACACATCGAGTGCAGCATGTGTCCTCTGATAGATAAGGGAGGAAGGAGGCGTGGGAAAAAATCCACAGGGTAAACCCAACCCCTGCCTGAACACACACACACGTGTGTATATAAACATATATACACATACATGCACACACAGTTTGCCCATCTGCCTCCTCAGATCTGTGTCTCATGGGCACTGTACACACACACACACACACACAGGCGTCCGCTCACACTCCAACCCCCTGGATGACCTGTAGGACCCTGACGGCCTTTGACCTTTCCTTAAGGACTGCGAGAGTGCATCAGAGTGGAAGGAACAAGTCCAAGTGTGAGAGGCCTGCATCTGGTCATTACTATCCTGAAATCAGCCACGGGAATGCACACACACTGAGGCGCTGAAGCAAACTTGCACACACACAGACACAAAGAGTGTTTTAACCTCTCTCTTATATATTTCCTTTAATTTCCTCTCATGACTTTAACCTCACATGCATGTGTGCAGACTGAGCTGTGAGCAGACTTAATGCTTTCTGAAGAAATCAGTGCAGAGAACATTGTGTCATCTCATTCCTGAGATAATAAAATAACACGTTTTATGGCGTTGGCCATGCTCCCTTAACATTATGCTCCTCCCACTATGGTGTTTCTCTTGAGCCTAATTGTACATGACAGTGTGTGTGTGTGTGTCTTTGAGGGGGAAGGGAGAGGAAAGGTGGCTACCCCGGCGTAGAGAGAGGAATAGAGAGAGAGCGACATCCAGGGAGGGACAGACAGAGGACTGCTTTCAGTTCTTACATAAAGGTTAGAGAGACATTTGCTCTCAGTTTTGGCTGGGGTCACATCTTTTATAACGAGAGTTGGTGGTCAGCCGGATAAAATCAGGAAACAGGAACACCAACATAAGTGGGGCTGAAAAAAGCATTAATGAAGAGAGGAGCACTTAGTGGGAACAGCTAACACAATCAAATCACAGAGGGAAGGATGGAAACAGTGTCTGTGTGAATGTTTGTTTCAAATTCAATTAACAGTTTTTTTTTTTTTTTACAAATCTGATACGCTATTGTTGAAATTAGAAATTAGTCGTGTAAGCGTATATACATTTACTGGAAAGACTTTAATCTATCCATGTACGGACTTGTGCCTGTGCGCAAGACAATTTCAATGTTGAGCAGCAGTGGAGAATAAATACATTTACTTAAGTAGTTTCCCCAGTATTAATTTCTACTGCTTTATACTTCTTAAAGTCAGTGTATCCACTACATTTATTTAACATCTTTGCAGATGAACAATTTCCCATGTAAAACATACTGCATGATCAGCAAAAAAGATTAAAACGGTGTATAAAGAATATTGACAACATTAAATGTATTTTTCTCATAATGGTCATATAATACGCTAAACATATTAATATATCACTGGACTGGGTTAGTCTGCAGCACTTTTAATGCTTTGATTACATTGAATTATGTTAATAAAGTTTACTTAAAGCCAGATAACTGCTTACACCTTGTGTTCCTGCTTGCCATTTCCCAAAGCATGCAACATTATAGCTGAGTAGTACTTCATCAAGTTCCCCCCTTAAAAGAAATTAAATGTCATCCGACATTTACTTGCAACAGAGTATTTTATTATTTTTATTTAAGTAAAGCTTCTTGACC
Organism: Chelon labrosus; assembly: GCF_963514085.1. NCBI lineage: Eukaryota > Metazoa > Chordata > Actinopteri > Mugiliformes > Mugilidae > Chelon > Chelon labrosus. The sequence continues at coordinate 10,531,651 of NC_140359.1, read as the reverse complement.
CTCTGCTTTTGAGTTCATATATCTCTCACAGTGGAACGGGACGACCGCTTTGGAGTGAAGACGAGCATATGAATGAGTTCCCAGTTGAGTCTAAGCGTGTTTTGAAAAGGTTTGAACGCGTGTGTGTGTTTCAGCGCGTCTGTCGGAGCGAGTGTGTGAGCACGCACATGTGTGATTCTATGTGTGTGTCCTCTCCCAGGGATGGCCACTAATAGCTCGCCTCGGGCAACAATTTAACTCAGCCTAACAAGGTTCTCCCCAAAGTGGCCCCAGGGGCATCTCTCACAGAGGCAAATTGATCACAAAGACTATCACACAGCTCCGCTCGGCTCGACCCAGCCTGCTCTGCTCTTCACCTGCTCTCTCTCTCTCTCTCTCTCTCTCCATAGAGGGATGATTTAACAGAATGCCTTATGAACATTAAATTTGAGTCGAGAGAGTAAAAGCAGCAGCCGCCGTCTTGGTATTATAATTGCATTCTCTTTGTGAATGAGACCTCACATCAACAGCCACTACTTAGGACACACATCTGAACTCGAACGTTAATAGAGGTATCTCAGGATTTGGACACGCACACAGAGAGAGAGGGTTGTGGAAAGAAAGAAAGGTAGACCTAATAAGAGTCCCTTCAATGAGATTACAAGCACTAAAACAGGCTAATCTTTGTCATTAAGAAAAGATGCCACTGTAGGCTAAGTCATATTATAGGCTTATTGGAGTGTGTGCTATTCACCTGCCAACACTGGACACCTTCACAGGATATGGGCATTTAGTAAGAATGGAGAGCTAATGGGCATTTTAAACTGTCCTCTTTACTCCTTCATCGCAACTATGCGGAGACAAATTCTGCTTCTTGATGGAAATGTTGCCACTATAACAACTAATTCTTCTTATTTCTTTTTATTGCCCGAGAAATGTTTTTTAATCCAACAAATAAGCATTTGAAAATGCCTCTTTAAATATCTGCATCTGTATTATATCCGAGAAGTAGAGGTTGCAGTGTTACACTGACACACAACTTTCAGTATATGGACTAATCTGCTTTGAGTGTTAGCTAAAGTCTAATAGGTGGTGTGGACTTTGGATGCTGCTTTTACTGGGTCCGGCGTTATTCATTGGTGAGGGCAACTACAGTTTACAAGTGCAATTTGAGGACACCGTAGTTTGTATCTGTGCGCGTCTGCGCGTGTGTGTCGGCGTGCATGCGAGTAATTGAGTGTTTTTGGCCAGCCACCCCTCACTGTTTCATTCTCACTCTCTTGCTCAAGCGAAAGCGTGCACGCATCCACGACTGCCTTATATAACCCTTAAGTCTCTCTCTTACTTGCCCTCTTTTTTCTTATCTCACTCGTTCACTCAGTCACATTCTCCCTTCTCTCCTCTTTGTTTTTCTCTTGTGTTAGTTTGTCATTTATTTACCTCTCAGACTTATAGGCTCATGGTCTTCAAGTAGATACGCAAAAGTCCAAACAAAGATTGTTCTCTAGTGTCTGAACCCAATTAAGTGGTCAAATTGCTATTTTCTCTTGCTTTTAAAAGAAGCTTTACTACGCGACAATTACTCATGAAACCTGTAGAAGAGCAGGTGAATCTGCTCCCTGACTTTGTCAAACAATTTTTTTCCACAAAACCATGGACTGGTTATGATAAAACGATAATTCCTGCTCTTGATACACACATACACACACACACACACACATATATATATATTTTATAAAAGCAATCCCTCTAGGTGATATCTTAGTCTCTCTTCATATTTTACTCAATTTCTGTGTTTAATGAGCTCTGTCACCCCCCGTTCTTTACTTCAATGTAAATCGGAGGAGAATGTGAATATTGAATATTATCGTAGGTCCACTGAGACATGCCGCGTTCATGGATGAGTAAAACTGACAAAACAGAAGGCGCTGACAGAGGAGTCTATGACTTCAAGGCAGATTTAGAGTTTAGGAGTGGTTCAGGCTGAAATCCCTCCCGGCTAAGATAAAGTGCAGACACAAACTGAGGCGTGCCGTATAGCCCACGCTTTGTGTGTATAAGGATTTAAGGAAGAGGGAGAATTGACTGAGGAGAAAAACTGTTTGCCTAAACTCCCGCTAGACAGCCGCATAGGGATAAAACCAACATGGAGTGCATGCTGAGCCCATGCTAAACAAACACAGGCTATGATAGCGGCTCAGTGGGACTGCAGAAGTGGCATCCAGGCCACACACACACAGTATGGTGCTATGTTTTTAGTAGGCGGCTTGAAAAAGGTCAGGCAGACACACTAGGTAAGGAGCACACTGTGGGTATCTGAATACAGGTTTAGAGAGAATAAGAAGTGAGTCCTTGTGCAAGATTGTGTGCATTTGTTGCAACAGCACTGTGGTGGTACCTCTGTCAGTCAGTAGGGCTGTGTTGAGGGATTAACAGAGTGGCCTGCATGGGCTTGGAGTAATCTCTCCTCTCTTCTTACATAACACTGGGCCATTAGTCAGCACAAACACACAATAAACAACACAATCAACAACAGACACATGCACTGATAACACCGCAAACCCAGAGATGCACTGGGGCCAGGTGCCCACTATTGTGCGCAATAAGTGATTTCATGGCGACAATGGAAAAGCAGTGATTTGGTGACAATAGCTGTGCTCTCACCTGCTGTTTCTGACTGATGGCGAAGCTGGTTTCTAAATAGGCTGCCTCATCAATCAGTATGTGGTGTGTCTGTTCTTATCCTGGTGTTCATTGTCGGGATTGTTTGTAAAATACGTAACACAGGCACTTCATTAAGACTCCCTGCCCTGTCATCTTTCTGGAAAAGCTTTTATCTGTTTACTTTAAATATTTTCGTATGTATTTACCGTGTTGTCTTAAATCTGTTTATTCTCCAGCCTCCTCGTGGGTGTTCACGGAAGGGGTGGTATTTATTATCAACTACAATAGTAAACGTTAAACACTCTGTTCACACCTACGACATTTAAATAGGGCTTTAAAATGTTAAATAGTGTAATAGAGTAATGGATATTGAAAATGACTGAGATGTTCAACATCAAAATATAAACTAAAGCCATCCAAATTATGTGCCATAGATTTATCTAAGCAGACTGCTTCCGTTGACTTTGACTAAAAATTGATCCCGGGATGCTTTCGAACCCGACAAATCAATGCTCACACAAGCCTCCAAAGCAAAGCAGGATGGGACTAATTCTATTGGCATGAGGCCGTCATGCGTAGTATTGCAGCTGTGTGTGTGTGTGTCTGTTTTCAGCCCTTTCAGCTTTCGAATGTGTTCTGTATTTCATCTCGCAAGTTAATATAAATAACATCCAAATTGGAATAACCAATGAGTTACTGTAGATTCCAGCTTAACTCTGACAGTGCTTCCTGCCCTCTTCATTTGACACCGCTTGTCACCACCTTACTACTTTTTCGTCCTCACACACTCTCCCAGTTCCTGTCATCCTATCTTTTCCCATGGTGAAGGAGCGTGGGACATTGTGATTGACACATATCGCTAACAGAGGAGATCAAATGGCGCTGTGAACCCTTCCTCCCCCTTCCTCCCCCCTTCCTCCCTCCATCGCTGCACTCTTTGACCTGTCGGACCCGGGTGCATCTCTGTGGTCTAAAAGCTCTTCGGCTTTATACCAGCAGCACAAAGCCTCCACAGATGCAGGATGATGGGCGCTAATATGAGGATCATTGTGAATATAGGAAAATATTGACATGCAGAATACATGTATACAGTGTCAGTTTATTTGTTACTTGCGTGTGCAAACACTCATATTTTATGTTTCCATATTGCACCTAAATGAAACCTGTGGTAGGAGGGTGCTTATTGGCTTGGCTGTGCTTTGGTTGAGTCTGTTTAGCTAACATTTAGTTAAAATGATCATCTTTTCAGATCAAAATAGTCTGCAACAATCACCTTTGTTTGAGTTGTTATTTCTCAGTCCTTTTGGAGTTGAAAAGTAAACCTCTACTGTGACCAAAATGTTTTATATAACCACTATTACTATTATTTATTACACTACTTTTGGGAAGTTTTAGAGAAACACCATTCACAGCACAGCATCATCATGTCGCCATTGATAATACAGAAATAATTATCCTGTTTACAACAACCTGTTTCCTTCACAACTCTGAGCCATATTGGAAAAAACACAATGCTCTATTATTTGAGCAACAGAAAAAACCCTGATGATAATATTCTGTCTGTTATTTCTCTGGCTTTTCGAGCCGGGCGATGAGGTGACATCATCTTCGGTCAGGGCTTCAGGAGTTGTGGCTATTGTTAAATGATAATTACCACAGCTCATGAGGGGCCTCTATTTTTTTATAACCTTGTGGTTGTGAGCACATTTCTGTGTAAGGGCAGCCGAGACTCCACACACACGCACACACACAGGTTGGGAGTGGGGGCCGCACGGCCCACACTGATTTAATTCTATCTGACAAAACCCTTTGGGGCGTGCAGAGGGAGTGAGGAAGATGGCGAGAGAGAGAGAGGGAGAAAGAGAGAGAGAGATGGTGAAAGAGGGGTGAGAGAGACGCTTCAGGGGCCTCTTCTGCCAACCATGGCTATAAAGTGAAAGCAGGAGCTTTCCGTATACCCCCCAAAGCCTTGCATGCACGAGAGTGGTCGCAAGGCCCATTAAAATGTGGATAAAATACAAGTTGGATGACAGTGGAGTTTGGGAATAGAAAGAAAGAGAGAGAGAAAGAGAGAAAGTGGAGGGGGTGCTTGGCCTTCTCATGTTTTTTTCTTGCCCAAGGCTGGATGACCAGCAGATAGATTTATGACATTCAAATAGAGAGAGAGAAGTTTGACATTCATTTTAATAAATGGATTAAAATTATCAGCCATTAAATAGTGTTGTCGGTCAAATTATTACTCTTGTCCGTCCGTCATTATAATTATGAATGTTGTGAACAACGTTAACACTAATCTGTAAATAGTGTTAACACTGGAAGAGAGGGCTGATATATTATGAATAATAATATTGCCAAATGATTTATCTTCTGATGAGGTCACACTATTATTCTAATGATTAATCTGATTAAAGCATTCCAATAGTCCACAGCACCGACTCAGTAAATTTGTGTTGTAATTTTAAGCGTTATCTATAAACAGCATTTTAATTTACAAAAACGTAATTTTCAGCAGATTCTCGTGCCAAGATTTTACGTCTTACGCGAAGTTTAGACTTTGTACAGGTGGATCAAAATCCCCCTCCTATTTCTGTCTCTCTTCCTAATTTAACTTTCAGACATCCTTGCAAATTTAATTTAGAATAATAAGACGAAGGAGGTGCAGCCATAAAAACTAACTGACTTATAAATTAAACTTCAGGATCATCCAGTTCAACGAATGTTGCAACGTCGCCTCAGTGATAATTACGCAACATCAAGAACCGTAAATAAAACAAATCCATAACACTGAGCTGAAGATAAGATTATTAAAGCATCTGCGCTGGAATTAATACAACCGATAAACTGTGGTTGGAGAAACGAAATTGAAACGACCCAAATGTAATTTAACAAGGAGGAGAGGTGTGGAGTGGAGTGAGCTGTGTTGACCTGTCTGTGTGAGTATCAACGTGTCTCCGTCCGTGTGTGAGATAGAGTTGGTGTGTTTGTATGTGTGAGGGAGAGCGTGTGCGCACAGGACGACACTGACATTGAATTTCAACATCCCCGGCGCGGCGCACAGGGTTACAGAAAATGGGTTAGTGGAGCGCCTGAAAAGTAGCCTTGCCCTAAACCAGTCAATAAAGTTGATCACCAGAACATAACAAAATAAAGTGTTGTGTTTTCTTTTTTTTTTTTTTGCACATAATCTGATCCGATCTGGTGGCAGCCTTTGCGCGATTTCCGCCGACGTGGAGTGGAGCTCAAATGATTAAAGCCAAATATCATGCGCCACTTTTAATTTCCAATGACAGACTCCAGCGGCTTTGGGCATGAATTTACAAAAATTTTAGGCCTGGTCCACAGACAGTCAACGCACACGCAGAACTTTTCTGCTGTAAAGTGGCTGCAGAAAAATCCGATCACACACTCTGTGTTTCGCGAAACTTAAGGCCAAATTTGTTCCAAAGCTTTTAACTGCTGTGTGTGTTTTTATCGGGATGTCGCTTGTGCAAAGTGCGGCTGTGTTTGGAGCAGTGGGATGGTCTTACCTCGCATCGTGTTGGCGTTGCTGGAGCTGGTGCTGCGGCTCGCTTCCCAAAGCAGCAGTCATGAAGAAACAAACATAAACACTTAAAAAGGGGGGGTTGCGGGTGAAAAGATCCTCGGTTAAAAATAACAACAACAACAACGCAAGGAGTGATCTGCGTCGACGTCCACTGACTGCCCTGAGTGGAATCGTCTCTGCGCTAAAAGCATCCCAGACCAGGGCGCAGGGAGGCGTGCTGAGGTCGGTCGGTGCGTTGGTCGTTGCGCTGTGGTCGTGTGGCCGCTTCTCTCATGACATCTGCGCTCTCACCTCTATGGGAGGGTTTCACTGTTTTCTGCGGGCTGAGGGAGGGAAGACCGTATAGGAGAGGCTTTACCCGGCGGCCCGGATTGGACTGGAGCACTTTCCGCTCCTCCCACTCTCTCCTGCTCAGCACTGGAGCATCCACACACACACACACACACACACGCACCCACACACACACTACAACAGCCCGAGCGCACTGTGCGTCTACGGTACACACACAGTCTCAGCGAAGTTTTTAATGTCACCTTCCACATTTGGTCAGCCTTGTGGAATTGAAGCAGTTTTTATGCACGCACAGAAACTAGTCAATCTTTAATCTGATCTCATAAAACCACTAAAATCTAACATTGTCTGGTGGGAAGATGGTACCTATTTATGGCTTCTATCTCTGTTTTAATTGTTTATTACAATTCTTAGAAACGTGACTAATTCAGCAGGATTTGAACAAATTAATTTACAAGTGACATAAACAAGTGAAATGTGGACATGGGTTAAGGTCACTGTTGGGGGAGCAAAATGACAGTTTGGGCCTCAAACATTATAAAAACTCATAGATCTTAGACTGTAATATTATCATATTAGCATTTAAAATGACTATTTGCCTCCATATTCTCAAAATTGTGAATTTTGATTTTAAAATTGTCCACGCACATTTAGACAATGCTGAATGCAAACTAAATCAATATTTTTTGATTCCTAACTGATGATGCTTCAATTCCTTATTGCATGTGTGCAAGGATCAGTGCACAAAACAGGATGCACGGTCACCACAGCAGCTAAATGAATGAGCAAATGAACTACATATGAAAATGAAAATCCTTGTCCCAAAAAGATTATATAGAGAGGTTAGTAGATCTTATGTCACAGACAGAGGAGCTGCTCGGATGACACGAGTTGTCTCGGGTGTCATCTGGATGTTTTTCAGGGTGGGGTCCTCTCCTTCCTCTGAGAGACTCTGAAATACTGACCTGGAAAACGAAGGAGTAGTTCCATGTTTGACCACCACCCCACTGCACAATTACTGACCCGGCGCAGGCTGCAGGGTGTTAAAATAAACGTGGAGCATGTTCATGATCAGTTGTATGTTTGCAATTTGTCATACAGGCATGTTTTTAAACCATCGTGAAATGCGACAGTGCTAACAGACTTTGCTTTAGTTTGGTGTTGTGCATGAATTGTTTCAGAGTGCTTCCTGGCACGTAGGAATCTCCCACTGCATTGTCACTGTATGACTGTAACTTCAACTTTTGAAGAGTTACTTCATATTTATAGATCACCTAGTATAACTGTTATCATAAATGAAATGTGTGATTTATTAGTTTATGGAGCCCTTTGTCTTTGAGTTGGCCTTTATATTTACAACTCTAATCTTTACACATTTACACATTATTACCTGATGTCAGAGGGTTAATACAATAAAAATGGTGTAACAAGAAAAAGTCAGCTTTCTCTGACTTTAAAAAAGGATAGCTGGACCCTTGTGTGTTTTTATCAGTACACTGTGCTAGCAAATTTCTAAACTCTGTATATTCTGATGATCATAAAGGGAGGGGTAAAGCCTCAAACCAAAACCTCACTTTGTCTCCTTTGACCCTGGTCTGACTCCTGGTCACCCCTGGTGCCATACTCAGAAATATATTAACAAAATGTAAAAAAAAAAAAAAAAGAACATGTCATGAGTGTGAACAAGTGAGGGTCTCTCCTGTCAGTGCTCAAAAGAGCCACCCCTGTCACTCACAGTTAACATCACACCCAGGCTTCAGTGTCTGTCATTAGAGTGGTTTTCTGAGAGACAACGCTGTCGGAGCTTCTGTCAGTCTGTGTGAGGTAGGAGAGAGGCAGGTGTGGGTGAGAGGCGCTTTCACCCCCGGTCTCTTTTAGCCTCTTTAGCTGTGGCCCTGGGAGGGAGAGACACTGAGAGAAACAGAGAGAGAAACTGCCCCAAGCACATCTCCACTGACCTACATTTCATCTGTCGCTTTTTTCCACTCTTCCTCTTTTTTTTCATCTCTTATTTCTCCTGTACCAACAGTTCCATATTTGTGATGTAATGACCAAAGCAGGCGTGATAAAATCGCAGACTGGTTTTGGTGAAATATTTTTGAAGACAGGCAGACAGAAGAATGAGATAAACGGGAGAAGAGACAACGGACGATAGTGGGGGGTTAAAATTAAAGAGAATAGGGGAGTTGGAGCTTAAAAATACAATAAAGGCTTCTTCCCATTTTGCCAAAGCCATAAAATGTGTCTTTATGTGATCTGTGTGCTGCGTGGACTTCAATCCATCTGAGGCCTGGGGACTCCATTAAGAAGGATTACCCCTCATTGCCAACCAGACACTGTTCTCTCAAAGCCACAGAGATAGCAGAAAAAAAAAATTATTTAAACATGACCAAATGTGTACGTCGTCTGTTGAGCGAGAAAGAGCACATCGAGGTTGTGTTGGATGGGATATACTGGCGTGTAGGCTGCACTGTCCATATGGTGGTAACAGGGAGGAAGGGAGCAGACTGGGCCATGCCTAAGGGCTGAACTTGGAGAAGGAGAAAGCAGCACTCTGCTCTGAGATGGGATCTCAGGTCCTTCTGCCTTTATGTTTCACCGTCTGGAACAATTGGCTGCCTGATCACTTGCTACATCTCTGTCTGTCTGTCTACCTGTCTGACTGGCACTCTACCAGCATTGAAGAGATTCAGGTCTATAATAACTGCTTGGCTGATTGCCTGTGAGTCTTACTTGTGACCACCATATCTGTCATTAGTTTTTCATCCTTGCATCCAGAAGTTTGTGCTTTTCTAGCCCTCTCTCCTCTCTTTCAGCACCACCATGAGGTTGATTAATTGCAATAAAATTTTTACACCTGAATTCTTCACAGTTCTCATCACAATAACATGCAAGGCCTTCTACGGCCATTCATATTTCCCCTGTGACTCTTACCACATCACAGATTTACCATTATACATGTCTTTTAACTTGCAACCTGCAGTGCCGTTGTTTTGATGGATGAGCCGACATGAAACGTGTTTCTCTTCCACACACGCACGCACCTTCGACATTCGAAGCTACCATTATGTGCGAATAGGACACCAGTGGAGAGATATGATTGTTTGTTGAAAGACAAGACAAAAACAACAAGCCGGGAGAGAGCTGGATGTGATAGTCTTGTTTCTGGTAAGGCTGTTCATTCACACCACTCAGTGCTGCCCTTGAATCGACCACTAGGAAGTTAACTTATATATAATTAGATAAGTTTCCTCTTGAAAATAAGAAATTAGGCCACAGGTCTCTGAGGAATCTCCCTCTCCAATCTGACGACATGTTCTGCACTGCCTCTTATTTTCCCCTGAAACAAGCAGGTGATTTTTCACTGTTAAATTCATATATACGTACGTGTGTGTCTGTCACTGTGACTTTGAGTGTGCACAGACACACAAACAGTGCACTCCTTTGTGTTTGTGTGCTTATGCATGCCTTCTCTTTATTATATGACTATATTATATTTTACACGCACACATGTATGTATATACACAAGCACTGTACGTGTGCATAACCTCCAAGGTAGGCTGTTTTGCTGGTGCAAAATAAAGAGGTTGTTCGTTTCTTTCTATTAGCCCACGCGTCAAATTGTTTCACATATATTGCCTCCGTGTAATGTGACATTGACACATTGACATGTCAAGTGAGAGCTCAGAGAAAGAAAGCCAAAGAGGGAGAGATGAAAGATGGAAGAAGAGGCCAGAGAGAGAGGGAGAGATTGAAAATACACTTGAGAAATTTGCCGAGAGATACCACAAGTGACATAGGCAATTTCTGTAGAAAAATTACTTCATCATAATTTCAATACCAAGAAGAATTGAAAGGAAAGCCCTGAAGGAGGAAGGCCAAGTCACCTTGAGAGGCATTAGGGGAAACGCTTACCCACCACACACACACACACACACCCTCAATAGAGTTCAGCTCAATTTCAAGTCTGTATGAAAATCTAAAACTTTATCTTCATGTCTTTCTGTTGTGGGTTACAATTATTTGTATGCAGACACTTTTGCCCTTTTTTATGATAGTGTTATACATCTGTGTTAAGTGCTCAGAGCCTGTGGTATATCAGAGTTAAAAATATACAACCTATTAGTCTGGCTGCTACTATAACTAGCATCATCTAATCAAAGCTTTATATAGAGCCAGAAATTCAGACAAACAGTTTCATGTCTCTACCTCACAGTGCCAATCATCAGATTTTAATTGGATTTCTCTATTATCTATTTTTTTTCTACACAAAGCCATTAAGATATTAAATCTAGTTTTACTTTGAGTCAGTCATTTTCCCCTTCTCTCCTCTCTCCTTGTTCCTCTTAATATATATTTAAATATTTTTTTTTTTTCTCGGTAGGCATATCGAATATGCCTCTGTAGCCCGAGGCTCTCTCTCAAAATAATTTAGTCGTCGTTGATTTCTCTGGGAGAGCTTAATAAACGTTGACGTTGAAATGAGGAGGAAATTGCAAACTGGGACTGTGTGAGGCTTTCATGTTCGGGGCTACTTGATAGTTATGTTGATTTTCTGAAGTGGTTCGTAATGATATAAACCAATGGAGGATACAGCAACAGCTTCCCAAATCAGCCTTTTCGGTTAATATTTAGAGATGGCTTGTGAAAGACGGGTCGGCCTGAAGAGAAACACCTCCTGACATTAGCCTTTATTGAAGAGGACCACTCAAACTCTGTGTATGATTTCATTGTGTGTGTAAGTGCAAAGTAGAGTTCCTAGAATAATCAAAAAATATTTTGTCACATCCTAGACTATTGTTTTGCGTGCGTTATATGCAGAATTTTAATCAGATTTAAAATCCTTCTTCTGACATATCATAATTTAGTGAATTTTAAGCTTTTTCTACCTTATTCTCAAGGACCTCCTTGTGTTTATTTGCTGTAATCCCTCTCATCAAAACAAACAGATGTATATTTTATACCCACTTCCTTGTATACTACCCCTAACCCTTGACCTCTGACCCCTGTCCTGTCTGTAGGTGTCCATACCAGGGGGGGCTTTTCTAGAGGACCAATAACGGAGCCCTGGGGGACGCCACCCAGAGATCCTCTTACTGTCTGTAGCACAGTGGCAGCACTAAGCATTATAATCTGAAGGGACGGGGAGTGATTATGTGTGTGTATGTGTGTGATGATGTGGTGGGGGTGGGGGTGGGTCTGGCCAGCATGTTTTTAACTCCTCCCTTGCCCACATCCCCATCCCCTCTCGTTAATCTGGAGTCTAGCATGTGGATTAGTGAACACTCTGCAGCACCACTGTTTGACAGAATGCGGCGTTTCCTACAGAGTATATAAGATTACGTCTTTAAGCAGTTTACACTCACAGCTCTGTGAGAATATTGGAGTTAGCACATGGGCTAATGACATCCTATGCAATCAGCTGGAACACGCTTCAATACTGTGGTGTAATGCATATATATGAATGTACTGTATGAATGCGTTCTGTCAGAGTGTTTGCCTGAGTGAGATTACAAATGTTCACAACAGGTGCCTTTTGCTTTTTGTCTTCATGGAGTGGATGCCAGCTAACTCCCCACCACCACACCCTACCCCCTACAAACACACACAGCTTCATCATGTTAATACAATCACCACCTTTGCCATTGGGTGGATGATTTGACATTTCTCTTTGTTTGGGCTGAGGTAAAATGAGTCTGTTAGTCTGTTAATCCACTAGGATTAAGAAACAACAACAATCCCCAATGGAGTGTGTGTTGTGTGTGTGTAAGAGAGAGAGAGAGAGAGAGTGCAGTTCACTAGGAGTGTGATTCCAAGTCTGAGCCTGCACCTCTGAAATTTGATTTTGCCACATCCTTTATTTAATATTTGAAAATCAGATTTAGAGATTTATTGAGAATTACCGCTTTAAGTGTTTAATGTAAGAACATGGTGGGATGATGATGGCGATGCCACTGATGATGAGAAGAAGGAGGAGAAGAATGGATGCTGAGGGAGGGGTACAGGGTAGAAGAGTGTAGGGATTAGTTGATATTTCCCTGGCATTACGTTCGCTTTGGCGAACATCTACTTAAGTCCTGCCTTATGCGCCGCTGTCTGGAACACACACACAAAAAGCCCTCTGTCCCATTCACACACACAAAGACTATTAGTACAGTCCAGCTCATCCTCTCAATGCGCAGAAGAAAAGAGAGAAAAACATGTAAAGTCTTTGTCCTCTTCTGTCTGGGCCTATTCATTCTCCCATACATGGGAGGAACAGTAATGGGGAATAGAGAAAGAAAAAATTGGAAAGACATAGATAATGATTTGTCCATTGAGGTTTATGGTTGAGATGGTAAACACTAAGTTACTTCAGAGTGGCTTTACTGATTCTGGATGTGTACCGTAACAAAGGGATGGCTACTGCAAAATAATAGGATTGTAGTTATCAAATCCGAGACGCTACAGGAGAAACTATTTCATGTTTCAACAATAGCATTGTACGTACATACAAGCTGCTAAGTTTTAAAGTTCGTAAATGATGAATTGATGAATGCCGTCCTTAATAGCGACTGAAATCAACAGAAAATTGAACCACAAATTCTGCAAAATTGTTATTTACATAAAACAGAAGAAATATCTTGAATGTTTTGATGTAATATGCTAATACCATTTCTGATGAATCGCCTCAGTGTTTTTCTATGATATAATGGAGATAATTTAATGTGGCTGTCGTCCTTCTCTTGGGATTTTTTTCAGTGCTCTCTCCTCTGTTTCTATTGCTTTACATCCTTTACTTAGCCATCGCTCTCTCTTTGCTTTAGTGGCTGCCACTTCCAATCTCTCCTCTCCTCCTATCCCTTCCCCCTTTTAACTCATTCTGAATTATCCATAGCCGCATCGGTCCCTCGCTTTTCCTCTTTTCCCCTTCTCCATCCCCCTCTTTCCTGTCAACGCGTTCGTTCGCTCGCTCGCTCTCTGTCTCTTGTTCTCGTCTATTCCCCTTTCTCTCAATTTGCTCTCTTACTTTATAGCAGCCTTTCACTTTCTGCATCCTCCCTTCGTGCCCCCCCTCCATCCCTCTCTCTCTATTCTCATGCTCTCTCCCTCTCGCTCCCTGTTTCTCTACGTCTCTCACATAGTGTAACTGTAGGATATAGGTCAGCAGGGCGGCTTGGCTGACTCGTGTCTAGACTCAGCCTCAGTCTTGGGGGCATGCAGTCACAGAGCGGAGCACATTGACCAGCACAATCACAGCACCACACTGGAGCTCCATTGACTGCCTGACTGTGAAATGTTTGTGTCCGTATCGGTGGAAAGCACACGCAAACACACACATGCAGGAATAAAAAGCTGAGGGGCAAAGTTCTTATAAGGGGACTTCGCAGCACGCCGGGCATTACCAAAAACATTAACTCCATCTGTGAAGAAGAAAATATGGAGTTGTAGAAATGTCAGTGTAAATGCCATTAGCTGGGAGCTGATATTTACAACAGGGCAAACATTACCCCGGGGCGCTCCTTTAAATTGATCTGGAATTTTCAGCTGTTCATTAATGCAAATCCAACGCTGATGAACTGTTAATGTGTCATTCTGTGAAGTTTCCTTTGTTGAGAGGATGTTATAACGCAAAAATATTAAATGGAAATAGCATGTGTGTGGCTGTCAGGGCTTCTGTGTTCGTTAAATGCACTATATTTATGTCTGTGTGTTAAAAGGGGAGTCGGCAGCTGTACAGCAGTGGGTGCTGCAGGGTGAAACACGCTGTGGGGAAGGGTAGACAGAGTGTGTGTGTACATGCATTACCTACTGTATGTGACGAGGACATACAACCAGCCTCTACTTTGGGACAAACAGCAAGTACTCATAATGCAAAATTATACATCTAAGGGTGAAGATCCGATTTAAGGCTAAGGTTAGCATAGCCTTCAGGAAATCTGCATAAGTCAGTGTAATGTCCTCTGAAGCATAACTTAATGCATGTGTGTGTGTGTTTGTTAGAGCAATGATTCATTCAGCTGAGTTTATGTTCCACCCCTCCTCCTCCTCATCATCATCCTACTCTTCCTCTAGCATAGTCTGTGGTCCAGATGTGATCCCCTCTTTCTCCCTAGATACTGATTCAGTCCCTCTACCCAGCCCTTCCAGCCCCCCATCTCTTCAGCCAGCACATCAGTGGGGTGATGGGTGAACAATATGCAGTGGGTTCTATCTATCTATCTATCTATCTATCTATCTATCTATCTATCTATCTATCTATCTATCTATCTATCTATCTATCTATCTATTTCATATTTCATTGTTCCTTTAGTCTGCCTGGTAACAGTGGTGTCCTTATGTTGAAATATTGATAGATGAATGGGATCAGAGGTGTGTGTGTATGTGTGTGCGTGTTTGTGTGCGTATTGTACGTGTGCGTTGTCAGCATTCAAGTGTGCTTCAAAGTGTGTGCGAGACTTAGAGTGGGAGAAAAGTGAGTCTTCACATAGCTTTTTAGAAGACAAATCCAGTCTGTGATGTAGCTTCATGTTCACCTCCCTCCCAGCCCATAAATAATGTTATGCCTCTTGTCGGCCCCATCTACCTCCTTCTGCCTTGACCTCACCAGTCTTACTCATTTTTTTCCCCCACTGCTGTTGTCTTTTCTCTTCCCATTTAAAAACTTATTAAGCCGCTCAGTGAGTCAATCACTGCCTCATTCACCATAATTCCCCTCCCAGCCCTTGTCTGTCATTTTGTCTGTCTCCCTTTATCTTTAAAGTCTCGTGGGTTAACAACACGAATAAGCGTTCTTTTTTCACTAATGAGAAAACCTGCTGGCAACTTCAACTATGCCTAACATGACAAATACAGACAGAGACAAACGTGCATACAGGTACACGTACACAAACACACCAGAAATCTGTGTCACAACATGATTAGTTGCTATTATGAGTTAAATCTTGATAATAATTGATTAACTACTTGCAGGTCTTTAGATCTTATAGATTTCTGCAAATAATGTAAATACACGCATGCATAAATATGTATACACGAATGCATGGGTGTCTAGCATCTTTGATTTCTCCATCTTTTCCATGTCTCTGATTCTTTTTGACTACCTCTCGGTGCCAAAACCAATTTAAGGCTCTTTCTGTATGAGAGGTTAGAGATAGGCTGAAATCAATGGACGTGTGACTGCAAATCTCATTACAGAGCATTATGAGGAAGGCATGTTGTTATGATTACTCTGCAATATTGCCTTTGCAGGAACATGTAGCAATGGTGAGGCTGAAGGACACCATGTTAGATCCTTCTCAGTACGATGTAATCAATCACACACATCCTCTTCATACAAGAACAAACAACTTGACTTTCAGAGCATAGTATGTGATTTTTTTTGTGTGTACTTGATTTATAATGTGTGTCGGATAAGAGACAAGGTCGCTGATTTCTACTAGTGTGGGGTGAAACCCTGCTTTGTCTTACCGTGAAGGACCCTGTCGGTGCGTTCACGTGTCTGAGTCTAATCATATTTTAGAGTGTGATTCTTTCTAAATACGAGGATTAGTTCCCCATATTTATTTTTATCATTGTGAATTAAGTATATCTGGTTGTTCAAAGCAGCAGTTGTGAAAGTATCATCTTTGGCTTGGACACTTGTGATCTCTGTCTGGCATTTAATTTACTTAATGTGTGAGCCCTTACTGGACAAAAACAACAGTTTATTGTTAGTCTACTGATTTGGAAACATAAACCATATCAACAAACATAAACTGAACTTACTGTAACTTTGACAAAATTAGAGCTGTAAATAGAAAAATAAATAAATCAGGGGCAAGATTAAAGTCCTTGCAAGTAGGTTTTTATATAGTACTGAAACCAGATGAACCTGCTGACTAATTATTTGAAAGAATAATTTAAAGAAATAATTTGTTAAGAAGTCTGACACCACCTTCACAGGAAATATAGGCAGCATGCAGTTAGCTTAACTTACAATGATCACTGGAAACAGCTAGGCTGGTTCTGTCCATAGGTCACTAATTCACCTATCAGGTAGCCTTGCATTGCCACATTGCTGTGTCAGTGCTGGTGGAGAACGGCCTGGCTGCACCTATTATCATTAGAGCATAGGGGGGAGGAAGCAATGCCTTGGCTGGTTTGTATTTCTATAAAGCAGAAACCCAGATCATCTGTCCTAATGACTTCATGTACCGCTATAGTATGGTTTATATGTATTCATTTATGTACAATGACGTAACAGTACGCTTGACCCCTCCTCCCGTCCTCCTCCAATGCTGTCCTTCCCTTTTTCCATCGCTGTCTCCTCTTTTTCTCCCCTGTTGCCCCAGGCTCTCTTTTATGTATGGCACATTTATAGTGAAATGAAAAGGTGTTTTGTCACAAACTTGTTTTTTATTCCAGTTACATGCATCACCTATCTGGACTGTATGTAATGGAGCAGCTTTATGTTTTACCTTTTACCACAGCCCATTGATTTGTTCATGTTCAGGCCTCATGGGAAAACCACAGCTGCAGACAATCAATGATGGTAAATTTACAAGCCAACCATACATTACAGCTATTCATCCATACAGCGGAGCAGATATACTGTGAATAACACTCCGCAACTACAACTGCACTCAGATCTGTTATTTAACACAAAATACTGCATTTGCATTTGTATGTGCTCTTCTATCCACCTATACAGTATCTAAATGAGAAAATGTGTGATGGCTGAACAAATATTATTTCACTTCTTATTCCACACTGAGTATGGCAACCTTTGCCGCAAAAAATCCTATTTCAAATATACTGTAGGCCTATATATAATGTTGTTCTACCTTGTTCCCTGTGTAGCATTATTATGTAATATCCCGTTTTAACTGAAATACATCAAATTGTGGCGGTGACATAGTGTTTCATGATTCAATAACATTTAGGTTGGATGTCTTTTGGCAGCGTGATGGTGCTGTGATTAGCACTGTTGCCTCTCAGTGAGACGGTCCTGGGCCTGTGGAGTGTGGACTTTACATGTTCTCCCTGTGTCAGCTCTGATAGGTTACAGCTCCTGTGACCCTTAACAGAATAAGCTGTTATAGATGATGAACGAATGACAGAGTAGATGTTTTATCGTACCAGTGTGACTGAATATGTCAGTATAATGGATGAATGATTTGTACATGATTCTAACTATACACAACTACTAAGATGACCTAGGTTTTTGTTACAACGAGGATGTTCTTCCTCTACTCAGGCTTCACTTAAGAGGCATGCGCACACAAGAATAGACTAGCAGAGATCTGGCAACAAGAGACCATGAAATGTTGATGACATTCTGAGTTTTTGGGTTGGTAGTGGGAAAAAACTTTGGCAACACAAAGTGGGCGGGTACCGAGTTGAAGTAATCTCAATGCAGAGGCAAAGACCAATGGTACAGTTGATTGACGCCTGACGCAAACACAGAATTCCCAAAACGGCCAGGAAACACCGTCCATGACATGACATCACTGTCCCTACCACGAGGGCTTGGCGCTTTGGCTTAACCCTCATGAAGTGGCAGAATTGTTCACAGTATATTTTTTTTTTTTTTTGTCAAACAGAGAGTGATGACGGCAAAGGAGAATTTGGTCCATAGATTAGCAGTAGTTTTAGATTTATTAGCAGTTGTCCTCATTGGGAAGTCCACTAACAACACAAAGCATGTTGACGACAAGTGAATGGCTTTATACGTGGAAGGGGCTTCAGGCTTGTTATTTTTAGCTTATGCTGTTTTAAAATGTGCCGCCTATTGACATATACTGCCAAGTGTTAGATTGACTTGAAAAAATCAGACCTACTGAGTACTCCGTCCTTGAAATGAAATGTGTAATTGCGTTTGTTAACATCTGTCCCCCTCTAAACACTGTGTAAGCATTCAGCTACTCACAATTCCTGTAAATATGCTATAAACAGATAAGTGCACACAGGAAAAATAAACATGTGATTAACCTCCTCTCTTGATCCATACATCCATCCATCCATCCATCCATCCAGCCTGATTTAACTGAGTGTGAGGCACAGACCATGCTTCCCAGCCTTCCTGCTCCCACACTCATGGTCATATGAAACATTAAAGCGAAGCTCAGACCATCTATATTTCATACAGCATTTTGCAAACAACAGATGAATTAATTATACCATGAAAGTGGGCATAACCTCTGCATCAGCATATCACCGTGGCCTATTTCTCTGCTTTTCTGAATGGTGAGCGGGGTTAATGATGGATGAGGTGTGTGGGGAGTAGCCACGCATGTGCACGTCGGTGTACCTGTGTCCTTTATGAATATGTGTTGTGTGTTTTCCCTTCTGTCTAGCTCTACGCATGTGCGAGTTCAGTGTCAGCAGGGTTAGGTGTGTACTCTTCAAGGATTAATGAAAGCTCCGCCGTGCCCCCTCCACGAAAAAAAGCAACAGTGATACACTCGCCAGCTCACCATCTCCTCTGTCCCCGACCATTATCATTTCCATAAAGACTCGCTTATATAATATGTCCAGCCATTAATGGAAAATAACACTCGGCCCCAACAAAGGACAGAAATGTAATTACCGTTCTGAATAGCAGTGCTGCTCCTTATTCTTACCAAGAGAGAGGAGAAAGAGAGAGACAGACAGAGTGTCAGAGAGGGACAGAAAAGCAACAGAAGGAGTGAGAGACCTGACAAGCATTTAGTGAAAGAAAATTAGGAGGGGATGTGAAGGGAGTGTGGATAATAAGAACAAAGACAGGACGAAAGGTTACTGCAGGGAAAGGGTCATTACCAGTTGTTTTGTTACTCTTCTCTCCGTTTTCTGAGCCATGTCGATCTGCTGTCGTTATGTGTGGCTGCAGATCTCTGACTTTTTTGACTGTGTTGGCTTTAGGGCAGTAGGCCAATGAGTTGCTTATTGCTCATAAGCATATGGCTCTAAATGTTCCCCCTTTAAGTGATGAGACAAAGTGGAAACTAGAAGGTAATGTAATATCACTGTTGATTCATTCATTCATCTTCTGTAACCGCTTGTCTTGTGAAAGGTCGCTGGAGCCTATCCCAGCTGTCATCGGGTGAGAGGCGGGGTAAACTCTGAACAGGTCGCCAGTCTATTGCAGAGAGAACACAGAGAGACATACTCACAGTCACACCTACGGCCAATTTAGAATCACCAGTGTACAGGAGCATGTCTTTAGATAGTGGGAGGAAGCCGGAGTACCCGGAGAGAACCCACGCAGACACAGGGAGCAAACTCTACACAGAAAGGCCCCAGTCGGCCCATGGATTCGAACCTGGACCCTTCTTGCTGTGAGGCATCAGTGCTAACCACCACGCTACTGTGCCGCCCTCACTGCTGGTTGTGACACTAAATTTCTGTTTGAGCATTAGATCACTAGCACAACTTCTGCAAAGAGCTCATGGAGTCTGATCGTGTTCATCTTGCTAGCTTTGTGTCAGGATCCATTAATGTCGCCATTAGTTGCTAATGGGACACTTATTATTGTAACACTGTACTATAATCACAACACCTCACTTCAGTCAGGACATGCATGAAAAGGCAACGTCATTTTTCACTGGAGCTGTAATTGTGGGCATAAATAATATGTTGCTCAAAGGTGTTCACATGAAGTGGAAACTTAGGTTTTTGGTGAAACTGGGCTGATTTGTGAGTGTTAATCAATCAAATTGGATTGAGTTTATGGTGTTCCCTAAAGCAGTCCTTATGAACACTCCCATCTCAAAAGTGGACATTTTGTTAAGTTGTGACGTGTTTTCAGAAATGATGTGGAAGTTAATTTGTCTGTGGATGATAAGTTAAAATGTTGTGAATTAGTCGAATTGAGTTTTCTTCTGAATTTTATGATGTCTGATCAATATTTTAATATTCCCAGCATGGTATGGCATTGCGCTTCCTCCATTATGTTACCTGCTCAGTAGCTTGATAAGTACCATGTGATTTTATGAAGATTTTTATTTAGATTTTTATGTACACAAATTCCTGTGTAATAATCAAGAGCCCCCGCAACCCGTAACAGAAATAAGCAGGTACAGAAGATGAATGAATGAATGAATGAATGAATAATCAAGAGCTCACAAGTTCCAGTTTTGTGTCAGCATAAGTCACCTGGAAAGTTGATTAGCCAAATATTCACTCAGCAACAAAAACGGTGCTCACAGGCATATTTAAATGTAGCTCAGCATAAGTTCTATCAGGAAGACAATCTCCATCCTCACTCATTCCCAACTCTCTTGCTCTTCCTGCTTCTCTAATGAGCTGACAACGGGAGTTTCCATCTTAACCATTTAGGTTTAGAATCACAATCAGCTAATCATGACATTGCTGTCAAACCTTAAATGTGTCCTCCTCTGCTGCTGTCAGCTGTCGTTTCAGTATGACTTTGCCGTGACCCTTCCAGTCTTGACATTAAAGGCCCAGGGTGACCTCATCAGAGTCCACTCCTCATCCCATCTAGGTCTCCAGCAGTCTTTCATCACCATCACCACTGTTGTCTAGACCCAGGAGTGCTCCTATATTAACCATGGCCTTGACAATTGCATTTACTCGCCAAAGACTCTCCCATTTCTGTTATCGGGCACATTATTAAATAAAATCGTTATTGTTCACAAGGAATAAAGAATCTCCTGATTGAGCTGCCATTCATGGATTTATTACAGCATATTTGTAATGAAGCCCACATGAATTCTGAATAATGTGTCAATAATTAAGGTTGCCCTGTATGACTAATTTACAGAGCAAGAACCTTTCCTTTCTTCTTACGATACGAGGGTATATAAATTAACAGCATGTATACATATGCTATACTGTATAACCCCACTTGCTCATGAGAAATACCCGTATTAATGCCTGATTAAAGTGCTCTCATTCCCAGTGAGCTTCCAATTTTTTCTGGGGGAAATTGGTCCCTCCCAATGCTGACTCCATGGCAACGGCAGTGTCCAAACACTTGGATCACTGACATGAGTGAAGAAATTTGTCTGATGAAACACAATTCATTACATAATGTTGTTATTAATGACAAGATAACCTATGACCCGGTGTTTATACTTTGATGTGAATCACAGGCACAATTATTATGTCTAATATTTGACTTATTCAGGACAAATGTCTGTGTTTACTTGGAATAAATTAATGTTATCAGTTATGCTCCTTGCTCTAGTGGCAGGCATCATGTCCACCACGTTAGTTCTCAATCCTGTCAATTGCATGAAACATGCCAAACAGGCTGAGAGCAAAGACGTACAGGGACTACATGTTTTCATCCATGAGTGCGTCTGTGACACTGTGTACCTTTCAATCTAAGCATTTTACTGAGTGTGTATGTATGTATGAGTAAGCATGCCTGTGGCAAAGACAGAGCATTAAAAGACACACAAAATTACAAAAACACACAGTTAACATCTGGAAGAAACACACAGCATGTTTACTGCAAGAGGGCAGGTATGTGTGTGTGTGAATGTGTGCATGTATTTGCCTTTGTGTATATACTTATGCACAGAAATTTACATGTGTCTGTGTCCGTGTGTCCTTTTGGTTCCAAGCCGGCCTGCCTGTGTTTATTTTTTGCCATGCATCTGAATACTTATTATGTTGAACAACAGTTTGCATGGCTGCATTATGAATCATCAGTGTGTCACAAATAACCCCCTGAACACATCTAACCTTCATGGTTCAACTTCTGGGTGAGTTCATGTGTTAGTCAATGCGCAGATGTACTGTAGGTTGCCGACTTGGACTGACCCCCACACGTGTGTGTTTGTTCAGAGGAGAGATCTGCTGCAGCAGCCACTGTAAACACACTTTCGGATAAAATTAGCTGCTGTAACATTGGCTCTATTCTATATACAGTATATGTTTGCAATACTGTGTTGATGTTGTACAAATCTGGCTTCAGCAAAGGAGAGAGAAATACATGAGGGGTCAAAATGTGAGGAAAGAGGTGAAACTGTCTAGATTAGTTCGACAGAAACATGAGGGTGAATACAGAAAACCTCCTCCTACACGCGGCACTGTGGACATTATGTTACATTAACATCACTAAAACATTCAATTAACGTCAACGAAATATTTCAGTTCTCTCTTCGGACCCATTGTTCTCCCGTTCACACAGCACTAATCGCTAAGACGAAACACGGACGATTAAAAATGTAAGCCTCTCTTCTTGAATAATTTATCAGTGAGTGGCATATGTTAAATATGTGTTGAAAGCATACATTAGATTTGTTTTGTATACAAATCAGCTCCAGGCTTGCACCCTTAGGGGGGAGATTGTAGCCTGAGAGATTTGGCTTATACTGATGGTTGTATTATTTAGATGTGCGTAGATTTCTATCTGTATTCCTGCTGTTGCTTTCGTTAACAGTGTCTGATTAATGCCGCACATGATTTCAAGTGAGCGACGGAAGTCCAGGTTTAATATGCGGGAAGTGAAGATTATTGCGACGCGTGCACACAGTGAATTTAGTAAATTCAGTTATAGTACATGGCTCTAAGACATAAAATAAGGTGGACACAAATTTTAGGTATGGAGATATATATGTTCGTTTATATTGCAGGCTTTGTTGACAGCACTTTACAGAAAATGGCACATATGCTGCTTGCAAGGTGAGTATCCATCCTCCTCATAACCATCAGTGGGTTAGATAGATAGATAGATAGATAGATAGATAGATAGATAGATAGATAGGTAGATAGATAGATAGATAGATAGATAGATAGATAGATAGATAGATAGATACTTTATTGATCCCGAGGGAAATTCAAGCATCCAGTAGCAGTAACATACATTGAACATACAATACAAAAAACTATATAAAAAATAGAAAATAAGTTAAGCTATGTACAGGGCATAACAACAAGGCCTCAGATGATGAATTGAATTTCAGAGGTCAGAGAGCCTGTTCAAGGAGAGAACTCAGTATCTCTACCTTTTTTTTTAACATTCAGAGAGATGAGGGGCTTGTTTTTCCGCTGTTTACATGTCCACAATTTCCCAGAACTATGAAAAGAGAGGTCAGAGAGGAGGGTTAGGGTTAGGGTGTGAGTACGAGGCAGATCTCATCTCACTGGTAAGGGGGGTGTCCTGCAATAAGACTCGACCTGAGCATTATTATCACCATATCAAGATAAGCAACAAAGGTAAGGTAAGGTAAAGTGCTTTATTTGTCATTACACAACGTATAAACTATACATCACACAATGAAATTGCAGGGTCAGATGGAAGGTTAGTTGACCGCGAACGCCGCCACTGTGGGCCAACCTGACCCGGCTCCTAGCACCCATGTATTGATGATGGGAGGGAACCGGAGTGCCCGGAGAAAAACCCACGCAAACACGGGGAGAATCTGGACTCCACACAGAAATCGAGAATCGAACCCTCTCCGCCCCGGGGATTCGGACCGAGGACCTTCTTGCTGTGAGGTACCAGCGCTACCCACTGTACCACCATGCCCAAGGTATTAACAAAGGATTAATATTTTGAGTGAAAGTGAAGGCAAAGAAAGAACAGGGGAAAGTGACAGAAACAAGAGTTCAGGGGGAGGGAGAAGGAGTAGGGCTGTGCTGGATGGGGGTGGGGGTGGGGGTGGGGGGTCTGAAGCATTTCACGCTAACGCAGATCATGATCATCATGTTGGCAGGATCTGAAAGATTAGACACATCAATAGTTGATGACTCTCCTCAGAGTTGTGCTCAATTCCCTCTTCTATAAATTACTAAATAAGGGCATTTACATCACAGCGCCACTGCAAACTTTTTCCTTTCCTCCACTACTTCTTTTCATCTTTTTCAAGTTGAAACTTGGACACAGTCCATTTGACCTGCATGAACTGAGTAATAAGAGACAGGAACAGAGGGGAAAGCACTGCAAAGTCTTTATCTCTGTTGTGATTCAGAGAGGAAGATACGGAGACGAAAAGAGAGGAAGAATAAAAAGAAAAGAAAAGGCGTTGTGAAGACACGAGCACCTAAAAGACTGACATAATTAATAGATGTGGCCCGCCGATACACATGAATTATGCAACTTTTATATTCAAGAAAATTACAAACACAACCCATTGGGAGAGAATGGAGAGGAATCATTATCCGCAGACTTGAACCTTTGTAAAATGCACCAAATTCTTAATAATTAATCCACATAAACAAATAACACATGAATAAAGAACACAATGAAAAGCCACCCAAGCCACAGGAGTTGAGAGAACTTCCTCTGTAACTTTCCGTGTGTGGAGCAGAAATGAACAGAGGGCAGAATTAGGAAGAAAGAAGCTGAAATAATGTGATAATGAAAAAGAAAATATAGAATTGTGAAGAGTTGTTAAGTCTGACTTTTTTCCAGTTTTGATGGCACGGCTCATTTTTATTACCTTCAAAGCATCTATTGAACAACATAGTCAAAACTCCAGTTAAGGACATTGGTGTAAGTGCATGCAAAGACAGCTGCATATTGGAGATGACCAGTTTTTAACCTCATCACTGACAAAGAAAAGTTTAAAATGAGCTTAAATCACAATTAGTATAGAAACTACTTGTTTGTGTTAACATAAGTCGATTAAACTGCAGCTGCTAACTTAAACTCTGGCAGAAACAAACAACTACTTTCAGCTTTTCCACCTGTGTTTTTGGTTGCACATACACACACACACAGTGTTACTATCTAAAGTTGCAACCTTTAAGAACTGTATGTGCAGTAGCCACTGCTACTTGTATATGTTTTTTTTTTTGTAGTAGTAGTAGTAATAGTAGAAGTGCCCCCTGAAACACTGAAGAGTTGTCATGGTGTGTTGACACCACAAGCGACAAATGCTACAACTCAACGGGGTTGTTTGGAACGGGCACTAACTGCATAAAAGTACATGATTGGTTGATGTGTTGCTGTGTCAGTGGTGACAAGTGTCAGATGTCTACTTGTCGCTTCATATCACAGACGTCCATTAAAGATACATCATAGCTTGTTGCTCTCTCCCTGCTATGTGTGAACGTAGCATTAGGCTACATTTATCGAAAGTGGTTTGCACTTTACATCTTTTTCACCCATTCACACACCATGTGTGCTTGTTTCAGGCCAGGAGGTTTTAGATATGCTTTGGAGGAGCTGGTGATCAAACCGTCAACCCTGTGATTAGTGGACAACACACTCCACCTCCTGAGTCGCCTGCTTTTAAAACTGAATTGCAGCTGCTAAATTGTAAATCACACTGTAAATGTATTTTCATAAATTATGGGTTTGTTTTTGGAAGTAGAGGCAGCAACTAAATATTATATTCATAACTGATTAATGTAATGATTAGTGACAGATCTGTTTAAGTTCAGTGATATTCAGAAGCTTATTCACGCCACATCATACAAACACACATTTCTGATAAGGTCATTATTGATCTATATTTGATTTGTCCACAGTGCATTTGGGTTAAATCCAAAAGGAATGAAATACCATTTGAATGCATATACAGTATATATATATATATATTGCACACAGGCACGTGCAGTTTAAACATGAAAGCAGGACGGGGAATATGTCAGATTGGGTTAGGGTGGCGTGGCTGAAGAGAGGGGAGGACAGGAGGACACCCTACAGTGACCACACAGTGATGCCCTACAGGGGCTCTGACTGGAAATGAGCAAGAGCTGCAACACACACACACACACACACACACACACACACACACGAACACATTCGTGCTTAGGCCATGGTCACCTTCAACACAGAACAACATATGTTTCACACTGAACATATCAGTCTGACAATTCTCACACCAGCCACTATTAAACACTGGCCACTTTGAATATTATTTCAAATTACCATAAAATCAACTGAACCATGTTGAGCAAATTTTCAGTTGCAGGTGGATTGTTTTAAAAACCCGTGATTACCTTCACCTCAAAACTAATCGTTACGAAAACACCTACCAGAGTGGATAGATCTGAAAATGTTGATCTTAATTTAAAGAAATTGGTAATTTTCAGATGTAGCCAACAAACAGTGTTGTACGTTGAAGACTGCAAAAACACAATGTATTTTATCCTGAATTTTTTATGTTTTTTATCTTGAATTTCCCTCGGGATTAATAAAGTATCTATCTATCTATCTATCTATCTATCCCATTCTGAGTTGACGGGGAACCTCTTTACCTTCATATCATTTCTTTCTGGATATAAACAAAAACAATGTGTGTTTGTTTTCCTGCTTCTCCATCCTCATTTCTCTGCCCTCACCAGAGAGCAGCCAGGGTTCAGTCAGCATGGCCGAGCAGCAGTGGCGGCGGCGGCGTCTCCGGATCTTGTCTCTGTGGAGTGCAGGGGTTGTGTGGTTCCTAATTGCTGTGTGCCAAAGAGACTGGAGGAGCCAATCAAAATGGCCAATCTCTAAAGACGAGCCAAAACTAATTTGTTAGCAATACACCTCTCCCTCTATCTCGTCCTTCTCTTGCTCCGTCTCCTGATGGCAGGCAAGGGTTCATTTCTGTGCCACTGTGGTCATGACCTCTCGCTCTCTTTCTCTCTCTTCCACTCCGGCTGCACTGGGAGTTCATCTTTGATGCCTCTGTGGCCCGTGACCTGGCTCTGAATGATACCATGATGAGAGTGGTGACAAGACTGTGAGAGGGAAAAAGCCCTCTCCCTCTGTTTATTAAATTCTGTGTGTTTCTGCATCTTCAGTCACTATCTTGTCCGTGCAGTGTGTGTGTTTCTGCAAGTGTGTGTGCGAGGGACACACCTCAGGGAGCGTGAGAGCGGAGCAGCTGTGGTCAGAGAGAGAACACACACGTTAGCTTTGGGTTTCATCCTTGGCTTGTTCAGCAGGGAATCTGGCAGCCTGCTGAGAGGCCGAGAGTAAATGTGTGTATCGGTGATCACATGTCTGTGTGTGTGTTACTGTTACACACCTCATACCTTTTGCTTTGTCACTATCTTCAAGCTCTCTCTCTCTCTCTCTCTCTCTCTCTCTCTCTCACATACACACACTGATTTTTTCTCTCTGAGGATCACTAACTTCAAAAGGCAACTTTAAAAAGTGTCTGTTTCACACAGTCAACAAAAGCATTGCTGAGAAAACTCACACACACACATAGGCACACCTAGCATACTATCTCTGCAGGACACAAAGCCTTCAGAGAATAAAGAAACAATCACTCTTTTATATTACATTGATACGGGCATTTATGGCTGCCAAAGCACCGAGCAGCTTCCTTCAGGCAAAGTGGAGACGAGGAAGTAAAGCAAAAGAAAATAATTTTGTTGTGAAACCCTCCATCGAGTGTCTGCACATCCGGAGACAGATAAGATTGAAGGCGGGCTCGATTGTTCGAGTGAATCCGCACCACAAGCTCACGAGAGAGCATGTTTTTCAGACGGCGTCTTTGATTGCTGCATTAGCTCAAAGTGAGGAAGCCATGCAAACACAGTTGCAGGTCTGAGTGATGCAAGCTCAAAGCAACTCTTCTCCAAACTCCTTGTAAGCAGGTCAGAGTCACACACAGATAGCAGCTAACAGAGGTGATCCATGGCGCGGAACGTCTCCTGATTACAGTATTTGAAGGCGAGGGAGGTGAGTTTAGAAACGTACATGAGCGGAATGACATGAGCTGCAAATATAGTCACTTCTTGCAGTATTTAACATCATGTGTTTGAATATTTTGTCATCAATCACATGCACTCTAGAGGCTTTAAGTGTACATCCTTAGCACATGCAGTTCACTGAATAACAACACATCTAATATAACATATGGTATATGCGCACATTGAATTGACAGCCTCAGTTATTTCAAGTCACTATGCAACTATCCAATTTCCAGTCCGAATATCATCACTTCTTACACGAAAAAAGATGACACTGGCTAAATGCTAGAGTTAAATCCTCACAATTGTAATCCACAAAGCCGTGACGTCCCCGTGACTGAATCCATCAAGACAGGACTTTCGTTTTGTTAGCAAATTTGTGCATTTTGATTCAGGTTCAGTTTGGGAAAAACAAGTCTCCTACCAGTGTAGGAAGGAGATTATTGGGACTAGTGCTGATGGTAGTGACAATGTTTTTATTTTAATGCCTGAAATCAGTTGATTTGACAGTGTTAGAGTAATAAGAAAAAGTACAAGATGAAACACCTTTCAAAGGAACAGATGAAATTGCCAATCTATTTTAATCTATTATCACCTTGGGAGAGTAATGCTCCGTTTTTGTGTGGACTAATTGGATTTCAAAATGTATATTGAAAAAAGTCTAATTAGATATTCATCACACAGGGAGGTACGATGCAATCACATGTTAAAGATCGCTTTCTTTAACGCAGGTAAAATTCCTTCACACACGTCACCCCATCTTCCTTTTTCTGTTCTCCCTTTCCTTTACAGAAAACGATCTGTTTTATGTCAGTCCGCCTCCTTCTATAAGTGACCTTTACGGAAAACCGAAAGACAATGTTTGAAAACACACTTTTCATTTTTCCCCGTTCAACTAACCTTGGTTTGAACGAAAATTCGATCGTCACTGAACAGAGACTCTAAGGAATGTTTCACTGCTTGTTATTGTCCCTTGTTCTCCTCTTTCTGACCCCTGAAGGGAGATCATTGTTCTAGCTCTCTGTGGCCAAGGGTGCCCACAGGGGTCACCGGAGGTCAAAACTGACATCACTGACCTAGTGTCAGCTGCCTGTTTTTTTCCCCTCGAACTCTTATAAAAAGGATATACATTGCGTCACAGATGAGAAAAAGTGAAACAGTTTGTTTTTAATATAATAAAAATAAGATCATTTATTGGATTGACTGTGACAGTTTATTCTTGAATTTGGGTAATAGTAACTGGGCTAAAACATTTATTTTTTTACTCTGTTTCTTTCAGTGTAGAGCACATGGAGATGAATATAAACATCTCATGCTCCATACAGTCCAAAGCGTGCAGTCGTGGGAACCCTAACCCTAACCCTAACTTGTGTGTTAAATTTGTTTAATATTAAAAATAAAAAAATAAAAAAATTTAAAAATGCTTCAAGTCTTAAAAAACACAGAATGTACATAGTTTTGCTTCTTATGATTGTCCCTTGTTTGTAATCTTTGTTTCAGCAGTGTCATTTAATCAAATCGTTGGTTTTTTTTACTACCATATTCCCACATATTGTTTATCAAGACAGTTTTTTGTTAAAAAAAAGCTGTAGAAGAGGTAAAAACATTGAGGTCATTTATAATAATTTTGGTTCTGAGGAAGGTTGGTTCACATCAAATTAAGAATTGTTTTCAGCTGAACATTGGAGGGTTTTTTTTCTGCACCAAACAAGAACTTACATTTATAAATCGATTCTTAATAGTCAGTAGGAAACAGAATTTACAACTACAAAAAAAAGTTTTTGTTTTTTTTTGTCATACTTGTTTGTTTGTGAATGCCGTGCTTTATAAACAAACTGCACAATTCTCCATATTACCAGTTTGCTGAGCCATGTGGAGCTTGTGTCCTCCACCTCTCACCCTCTCTGCCCTGCAGAATAGCTGTTTAAATGAGATTAGTCTTGACAAGTGAACTTCAGCTGGTAATAAAAACCCCTTTTTATCTGCAAAGCAAACATTAGAGCCGCCCACTGAATGAATACCTAACTCCTGAATTACCATAAGAATAGCTCAGCTGAGAACATTCATAATGCTTAAACTAACAGTGCAGGACACACACACACACACACACGCACACACACACACACACACACATACACACACACATGTGCACCAGCCACAGTAATGAGTAGTTTCACTGTTTGAGACCACTGTCTTGTTTGGGGTGGAGGCCACAGTGGCAGCGTCACCGTGACGATGATCAGGAGGAATGTTGAGAAGCAGACAATATTGTTCTGAGGCGTCCAGACAAACTCCCAGCACCCTTAACCCTCGAAAGTTGTCACTCCCAGGGCAAACTTCTTCCAAGACCTCTTCAGTCGGTCACGTCAGGACTTCTGTGGTTTAGATTCTAGTTTGTCACTGTGAGCGCTTGTCTGGATCTGATCTAGATTAACAACTTACAGCTCCAACTTCTCTTTCCCATCACTACTCTATACTTTACAGATCCCAAGCTCCTACCCTCCTCAGCTCCTTATACCGTTTGGAAAAACTTCCCGATCTCCCTGTAAACTCCCACCTCATGCCTCCCACTCTCATGAGTGTGGGACCTCCATATCCATAGACCCATGAGGAGATCTGCAAACCATCCCATGCCAGACCTCCTTTGTCTCCCACCACCATTCCTCGTAGCCCCCCTCTCAAACCCACGGGACCTCAGACCTGGGCTGACCAGAGCTGCAGAGGGGTGCAGAAAGCAGGCCGTTGGTTCCCAGGACCGCTGCGCACTTGTCATGTAAATGAAGAAGTCACAACCAATTAGAGTAATTGCAACGCATCGCCCCGTCTTCACCACGACTACTGAGCTGAAGAGGGGCATGGGAGGGACGGTGGGAGGGAGGCAAGGAGAGAAAGAGGGGTTATGGAGAACCAAAATGTGGGAGGGATGAGGACGAGAACAGTGTGGAAGAAATGGAGTGAAGGAAGGTGGCCTGAGGAGAGAAAGAATTACGGATAAGGGCATATTATGGGATTTAATGCAGACAGAAGATAAACAACAAAAATATTGGGGGGGGTTTCTGTTCACTACAGTACATATGTTCCAAGATTAGCACAAGATATGTTTGCTTGTTTTGTAACAAGCCCAACAAAATATACAGTAGTTAGACTAGATTCGGTATTAAAACATTACTTGCAGGTTAATCTATGAGCAATTTAACCCTGAAAGGATCAGAACTTCTGAACTGGATCATTTTACCTCTAATGTTTTGGTTTTAACTAATGAAATTAGACGCAATACGCATTAGACGTATTTTTTTTTTTCATTGTTTTTAATGGAGAATTTTTGTGATTTTTTTTTTGTTCTTCTTGAGCTGCCTAAAATCATTGTTTAATCATAAACGTAAACATTGTTATTTTTCCTGTATGCACAAGCGAAAGAGAGCAATAGTGAGTTGGTAAGGACAGTAGGTTTTTGCACAAGTGCATGCAAGTGTGTGCATGTGTGCGTGTGTGTGTGTGGAGGGAGAAAGGATGAGTGGGTGTATCACAGCAGGTGGTAGGGGCTAATGGAACCCCCTCTGGCCTATCAAGAGTAGGGGGTGATGGTGGGATGGAGTGTGTGTGTGTTGTGTGTCTGTGTGAGAGAGTGTGTTGTGGTGGTGGTGGTGGTGGTGGTGGTTGTGTATCTTTGCATGCAACGAGGTGCTGAACCAGAGAAGTCAGAACGAACTAGTGGCAAAGGAAATACAAAACAGAGAAAACTGTTTTAGTGAGCCATTTCGTGATGTTACATTTGGGCCTGTTCACTTTAACTCATTGAAGACTCTCGTGGAGCATTAGCATCCTTCATCAGCCTTTGTGAAAAAAATAAAAGCGTGTTTCTATCGTTTGCATATACTGAAACAAATCAGCATAAACTAAAGCACTTGCTACGGTAAATTGAAACCTCTATGATTTTAACAAAGTTAAACGGATATTACTTGACTAGCGACTTTCTAGTTTTGTAAAATGTCTCATAGCATTGTTAAAGACACATCTCAATCAACCGATACCCTTCATCTCACTCCTAGACTCGCCTCTTCTGTTTGGTTGTGCCATTTATTCTGCAACATACTGTTGAATAAATTACAAAGCACAGCATGGTTATAAATGTAAATTTTGGTTTCAATTTGGCAGTCAATACTGCAGGCATTCAAATGAGCATGAGTGGAGGAGTGAAAGTGGTTCATCGAATGAAAAGCGGATTTAAGAGCTGGAGACTACAATGAAATGGATGTGAAGATAGAGGGGGGAAAGAGATGGACAAAGAGTAAGACAGCTTTGGGGCCTGAGGCTTCAGTCTCCACCTCTGTGGTCAGTCAGCATGTAATTTAATGCCTCTCCTCCATCCATCCTTCCATCAGACCTCTCTGTCTGCAGGCTTCACTATAAACCCTTAATGCCCGGGGCAACCTATGCAGCTTACACAAACACAGCATGGGTATTAAAGTCAGGGAGTAAGTTTTTGTGTGTGTATGTGTCAGTGTGCGTCTGAATAAAAGGCACTTGTAATGTACGTTGAGATCCCAAGAGGTCTAGACAGCTCTGTTAAGAGAATGCTACTTTACAAACCCCTCCATCCCCCTGTGTATGAGAAGAACCTATACTCAGTTTAAAACACTTACGGTTAGTGCAAAACAGATATAAACAAAGCTGAGTAGCTTGGTATACTATACTATACTGAAGAATTGACCGATGGGTGATTGTTTTTGCTTCGGTGTGCGATAGTCAAAGGTTACACATTAGATGGCAGATAACTTGAAAATGAAGCAGGATCAGTGTAGAGTAGCAAAGATGTAGCCATTAGTTAAGGAAGTGTGTTTCTCTTATGACAATTTCTTCTTCAAATAACCTATATGTAAGCATTTTAGCTTGAAGCATAATATGTGAAGAAATGACAGTTTGGCCAGAAAGACATCTATGTGGCTAGGTGCCACTTTACAGCACATGTGGACAATTACCTGAAACACATCAAACACAACTCAGATGTTTTTGAAGGTAAAGTAGTGGGTTATTCTGCAGTGGTGGAGTCAGTCAAATGATCTGAACTAAAGATCTAACTGGAGACCAGATAAACCAGAACACCATCAGAACAACTGAAGACAGCTGGAGCTATGCATCCCAAAGGAGATGAATGGAGATGGGAAACCCATTCTTAGGTGTTTTTAACACGTTCAAGACAGATTCTCAGCAAACTAGTAAAAAGGAATATTTTATTAATTATTATGTTATAAATGTGACTAAAACTTGAATATGTTTTGGTAAAAATCTAAACTAACAAAAACTCCAAATAGGCTATACATCGATCAGACATAACATTATGACCACCTTCCTAATATTGTGTACGTCTCTGAAACAGTTGTGACTCATCAGAGAATGGACATGGTCCTTCTGAGGGTGTCCTGTGGCGTCTGGTAACAGAATATTGTTAGTGGGGGCCTTTGTGTCCTATGGGTTGAGGGGAGGGGCCTCTGTGGATCATCCCACTGATACTTGATCAGTTTGGGATCTAGTGAGTTTGGAGGCCAGGTCAACACCTTGTGATGTTCTTCTTGTTTTTTATTTATTCATTGATTTATTTATAGTTGTTCCTAAACCGTTTTTGTGTGTGTGTCTGTGTCAGGTTGCATCCTGCTGGGGTTGGCTGCTGCTATCAAGGTGTGTCATTGCTATGGGGTGGGGGTGCCTTGTCTGGGTGGGTCATACATGTCTAAGTACTGCTGCACACGCAACAAGATTAGAATAGTGTGACACACACAAAAGGATATTATTCAGGCCATAGTGCCATATCAAGGAACACTGAATGCACCATCTTATGTGATCTCACGGACAAGGCGGCTGTAAACAAAACTGAGACTCTGGTTCAGCAACTTGCTGTCATTCTACCGATTCACACTCCAGTTCGGTAATGCACCTGTATGCAGTGATATGATAGCAAACATTAGCCCAGAGGGCTAGTATGGTTAATGTTTCTTGGTAACATCGTCAGCTAATCCATGTTCTTATAGACCTGTTTCTCTCATTGGTTGTTGTGAAACTACTGACGTAATCATCCAGACTTTAAATCCTAAATATCAAACATGTTTGACATTAGAAGGGCCCACCCATAATCTTTCTGCAAGTGGTCCAGGAAGTTCAAGAGCCGACCCATAAATCCCCCAGATAATCTGATCTGAACCTTGGTGCCAAACTAGGTCTAGTTGTCTGTAAGAAATTCATAGATAAATCATCCTGTAGTCTCAGACCAACATAAAGCAGCAAGTTAAAATAAAAAAATTTAAAAAATCATCTTCTTCCTCATTGACTTGCAGCATTCCTGTGTTCAGGCCCTTAGTTAAATGTATATGGTCGTTATTGATACTGTAATATACTTTTAATTTCATACTACAGTATATGTTTGCACTTGAGTCGCAAACATTCTCCAGACACAGAGTGTCTTTTATGGATTCAGCTTTGTGAAATATTTTAAACACTCTTTCAGCCTGGCATATTTTGGGATATGCACTAGACTTTTCGCGGTTTGAAACGAGCTTCGGATGCAGAGCATTTTTAAGCTTGCAATGACAGACCCACTGGTGGGATGCTGCACCATTCCTATGCTTTGCAAGGATTGTACGCTTTATCAAACTTCCAGATATTTAAAGTTCTATCAAAGATGTTCTTCTTTTCTACCTGTGATTCAGTCAGGAGAGTTTCAGGCCCATCCAAGCCATAGAGGTGCCCCGACCCAGAGTAACGCAGTGTTACTGGGGGGATTGAAAGTTAAAATAGAAAATGAACAATAGTTAACTGTCTTATCCTTGTAAAGTGAGAAGTCATATTTTGTGTTACATTCTGAAATCCACACAGGCACACACACATGCACATATGCCATGCTTGGTATTTCTCAATTCATTATTTTTTAATGCTGTGTGAATATTCCCACACAGCACTTCCTAGCCTGGTGTGTGGGTGTGCGTGTGTGAGTGTGAGTGTGATTGTGTGTGCATGTGCCAGAGGCCTCTCCCAAGGATAAGTGAAGATTCAATATGTCTGCCTCCATTTAAGCACTGAAACATTCATGCCAACCAGCACAGACGGAGACACACACACACACACCCACGCGCACCCACACATGCACACACACACACACGCACACACACGTGAGCTACAACTGGTAAAGAGATGCTCTCATCTTGTTTGAAAAACACTGCATGTAACAGTTTTTAACTGCAAAGATAAAGAAGATTTCTGCAGATTTAGTCCGACCCTTTTCTCAGGTTCTCCTGCACATAAACATGTAAAGATCTTGCTGATTCTGCTCCTCAAATCTTGACGTGAGGCGCCGCCTAAGCATCTTCTCTTCTGCTGCGCGTTGGCCCAGCAAGCCACAGCAATGACTAGGGTGTATATGTTTCTCCTCTTATGAATTATGAACACAGTTAGCTCTTTTGTTTATGAATTATTACTGATCTGCCTGCCTCCACAGGATAGTTGCTGGAACAAATGCATTTACACCCGAACCAATCGCATTATTGCCTTTTTATTTTCCTACGTATTCGTTTTATCGAGAGCAAGTTGTTTGGGGTCGAGCACAAAACAAAACAACTCATTTCAGAAACATGCTTTTCATTAGGAGGAAACAAATGTTTATTTTACCAGCATTTTGTGAGGAGTCATGAATAAATATGGTGTTTGTCTCTGAGGTAAATAATACAACAATGGAGCAGCAGAACAGAAGAGATGGAGATGCAACAGAGAAGTGGTTTGGCTCTCTGTGGACCTCTGGTCACAGCTGAAGAGGAGATTGTGGGCTGCTGTGTTCTATAGGAGGTATTCCCAGGATTAGAGATTAGGTTCACTGTAACTGTTTTATAAAAACAGTCTAGTGAGAAATGCATGATGGGGGTTACTCTAGACAGGAAGAAAAATAAAAAAAAAAGCAAGACAAACACAGAGAGGTCATGAATATGGAATGTGTGTTCCTTGTGATTTAAATATTCATGACATGACGATTAGTATGTCATAACGGCATTATCAGCTTCAGCAGCCAAAAGACGAGAAAACTCTGGCTTGATTGATCTCATCAGGACATCATCAATAATGGATAACTTCAATCACAGCACTGGGAGCGCACACTCGCACACACGCAGGCATGCACTCGCACACACCCCACAAGCGCAGACAATTACGACACAACCTGTAATTTAAACCTGCCGTTAAATCAGTCTTCCTCCCAATGCAAACACATCATCGCACCGTGATTCACCCTCTCTGGTCATGGAGTGAGGAAAATATTTATAAAAATGTTTAAATGTACTAATTGAGCTCTACAGACTGGAGTACCGTCAATCCTCGTGACAAGATGTTGGTGTCAAGTATCTCGTCGAGAAA
Source organism: Chelon labrosus (assembly GCF_963514085.1). Lineage (NCBI taxonomy): Eukaryota > Metazoa > Chordata > Actinopteri > Mugiliformes > Mugilidae > Chelon > Chelon labrosus. The sequence continues at coordinate 10,495,233 of NC_140359.1, read as the reverse complement.
TAAAGTATATATACCACTGAGAACAACAAGGCCTCCAAAGTAAACAGCAAATTTGATTATTTCTGATGCCACTCCTATCGGCAGAATGACATAAATGAAACTGTTTTCTAATCTGAGGCAGTTGTAATTAATGTTATAGTCAGGTGATGCACTATTCATAGCTAAACATAAGCAGAACTGTGTTTTGTTGACGCATCCAACCACCCCTACATTCACCTTCTGTGGACTTTCTGGCTTTGTCCCAACATCACATTATTGCATCTTTTACTTGAGATGGAGAATTAAAAATGTGGCTTCTGTGTGGTTTTGTCACTTAAATATAAAAATTTTTAGGGGAAATGTTCTGACAGTGTCAGGACTTTTTCTACAATGGTTCAGGGGGTAAATTTACGTAATGTAGATTTCTATCAATGAAAAGAGTTTTTCTTTTTAACTGACATCCTTTGCTCATTCATTAATTACCAGCAATGGTTTCCATTTTGATTCACTGGTAAAAACATTTAGACCTGATCTAAAACAGTATCAAACAGTGTGTTTGCACAATCTAACAATATCACCTATTGAGTTTGACTAGGCTTGCTGGGGTGTAAACTTACCAAAATCCTAAAAAGATGAGCTGCTAATGTGACCCTTAGCTGTAATATAGTACAGTAACATCCAGAACCTGCAGCCACACATGTAGCCTATTGCAAAAATCCTTATGCAGGTAGTTAATGATTTAAGTAACATCCACACGAATGCCAGGTCCAAAAGTTTCCCAGCAGAACACTGAATTGTCACAAGATGGTCAATGTTATTCACTTCTCCTGTCAGTGGTTTTAATGTTTCGGCTGATTGGTGTGTGTCACTGTAACATGTCTGTCACTGAGCCGCTGTTGATCAGGTAGAGATTGAAGAACGACAATGTCAACAGAAGAGAATACGAGCATGAGACTGTCATTAATGACATAAAATACCCTAAGTATATTAAGTGTGATTTATCAAGTCAGCTTGTATAAATGGAGAAAAGGTTAAGTTGCGTTCACAGACACAGAAATAACAAAATACCATTAATCTTAAGGCAATGCCAGTAATGACAAACATATAATGAAGCTGAAGAAGAGTGTTGTTAAATGAACGCTGCCTCAGCTTTTACTCTCTCTCCCTTCCCCATATCACCTGAGGAGACAGACTTCAACAGGCAGCTCCTGATCATGAAGACGAGTGCTTTACTACGAGCGATGTGTACTGTGCATGTGTGTGTGGCTGGGGATGGAGAGAAGCTTTAGAGGACCAGACTTGTGGATGTGTCTTTCTTGTAGAGTGCTCCATTTGTGTAAAGGGAAATCCAGAGGGTCTAGACAAACTTAAAGCTCATTCCTGTGCTCTTACACTATGTGAACCTCTTTCATACACTCACTCCCCTGCCAGCATCATCTTTCTGAACCATACAGTAACTGTACTTAGGCGCCATAAAATTTAAATGAGGCTTCTCTTTGAACCGCAGCAACCATGTCTGCTTTAAGTTGAAAGGTAAAGTGGAATAGCTTCATCTTATACCTGCAAACTCATGTATATGGTATAAGAAAAATGAAAAAATGTATTGAAATATCATATTATATGGTGTTTTGTTTCTTTTCTTCCCCTCTGCTTCAGTCCGGTTGCTCATTTTAGACTGTGTTGAGTAGCCTCGGGGCTGAATGAAATGGTTAAAGAGTGTCTAGCCGCAGTACAGCTGGGCCTGTTTGCCAGACGGACCACACACACTTACCCACGGAAACTGTTAGATGCAAAAATGACTTACGTATTTGAACCAAACCTTGAAAACAACTCTTAAGCAGCTGTACACTAAAAACACTTCCCATCATGGCTGAGTTGTTCTTGTGGTTGATTGGTTCGTGGACAGTAAAAACACTTTTTCTGGGAAGACGTTACACTGTAAAATCTAATTAGTTGACCTTACTTAAAAAAAGTATGCAAACTCGTTGCCTCAAAAAAATTAAGCAAAGTAATCTTAAGATTAGTGAGTTAGAAAAGCTTGTTTATTTTAAGTGTGCAGTACTAAATCGAGTAGTACAACTAAAAAGAAAAAATTAAGTTCATGTAACTTAATAGCCATGCTTACTGTTAACTTCATTTTTTCATGTTGTGTGGACTGCTTGATATAAATTTAACCTCACTTAGAATTACTAAATACCTACAACTTACTACTCACTCATTTTTATAAAGTTCACTTAAATTAAACAAATCAACTTCCTTGAATGGGTCCTTGTCCTTCTTCTCTCTCTCCCATTTCTTATCTATTTTAGCTGTTATTATCTAATAAATCAAAAACACCACAAAAATATACTTAAAAAAAAACACTCACTGGTTGATTCAGCTGTATTACAACATTTATTAAAAAAAATAATTGCATCATTGAGAGATCTAGGCTGAAGAATAAACGTTTTATTACTCTAATAACCTTACAATAAGGCATTCATTATTCATTACATTCATTGCATTTCTGATCAAAACTACAAGTACAACAAATGCTTTTGTGTCCCAAAGCGAGCATCAGTCCAAGGTTTAAACCAACCAATCCAAATGCAAAGCATATGTAAGCCCAAGTAACAGACAAACTGCCTGAGGCAAGTTTTTAATACAGTCCATGACAATACCTCCCTCCAGAATGATGGCAGTGGAGATGGGCTGGAGGTCCACTGAACTTGGACCCTCGTGAGGACTATCTTGACTGACACCTGTCAGCACACCAACAGTGATGCATTCTAGGGCCTCGTCTCTTGCTGTATCCTACAAAGACACACACATTCTTCAGCATGGCAATTTGTACTCTTCTAAAATATTAATTTTTAGTGTTGAAAGCATTTGATAGAGAATATGATTTTAAATGTGTGTTCACACTGAAGTGCTGTAATATAGCCAACAAAATAAATTTGGTATAGTTTAAACTAAAGCTATGGTTCACAAGGTCCATATATTCTTAAACAGTGACACTGACTTTTCAACCTAGACTCCTGCTCCTTAGATTTAAAATGTATTAATGTGTACAACGTTTATGTGGCAAATTTCATTTTTATTTACTGGCTGTTTAAATACCTCTTAGATTAGCTGTGGAGGAAATGCTATACAAAATACATCAATCACCCTCAAATGTATATTGTATATTGTGCAGATAGAATTACATCTTCTATGTCAGCACAGATACAGTTCTATATTAATGCAGACCAAACTTTTTCTTATGTGCAAGTACTTACAGAGCACGTCTTGAAGAATTCACTGGAGTCGTCACCAAGTAAAATGGGAATGCCTTTGAGGACAACAGAGCGAAGGACTGTCACGTCTGGTGTCTAATAGTACAGAGAGAGAAAAGACCAGTTAACAGAGTAATTTGCAAGGCACAAGCTCAAGTCAGACAGGAAATAGAATAGGTTGGTCTGGATCATCTCATTTAGAATTTGATTGATGAACTATCATATAGATCAAAAGCAAAATTAACCTACTTACCATCCAGCTCATGTGCTGCATCAGCTCACTGAGTTTCTGGCCAAGAGTTCCCTCAAAGAAGTCTCCCTCAAGATTCTTGGCGATTCTATTAAACTCAGCAAACACCTGAAAAGGTATTGAGAGGGGTGGGTAGGGATGGAGAGATGGTAGAGGTGTTAACATTCCAACAATGTACATCTACACAGTCTTTGACGAGCACAGACTGTTATTGTTGGTAGCTAAAGTTAGCTAAGTTAGCATCGTTCCTAACTTAACAGCCTAGCTTAAAATAAAATGACACATCCAGACTTGTTCTGATGTTCTGCCATGTGAATGACCTCCTGTACAAACCGCCGGGATCAGTCTCTCATCTTCAGTCAGTACTGACAAAAAATAAAATAAAATCAACTCCGACAGCGGGTGCGCGTGCACTTGACGAGCACGCCCGCGACCGTTACGCTAAAGTTTCTCCTCAACTTTAACGTGACAAAAGTCTCCAATGTTACCTATTTTCAATAACAAGCAAGTCGTGGTTTGAAAAAATAATAAAGTATTGACCAAGTTTCATTAAAATTTAGCCACATTATGTCTATAAGTTAAGCTAGCGTTAACCGACATTACTACACACGTCATTACTAGCTAGCACGAAAGATATGGCGCTTACTTACAGAAACAAAACGGTCTAAACAAGGGTAAAATATTACTCACCAAATGAGTGTGCCAAGCACAAGAATGCTGAAAATAATTATCCGTTGCAGCAATCAGGTCCAGCTCCACCGCGTCCGTTGCGGGTGAGTTGTTGACATGAATCGTCAAGCGCAGAGAGGACGGGTCTGCGCATGCCCAAAGGTCGAAAAAAGTTTTCAAATCCATAGAAAAAGAGCACAATTATCAAAAACGTACTTTTTCTAAGTGAACCCAGCTCAAGTAGACTGAGCTGATGAGATTTTTCAACCACAAATTACACGTAACTTACTAAAAGCGAGTGTTAATAGCAATTTGATAAAAACTGATTTAAGTCAATTTACTATTTTTAATTAAATACCATGTTTGCATTTACAGTGTACAAAGGAGATGTTTTTTGTCAAATGGACTATAAAGTGCCTTTTTTTTTTTTCCTTGTCTGCTTCCTGTCAGAAAGTGGTGAAAAGTGATTTTTGCTCTTCTACACCTCAGCCACAATAGGGCAGGTGTCTTGTCTTAGATTACCCCTGAGATTATTTGGCTGGTCCTGCCAAATATTGGGAAGAGTGTATCCATGCACACAGACTGGCACACACACTGTATTCACTGGGACAAAAACAAGGAAAACAGAGTAGGGTTTTTTATGCGCTATCATCTCTCTTTGCTAATGCTGCTTTTGTGAAGGCAGTATCAGACCCCTGCTCGTATTTCAGATCCCACTGTTCAGCCCTGTCTAATAAAAATGATATTTATATAAAGCTAATTCGCAAAAGCAGCAAAGGTGTCTTGAAGGAAATGTAACGCCGCCCAGATTAAAATTTTTACCAAGATACCAAGGAAATCCTTATTTACTGTTGACACACAATATTCATGTCGTACATAATGAAAAAGAAAAGCCTTACAGAACAATTAACACTTTCTAACCTTACAACTTACTCACATAACTTAGACAAGATGTTTATGTAAGTGTTCCTGCAAATGAATGACAAATGACTGTAGCTCATGAAGAGATAATCTCACCTTGGAAGAAAAGGAACAAGCAAAATCACCCTCAATCAGAACACTAAATTGGAAAGACAGGCAAAACTGGGACTAACAGGAACATGGAGGCCAGCTGCATGACCATCTCTTACAAGTATCTAACACCATAGAGCAAATACACACATTTTTAAGGTTAACATGCGTATGGTTTGGACTTATTCATATTTACTACCATCTACCATTGTCATCAACACTAGTGTTTAAACACTTAAAGCCGTGACAACACAGAAGTCTGAAAAACGACTTCCCACCTCAGGAAATGAGACCGTCTCCGGAGCATGTGAATTCACTATTTATGTTGGAAATTAATGCCACTGTTTCTAAAGAAAACTAGTTACATGCTGTCACACTGGGTATGTTTATAAATGTCAGCACATGTGCTCTGTTCTGTCAGTATTTGAAATTCTATAAAATGCAGATAGTTTTGTCTTAATAGTTAACAGTGACAGCACCGATCAGCAGTTATATCATTATAATATTTTCTGTTTTATGTAACGAGGCTAAAAGTACCATTGTCATGTCTCACTAATGTGTTTGTGTCCAAGTTGAACCCATCTAATTACACATTTTGAAATGTTGTAGGGCTGTGCATGTGCACGCCTGTTAATGTGCATATGCTACGACGTTGTTTTTGTATGTGTTGTCTGGTGTGATCATGTCTCACAGTGCCTCTCTGAGTCAGCTGTGTGTGTTATTTGAAATGTGTGTGTGTGTGTGGGCTGGCAGTCTGTTTGTTGTATTTCCATGTGTCACATTGAGTCATCAGTGTGCCTGTCATTGCCATAGCGACTATGCCATGACATATGCCTCCTTCTTGACTCCCTGACTGACAGGGCCGTTGCCGGGGTGAAATCCAAAGGATGTTGGAACAAATCACACCTCTTCCTCTTCCTTCCTCTGAGTGACAGTCAGCCTGTCGCTCATCTTTTCCTCTTTTGTTCTGATCATTTACTATAATCTTTAGTAAACCAAAAACAGGCCAGATTCCTGAATCTCTTATGTGAAATTATCCTCGTTATTACCGATAGAAACTGACCAAGGAGATGATGAAAAGGAAAGCAGCGAGGGGAGGAAACGGGTAGAAGTAAAATGATCTGATCATTTTTTATTATTCATGGTTTCCTTGTTTCAAATAAAAATCTGTTTGTTTGTTGGTTTGTTTGAACCTGCTCGCCAGCAGCAGCACCCTGCAGATATTCTTTCCCCTGTGATCCTGAGGTGACGTTGTTTTGTCAGATGTCTGATCTTAAACAACACCCGAGAAGCCTCCGTACATCCAAAGACTCGTTCACAATTGATTTCACATCGAGCCAGGAAAAAAAGGAAAAAGAAAACAACACTGTGCCTATGCTTTTTAACCAACATAAACATAGACCTAGTTAGACGTAGATATAGACATGACAGTAAAGGCATGCATTTGAGGAAAAGTCTTGTCAGAATCTAATTTAGACTCGAGCCATGATGCAGATGAAAACTGTAACCTTGAAGCATACTTTCATCTAAGTGAGCTGAGGTGGACATGTTTCTGCCTGGTCCTTTGACAACTTTTCACATATGTGTTGAAACGTTCAGTATTCACTGGCTGAGTGTGGAATAAAAACAGGAAGGAAAGTGTTGTATTAGTGTGGTGAAGAAGGTTGAATAAGTCAACCTAGGTGTCATTAGATCCGTCTGTATTAACTCCTTCTGTCCGACACCACTAGAGGTACATTATAACACTGATACAAAATAAGCAAAATATCTTCCTCTATGTGACTCACAGTAACTCATATCCACGTTCTGTTTGACTAAGTGTGTTTGTGTGTGTGTGTCACAGTGTTGACAAATGAAAGTCGGCAACCCTGGATAGCAAGCAGTTGCCAAATGGTTTCATACACACAAGTCAAAAGTTTTCATCATCTGCCTGGGCATCATTTAAATGATTAAAATCAACAAAGTGTCTCGCATAAGGGGATGGTTGTAAGATTTTAACAAGCATAGCCATTAATGTATCAGCTTGATATACTGTATTAACATAGTGTTTTGAAATTCCATCACAGTTTGCCTGAAGAACTACAGTTTAATCGAATATCAATCATGATTTTTACTTCAGTCATGCAAATAGACAACATATAGTCTTGGACAAAAAAGTGGCGCTAATTACCTCAAAAGTTGTAGTTGTAGTTGTTGTTTGTTTTGTTTTCTTGATACAATTTACAATTTAGCCGTTACCAGCCTTGACAGGCAGCATGTGGGGTTAGAAGGAAGTGAGGAAACACTACTACTCCTATGTTATCTCTGAATGGTGGAATTCGTGGAACTCAGGTGTGCGAGGAAAAACTACCAGAAAAAGACCTTCCCATTTTGAATGTATTCCACATTTTACCAAGAAGATCCATAGAAAGTTTTCACCTGATTGTCCATCTAGATTGTTTGAAACCTGATCACTGGGTTCAAAGGTACAGCCATAATGGATATATCATGTATATGTGTTTCACTTTTCTTGCAGCTTTATTCATTAGCAAAGGTCATGGAATATGTTAGTATTTATAATTTACATTTTCACGTTTGCATCCCATTGTCTTTGGAGATCCACAAATGAGTGCGTCCTCACTAACACAGAGTGTCTCTGCAGGATTCTAATGGGAGAACAAGCTGTGCGAAGAGACAAAATGTCACCAGGCGGTCCCCACACAGCCACCTCTCTACTCAGGGCATACTTAGTATTTAAATCCCCCCCCCCTCCACACACACACACACGCATCACCCTGAAAAAGGAAGGCTAACATTTAGTAGCGGGGGAAGAGGGAAAGGACGCACAGACGGCATTAGCCAGGCAGGCAGCAGATTCCTCTGGCCCTGTAGTCGAGCCGTGGGGAAGTTTTCAATTCCTCCACCCTTATGGTTCATTTGTCCTCCAGATCCCCCATGTGAAGCTTCATGGTGACCACTCATGTGTGCACTGCTGCTGAATTATTAACGAGGGAGATAAGGGAAGAAGAAGACAGTGGAAAGAAATAGAGAAGTGGAAGGGGGAGAGGGAGGTGAGAGGAAGGAAGAGGAAGAGCAGAGGGAGAGCAGAAGTGAGTCGGGAGCTCGGAGTGCTGCGTTGAGGAGGAGAGGTGTGGAGATGTAGCGGGAGGTGAGACGTGAGGTGAGGTAGAAGGGGGTCAGAAAAATAAGGTGAGAAGAGCGAGGAGAGGTGGGAGAAAGATGGAAGAAGGGTGAGAAGAGGCAGAGGATGAGGACTGGACAAAAAAAATGTTGTTGTGACTGTATCAATACAATCCTTTGAAGCTTTTGTTAGTGAAAGTCTGTCACTGTTTTTGTCACTGGGATTTACTGCTGTTCTTTCACGACAACTTCAAACGCATTTTTAAATAAAGAACAACAGCTGAATTGGTGGAATCAAGAAGAATATGCAGGAGGATTCTTCTGATCACATTAGATCATGTGAATTTTACTTACTGGAGTTGCATCCACTCTATATAGCGCTTGTGATAGCACCACATGAGACACGGTGTGTTTCTGTCAGGAATCGGCTCAGCACTCAAAATTTGCTCCTCTATTTTTACAGAAGTGGCACTAAGCTGTCTAGAGACAACTGAGCAGAAAGTAAGTCAAATCTTACCATCTTGTCAATTTTCAAAATAACACATCTTTCATAGACTTGATTGTATATCACACACCGATCAGCCACAAGGGAGACCTACACAATATTAGGAAGGTGGCCATAATGTTATGCCTGATCTGTGAATTAAAATTGTTAACATTTCAAAATGACCAAAACTGCAAGAGAGGCAAAACATGTAATTTCAAATAACAATTACTACATAATATAATAAATAACATGATAAGTTTTGTTATGAAGACATAGCAAAACGAATAAAAAATGTTTTATAGATGTACCATTCAATTTATGAATTATTGGTCATATTATTTATAATATATAACAATGTCTGAGATATTCTAACTTTCACACAGTCAATACTGTGGATCCTACAACTATATCTACAACAGACGGTACTTCTCATGAGACATAAATAGAACTTCATGTGAAAAAATTGTTCCTTTAAGAACAGCGAGTTTGTGAAAATCTGATCATGAATTGCATGTGTTGTGTAATAAGTGCAAAATATGGTACAGCCACCTTACTTGACCATTAATGTTGTCTTTCATGCTTATTAAAAAGTGGGATCTGTTTAAATGTATGAACATTTCTTTGAAGCAAAAAATATATATTTTATATACCGTATGTTTTATTTATATATATTTTTTTCTTGTATTCCTTCAAAATAAAATGATAAAGTCATTGAACTCTGTTGTTACTGTGGACACTGCAAGACTTGGTGCTACGTCCCACACACACCAGACTATTACTCTACTCCTGTGCTGCTGCAAAACACACTTAATGGAGATGGAGTGATGCAACACACACCATCATTATACAGCGACAGTTACCAGAGTATGTATACACACACACACACAGCCAGTATGTAAAAGTGAGACGAAAGTAGATTGCACACACACACCTACATTACACTGTAAATGCAAATGGCTTCTTTTACATGTGACTGTTAAATAAAATATGATCATGCCCTAAACAAACACAGACACACACTCAAACACACGTGAATCCAAGACAGAGTAACACAGGCTGAATGAGTGCAATGATTAGTCTGGAAATCTGTGTGTGAATGTGTGTGTTGTTTTTCTGTGCGTGTGTGTGTAAGGGGGAGGGGGTATCCTCCTCCTAAGGGAGAAGCCAACTAGACCCCCCTTCTCACACACACATACACCCACACACACATGCACACAGTGTCTGGGGGGTACAGTAAGCCCTGGTGGATTTGTAGAAAGGCCCGGATTGTTCATTAATAAAGAAAGGATGAAAAGGGGGAGTGAGCTGGAGTGGTGTGTGTGTATGTGTGTGGGTGTGGGTGTGGGTGTGTAGGGGCAAGGAGAGAAAGAGAAGGGGAAGAGAGAGGGAGAGATGAGGAGAAGGGGGGGTAGGGGGGTACACAGTATTAGACAGTAATTAAATAATCATCTGTGTTGCTCTCGTTTACTCCCTCCCCTCTTCCTCCCCCTCCCCCTCCTCCTCCTCCTCCTCCTCCTCCTCCTCCTACAGCACTAGCGGCCACAACACCTGTCACAACTCATCACTCTCACACACACACATACAAACACAAACACACAGACAGAGACAGGGCTACAGAATAAATCACATCAAAGCCATACACACGTTAAGGACATATACAGAGTCTTATGAAATATATGCCCTCATACATAACACAGAGCTCACACAGAGTGCTTGTGCACACTAATATGTTGATAAAAAAACACAGGGGAGCAGTCTGGGCGTGTGAGTTGGGGTCTGAGGTGGGGTGTGTGTTAGGAGGCAGGAGCGGTTGTCAAATTAATTTCCGCTAGTCAGCTGTCTTACCACTAACGTCTCACCCATATCGACCTGCTGGCCCTCTGTATTCATCCACTCTGTCTTTCCTGTCATGTCAGGTAGCTGCTGTCCGGCCCAGGTAAATCCTGGATGACGTGGACCTGGTGACAGACGCTATGAAGTGTCAGCACTGATTATAAAATGAATCCACGCATTACGGCTGTCAATCTTTTAAGAAATGCCCGACTGCCCGTGTTGTTTCGTTACAGTCAGCAAGAAGAATCATTTCAGAAGGCGATACTGCATTGTCCTGCAGTGTCACAGTAATTTAACCCATCCCTTGGTGCACACACACACGAGGCAGTGAGCATGCTGGGAGCAGTGAGAAGTCGGTGGGTGGGGTGCCTTGCCCAAGGTAACCTTTAGCCATGGATGCTGAGAGGAAGGCACTGCTCATTGACTTCACACTCACGCATTTCTTGCAGTCAGGGGTGGGATTCGATTCAGAGGCCTTCACTCCCAGGCCAGTGTCTCACTATTATAAAGAAACAGATCTATTACAAATATAATGTTATTTAGTCTGTTTCCCAGATATATCAAGACAATAAAGTCCTTTGAGGAGTTAAACTGCAGTCAGGGAATCCAACAGCCTTTTAAATAAGGCCAGACCCAATATGGAAATGTTATAAATATCCTTCCATTACTGGCATTTTTGGTTTACCTTCATATACACTTATTTAGAGGATACGGATAATTGTTGGCTTGTTTACAACCTGTCTGATATTCTGACTTCTTGTGCTTTCTGCCCAGTCAAACGTTCCCAAATGTCACCTTTTACTAAATGCATATGATGCTCTCTTTTAAAGCACATGTAATGCGCATGCAAATTACCTTCTCTAGGATCACTAGGAACTTTTGTGTGTTTTTAAGGAGGATAATAGAATGAATTCGTTAATTGTATTTTTTTTAAACCTGACATTGTTAATATCGACCATTATATGCACATTTTGTTTATTAGGACGAGGGTTGTTATGAATTCAGTAAAGGCAGCAGCCAGACATTTAGACAATGCATGTTGTAAACCAGTTAAATTTGTTACATTTGAGCTCACCAGAAATAATCTGCCATACTACTGACATTAACTACCTGCAAATAATGTAAAAAAAAAAAAAAAAAAGATAAATGAAATTCTCAAGCACAATTTGACTGATAGAGAACTGACAGAGTGATAGAGAAACCTGACTAGATAGATAGATAGATAGATAGATTTTTATTTGTCACATGCACAGTTATACATAGTACAATGTACAGTGAAATGTGTTGTTGTACCTGCAGCCTGTAGTAAAAAGAAATAAAAAGAAAGAAATATAGTACTACAGTAAACAGTAGTATGCACACAAGGTAAGCAATATAAGTGTAATGTACACCAATAGAGAATTAAATATAAGAATAAAAAATAAAAATAAAAATAAAATAATAATATAGACTGAATAAAAATAAAAATATAGACTGGTAAACTTGGGGGGGGGGGGGGGGTGTATATGTACATCAATTTACAGTGTTAGCAGCTTCATGAATAAAGTGCAGTGATATTTAAGTCCAGTTAAGGCTCAGAGTTGAGCAGGCGGATGGCATGGGGATAGAAACTCTTCTTCAGCCTCTCAGTCTTTGTCCTCAGGCATCGGAAACGCCGGCCTGATGGCAGTAGAGAGAAGAGAGAGTGTCCGGGGTGACTGGGCTGTTTCAGGATCTTTGTGGCCCTTAACCTGCAACGCTTGGTGTAAATGTCCTGCAGGTTGGGGAGGGGAGTTCTGATGGTCCGCTCCGCTGAACGGACCACCCTCTTGAGGGCCAGGAAGTCCTGCCTGGTACAGTTTCCCATCCAGGTGGTGATGCTCCCACACAAGATGCTCTCGATGGTGCAGGTGTAAAAGTTTCTGAGCACCTTGAGAGGGAGCTTAAAGTCTCTGAGGCGTCTGAGGAGGTAGAGACGCTGTCTGGCCTTCCTCACGATGGTGTTCAGATGGTGGGTCCATGACAGGTCCTGTGAGATGGTCACTCCCAGGTATCTGAAAGTGTCCACTCTTTCCACCTCAGAGCCACAGATAGTGAGTGGATGGAAGTCCCTCTGCTGTTTCCTGCTGAAGTCCACTATCAGTTCCTTTGTTTTGCTGACGTTCAGCAGGAGGTGGTTCTCCCGGCACCAGTCCTCCAGGTGGGACACCTCCCTCCTGTAGGCTGTCTCGTCGTTGTGGGAGATTAGTCCTACAACAGCGGTGTCGTCAGAGCATGTCACTGGATTTCCTCAAGATTAGATTTTTCTAATGTTTCAAGCCAACATGTTTCTGCTGAATAACTAATGACTTTAGCTGAGATGTTTTTTGTCACATAAGGCAGTACTTTATGAACTAATTATCACACAACACCATGATTCTGCTACTCCATCTAAATGTTTAAACACATTATTGAATATAGCTATGATTATTTTATTCACCACTTTAATTAACCCCTACAGAGAATAGAATATACAGCATCCAAAGCAAGTAAACCGCCTCACAGCAGATTTTATTTACTGTTCTGTAACTGTACTCTCCATCTGCCTGCCATCATATTAACCACAGGGGTACCATACATGCATGTCCACGTACACACTGACACAGAATCAGTACACATTCACCAACATACAGTATCCAAACAAGCCCCAACCTGACAGAGAATTACATTATGTACATTATGTATAATTACAGCCAGCCATATGGCCATAGCGACTGTTAGTCAAGCCATCAGGGTTCGGCCTCGAGGAGAAAACACACACACACACACACACACACACACACACACAGCAGGATAAACATTCAATAGTGTTGGTGTGAATTCATTCTCTCACTCATTGATTCATATTCCTGAGCACTGCCACGGGCCCTCCAAGCAAAATCCGGCATACAGGTCCGCATGGCTAGATAAAATTGGTTTTGTTAATGATGATCAGAAAGGATTCTCATTAACATCTGCCGGGAATTACTCATTGATTTTGTCTCCTCTTTTTGTGGTGATTATAAAGCTGCTGGAAACAATCAATCTGGCCTGCACTAACGCAAAATGTCAGACAGGACCTTGTATTTAAAAAATAAAGTAGTGCAGGATTTGGGAGAGATGCGTGATTCTGGTCAAGTGCACATGTCTGCAATATTTGTCATCTCACTTTAGCATCTTTTAATGACTTGCACTAAACAGGAAGTACAGCTACGGTTGATGTGAATGTCATTTGTTTTGCAAATATCAGTCAAAATATATTTAAATTGAGTGGTGCTACATGAAAAGTTAAGGGATTACCAGAGTAATGAGTGGGAATTTGCCCAGTTGTTGCTGGCAATAAAAAGTAGGGGTTCACCAGAATCACTAGGTTTCCTGTTATGGCAGTCATGAGTGTTGTGTTGAAACATTTCTCAGAAAAGTTAACATCTTACCTGCTGCTGGTTCTAGTTTATAAGACAACTGATGAACCAATGATTGAAAATGTACATATGTATACAATATTTCCTGGTCAGTTCATCCAATAGTATCAATATATTCCAATGTGGTATTTATGTTGTATGCAGGAAATTTGGTAAACGTGGAATTACTGGTACTACCTCGTTGTCCAAAACTGATTTATCAGCAAACTCTTGAACTCCTGCAACTCGCATCGCCTTTGCTCCAATCTTTTTGTTTTTGTAGCAGATAACTTTTGGTTCTAGCTTACAGTTTCCCATGTATAAAGTGTAGATTACACACTGCTGTTTGTAAAACTTGACAAAAATGTTAAAAGAAGTAAATAACATTAAAAACTTGGAAGTTCATCATCAGCAAACAAACACACACATTAACAGCTACAGTATCTGCAGAAACAGAAAAGCCAGGATGTGATTATTGGAAAGAATGAGATTTTCTATCTGTGTAACATAATGAAAAGGAAATATTCATATTAGGGGAAAACAAACTATTGAAAAGCTGCTCATTAAACCTCATAAATAAATGCAAATCATCTTAATTAGTTCGAGGACCTTGGGTGCCTCTGAGCTTCCTTTGCTCTTCTCTCTTTTCCCTCACTTGTTTTTTTCCCTGTTGTTTGTTTTCTTGCCGTTGTTGTTGTTTTTGAAGTCCGTCCCCCCCCACCCCCCACCCCGATCTCCTCCTCCTCTCCGTCGCTGCCATTCGTCTCTCTCCTCTCTCCTCCCCTCTGGTTGGTCATTGGAGTTGTGTCTCAGAGTTCTTTCATCGCTGCGTAGTCGACCTGGCCTTACCCTCTCTGGATGCTCGATCCAGAAGAGGGTGAGCGGGAGGTTTGGGTGGAGCTGATGGGGTGGGAGATATGGGATTCTGGTGCCACTTTTTGGCATCACTTTTTGGCATCACTTTTTGGCGTAGCCAAGCTCTCTCACTGAAGTCAGAAATGGTCAAGAAAAAATAAAAAAATCTCTCCCAGCAGACTTTGGGAATGCAATTAATTTTACATATAGCATCAATAAGAACACAGATTTATGCAAAAAGATTTTGTTTGATTGATTAGAAATGAGTGAAAACCTTACAGTGTATCAGTCAGTCAGGTTGTCTGTAGCGATGTGGCTGTCTACAGGTCTGGTAAAAGCAACAGTGCAGACTGGGCCTTGGGGCTTTGTTAGGTACAACTTACTGCTGTGACACATGCTGCTGCTGTGAGAGCGAGATGTAGCCTGTATGCCCGTGTTGTCACTTGATCTACCTGTTATTAGTTTAGGGACATCTAATTGGTCTCTGGTCTATCTGTGATACCTTTACGGACCTCTAATGGGGCCTTTTGCTTAGAGAGGAACAGATAATTGGCCCTGAGGTACTGCACAAGCGCGTAGCCTCTGCTATGCTCAATATGCAATTTACCCAGAGATCTCACACCTATTCGCTTTAACAAGGTGCTGTAAATCATGCTAGTGTGTGCTCAACTGGGAGAACACTGGCCGTAAAAACAAATGCAAATACAGTGGACCTGTTGTTTTCATTCATTGTTAAATGACAATGTGTCGTAGTAACAGATACCAGCTCGGTGGGCCGTTCATCTTGAGTGGGGGCCTTTAAACATGAAAATGAACACATGAACAACAGCACCTGAGTGTCAAAATAAGGTCCAGCAACTACTGTGAGTAATGAGGAATCACTTGGATGACTTGAATTCTGATTTTTATTCATTTTAGTTATACAGCTGCACTACAACCTGTACTGTACAACAATAAACACACCATGCCTTTTGTAGGTTCAGTCTGTTATTCTTATTTTCTGTTCAGTTCAAAACTAAAACATTGTCATGTGGGTAACAGCTCGGTAGCAACCTATTTGCAACAGAGTTCTCACTTCATGATCACCAGTGTAGCTTTTACTGTCTTTATTAAGCTTCATATCAGAACGTAATGTACTGTGTATATCTCAGCTGATCCGCCAGCAGTGCGTTCAGTCCCCTGTCACGAGAGCCCCAAAGCTAAAACACTCTAATGTGTTCATTGACAGTGGTGATTCAGTACAGTCAGATTTTTCCCCTCACCAGAGTTTGCCTTTACCACACTCTAATCATGACCACACCTTGAGCGCACGTTTGAAATGACCCCAGTCCTATATTAACTTAATTAATGTAGTTGGCACGCCACACAAACAGGCCTTCTCTTCTCCCAGGAAGACGTAAGTGCCCCAACATATTTTCACATTCAAGCAGCAGTGCCTTCTATGATTACGAGGCAGCCAGATTCTTTAGATAATGTGAAATCATGCAAGAATCCATCTGTGAAACATCGTGGTTCGACTACTTAGCGTTACAACGCAACAATGGTGTGCAGCTTTTATACGTGTATTTTTCTCACAAATGTGCTAAGAAACATCAACCGACATGCTGACTATATTGCCCCCTACTCTAAGTGCTTGCTGGCTTTCAAAGCACCTCTGAATGTGGCTTGTTGTATTTCCTGTTGTTTGTTCATCTGGTTGAAGTTAGCCTGGCAAATACAATGCATGGAGGAGGTCAGGGAGGATGGACTGGTCCACAAATCTTCCAACTTTAACATGGGTTCCACCATACAACTCTTCTACGACCATGACAAATTAGGAAATTTAACTCAAGCCACACATTTTATCTCGTCCCAACATCTTTCGCTACCCAAGATGTTTTTGCACTGCATCCTTAAGGATGGCTTTTTTGTTGGTTTGTCACCACCCTGCCACTGGTCTCAAAACACAAATGTAGGCATTACTGAACGTAGTCAGGAGTTGTACACTATCTTTTAAAAGTGCTGTTCGTGTCTGCCAGTAGTATTGAAACAACAATAGTGTGAACGATTTGAAGGAACCCCAACATATCAGGTGGGCAGGTAGGGAAGGAACAGATAGGAGTGTATGGGATCCGCGGAAGTCAATGTGTTATGCAACATAATCACAGGGTGTGACCCCTGGTGTCACTTACACCGCCCTACATACTGCATGCTGGCCACTGACACACATACACATACGGACACAGATAAGACTGGAACGTGTACAGGGGGTACAGGTGTTAAAAATGCATGTGAAGACAGGGCTCTGCAGAAGAAAGGTCATTTTCTATAGTGATGAATCAAAAAGGAATATTTGGAACATTTTCAGTTACGTTAATCATATATCAAATCAGTGCGGTTGCTGATCACAGATCAGCTGCATCAGCTCCCTTCAAGCAGTTATAATTATTTCAATGTTACAAAACACCCAGTCGAGGTCTAATTAGATTAAATGACCAATAAGTCGCACTTATTAAGAGCGCTCCTCAGCCACACTCCTCATAGACAGACCTCTTTCCCTACATTGGCACCAAGTGCTTGTGATTTCTCATGTTGTTATTCCCGCTACTATAAATTATTCAATATTTGTTTGAATAAATGAACATGAAAAATAATCTCCAATGGCTACAGAAGGCAATAGTTAATTGGAATTAAAGAAAAAAGTTTCAGCCCTCTTTTTTTGTTGTTGTGCTTCTTTCTTTCGCACTCTTGCCTTTTATACTTTCTTGCATTGTACCAGCGGACTTTTTTCTCCTTTCATGTAAGTTCATTACGTTTAATTTATTAATGTCCAATATTTAATGTGCCAAAAATGTCAGATTCAAACAGATGAAAATGGGGCATTTTCTCCTGGTACGAGGGATGCACAAGCTGTTTGCTGCTTCTTGTTGTGACTCTGGGGGCCGAACGAAGGATGGGAGGGAAAGAAACAGAGAGAGAGACAGAAACAGAGGGAGGGGAAGAGAGCGAGAAAGAGTGAACTCTTCAGTCAGACCTGAAGTTTATCTTTAACCAAGCTTCAAGGTCCCAAACCACAATGCTGCCTGGTGCCAAAAGGCACAACTTTACAGAAACTAACCTCAAAACGGGGCTGGAGTCGTCGGGAGGAAGACAACTTTATAGAAACAAACAAACAAACCCCACAACCCTACTGTAACTCTGAAAATTAGCAACTTTCTATGGACTAAACTTAGTTGGGTTCTGACGTACAAATCCACTTTTGTATTGCAGTGAAATCTATATTTGATATATGTGATAGATAAAGTGATGTCTTATGCAGCTGCTGCTTAAGTATGGATGACAGGAGAGAAAAACAAGCTTATACGCATATTAAGAGTGCAGTTGTGCAGCCATTGATCTGCAGGCAGTTTGTCCTTGATGTCTGTCCCATTGTCACTGTGATCAATGTCTTATTGACTAACAGGGGGGAGAGTCAGCTGACAGACACACAAAGACACAGTCACACTCACACGTACACCTGTAATGAATAAGACGTGTGTGATCATTCTTCTCAGAGAGGAACAGACAGAAATGTTCGCAGCAAAGATGCCTTTCCTTCAAAATCTTGTCCATGATAATCTGATTAGATATTTGAGGTAGATATTTGTCAGAAGTGAAAGGATTGGGCTTCTTTGCGTATTTGGATGACGGAGTAAGTGAAGGATGACACAGCTAGGGAAAAACTGAAAACCGGAATTAATTAGTGTAAAAGATGTGTGTGTGGTCTCGGATGATGCCACTGATAATCATTTGTGACTTTTAATATGGACATTGGACACAACACACACACAACCGTAGGCACAAATTTAGAGTTGCTATAGCAACCAAAGGCTAGAACACAATGTACAAGAGGCGGTTTCTCGAACCATTTGCCAATTTGGTTAATTATGTCTTTGTGCCGGTGAATGGGCCTTGACTCCCCCTCTCTCTTCCCCACTGCCCCCCGTGCCTGTCCCGACTCAGGCCTGAGCGCAGCCAGCTGACGCACACACACACACACACACACGCATATTGTTTTGGGGGCTGGGTCCAGGAAAGTGGGAGCGGGCGGATGGAGGTAGGAACATAGAACAGCAGCTCTAATGAGCCACTGGCTGTCAGGAACGGTTAGGCTGCTGCGCGGGCCCAGCAGAGTGGTGGGGCCTTCACACACACACAGACAAATACAAAGAGTGAGTTGGTCCACAGACTCTCATGGTGACTTCTCAGAGTGTTCCCTCTAATGACTTTTAAAAATTTCTACATCCACATCTGCCACTTATTGTCGCCCTTTACATTTACTTGATCACGTCTCAATACAGAAACGAGACTTAATTCCTGCTATGCAAAATCCTTACATTAAAAAGGAAATTCCATTTCTGTTACACAACAGGCTACGTATGAGCCCCACAACCTGCATCACACGATTCTGACGTGCAGCTCATACATTACCGAGCATGCGTGTAATCGATGTAGTCAAAGTGTGTTTGTCGTGTGTGTGAACGTGCATCCTTTAGTTCCAGTCAACGAGTCCTGCTGTCCACTACATATGTTTGCAGGGTTTCTCTGCCTCCATTACGTGAATGTTCAAACCGGCTCTCATACAATGACAACCATCTGTCAATACGCACCCGCACTCATGCAAGCACACCCTAAATGCTGTGAGCTCCGCCTCCAAACAACATTAAAAGCTGCCTATAAAGTTAGCAGAAAAAATCAATGGAGCTCTGGCAGAGACAAAAGGGCCTTGAAAGAGGAGCAGCTGAACTTTTCCGTTTGTTTCCACACTTTCCTCTGAGGCAGATGTCATAGTAAAAGTTGATGAGACAGCTGAAGAATCAGCTGAGGTTAAAGCGATGCCAAACCACACCTGAGACGTGACGACTCCACTGTCAGTTTCATGCAGTGGCTTCGTATTGTGCTGTGTGGGACTATGCTTTGATTTGGGAATCTTGAAAGTTTTACAGCACAGGGGTAAAGAAACAGGATGGTTATATCAGCTGAAAACACTGTTCATCTGTGCACTTCTGTACTATACTACGATAAGTGTGTCTGACTGTAAATAAGTAGACTGTGGAGAATGTTTGCCCACAGCAGGTCAGACCTCAGAGCAGACTTACCCCACACTGTAATAAAGGTACAGATGTTATCAATTATTAAGAGCCTTGGAGTCATTTACTCTACTGTCTATGTTCATCACTCCTTCCATTTGCCTAATTATTATTCTGTCTGGTCTGCTGTTAGCCTGTCTTCTTAAAGAAACAGTTAAGCACTTTGTGTGTTATGTGGTTACAGCCAGCGGCTAGCTTCGTGAAAACAAGTTATTTTTGTGGGGGTTTTTTTGTCCGAAGACAACTCAGTCCACCTACCAGCACATTTAAGGCCCACTAAGTAATATTTTACATGTTTGAACTAGAGCTGTCAATAGATTAAAATAGCTGATTGCAGTTAACCGCATGATTTTCATACTCAACGCGAATTAACACACGATCAATGCAAACTTGTTTTAAATGTACCTGGAAGGGATATTTTTCAAGTTTTTATTACTCTTATCAACATCTCAGCTGCTCAGAAAGCTCTCTGCTTGATCTGGTGGTTACTCCATTCACATCAAAATTAAATCTGGATAACGGTCTCGTCGAGAGAAGCATCTGATAGGGCTTTGAAGTCGAACGTGCTAATCAAAAGACCCTTTTCTTTATGCAGTTCGGTTCATTTGTTTCTGCTTGCTTTCTTCCACTTATGTTGGGACTTTGTCAGTTGTGACACTACAGCACCAGCAGGGTAAAATTATTTACAACAACCTTTTGACAGCACTAGTTTAATCTATGCAAAAAAAAAAATAACTTGTATAATCGTGAAAGGCTGTGGTGTTATGGTGGGTTGTGGAACTTTGTCTTGTTCTCTCAGCAATTGTGAGGAGACCTTCACAGGTGGAGGATGGGCACCTTTGAACAAGGTAGTTGTTTCCCACCTTTAAATCATGCTAAATGTTGAATTGTTCTTGAGCAAAACAATGAAGACCTCTGAGCAGTGCTGACCCTGACCTTTGACCTTTGTTGTAAATAAAATGTAATAAAAATGTTCTGGAGTTTGCCAATAGAGAACACATGTAAGGGGAACAGAAGGAGCATCAGAGGCAGCAATGTCCAATGATATAACACAAATGAGATGTGATGATAATATTAATAACAATAATGGACTGATAATGGCACCAGCTGATAATGACACCCCTGGGAGACAGAGAAAGAGTCTCACAAAAGCTCGAGTTTCGATTCCTCTCTGTCATCAGGTTTGGTTTGTGAATGTGATGCACATCTAGACTGACGCGCTGAATAACGAAGCGAGAAAACAGACAGGAGGAGGAGTGACAGCGGTACAGGATGAGATGGATACAGAGGGATGTAAAGACTGAGGGATGGATGAGAGGGCAGAGGGATGGAGGAAGTAGATGGTAGAGCAGAGAGCTGTCACTGAGACTCTGTTAATGATGTACAGATGGCCTGTGAGTCTCCCCTCCCCACACCAGTAATCTAATGAGGAGACGTGGATTACCGTTAACTCAGATTAATTTTTAACATGGTGGAGGAGACGGTGATGACAGCCATGATTATTATCATTACCATAATCATTCCCACTTTGTCTGCCACTCTGTGTGTGTGTGTCTGACTGTGTGCGTGGTATTTGGATGTGTGCGTGTCGTCACGTGGCTTTGAAAATACTGTAAGCAAGCTTGCAGGAGTTTTTTATGAACCTTGTTCATTTGCATGGAGTCTAGACATGACATCACGTCATCATCCTTTTGTTTTTCATAAACAATATGTATTGACCCTCAGTCAGGCCGGGGCATCATCTCTACATGTAAGACCAGGAGAAAACACAACGTAACATAAAAGACCCTTTGTCTGAGGATGAGTGAGTGAGGATGAGAAGGAGGAAGCAGGAATCTGGATTCCCCTATCACCTCTGAAAGGGGTTTATAATGTGGAGATTCATGAAGTTAAGAATGCATGGATAATTGGAGGAGAGGAGGGAGGAAACAGGAAGAAATTAAAAACAGTAAATGTGGGGAAATTAATAAAAAGCTGAAAAGAAGGTTTGCATGAAGCTGTGTGAAATAATGTGCTGAATGGGATGTGAATTATATCAAAACATGTGCAAGAATCTTTGTCAGTATTTAAGAAGGTTGTTTAGATGCTTGTTGGTATTGTGCTGCTAAACTGTCACCTCACAAAATTTTGTCGCTCGCCATACAGAAGAAAAAGTAGCATATCATAAGTGAGGGGAGAAATAGTGGTGTGTGCCCTTTGGGAAAAGGTTGCATGATTTCCATGGGGTTGTGCGTGTGTGTGATTGTGTGTGTTCAGTGGGGGTATGTCTAATCCTCACGCCCCTCTCTTGTTTAACAACATAAATGCAGGATGAGACAGGATAAAACAATCTATGTCATTGTTGCCTCAGACAAAGATTTAAACTGTTTTCCTGTAAGCTTAAATCACACTGAGCATGCCCAGTGAGTAACATCAGACCAAGGTGTATTTACTGCAAATTAGACGTTTACAATATAAACTAGTGGTCTATGTGGAAAAAATGGCATATTTTTTTGAAATGTGTTTCAGTCCATTCACTTTTGATTGTCCAAATTTGTTAAAAAAAAATAAAGTCCTTGAACTCTAAAGTTTCTGTCGCCACCACACCTTTCACCCGCTCTCATCTCCAGGCATAGGCACTGTATCACTGACACATTTAAGTATTGTTAAACGTTCTTAGCTTTACCGGGATGTCACTGTTATACACTCGGGCACACACATCCTTGATCGTACACTGCATCCCCGCCTGCTGATTCGGGGTCTTTGATGCAGGGACGTGGGCGAGGGCGTCGGATGGTGAAGCAGAGCTGTCACTTTGCTGGTCTGTCTGTCTCTGCTGAGGCGCGCGCGTGTGTGCGAGGGGTTTCTCTTAATAAGCAGGTCCCTAAAAGCGCGCCGATTACCCCAATTAAACGGTGTTCCCATCACCATCTCTGGGTCCCGGGGCCCCGAGAGCCTGTTAGCCTGTCTGAGGGAGTTGACAGTAGGTCAGGCTGACACACCCACACGACTATGTGCCACACAGACATATAGACACATCCTCTGTAGGACTGAATCTAATGAATTATTTTAAAAAACTTAGATATAAATGTAAAAACACATTTTCTAATGCCGATAGAGTCTGCTTTACAAGTCTTTACTAGAAACTGACAGAAAAGTGAGTTGATATTAGGCTGTTTTTACTCCTTTAAAAGCAATTTAAATGTGTCATGATAAACTACTGAAAGAGTGTAGCCTCCTCCGGCACAACCTCGGTTGCATCACTCTGGCCTCCCGAATGTCTTTTCACGTTCCCTTAACATAAATTTTCCTCCTCAGTATTATACTATTCTGTTTCTTTGTTTTATATTATATAAAAAAAGAAAATTCATATTACACCATATACCTCTACTATTACCACTATATCTGTCACAAATTAGCAATGTCCTTTCTGTATCCTTTCTGTCTCTTTTTCATGCATTTATTTATTTACTTGTTTTTCCCCCATCTCCCCCTTTTCTCCCTAACATACATACATACACCTTCCAGATTCACCACTTTCACCTTGCAGCCACACAACACACAGCACCCTTACACACACACACGCAGAGCACATAACCTCTTATGTTTTGTAGATGTCTTGAACCAACTGTTTTGTCCTTGTCCTGTAAGTGTTTCTGTTGTTTGTGTTTGACAACAGACAGTTGTTCAGAGATGTGTCAGCAGAAAGTTTTTTTTTCTGAACTCAAACCTGGTACAATGGGTAACTTTGAAGTGTGCAGTGAACATATAACGAAAATAGTCTTTCACTGACGTAGGAAATATATTGCATCCTTGAAAGACTTTTGATGCATAGTGTTTTCATATTCAAAGATTCAGGAATTTAATTTGGAGAATTTTTAAATAATGAAACTCCAAATATTGCTTATGTGAATCTTTAAAGGTTTCTACACAAGAGAAACTTCCCAAAAATGACCTTTAAGAAGAAGGTATTATTCTCCAAATGAATACATGAAATAAGCATATTGTCGTGTATTTGTTGTTTATGTCTACTCCATTGTTTTCCATTGTTTTGTGTTGATGGTTCTTTTAATTCTATCATTTAGTTGCAACCTTTCATTCTTACAATATTTTCAGAGCAGTGCATTTATTTACATAGCTCCAGCAGATTGAAACACGAAAATCATAATTTCTGCAAATATTTTAGGGTTTGCTGTCAAAATTAGCTTTTTGTTCAAATGGAAACATTAGTCACATCGCCTGATGTGACTAATGTTTCCATTTGAAATGATGGAAATCTGAAAAGAAAACTACAAAGTTTAAAGAGCACTTCCTACACCTGCAGACATTTAGACTGTCTGTCCAGACTCTCTCTCTTTTCTTCTTCACACAGATTCATGCTTACTGTCAACACACACACAGATACGGACTCAGTGGTGTCTCTGAGTACTGTGGTCCCATGCTGTCGTCTGGCTGTCACAACCCCATGTCGGCCGTGCTGTTTGGTAGAAAAGTCTGCAATGGGCAGATCCTATTTAGACAGATTAAAAAATCCACGTCCAGCTGTCTACATCAGTCCACACACTGTCTCTCTGATGGTCCCACCAGATACACCCCTGCTCTACTCTCTCCCTGCCTCTCTCTATTCCACATCCATCTCATTTTATCTGGATGCATTACCTTCTCTGTCACTCCGCTCAGGCTCCCTCTCGTCTTTATTTTTGCTGCCGTTTCCATGTAAGAACCATAATTTAGTGCTTGAAGCAAGGAGGTGCTGTCACAGTGGTTTTAGCAGTTGAATTAGATTAAGCAGAGCACAACAAATGCTTGTGGGGATGAGTTGGCTTTTCTCAACAGCGTGGCACTGTAAGCCGTTTTGCCTCAAATAGTGCACAGATGCAGAAGTGGTGTGGCTTTCAAGGTACGAGGAGAGGTTGGGGGCGGCTAAACTGTTTTGCTTTTGTCTCACGGATGACACATCAACACTTACATGAATGATCACACAAGATTAGTTTCCCTGCGAAGCACCAGGGAAATAGGATGCATATAACCGTGCTGTATTACTGAAGCGATTTTGTTGAATCAAAATAACATGTACAGTACAGCTTTGCACTAAAATTAAAATGGAAACAGTTGGAGATACCAAAGGGAAGCATAGATTCTGCAATTTGTTATTTTAAACTCTGCATAAAAACCTTATCGGATTGGACACGGCAGCTCAGCTGTGAGTGTGTCTGCGTGCATAGCTCTGCACATGTGTGTTCACATGTGTCTGCTTGTATAGCTCTCAGCACTGAAGCGTGCAGGAATTCATAACTGTATGTGTAGTGCGCATTCTGAATATGACTGTAGTGTGTGTAAGATAGGGGAGGAGGGAGAGTGAGACAGAGAGACCCCCATTAGCGGCTCTGGCCTAAGGCTGAATCCCTGATGATGTCAGACAGTGTAGTAATGGTCCTGTATCTCCCCCCTCTGTCCTTTAGTCCTTCCAGTTTTTCTTCCCTTCCTCTAAACGTCTCCGCCCTTCTACTCCCCTTCACTCCATCACTTCATCGCTGCACGTTTTATCTGTGTGGGTTATCTGTGCACTTTATTTTGCCAGCAAAACACTGAAGAGGAAAAAGCTCAATTGAATCTGTCTAATGCATTAAACGAGAAAATAACTTGACTCAGAACACGGAAATGAAACAAAGGCTAATTTTAGCAAATGTTGACTGATGACCAGGCCATTATTTATATATTTACACTGCTGCACCATTTTCCAGAAAAAACAAAAAACAAAAAACATTTGCATTAAGTGACTGCTAATGCAGTCTCTATAAATACATATCTGGATATGAATGCAGAATGCTGAGTCATCACCAGGCGATTGCCGATGGGCACGGAGATTGCTGCAAAACAAGACTACCATCACTGTTGACAGCAGATCAGTTTGAAACATTGCGGGGAGTAATGGAAGAAAAAGAAACAGCCACAGTGAGCTGTTATGTGAAGAGCTGCAGGCAACAGGCTGCACTTCTCCAGCTTCCAAGAGAGGCAGCCAACTCCTTTCACTGCATCCTGCTGCTCACAGATTCATGCAGTGTGCTGCAGAACATCAGAGCATGATGGAAGTCAGACATTTATTATCTGACTTCTTTACAAAAGAAACCATGTTTTGTTTTGATGCCCTCCTGTTGTATTAAGCCACATTTGCCGCCAACACCAACTAGGTGTCGCCAGGACTAAAACGCTGGAGATGCTGTATTCCATACAGCTGTGTTTTTTACCAGAAGGGACACCTGTGCATCTCTGTTCATTGTAGCACTGTACTTTTGTAACTGATATCAGCATGACAAATTTGACATTTCCCATTTCTTCATACCAGTTATTCTGATATGGGATTAAGAGAAACCTGAGTACTGAGAATGCACTCTAAGAAACAACAGCGTCTGTTCCCAGTCAAACTTTGCCAAAGAATGATTTCCCTGAGAGATACTGAAAATAATATGGGCCTGGAATCTGATATGATCAAGTCTGCCAGCAGCAACAACAACTTCTCAATGAGCAGTTTAAAGTCCTTTTGCCTGCTGTTATGAATGAACGAGACAGCCACCCAAACACCTATAGACAGACAGACAGACAGACAGACAGACAGATAGATAGATAGATAGATAGATAGATAGATAGATAGATAGATAGATAGATAGATAGATAGATAGATAGATAGATAGCCTCCTAGCACATATCGAGTTAACCAGTTGCACTGTTAACTCCACCGTAAGAACTAGTCCCGACGGGTTATCCACATGTGAGGGCAACGAGATGGAGGAATGTAGAAAAGCAGTCAGAAAATAGATGACAGACAATAAAAGGGAAGAAGTGGGGTGTGTGCACAAGAGTGAGGCTTCTCCTGTCTTGGCCCTAATGGTCCAAATGAGGCTGGGGGAGAGGCTGGGGGGTGTGTGCTGTGGGACTGGAACTGAAGGACAGTGAGAGACAGAGGGGATGTGGGAGAATTGGACTGAGGCGGTCTGAGCCTGGAGACAGAGGCAGACCAGAGCTAAGTGACTCAGGCTCAACACCATATGAGCTGGCAGCTTGTCACATCCCAGCCCGTCACTGAGCGACTGGATAGCAGAGCCTGTTTCGCCACAGAGCAGCTCCTATCACTTCAAACACACACACACATTATAGATGTTTTCATTGTTTTATAGAAAGTTAATTAAACGGCAAACACACCTGCAGTCATAAATCAGTATGTTTCAGGACAAACACAATGATCAATGTCCAAAATACACTGCTGAAACAACGGTCGGCCTCCTTCTCTAGGTAGATGTGTTCTATTATCGATGGGTTGACCTAAGGGGTCAGAGTAAAGGCAACAAGGCGAATGCTTCTGCATCAGATGTACACCTAAGTATAGTCTAGCTTTCACCATAGCCTGACGTCCACCTTTCCAGAAATTTAATTACACGTCGCAGCAATGCAGACCGCAACAACTGTGACTAGTCCAAAATGACTCGTCCACATCTCTCAGTCGCTGGATAAGCACAGAAAGTTCACCCTCCTTCGACTGCCTATACACTATCTGAACAATGTCAAAAAATAAGTGCACACAGAAGTATAAACTAAGCTTAATTCTGAAGAATGGAATAGCTGGAAAATATGTGTTGTAAGATGGCATGGGCTCCCTAACTTGTCCAGTGTGTACCCCGCTTCTCGCCCAATGACAGCTGGGATAGGCTCTCGCCTCCACCCTCCACTCCTAATTTTGGGACAAGGTCATCAGACTTTTTAGGTGTTCTATTTTTAGATTAGGCTCTTGACTGGGTCAGCAGTAAGGTGCAGATATTTGCAGATAAATTTCGTTGTGCCTCGACTGGATCTAGGTTTGTGTTTCAAGCCTTAAATGAACGCTTTTTGTGTTTTCTCTTCTACTTGGTTCCAAAATAATGAATAATCCTCAGCTCAAGCTGGAACCTTCCTCTGTAATTCTTCCTTTAACAAGCTAAACCTTACATGATTCTGCTGTTGCAGTTTATTTCCCTGGCTTTTTTGATACAACTCCAAAGACAAACGACGAGGACAGACATTAAGAACATCAACTAACAACATGACTTTGGAAAAAAAAAAAGAAGAGAAAACAAGAAATGCCTGCAATAGATTCCTCAATAATCTACCACCTCAAAGTTACATGGATTGCAGTATCGCATAATATTTCCTCCGTTATTTTAACTGGGTTGATCTTCATGTCGTGTTAGATTGTCAGCTGATATGCAAATCCAACTGGGAAATGCTGCACGCATCAACAACTGTGTGGCAATTAGAATATATGTCTGTAAACAAGCCATAAAGAGGGATTTCTGTGATCTCAGCGGTACAGTACGAAAAGTCAGTGTCACTTAAGAAATATATGCCGTAATGTGGTTGTGGTTGATATTAAATGAATAAATTAACGATCCATCAGTTAGCCATGATGGCCAAACACATTCGCCTTTATATCTTTCTAAATCTACACACGATCCTAATAAAGTTATATCCTTACAACTTAAAAAAATCTTTGATGTTTGCAATGATGTTCAGATACAGAAGAAATATATGAAAAGAGGTAGAGCGTAAACATTAACACACTGATGCGAAGTGGTTGGAGATCATCTTGAGGTGTCTAGGCAGGGACTGCAGAACAACACAGCCGTTACATAACACAGTGAATGCCCAGTGAGGGATTTATTGATGAAAAGATGCAAGTGTTTGCACCAGATTTATTTCTGAGAATGCAGGGGTCAGTATCTTAGAGTTGTAATGGCAGGAAGAGTAGTAATGAATCTGAGTGGATCGTGCTGCCTTCAAATTGGAAGTTGTCCTGTGAAGGGTCGCGGAGGGGCTGGAGCCTATTCCAGCTGTCACCGGGCGAGAGGCAGGGTACACCCTGGACAGGTCGCAAGTCTATCGCAGGGACAAATTGGAAGTTGTGTACGTAAAATGCTTGGCATTCAAAAGATAACATCGACCTTAAGTTGTGAGAACACCAGTATTACGCACCTGGGGGCTGACAGTGAAGGCATAACAAAAAGATGAGTTGCCGTTCATATGAACTCTTCTTGTGATCTGAGATTCTGGTATTATGGGCACATGTCTTGGACTGGAATGTAATCCAGTTAAAAACTGATAAAACTCCCTTTTCTCTTTTTTTTGCCTTCAGGAAGAAAATGTCTCTCCTTTACTATATCACTACAGTTTGCAACAGACAGATAGCCAGATAGCTAACACCAAAGTTTCCAGGCCAAAACTACAGTGTGATAATGAAGCACAACACACCGACTGTGTGTCTGAATACTTGCTGTACTGATGTGAAATCTTCTCTTTTTCTAAGGGAATCACTGTTTACGCTGCCAACACGAGCATCATTGTCTCTCATTGGAATATTCATGCCAATTAAAACCCTGCTCCTAAAAATAGACTATCTATGATTATATTGGCAGGCAGCAGAGATCCTGTATGAAAATGAGTTGTGTATCATTAATTAAATGAGTGCAGAACATACAATTTATTCTTACATTAAGTTATTCAGAGGGGTTCAGCTCGTCGTTATTGCTCAGAGGCTGTTTATAAGGTGAATTCACAGCACTTAGGAAACTAATTGAAAATTCCACTCAGGCTCCCATCAAAATGGAAAATGACTGTTTCTAAATTGAGTGTTGGGGATTATGTCTGTGATTTCTTTTATAAATTAACTATATTCAAATACTGGTAATTCCCACAAAGAAAATTCTTAAAAACACGATTATGAGACACCCTGAAATAACAGAACAGGATAAATGGTGACATGCTGCATATAATTTACGCTGGTGTGTGTATGTGTGTGTGTGTGCCAGGAGTGTTTTAAATTTGAAAACACAAAAGAGTAGAATATTTTACAGTAGATTTTAATGAGCATTTCTGACATGAAGTCTCTCAAAAAATAGAAAAGATTCAGCTCGGTTGCAAGTGTGACTGCTTTTCCTCTTTGAGTTCTTCTTTATTAGTTCTGATACATTTTGAATCTCCCTAAAGGCTGATGCACTACAACTCAGCTGCCCGTTTCCATACATGTGATCGGATCATGTGATCTACACACAGGTGTGTGTTGTCACCAGGTAAAGATATCTGCCTGCATGCAATGGAAGATATAACACCAGCTCTAAAGTTACAGCTCAGTCGTTGCATAGCTGCCCAGTCTGACCAGCGTTAATGCTGCCTCTCACCTGTACGTCTCAATGCATTATGGTCAGCCATGGCTTTGGTTCATTTGCCTCTTTTTCTCACATAGACGGGCTAAAAGTCAGTTTGTTCAGCTTTCAGACCTGTACCTACACAGCCTCCGGAGCATTGGTGTCACTTGCAAGAAACGTTGCATTATATAGGTTTTTTCTTTGGTGGAAGCGACATGAATACACACAGATATAACTCTAAGCGCTCTTAACATTTACACTTTCTGTAGCCTATCTGTACAGCAGCTAAATATAATATTATAAATAATCTGGAGTACATAATATAAATATCTGAAGTATACACTTCAATCAATATTGTAGACCTTTGGCTGGTGCATTTAAACTGAAAGAGATTCCATGTGTGCGCTGACGTCACAAAATAAAACAGCTTTTAATAGACAAAATAAAGGGTTAGATGGACACAGACCATTTGATATTTCATTGGTAAAATAGTATTTTTACACATGGCAATAAACTCAGATCTTTTTTTTCCAATTTTAGAAATAATTTGTTGCTTGTTCTCATCACTTCTGTGACATGATATTTCCTTTCAGTCAATATCTAGCGCTGTACTCCTACTGTTTTCAGTCATTTGCCTTATTACTATGGTTAGACCAGTGCAATGATCTTACAGAGCTACATACATAGTGTACCTGCTGAGTATAAACCAGCAATACGTTGAGAGTTATGTTAAACCTGTTAAAGAACCTGCATTTTACAGTGTCTCAGAATGTGTGGTGGTAAAATGCAAACATTTTCAGCTATTTAATGAACATTTATTATTGGCCAGTCATAAAGGTTAACTGCTGTTCTACACATTGGATGTAACGTGTCCAAATCCAGAATCCTGCAGCAGAAATAATACATTTTGGATATCGGATTTGAAGACATCAACACTGGCTGCCAGTATTCCCATGTTCTTTTTCAATCAAGAAGTGCATATGCAACAAGAAGAGAAATGACAATAAATTCTCATTTGTTTTATTTTTTATTTTTTATAATAAAAAAGTGTCTTGGAATATATAACACACAAACACCATAACATGTGAGCAGGTGATGAAGCTAGTTGAGAAGGCAGAGGTGGAAAACAAAGACAAAGGACAAAGAGGTGGGAAGAACGAGAAGAGATGAGCTTGGAAAAGAGAGAGAGAGGTGTCCATGTCCCTCATTCTGCAAACAAACAAAAAGTAAACACCAGTAGAGGAAACACTGTGTCACTTGATGCTGCTGATCGCTCCTCCACCTGCCCACTCAGGTTTCCCAGAAGACCATTCTGCCAGCCACAGGACAAAAGCAACGCAAAAAAAGCCAACACCTCTCTCCCCCCAAGGGGCCCTGAGACAAAAGAGGGAAAAAAAGCGATACAACACCTTTGTTTGCTGAGATTAAAACATGTTGCATTCTCTGCCTCCCTCCCTCACTCCCCAGAGGTAACTCTACCAGGAGAGAGATGCAACTGTCAGTGAACTCTCTCTCTCTCTCTCCCTCACTTCTCATAAATCTGCCTTATTATTTTTGTGTTTCCTATTGTCTGCGTGTCATTGTGGGGCGTCTTGTGATTAGCTGATCAGCCTTGGCACAAGGTGAATGAGCGGGCCTATCTTTTCGCCGTGCCTCCTGTGTGATATGGGTATAAAGTTGGTGGTGTGACCAGACTCGCACCCCGGCCTGATTGTTTATGAATGAAACAGAATAGCTGTGGACAAAAACAAAACACTCAGGCCACCCTTCCATATGGGGAATCTGACTCTTGTGGTAATAGCTCAGGAATTCACACATGGACCAACCATGTGCGCCGCTATTTCTAAAGAAGCTTTCCTCTAAATAATTGTCTGGTCCCTGAGATAACACAATGCTTTAGAGTGTATGGTGCACTGTACGTTGACAGCACGCTTGACAAATTGAGCCTTCTCTTACACTTCGCAACAAATCTTACGCAACTCCCATGACTGCCATTCCCCAGAGTTAAGGGTCGACATGTGCAGCAACACAGACATCAGATTAACTGGTCTATCCCTGCAATGGCAACTGTGGAAAAGACGGTGGCCCCCTAGACACGCAGTCTCTCCATGGGGGGTTTCTGCCAATCTGGCAACCACGGAGGGAGGTCTTACTCTCATCAGCACCGTAGGATCCAGACCACTTACCTTCCGTCCCTCATTCTTGTCTACGCGGGCTTCAAAAACAGCTCAAATGTGATGTAGCCGCAGTAAACACATTTTCTCATTTTATTTTGTGTATCTTTCTTGAACATCTTTCTACACATGGAAGAAATGTAATACTTATGATCAACCTAAATATTAAGGTGATTGCCACGTATCAAAACAAAATGCTTTATGGATTTCTTTTACCAGTTCAGTTAAACACACTTTAAAATACTTTACCACACAAACAAGGAAAGGAAGTTTACCATAAGTTTACCAATTATTCTGGACCTTTCAAATGTATCATTTGATCTTACCCAGCTGAAAGTTCAGTTGAAACTTTATATCCTAACTTTTTAACTAACATAAATCCCTAAATCCTTAAAGGGATGTCATGGAAACTGAGCAAAGGATCTGCAGAGGAAAATGGATTGATATTATAAAGGCACGAGAACAGCTACTAAACTAACTGAGTCAAAATTGGTGATTTTGACTCACGGGCAAAACAAATGCTATTAAATATTATGATATTAGTCCAAAGCATTTGAAGGCATGATTCTAGGAACTTTGAGATGTTGAGACTCTGAGATGAAGCCCAATTTCTCAGAGAGAAGGAAGCTGGTAAACTTTGAGCTTGTGGAGCCTTATGCGACTCTGAATATGTAACTCACAGCCTATGTCTAGATGGGCCTGGTTTTATGTGACATTTCAAAAGACACAAAACCAACCAGACTCACTGCTCTTGGTGCTCATTCTCGCCTAAGAATCAGGGAGTGGATAAAACTTAAGCCTCTCTTTAAGCCTTCCTTCTCTATGTCACTACACAAAATGCTCAAATAATGAGGCTGGCTGAGAAAGTGCAAAGTGGAGGTGTATTGAGGGGCTGTGTAAGCTTGCCTAATCCTCCTTCACAGCGTTTGTTGTGTCATTAGAGCTGTATGGGTTGTGGATCCTGTGACACGGGCCCTATTCACTCCTGTAGCCCTCAGCCACTACACTGCTGAGAGCGAGCGTTGTGTTCGGAGCGGCTATAAGCCACGTCGGATTTTCAAAGGTGGGAGTGTCCTGGAGGACCACACGGACCGCTCCCCTGGGGACAGAAAATGTGGTAAAATCAGCTGACAAGAAGTAAATACCACACAATGAAACAGACGCCAAGATTCACTCAGCAGGTTTATTTTTGTGCAAATCTCAGGCAGTAGCTGAGAGACAAGAGAGGCGACTCTGTAAGTCCTGACATGACAGAGGACCTGGCTACATGAATAAACCAGTAATAGTGTCATATGGCATCCTTGTATTTATTATGATGTGCTTGAAAGCAGGTGACCAGCTGTTTAACTTAGCCAAACTTACTTACTGACTTTACTTAAATCAGTCACTCTTTGTCTTTTGTGCTTTGTGTCAGAACATGAATCAGTTTTAGGACTTAATTCTATTAATACATTCACCTACATGGAGGATACTACTTTATTCTCACAGAGCCCGGCGAAAGGAAAAACAAAACAAAACACTACGCTGCTGTTTCTTTTAGATTTAAGCCCTGGAGAAAAAAAGATCTTCTATAGGATACAGTACCATGGAGAGTTACAGTATGGTTTATAATACATATATATTATAGTGCATATGACATATTTTAAACATAAAACACAGACGTCATATGATAATAGCAGGAGCCCCAGTCTCCCAGTGGTATTGATCATTCAAGTTTTATTGAAAACAGGGTTTGTAAATGAGACAAGACGGCACCATGCAGTATGTAAGGCTGAGATTTCCTACGAATATCGGGTTACAGAAGGATGGGGATTTTACTCTGAAAATGAGTGTTAAGCAGAACAAATGCTCCTCAACCAACAGCTGATCTGCTTTTTTTAAGCCCTCGTAACTGCAAACCTACTTTGGCCAACTGTTTTAGCGTAAGTAACATAGCTACTGTACATTCGCCTCCTGTGTATCGTACCATACAGTGCTGATACGAGGTAGTAAAGATTTAAACGTTGACACCTGTAAACCATACAACTCAGAAGAATGACTAACGAAATATACAGTACAGTATGACAAAACAAGCATAAAATAACGATATTGCTTTTGGCTACAGCTCTTATTGCTGCCGTGTAACAATGTTAAAATGGCTCAGATGATTACAACAGCTTTGATTGTAGTTCCCTTTGATCCTAAGCACTATTAATACATGACTACATGTCACTGCCTAACAGACTGAACCCTTATTAAATGCAGCCAACCAATTGGATGCACCAATCCCATTCTGCCCAGAATATTCAATACAGCTATGCTCAAAACGCTACTATTTATCTACACAGTATTTTCATCAAGTTACTATACACATTAAGACTTCCCCAAACATTTCAAAAGCAAAATAATTTAAACGTAAGGCCAGTTTTGCCAGTGAAATGAAATTTGGAAAAAAGCACACTGCAATAAAGTACTTAACCACATGGCTGATTTCTCCTTTAAGAAAATGGCTAAAAGTCAACTTATTCAAGATCTTCTATACTGAGATGATTTGCTGAAGTCATGAGTGTTACATTTAAGAGGATTTAAGAACTTTCAGTGTGTCTGAATACTAATAGTATTATCAGGTTTTATATTTGAACCTTTTTTTTCAGCACCTACAGATGCCCTAAATCAGGACTTTTCATCCTGATCTCATTTGGGCTGTTCTTTGAGCTGGTGTTCCCTGAGAGCACCAGTGAAAGTAGCTGTCCACACATGCAGGGCCGTTGCAGCGGAAAGGGTGAGGAAGAAGAGGAAGGCAACTTGGAAACCAAACCAATCCACCACGCCTCCAGCCAGAGCGCTGAACGTCAGCTTTCCCAGCACCTCCAGAGTCGCCAGGAAACTGTAGTGGGTCGCCTAGAGGGAGAAAGGCAGCCGAGACGTAGGATGAGTGAAAAAGAGGAGGAGGAATGATAAATAAAGAGATTAAAAGGAGAAGGTAAAGGAGAAGTATGTGAGAGGAGAAAAGGGACAAGGGGAAAGGAGAGAGTTTGGGAAAGAAAGAGACATTGTGAGGAAAAGGAGAGTGTAGTAGGGTGGAAAGTCGACTTGGTAACATGGGTATAAAAGGTGACACTTCATCTTGTCCTCTAGAAGAACTTAAAGCTTCCAACTCTACAGGAATAATACGGAAAAATTTGCCACCACAGACATAAAACAAGGGAAAGGTGTGATTTGAAATCTTTAGGAAAAAGCCCAGAAGTGCCAAAGAGAAGGGGAGACTGGAAGTCTGAAAGAGAAAGCGTGAGATCACTGCCTGAGACGATGGAAAGAGGCCAAACGAAGAAGACTATCTGATCTCAGCCTTAAGGCTTTCAAGACAGAGTGAGAGAGAGGGAGATTACCTAATCTATCCAAACCTCCTCTGTCTGCCCAACAGAACCACATTCAGCAGGTAACTCGGACAAACACAGGACTCTAGTGACACCTAGACCGCTGACTGGACAAACGAATTCATTAGACAAAGGATTCTTGTCTTATTCATGAGAAATGTTTCGAGCCCTGCCATCAAAGAAAGACTTAATAATTCAAGATTTACTCTGTAAGAAGCCTGAAAGACATAATTCACAATTCACAAGGGGATTTTCATCTAATGACTCGTTTGTTTTAATAAAAAACAGGAAAATACCTACCAACAGAACTACATAAGCTACTTTGACAGGACTACAAATGGTTTTCTATTATCACTTCAAAACTAGAACTGCAACAATTACTTTTACAAAAGTTGATAATTGTTCTTTGAGCAAAAATATTAAATATCTTACAGTATACTGACGTGTTCAATATGGAGATGTGCTTTTCTCTGTTTTATGTCATTGTTAATTGTGTAGTTTTTGGTGTTGGACTGTTGAATGAAAGAAGACATCCACAGGCGACTAAAGGTTGAAATAATTAATCAGCTAAACAAAAGATAACTTGCAAATGAATCCATTTTGAATTGTAGCCCTTTATCCTTCCATCACATAAATAGTCATTTGTCAGTTCCAAATTTAATGGACAAACATACTTAATTATTCTCACAGGAAACAAAGGGGATGAGTGACAACGAGTGGTGAGGAGCTACTGGGGAGTTTTTGCTGTGGTCCGTAGGCTGAAGTAGAGAGCTCTGAGAGCCTGTGTGACCACAGCTAAGTGGAGTGTCTTTATTCTGAGCAACTTGTTTAACAGATTCGGTTTCTTTCTCCTGGGGATCGTTAACAAGCACTCACACTATCAGCTTTCTGTTACTGGATAGCGCTACCTTCAATAACACACACATATGCACACAACGAGCACAGGAGAGCTAATGCTCTCCCCTTCCGTGTGCGCACACACATACTGATTTGCTCACAGACGCACTAAAAAGCAAACGGTATATGTGTCAAGAGAACCTATCAAATTTACTGTTGTTCTCATCCTAGCTTGTTGTGATTGTTCTCTCATATTATTTTATTTAATTCAGAGCCCAATCCTGAAATCTGTGCCGGTTTCTCGACACTTTATTCTGCACTTTAAGACTGACAGCAATTTAAATGATAATTTGTCACCTTCAGAGATTGACATCTGAATGACTGTGTGAACAACGATCACCTCCAGGCAGCGATGGCCCAGTTACGACGGGGACAAAAGGAGTTATGTCAAAGAGGAGAAAACGAGAGAGGAGAAGGAAAAGTCGGGAATGAAAAAGAGAGAGCATTTAAAGGACTACAGAGTGACAAAGAAAAAGAGGTGGTAGGTTAGACAATGCCGGTGGAGAGGAGAAGAAACGAAGGGGGGGCACAATGAACAGAAAATGGGTCTGCTTAGACCTTTGAGATTTTCCAGGTGGAAACAGCTGATGAGAACAGACAGGTACAGGTGCCACTAGGTGTGGCTTGTATGCTGAGGATTTCCCTCTGGCCTCCTTTTGACAACCAAAGGAAATTACTTAATATTATGAAATAGCACAATTAAACCAAGACGGGAGAAGACAGAAGGGAAGGATGGAGAATGCAAAGAAAAGAACTAATATATTGTCTGTTTGTTAAGCCACGGGAGACGACCAAACAATAAGAAAACAACACAATTAACACCAAAAAGATGGCGGCAAAGACACAAATCGTTACATAACAGCAGCCTGGGTTACCAGAAGGAGCTGGTTGGCTGCTATGAATAAAGTGCTTTTTACCTGAATGCTTTCCTCTGCCCTCTGAGTGCAATGCATCATGGTAGTGAAGGTGAGCGTGGTGATGAGACCACCCAGGAAGTGTTGAGCACTCATGCTCAGGACTGCCATACCTGAGGAGGTGTACACATGCGGGCAAAAAGAATCAAAACCAGTCAGACACATCTGAGTCCAACTATAGTAAGCTGTCAAAAAGCCAAGCAGGTTTTTTTCTGAGGGAAGGCAGAAACCATCAGTTTTACACTGTTTTCTGCTCTGCTACATTTCTCACTATAATATTCTCTATAGAATTCAAAGGAGGAAGACAAAGCAGTGAGAAACGGTAAGCAGCTCGCAGTCCCAGTCCCCAAAACACATGTAGTGTATCCTCTGAGGGGAAGTGGCAGAGCAGTGTTAGTGGGGGAACACAGAGGAACCACAGAGCCTATCTATCTCTGCTCCCGCTAACACTGAATTATTCACTCAAGCCGCCAGAGTTTTTGCCGAATAAGACTCTTCAGTCAGCGACACAAGGCTGGCGGAGTCACACAGATACACCGACTGATGATTGGGAAGCGGAGGGTTATCATGTAATATTGAAAAATCTGAAACTGAATGTTTTTCTGTTTGGCTTTTCTGTATTGAGTTTTCCTGAAATCTTTGTTCTGGGTTTAAAATGGAGGAGAGTGTGAGAGAGAGAGGCCTCAACTTTCAGTCTGAGAGGCTTGATATGGGAACAGACAACTCTGGCAGAGATGAAGGGCATGGATGTGAATCCCAAATGCTTTGAGACTGGCTGTGCGAAACAATCGGATGTGTCATTCAGATATTAACAACTGAATAGCTCTCTGGAGAGACAGACACCTTTCCTGTCTATCAGTGTTCTTTGCATCGTGCACTCTTGTGCTGTATAAATACTGAATCTTGCACAAACGCTTGTAACGTAGACCACTGGTTCACAACTTTCAGGGTTTGTTGGACAGTCTAACAATGATTTGCCTTCAAATGTGTTTGTGTACTGTGTACACCAGTAGAGTCTACATGAATGGCCCTTTCCTCCGGTATTCACTACCTAATAACAAGAAATTGTTGATACAGTGCCTATTAATCTAATATACTGCAGTTTAGTTGTAGAGTTGCTTTTTTTTTTTAATAATACAGTTTTTGTATGGGTAAAATACAGATATTCCCAATGGCCTCCTCCTCTCATTATGCCTTTAAATGTCCTACACTGAATTATCTGGTCATTAGCTTGTGATCTGTTAGCCTTTGTGGCTTCTCGATGCCAACAGTTGCCTAGTAGCGGTGTTTTCATAACTTACGGTCGATGTTACCACTTGAAGCCAAGCATTTTGTGTACACAACTTGCCATGTCATAACCACGTTTCATTTAGTGGCTGAATTAAATTATATTAAATTGTAACCACTTCCTGACCTGGAAACCATGATATGATTCTTTAAATGCTATGAAAAGGTGCTTAATTTCTTCATGTCTGTCATTTAGCACAGGATACACAGGGAAAAGAGATAATGCCATTGTGCCTCACATCATTCAGCCATTCACAAAAACAAAACGATCTACGTGATCAACATGAGACACAGATCATGAGTTATTGTTGGGTTTTCCATCTCATTGCATAACTTGCTAATATGCTTATGTTTTTTGAACCAAGACCAATATGTTGATGTCCAATGAAGTTTCCAGTGAAACGTTTTGAATAACCTATGCTCAGTTTGCATTATTTGCCAAGCAACGTCCTCACTTTGAGCCTTGCTGTGTTGCCAGCCCTTATGAATATCATTAATTACTCTCTTGTCTTAAAAAGGTGAAATATTTCTTCACGTTTGTAGAGCTTGTATGAAATAAAGCAGTAAGAACACATATGGGATGTATCTAAGATGTGCTTTTAGTAGTCCATCTTCTAACACTGTAGTTCCACCAGGGCAGACACACGTGGCTGGCACAGAACAGAAATAAATACTTTTGTCCTCAACCATGTTTCTTAAATATTTTGCTTAAACCAGTTTACCAGCACCTTAAAAAAAGCAATGTCTAACTAAATCTCCTTTCCACAGGTTAAACAATTTCTATGCTCTGTAAAGAACAAAAAAAATAATTCTGCTTCTAAGGTCAATTTTAGTTCTGAAAAGGTAAAGATTTTCAAGAGAGTCTCAAATCATACATGGAAAAGCACTGATGATTCTACAGAAGGATCTATCACTTTTACTGTGTCGGTACATGCCTGCTGTCTGCATGTTACTTAACATGCTTAACCATAAAAGCTCACACTGTACATCTATGACCCACAGCGTTGCACTAATGTATTAATGCACCTGCATGTTAGTAAATGTGCATTTATTCAAGAAACAAGAAGGTCAAATCAGTGTTGTATATGTCAGGGGCCAGGATCAGGAACATTTAAATAAGTAAATCTAAAGAACTCAATAAACAACATGTGGTACCCTCATTCACCTGCATGGAGAGAGAAAATTGAGATTTTTTTTTGTGCGTGACATTTTAACTGATATACTGGACTGTAGTCATTAGAATAATGAAAGCTGGTAATATGTGGTAACTGTGTGTGTGACTCCTATTTCTCACCTTTCATGAGAGGTGACGGCTCCAAAATGGTGAGTAGTGAACTCTGGAAGACCATGCTGACGGTTCGCAACACAAACACACGTCGCATCAGAGCCCCGATGCTGTGGAAAGAACAGCAAACAAGTTGCATATCACAGAGATGTTTGCTAACTTTTAGGTACAATGAGCCGTGTGATATGTGATGACAGCGACTTCTGGTTTCATTAAATTTAGAGACGTGTTTCTTTTCGTGCCACACACAGTTATACACACACACGCACGCATGTTGTGGTTACATGCGCGCACATGCTTAAGTAAACAAGTCTCCAGACGCTAATTGATTCCCTGTTAGTGCGAGAAAATCATCCCCCTGTGGGTTTGGTTTATGACGTAATCAATAACCTAAGGAGATCCCCAGCATGAGGAAGATAATTAATCACTGTTAACATACAGTACGTACAAACACACACACGAGTGCACTCACACATTAGGGATTAACAATGCCAATCACTCAGAGGATGCCTGCCACTCAAAGGGTTGTGCGTGTTTGTTTTTTTTACATGTAATTACTTATGTGTAAAAAAGGTTGTGAGGAAGACGGGGTCCGTTACACAAAGCAGGATATGTGGTTTAGTCAGATAAGAAAAGCACACTTAACAAAACCTTTTTGAGCACTATACTAGGTTATTACAAGTTGTGAAAAGATTAACATCAAAGTTTTAAGTTCTCTAAAGAATCTTCGTCTGCTCACATGTTTGCTGGTGGATAGTAGTAATGCAAAAGGAGAAAAAAAAGTCCCCGCTGCATTCAAAACAGATCATTTATGATAATACTGTTGAGGGCTCACTTCTCTATAAAAAAAAAAGATGTGAAACCCCTTCAGTTTCCAAGATTGATGTCATAAATTCTATTTATTTAATTCTTTTTATTTTTGTAAAGGACATTCCCCTCCCCCCCCAACTCTTCTCAGTATCTTTACCTCACCCTCTCTCTCTGCCCAGGCTTTCCTTACCCCTCTACAGGAAAACCAATCCTGCATCATTCACATGCTAAAGACATTCTTCTCTCTGCTGCTCCTTTAACTCCCTTCTCAATGACAGTCTTTCATATCACGCACTCTCAAGAGATGCTGAGGGGTGTGTGTCTGTGCATGCATATGTGTGTGTGTGTGTGTGTGTGTGTGTGACAGAGAGAGAGAGAGAGGGAAGGAGGGTGGGGGAGAAAGAGACCCTGCCTGGCTGCCACCTCACACGGGCCAGGCCCGGATAAGAATAGCCATGTTCTCAGGTTGACAGTGGCGGTTGTAGAGGGGATCACTCCCTGACCACTCAGGCGTTTCTGATGGTGGGGAGGATAAACCTTCCAACTGAGCTTTTAGAGGTGGGACAACAGCCTACTGGACAGCCCTTTCCTTGTGTGTGTGAATGTGTGTGAGCCACCAAGAGGCAAGGAGGCAGTGGGGTTCATCTGGTACCATGCCTGTAATTTAGCACTCTTAAGCACATCATTTGTCCCTTTTTTTCTAGCCCTACGCAACTAACTTGGACTAATATTTAAAAGGACTACAGAAACTGTTCATAGTTTGTTTCTTACAAAATGACTGTCGGGCCAAATCAGGCCAAATTTTGATCTATTGTAAATATGACAGCAAATTTAACAAAGGCTGAGAAAATTCTTAAATTAGTATCTTCACATTCTATATAATAACTAATATTACACACACTAACCAAACAGGTGATACACTTACAGTTCAAGTAAGGTGTCAGACGTCGTGTTCCATTTTATCAGGGTTGGGTTTTTTTTTTTTATCTCTGAACCTCATTGTATCGTATGTGCAAACCTGATCCACTGGCAAGAATCCAACTAGATCAGGGCATTACTTCATAAAAAAATTGAAGCAGACTAAGACATTTAGATGACGCAGCCCAGGGTGTTCTCTGTGTCTGTCAGTCTGTGAGCATTTTACTGCCTTTACAAGTTACAATCCTTAACATGTGAGACAGAGAAGGAGAGTGAAAGATCAAAAGCCAGAGTATGACAATGGCGTCTTTTCAAAGCGCTTTTGCCTCAACAACACTTTTGCCTTGGGAGGCTCCTTCTGTGTTTGTTAGTGTCACTACACAAGAGAAGAAAAACCCTGGGAAAAAAAGAAAAAACAAAACAAAACCACAAACAGACTGATATCAGAAAGAGCACCAAGTAAATGATACACGTCCACAAATGAACAACTAAACACTGCACAGATAGCGACACATAAGCACACCTCACCTCCATTAAACACTGGCTAAATAGCAGAAAACCTTCCACATGTGGCTAAAAAAAATTAAACGAGGGTCTGAGTACAGTAATGCACACAGTGGGAAGTAATGCACTGTCCTCCATGAAGGCATTGTTGTTATTTATAGTTCCCATTACATCACACTGGCCATAGGCAGAGCTGTGCTATAATGTGATCCTGGTATTAGTAGACGGAAAACCTTATGCAACAATGGTCAGGTGCAAATATCGATTTGCTGGAGGGGAAAACATGAAAATGTTAAACACAATTGTATTAACAAGACAAAAATTATTTATCAAAGCTGGATTCAGCCATCCTAAAATTACATTCTATATATATGTAATTTATTATTGTTTATATGGATGCAGATTTTTCATTTTCAACTTAACTATGAAAGATTCTTCTTAAAATCCTAAAATCTCCAGAAGTTATAAAACAATTTATATAGAATCTGAATATGTCATAAAATCTTGTAGCGCTGACGTTTCAGCTTCCTTATTCTCTGCCTTTTAGTCATCTGTAAAGCACCAGCACAAAAATGCTGTAATGTGTGATCTATTGATTAAGTTATTTAAAACAGAAATTATAATTTTACTATGTAGTGTCATTGTAATATATCATAAAGTCTAACATCTTATTATCCGTCTGAACATCTAAATCTGATACCTAAATTCAGCTAGGTGCACATTGATTCAATGATCAAACCTTAAGGAGCGTGTGTGTGTGTGTGTGTTATGCGTGTGTTATGTATGATGGATTTGCTGCTCATGCTGTTCTCACACCACACACCACACGGGGGGTCCCTGAGCTCTCAAACAGGGCTGTGTTTACTTAAATTGCCGTACACTCAGTCACACAGACAAAAAGAAATATATACACACCGCCTATGAAGATTAGTACTATAAAACAATAACTGTAAAAGAGCGATGAGGAAGAGGTGAAGGAGACATCTGCATGAAAACAGGAGTCCGTGTACGCCGAAAAACTTGGAAGGTGGAGGAGGGTGATGAACACGATGATGATGGTACGTTCGGATGGGATGCCCGCAGCACATTGTACCTTATTAGTCTTATCTCCTTCTTTACCCTGCTGCAAACTCGCAACCAGCCTCACAAATAATTGCTTTATATTGCTTGTTGTAATCATATTAGTGCCAACATTTTCCTTCTGTTTAAGACTGGTTGTAATCTAATTTACTGTAATGACTCTGCCAAGACATATCACAAACCATTTGTGACTGGGGGCCACTTGGCTCCATTAAATGTTCACATTCACATGTAAATATTAGAACAGAAACAACCATTCTTTTTATAAGTCAGTCCTGAAGTCAGTTTTAAGAAATAATGGCCAAAGTTACCTGGTTCCAGCTTGTGAAATGTAGTTTTGGTTAGACAAAATAAGATATTCAAAGATGGCTTTATGGACTTGGAAACTAATGCAGGTAATTTACTGTACCTTTTAAGATTTTGATATGCTGAATGATTTGAAAGAATGTGAAGAATGTGGCTGTGATGGCATTTTACACATTTTCAAGAGCATTTTACGCTGGGCGCCACTTAAATTTAAAAGCCTACAAAATTATACCATTGACAAACCTTACTGCAGAATACTGCAGCTGAGCAAAAGTAGTGGAAAGAGACAGAGACATAGCCCAGAGATAACCCAAATGACGGTGTTGATGAAGGCTACCTGAACTGAGCGAGCAGCAGGCCTCCCAGGGATGACCCACAGATGGAGAAGCCCATGGCGATAACGCCGTTCCAGAAGCCGAGCTCCCTGGCAGTCATGTGGTGATCCAGCAGGAAAAGAGGGAACATGGTCACGGCACCCTGCTCACCTGTATACACGAGACACAAAGAGAAAAAGAGGGATGTTAAATGGCTGCATATCTCAAACTTCCCAAATCAAGGACAAAATACATAAAAAATAATGCTCACACGTTTTGGCACAGAGCCTCCCTCAGAAACTTATATTAACATATGTCCTGGATGATCTAATGATGCAAAAAAAACTGTCTTGTACCCTTTGCTGGCAACAGAAGAGAAACCACAGCTGCTATTATGATGGACCACCAGAGACGGCAAAAGCACCTTGTTGTTTTTTCATTATTATGGAAGGCCTTTTTATATCTTGTCTTTGTAGCTATTGATTCAAACTACTAAATAAATTTAAACAAGAATAAATTAACAAATTATTGAATACGCGTTAGATATATGTAATCCCATCATAAAAATGACCGGTATTTTGTAGTTTGCTAATTAGCCAT
This sequence comes from Chelon labrosus, assembly GCF_963514085.1. Taxonomy (NCBI): domain Eukaryota; kingdom Metazoa; phylum Chordata; class Actinopteri; order Mugiliformes; family Mugilidae; genus Chelon; species Chelon labrosus. The sequence goes on along the minus strand of NC_140359.1, from coordinate 10,450,673 downwards.
GTGTTCATCTTGATGTACACAAAGACGGCATAGGGAGTGAAGTTACTGTATTTTGTCAATACTGACTGTGGTCTTTTTTTATTTACCTTATTTCTTGATATTTTTTCCCTTTCACTGCTGCAAATGGCAAAGCAGTAACATTGTGCAAATGGATGACTCTGGGGTTCAAGTTATAAACTGAGCTTTGTGTGGGTTCTAACGTCAGAGGCAGAAATAAACAAATAAATTAGCCTAACAGGCGTGCTTTCGGAAACCTTACTGCTTATTATGCATTCCAACACTTTCCTAGCAGCCCATTTGTAGTATAATGTCGTCGCACTGTGCATGACTCCAAATCACACAACAAACAATGGAGTTCATGGTTCTGAAACAGCGGAACGTAGACATAGTTTTGAGGCAGCAGCTGTTTGCACAATATTCTACTGCAACTCCATGTATTTATTTTATTAGCATGAACTCGACATGGTCACTTGAGACTCAGGTGGAGATGCACTTGAATGCCAGGTGTGAACGGACGTACTTAGAGCTGGACACTTGCGATCAAAAGACCCAAGATGCATGTTAATGTCAGGTTTGAACAGGGCCATACTAATGAAAAAATGAAGTAGAGCAGAGTTAAAGACAATCACAATGAATCATATATTGTGTGTCTCTGACTAAGCATTAGTATCTTTCCCCTACAGTAAATAAGCGTATCACCTCCTGAATATACATGTCTGTTCCAATCACACGACGATGGTGTTGTATCACACGGTTTAGCCTGCAAGACTGAACAACATGGTTTTCCTGAAATGACGACTTCAGAATCAAATGCAGCGCACCGACATGCGGCACACCTAGGCCTATTCCTGGAAAGTGTCAATAATAGATGCTTGACAAGAAAAAGAATACCCTCAGTCACTTTATCAAACGGGGGCCTAGCACTTTTCCTGAAGCACAAAAAGAAAAACACAACAAAAACACAAAAACTTCCACGGATGAAACAAACCTCACAAAGACCTTTCAGTCAAAATAAAAAGTTTCTGTCAGACGGTAAGACTTTCTCTGTGTGGCGTTGAGTGTGGGGGTAATGTTCTGCTGAACATTACAGTAAAATATTCAGTGGCGCCGACTCTACGCCATTATTATATTAATGGAGACTGACTTCAGAAAGACAGTGGGACCAAGGAGCTGCGTGAGTGACAGCTTGGCTCCCAGACTGCTGTCAAAGACGACGCAACACAACCGACGACTGACTCACTCAGTCAGCCAGGAGACAAACAAAAATAGAGGAAGAGGAAAAAAAGACACATGAAACAGACTGAAATAAAAAAAATAATAAGAGAAAGCTGAGAAGCTCCCAGTGATAGGCATTGCAGCAGCAGACTTAGAGTGTCACCGCTATAACAGTGGTGTGACAACTCAACAGAAACATGGGATAGGAAATGTGGATTTCTGCGTAGGAAACACTTGTCTCTCACTTCTGCCACTCATGTCTGGCAGTTTACACATGCTTAACACAGACGGGAATGACTGCGTGTCTCATGAAAATTAAATTAACCAATCAGACAGTAGTCCCTCCAAAACATATCTACCTATCTGATGGACAAATTTTTTTCCTTTGAGATAAAGTAAAGAGATACAAAAGAACAAAAGCTGCACTAAGGCCGGGAAACGAGCTAAATTTTCTGAATTACCAGTATTGGTCAGTATACTACTGATACATTTTTGTTATTATTGCAAATCTGAATGGACAGAACTCAGAGCTGCTGCACCAACAAATAATAGTCCACCAGACATTCAGAAATTGTGAATGAATGCTAATAATTAGGAAAAATGATCATGCACTGATCTATTATTAAAATCCCATCATTACACTTATTGGTCTCAAAATATTTGTAAAAATTGTTATTAAAGTTAATGAATTTAATAAACCACCAGAGAATGAATTGGCAACTTTTTTTAATTGTTAATACTTCCAGTAATTGTTTTGACCAATAATGCATTCCTACACATTCTCTGGTCACAGCTTCACCAATGTGAGAATCTGAAAGTTTTCTTCGTCATGATCAAATAATAATAATAATAAAAAATCAGCACATTTGAAAATATGGAAATTCATTACTATTTACAGCCCTACAAGATATAGATTTGGGACCATATCATCAATCCTGATATAATGAACCCACTGATATAAGTAAAGATGATAGTTGACGTAAAAGAAGACATTTCTGTGCTAATCGAGTGAAAGTGAATCGCTGAAACTGAGCCAACAGAGTGAATAGAAAGATTTGTATTAATGTTCAGTATCTGATTATAGGCTCCACATATAAACTACAAAACAGATTTGTGTGGGCAAATACCATGCTGGAAAGTAATTTTACAAAGAGTAATATTTATCTGTGGTCAGTTGATGCTTATAATACACACTCTCTGTCATCCTGTGTTGAACTGTTCTGAGATGCATCCACTGTGGTAGCCATATTAGTCATAATAAACACTGGCAGAAGCAGTAGCCATGATGCCAGGGTTGTTTACCCGGGGTTCTGCGCTCCCGTGCTTGCATGTCTGTTGTTTAGGCTCTGAGCTTTCACAGTCCTGCCTTCAACTAATTATTTCTTTAAAGAAGGGGTGGGGGAGGGCATACAGACAAACACAACAAGGCTGATTATTCCTTACTATAAATATTCTCAAAGCAACTACTGTCCATTTCAGCAGGGATTTCATTAGACATCTACAAAGATTAAACAGAGGAGAGTGTAACAAGAGTGAAGGGGAAAGAGAAAAAGGGAAAAGTGATGGCCTCGTGATAATGAAAAACAAAGAAATTGTAAAAAGACAGAGTGGGCGGTGAAAGGGTTCAAGAGAAGCAGAAAAAAATATGATATGAAGTGCAGGAAATGATAATCACGCAGTTGTAAATAAAACGATGTGAGTTAAACACGACTTGAGAGACGGGACAGCAGCCAGGGATGGAGACAGCTAGAGACAGAGGGAGGGGAGGAGGGGCAGATGAACAGAGACATTGTTAGGAGGTTAGTGAAGAGGAAACAGAGGAGGGATGGCAGGCTCAAAGGAAACCCTGTTTACAGGCAGCGCAGAGAGACAAAACTATTTATCATTGAGAGTGAAAGTGAAAGACAAGGCAGGTGGTTGTTGGTTGATGGCAAGTTATTTAAAGGTGCTCGATGACAATATCAATAATAGACTCGCAACTTAATATACAGTAAAAGGTCCTGAAAAGATTGATTCTGAAAAGATTGTTTCCAATAATGTCACAAGAAATCAAAAATTATACATTTAGTTCAGGAAAAGTGAATTTTATGGCAGAGCTGTTGAATTGAATTTGAATTGATTGTACAGTCACATTTAATAAAGTGGCTACTAACTGTATTTCTGTGTGCCGGACTCAGACTGTGAATACACTGAATTAAAATCGATGTGGTGTTCACAACCACATAATCTCTAATAGCAGTAGCAGCATTATTTCTGATTACTTTGATGTGATGTAGTTTGACAAAACATATCTCTTGTCTTGACCTGTCTCAGTTTAACCAGTCTGAAATGGTTTAGGACAGTAATCCACTATATTCTATAAGCCACCATAGTGATTATATGGGAGAGAGTTAAAAAAAAAAAACCTGGGACAAACTCACTTGCTAGTCAGCAGATTCACTCTTCCCTTGGGTCTTTTTATACACAACAACAAATCCATTGAAAATAAGATAATTTGTATTTTTACTTAACTGCTATGACACTTTCAACAAGATTCAGTCACGGGAGCAAGTGATTAAGACAGAAAACAAATGTGTAGTAAGGTGAAGATCAAGTGGGCACTCAATGCCCCCATAAGCTGCAACTTGGTGCGTCCATTTAATTTCTTGATATTCTTGTAATAAAAACACAAATGTAAATTAAATAATAATCTGTTTAAAAAATAAAGAACAAGAAAACAAATCGGCTATAATAGTCATCCGCTTACAGTGATCAATTTGATCCAGACAAACGTGATCACTATAAGCGGTTTCCACCACAATAGAAGGGGGTGATGGTACGGAGTGGGATAACAGTGGGATAAGGTTGGGCTGAGGGTGAGAGGTCAACGGGGACGGTGGGCTGAAATCCTGACGTCCATGCTGCAGTTTACACAAAAGAGCTAGAGAGTTCACTTAGGACGCACAGTCACCTTGTAGAATGACGTTATCAGTCCCTGCTGAGAGCAAGGTAAACAGAGAGGTTCATACATACTGCACATTAGGGCTCAGCACAGCCCACAGACTTATGTGCATACACATACATACACAGACCTTTCAAGCTCTTGGGTTCCCAGAGAATAAACAAGTAAACAGAAACCCTTCTAAACACAATTTCACAATATCCTATAACTATTAGTATATTCACAGACACATAAACACACTAGGCGTCCCTGCCGATCAATGCACATGTCAAGGAGTTCTCTGTGGCCTTCATGAACGTGGGAACATACACCCTATGACTAGGCAGTAGAATGACAACCACCATCTCCCTACCCAATGGAAATCTGTTACAGGGTGATTTTTAGCGAACGCAAAGTTCCTACTATTGCAGTATTTTTACAAAGAAAACAGGTCAATATTATCAAATAATATCCACTAATAAAACACAGATATGATTTTGATTTTTGATCAATAAAATGCGTAAACCAGCGTTCTATATTAATATATTAAATTAATTTACCTATATGATGTTTATGTAGGTGACAAAAGTACAGGGCCGGACCTTTACCAGAATGATCATGCACTTCGATGCATTAACGTGGACAAAAGTGTTAGATCCATTTTGATCTCTGTTTCTCATGGGCTGCCATGTGGTGGATGTTCATTAATTCATCCAGTCCTTCAGCCTCTCTCCCTTCCTGCACTCATTTTCCCCCCACTTCGCATTCAGGTTTTGTCTAAAACTGTCGGATAAAGCATACAGTTCTTGTTGAAACTCTTGAGGTCAACTTTGTGGTTATAGTGGCACTATGATCTGTGCCATTGAGCCACATTTCTTTAAAGCATATTACTTTGTTTACCACATTTGTATCTATTTAACCTCCATGCACCTGGTTAATTCCCTAGAGAAACTCACCATCAGGGTCCAGCTGATGTTCTGACCATCATTTACATCTCTTGTCAAACACAGAGGGCTTACTGACTCACAACTGTAATAAGGAAATATTGCCCTGATGTGCTCACTTACATCAGAGATGTGCAGTTTCTTGCAAGCAATAATTTAAGAACAGCATCTCAATGTAAAGAATCAATGTTTTCATACAGATGACAAAGAATTATAGTATGTTCCTCAAATTATTAAATTATAGTAATTAGCACTTAATCATAGTTAAGTTACTATACTATATAAATAGTATATTTAAATGCCCTCATGAGATGAAGATGAAAAGCGAGAAGAACCTTCTGTTTGCCAGTTGCTAATTTTATCGTTTTGTTTCTCTTCTCGTGCACTAATTCACTAAACTCATCAGCTAATTTGAACGAATCTCCACCAATGATTCAACATGCCCAGCCATGTGAAAAGCCACCGACAGAGGTCCAAGAGTGTGGGACTCACCGCAAAAACTGGGGACACAGACCCTTACTGATTGTTCACCACTAGCCAAGCGGCCAACCGTCAGCTTGACACATCACAGCCACAACCCACTAACCTGGGAAAAATATTCTTTCATCAGGCTGCTGGTATGCCTTGGATTATTATCTCACTGTGAGACTCACTTCGCCACGTCGCTTGGATTGTTGTCATCCAAAGGTTTCTTTGTACCTTTCAGTTTTCATGACTCTAAACACAACTTGAACACCACCACTGCTAAAAAAAAAAAAAATAGCCTCAGACTTTGACGTTCCCACCTCCACGCTAGTACAACCAGACTGGATTTTTTCCACATAAACGCTCTAACATCATCAGACCCGAGCAGGTAAACATACAGTATCTAGCCCACATCTAAACATCTCATCTATTTTTCACAGAATTGCCTGGCTTTCTGGGTCTGTTGCATTTTTAAACTTTTAGACAATATACCAAACTGTAGAAGAAAGAACAGGACGTTTTAAGTGCCATTAACCTTTCTCTTTGGCCCACTTCACTTGTCTTTGTCATTTTTGCTTTTAACTAACCAGGTCCAAGGGAATATATAGCAGATGTATTAAGTCAATTAGCCTCAAGTTCACACAGGCGCCCCTAGAAGAGTAACTATCAGTGTAGTTCATCACATTAACGATGGAGATACTCCAATAAGTTTGCCAGAACTTATCTAAATACTTTATTGTTGCCATTTAGAGGTGTATGTTCATGATTTTTTAAGCGACAAGATGATCATGCTAAGTGTATATGTTTCTATGGCTCAAATATAAATTCATCTGAAATGAAATAACCTAGGAACCCCGTGGAAGTTTAACAACCAAATATGTTTTTTGTGGGATTACTGTATGACCAGAGGATTTTAAAATGCTTCTATCCAACATTTGAGCTTATTTGCAACTTGAAGCCTCCATTGTTTGCCTCTTTCCTGGCTTTTTTCCCATTTTCCACCCCCTCACGCTCCCCGTCCGTCCCTCCGAGTTTACCCAGACAGTACTCCCATCATGCCTGTAGCCTCAGATGGCACAGAGGGGTCATGGTTCAGACACGAGGCACCCAATGATTGGCCCCAGTGTTGGATGCAGTGCAAACTCAGAGTTCATTAAGGATAGATGAGGGAGAGGGGCCTGTGCTTGTATGTGTGTGTGTGCGTGTGTGTGCGAGTGTGAGAAGTGGGGGGTTCAGACAGGCAGATTACTGGTCTCACACAAACATACCCACATACCCCTTGAACAAAAACAATACTGTCTCACATAGGCAATTACGTTGGCACATCTAGGCCTAATCTAAAATATTATACAACCGTTATTTTGCTGCAAAGGTGGGAAATATTTCAGTTCCTTACAACAAGAAATGCAAAATGACATGTATCTACAGAGCTCAATCACAACACTGAAACACGAAAAGTAATTATCGTTGTAATCGTGGGCATCAGTCAATAGTGTGTGCGTGTGTGAGTGTGTGTGTGTGTGCTCATGTGATGGAGAGAGAGTGTTGTTGGGGGGGGGTGCTCTCTAGACAGATTAGGGGGTCCAGCCAGCCTTCATATTTTGTCTAGTAGTGTCGTCTGCTGGGGCTTATCCGATTACTGAGCCACCCTTAACACTCTCTCAAAAACACACACACACACACTATTTAAAAACAAAGGCATATACATTCATGCACGCCCACAAGTAAAGACAATTACATTCCCACCACCCACGTACGCACATGCATATAAACACACATCAGCAGGATGCGCCGTCTTCCATTTCGGTTTCTGAACGCCACAGACACAAAGACACTCTAATCCTTACATAATCCCCTTCTGCTACCAAACACCAAACTATGGTCATATCAACTCTCTCTCCCACACATACAAGATCAACTATTTCAAAACTACTTTAAAAGTTTGGCTTTTATTGGAACAAACCTGTTCTTATGCAAAACTTTGCAGATGAGTTCACTGTTCAGAAGAAAATACTGTCATTTAAGTATTGCCATTTAAAAGCCAGTTTGTACTTTAGTTAGACATTAAAATACGTGATTTATCGGCACAAGGTTTTTATTTTCCAGTGTTCACACAAGATCTGCCGAGACACAATAAACTGCCTCACAACAATTACTTCCCAAACTTCCACAAACTCATTCCTGAGTGCCGTCCACATGGAAACACCAACAGAGACATCTAGTGGAGATCTCTGGGTGCTACATGAGGACGGCGATGCAACTAAATAAGTTCAAAGTTTGAAAGTTTCAAGAAATGTATTGCTTCTAGCAAGGTCTTATTTTAAAGTAGAAACAAATAAAACAAGATGCAAAACTCGTGTCCCATTTCTAGGTACATGTGGAAGAATGGTCCTAAATGTGTATTTTCTTTTTCTTTGTTAGGTCACTAGTGTTCATCTTGAGGAGTTGAACTGTGTAATTGATCACTCTTGTTTAGGCCTGTCACAATAATCAATAAATCGATTAATCGCACAATAAATGAAAACGAACTTGATAATTTTGCCGGCCTCGATATATTGTGCATGCGCGTTTGTTTTCCTCGTCTCTCTCTACCAAACAGGCTGGATGACAAGAGGTTCACTCGGCCTGTGCACCTGGACGCGCTGGTTCCATAGGGGAACGAATGGAGGGAACCCTGCTGTCAGTCATCCAGTCTCTTTGTTGTCAATTGTCTCAGTGGGGGGAAGCACACAGAGAGTGCAGCAGGTGAGCCTCGAGAGGAGCAGAGAGCAAGGCAACGTGAGTAGAAATTTGTAGGAATAAAAGGGATGATTTCAAATAAGAAAGCCACAGCCCTAGCGTGGGAACATTTCGTTGAAAGTAGTACGCGCACCTGAAACACAACCATCCACTCCAGTTTTTCCAGGTGGGAAAAAAAAAAGGCAGCCCGAGATGCAGAGGAGCCCTCGCCCCGACAGTCAACACTCAATGAGGCGTTGGTCGTCAAAGTAAATATGAACGAAACAGCGCAAAATGGTGTGCGCTCACAGAGAGCGTAGTTCGCTACACTGCAATACAATGTTAAATACTCTTGAGAAATTATCATTGCTTTTGAAGGGGTGTACTGGCATTATTATGCCATATTATATTACATTGGTGAAAAAATGGTCTCAAAATAATGTTGACAATAATATCGTTTATCGGCAATAAATTGTGGGACAATATATCGTCCAGCAAAATTTGTTATCGTGACAGGCCTACTCTTGTTTAAGTATTTTACATATATCAATTATAAACTCCGGCCATTCTTTAGCTTTTTGCTCGTTGCATGGACATTTGTTGCGGCCAACATTTTGGGCTTAGATAAAAACATAAAAAAGTTAAAGTTATGATAAAATGGGACAGAAAACAATACTGTGGTTTACAACAGTTTCAGTGTCTGTTCATTTAAATGTTACAAGAGCCTGTGGATTAATCACACTTACCCAGTTTGTATGTGAGCACATACAGGACTGTCCAAGGTGTGCCGGGCACTGCCAGCAGTTTCCTCCACACCCTCCATGGCCTCATAGCATCCGCTCCCTGCCCTCCCTTTCTGCTGCCATCTGCTTGCTGGCCCCTGACAGCCTCTTCATCTAGCACAGGAGCCCCCCACACAAAAAGAGCCACTCCTGCATACACAAACGTCAGCAGCATGAACATCCAGCTCCATCCAGCCACGTCAATCACAGCCAGGAGTCCCCCTCCAGCAAACACTGATCCAGCTTTATAGCCCACGACTTGGGCTGTGTTCCCCAGCCCCAGCTCCCCGCGTCCTTTTAATAACCCCACCGCGGCCCCGTCTACAGCGATATCCTGAACAGAGGCCAGGGAGTTCATGGCCAGCAGTGTTCCCGCTACTCCCCAGATATGTGACTCTGGGGCCAGGGCAGCACTGGAGAGGCATGTCAGAGCCAGCCCAGAAACTGTCGCAACCAGCCAGCGGCGCTTGCTGCCCACTCGGTCCACAAAAGGGGCCCAGAGAACCTTGAGTACCCAGGGGAAGTAGAGGATCTTGGTAAAACCGATGCGGGTGAGGGAGTGACCGGCTCCACGCAGGTAGACAGGAAGCAGGGAAGACTGGAGACCATAGGGGATGCCCTGGACAAAGTACAGTAGGCCCAAGAAGACTAGTTTGTCATTCATGATCAAAGTCCAAAAGTAGCCCTGTGGTTGGTCTGACACTGCAGTTGTCCATTGGTTAGGTCAATTTTTTTTATTTATTTTTTTTATTAAAGGGGAGTACTTCAAATGTGCAGGTGGACCCAGGTGAGCTGACTGAGCTGAAATGAAAGACAAAAGCGTGAAATTCATGGTTACTGATGGAGGCATTAGACTCTTGTTATATAAATACTGTTTAGTTGAAAACTTTCAGAGCCCATGCAAGCAGCCTTACAAGGACCCGCTGTTTTATTGCTTCACTGCCCAGCTCAGTTACCAGTATCGTTAACCCGGCTAATGCAGGCCCCCTCAAACTCAAATGACATATGTTCACCAACATGTTCAATAATATCGTTAAAACATGTGTTTTTCTTATTCATTTTGTATCAAACACAAACAAGCGCACCGTTGACAGTCAGCGGCAGGTACAACAATTCCGTTTGTTGCCAACCTGAATGCCTAGCTACAGTTAGCAACCTAGCTTGTTAGCATGCTAATGCTAGTTAGCGAAGAGGTTTAAAACACATTTATGTATCTTGTCAGTATTATCTGGAGTTATGTCGCAATCCGATACTGATAACAATAGTTCTGTATCTGCCGTGCGAAAAATCTTAACACACATTGGGAAGAAAGTTGTTTAGCCTAGCGTCAGCTAACCGGCAGGGGTGCTCCGCTTGTTTATAGTTGTGGTCTGGATGGGCTGACAGGTTGCCAGGTTCTGTGACGTAGTCCCCCTTTTGCAGACGGTAAATGAATCAAGAATGAATCAAGAGTTTTGTCCGTTAAACATTTGTTACGAAAAGACTAAACGCTTGCTTTATGTTGATCTGATAAATACATTACCAATTTAGTGTGCAGTTAAAAACTTATATTTATTTCAATGCAGTAAACATACAAAATATTTACCAACCTGGCAACGCCTGGTCCTCTAGTCACACTTGAAAATGTATTCACTCTTTCTGCTTGTAACACATTGTTCAGTCTTTAATATGGGACATGACTTGTGAAAGCATGCGATTATATTTACTTCATGAGGACTGATGGATATTTTTTAAACAGACGGATTAGCATTCATACCACCCAATTTAAACTATCTGGCAACATATCAAGTACTGTAGCTGATTTTTTCATGTTTGTCTGATGTGTACTATCTGTGCATGTGCAAAGAAACAAGACCACTCAGATTGGCATTCATTATAAAAGGCTTTTATTTCCAGAATTTCAAAGCTCCTTCAAGGTTAATGCTACCAGTTTGTTGTTGTTTGGCACATATAGAACTGTATCGATGAGCTGCACTGGGATCTCTGACATCAGGTTTTATTTGAGCATCGGATAAAGACTCTAGTGATTGCAAAGCTTAGTGTGTCTTAAGCAGTGGTCCCCTGGAATTATGCTGTCAGATCTATGCTAAAAAGGAATAACTTGGATAGACAGTATTTGCTGAAGCAGTATCAACTCTCTGTTAATCTTCACTCTTTGCTGCTGATATTTTCTAAATGTCATGACGGTCACAAAGAAAGACAGTCTCGTTAGTTCTTTACTAGCATATAAGGCACAGCACGTGTCGGGAAATAAAAGGTGATTATCCACAGATCACATGGTAGTGGATCTTTGGCTGGTGTGAGCTTTGATCCCAATAACAAGCTGTTAGTTTTCACCTCCACAGAGAGCGAGCAGAATCTTCTCATAGTCTCCTTTAGTGTCATCCTAAAGGGTGTAAAAACAAAAAGTCAGTCAACCTTTAAATTGTGTTCATTTGCTTTTTTTTGTGAATACACATAGCCCACATTTGGGAGGGGTCATCACCATCAAATGTTCACTCACCAGAATTTCCTGGTGGAGTGTCTTTCCATAGTTTTTCTTGTACTCGTCTTTGATCCGTTTCAGGTCAATTTCAGAGCGGCTCACCATGATGCGAGTCAGGATGTTTTTGCGGGTCCCTTTACCCTGATGGGCAGAAAGGAGTCAGTCAGTGAAGGCCTCTGGTAGCAAGCACAGTCTGACAGTTGTAGCTCGCACATACTGTACCTTCATGGCCAAGTAAAGCTTCTCAGCGAAGAATGCAGCCCTGCTCCCAGCACACTTCACTGTGGTTATTTAAATAAAAATAAAAAAAGTTCAAGTTTAAATCTGGTCTGTGCAGAAGTACTGCTTTAATGCTGTAATACACTTTGAGCCAGAGATTTGTGCCTTTACCTACTGCTGTGAGACAACTTTCAATATCTCCCTTCATCTCCAGGTCGATAGCTTTGGCCACATCCACTTTGCTAAACTTTGAGTACCTGTCAAATACTGAAGATAAAAAGGTAGAGGGAAAGTGTTAGACCTCAAAATTGACAAACAGTAAAACATAGGTTTTACTCAAGAGGACGGCAAGCTAGCTTACCTTTACGGAGATGTGGGGCACTCCTGGTGGTCAGGATGTCAATGAAGACAGAGCAGTCTTTGCCCTTCCTGCCCTCCCCAGCCTCGTACAGAGCCCTGGCATCACTGTCAACCAGCTGTTCGCTTACTCCCTCAGTCCTGCTGGCCTATGGCATGCAGAGACATGCTATGAACCAAACTGGACCTCCACACTGTGATTCACTAAATCTTTTGTACATAAAAACTGAAAAACCGCTATGAGAAAAACTGTTGACAAGCTTTAAAATGCAGGACAACAACTGAACATTTGAATTAACGTTTCCCACTACAAATTATTCAGCTTGTATGTTTCTCATCCTCTAATCAAAATGCAGCCTTTGACCTAATTTAAAAGGTAATGACTGCACAGCATGTTGGGTAAGTTTGAGCAACTTTCCCTGATGTGTGTGAACATGTATCAAGGCAGCAAATTTATTTTTCATAATCCACTGTCAAAGCTGCAGTAGGGAGTGTTATGTTGCTTCAGCGATTAAGGGTGTCATGATGTGAGGACTAAAAAATGGATTGCTGTAAATGTGCCTTTGAAAAATCCTGCAACAAAGTCCTAAATGAAACACATAACACAAAACAGAGAGCGTGTGAAAAGTGTGGAAATAAGGTACCTTGCAGAGTGTAAGGAGAGCAGCCTTGAAGTCTCCACTGGTGTCAGACTTGATGTCGTCCTCCAGCTCCTTCTTGTAATCTTGGTAAAGAAACCATCAAAGTATCATTACTGATCAAAAAAATGAATGTTCAAATTTGAAAACTCTCTTTTGAGCAAGCCCATTTCTTATATCTGGCCAAATTCCAATGTACTGCTCGTATTTCCAAACACTAGCGTGTCGAAAGTGAAGGTTGTTGCTTAAATGGTTCTGGCACGTACCTTCCTTGTAGGCCTTCTTAAGGTCCAGGATCTGTCTGTTGGTACGGGAAGCTAAGATCTCAATGAGGGTGTCCTCATCTGTTCCCAGGCCCTGAAATAGGGATAATGGATGGATGGACAGAACAATTAGAGCCGTTATTCTTTACAAACCCAGTTCAAACGAAGCACAGTTCTTAGCCTCCCACTAAGAAAACAATGGATGAATATGTGGAAGTAGGAGGATATCATTACAAACCGAAAGCAGCAGATGTTGGAGAGGCAAAAACATATTCAGTTTGTGTGTGTGTGTGTGTGTGCACCTTCATAGCCAGTTTCAGCAGCTGGGCATCGTAGTGGGCTGGTGTTTTCAGCAGGGCCAACACCACATCCTCCAGATCTCCCTTCAGAGCGCTTTTCAGGGCTGATTCCAGAGGCTAGAGGGGAACAACTTACGGTGAACATTGTAAAACCGGATACCGATATATCTTTCTTCTTCACGTGTGTGTGATTGTCATTACCTTGCCACTGGCCTGCTGGTAAGCCTCTTTGATCTGCTGTCTCTGCTCATTGGTCCTTTTGACCAGAATTTCAATAATGGTGTTCTCATCCACACCTGCAGAACCAATTTAATACAATAAATATTTCCCTGTATGACTGTACTTGTACTTGAGAGTGCGGGCCACAACCGGTAGCAGCACCATACAGTATGTAATGCTGCATAGTGGCCAGCAGAGTGTTAAGAGCCAGCACTTTAGAGAGACACATTGCAAAACCAAAACATGTTCACACAAGCACCAAAGCATCTCTGTGTCCATTTTAAGTTCACCTTTTGCCTTGATGGCCTTTTCCAACACAGCTGCATCTCCACTGGGGCTGAAGTTAGGCGCTGCGTGTACAGTTCCCTCATTCTTTAAGACCTAGGAGACACACCAGAAATGATCATGTGTTTGGTAAAGGTTAGAATAATGATGCTTTATCTTTTACACATTGCCTGCATCCCTCCTTAAGCGTAAGACATTAAAAAAAAGAAAGAAAGAAATTTGTGACAGGCTGGACTAACCTGAAAGATAACCTGAGAGTTGTAGAGCACAGGCTTAAGTCATGCAGGATAACCTTGCGCAACTTTCTCTTAGTTCACTTTAAGAATACCGGGAAAGGAGAAGTAGCATTTTGTTCTGTTTGCAGAGTTTATAAAGGGAGGGGCACAAATTCCTGCTTCTGTGAGTCACACGCTCACAACACTCTGTACGGTCATCTTTCTCATCGCACATAATCTTTGTAGTCCAAGTTCCTTTTCCCTTTAATGATATCTTATCTTCGTGCTCTGTCTCGCTCCCTTCCCTTCCCTTCTTCCACCTTTAAGCTCATTAATTCTTATCCCTCACTATGTTCTCTTGTTCTCTCACTCTAAACACTGCCTGATCAGTTTTTCCACCCCAACATACCACAGGAAGGGTGAAAAAAGGAAAAACTGAGTGGTTGGCCTTAGCAACTGGAACAGAACCACAACGTTACGTACTGACTCATCGGGCATGCCCAGATAGACCGTCTGCTGGAGGAAGGCTTGGATGAAAGACATGTTGGGGCTGCAGGAGTGAGTCTGTAGGAGAAGAGAAGAGAAGAGGAGAGAAGAGTATGTCAGGACTGATGTGATCCAAATATCAACATCTAAAGCAGCATTTAAAGTTTATAACGTTTGATGGAGAATTGGAGTTTCTAGGCAAGCGGTTCACCCTTAAATGAATACATAATATGTTTTTTTAATCTATTAAACTTGTCATTAGAAAAAAGTAAGTACACGTATTTGCTTTTCCTTCTTCCGCTTCGGGAGAGCACAAGCACAACTTATATTTGCAAGAGGTTTATGTTACGGTATGTGGTTTTTCTATAATGGCAAGCATGTGTAAAGTGGCCACACCTACCCTCAGCTGTGATACGAACACAGATTATTGTAGGCTACAGGTACATTATAGATCTTCTTTCGTGACATTTAATACTGGTACTGAGTGACAAATCCGCTGCGTAATTTAACAAGCTCGACACTTTCGTCAAACGCAAAAAGCCCCAAACTTGTCTCCGTTATTTTCACAACCACACCCTCATAAACTGCATCAACATACTCAGGAAGCGAATACACCTATTGCAAATAGGCTCTTGCAAAGTAAAACGCCGAGAACAGACGTGTGAGATTTCTTTCAGAGAAGGATTACGACTTACCGTGTGACCGTGGAAGAAAGAAGTTTGTTTCACCGAGATTCCAGGGGCGTTGTAGAGACGGAAAGATTATATTTATACTCCAGGATAAACCCCACCTAGTAACGGGCCCGGCCCATACTCCCCCTCCCTTCCACAGCTGCCATTGGACTGAACCGCTGTCTTCCGCAGCGGAGCGCAACGGATTTACGTCGATAGCGCAAAGCCGGCATTCGGTGCGTAAAAAGTGGGAACAGCTTCTCCAGCAGATTCAAAACAGCCACGCCAAGCTTACTTGAAAACATATGCTGGTCAGGTTCCAGCTCCTAATCTTCCATAAGAATGGACGTCTCATGGAAAATCACTACTACTCTAGACACCTACTTTACATCTGGGACTATATAGGAGTATGTGTTAGATTGGAGTTTGATCACGTTATTGTACATCTGCACTTTCGTATTTCTTGTGAGGGTTTAATGTTTTATTTCTAATACATTTAATTGTTATTCGTTACACAATGATTCATTTGAGCATTTAGATGACAGCGGTCCACTTAGTTTAAGTATTGTTATCCTTCTGTGTTTATGCAATGGTTTTTATTAATGTGTTCGATAGAAGTCCACTGTACTATTCATTGTTTCTCTTAAAACAAATTGTTTGGTGCTCAGGGCTTTATGTAGACACATAGGTAATTCCATTTGCACTGATTCATAGTGTACTCTGCTTTAATCTGCAGCATCTCCAGCTGAAGGAATAGTTTTCTGTTATTTTATGTTTCACTTGTTCGACTGAAGTTTATCTATCTTCTGACATTCCTGCTGCTATCTCTCTCCTGTTCTGTTGTCAGTGGGTTGATTTAATCACAGCCTGACTCGGTGAATCCACTGCTGCTACTACTACTGCGTCTCTATCTACTGCGTACCTCAGTATTACAATACCCATAGTAACGACAGTGCAAAGACCACCTTAAAAAATTCCTCAAAAGAGTCCATCTTTGCTGTGATGAGGTAATGAGCTATCTTCAAGGTGTGGCATGTTGTCATTACAGCCCACACCTGTAATGACATGTAATGACAACATGCAGCCCAAGCTGGGGCTGACTCTACCTGTGGGCTACATGTTGGGACAGACGCTAAATGCTTGGGCTTGGCTGATGACACATTAGTTCAATGACTAACACAGTCAGATTTGGTCATCAAACTAAAACATTGTGACGTACATAAAAACGTATGTGCTAATGCTGTAATGTGCTTCTTTCTTTGCATCCTGTTTCTAGGTCACATCTGTTTAGTGACACCATCTATATGTGACAAACTGACACTTTAAATATCCACAGTGGAATATGGTCAGAGCGGGGTCGGGATGGTAAGAAAAGGAAGGAGGGAGCAAAGCTGTATTTTCATTAAAGTGGCATCATGGGTGGATTTATCCCTAAGGTGTGTTAAACAGATGCTGAAGCTGTGGTCCAAATGTTTCAAATGAGTCTCTTGGTCTGAAAGACAAAGGAAATCCTCATAGAGGAGCCTGGCCAAGAGCAACCGGGCAAAAGGTTGAAGTATTTTTAATCAGCAGAAAGCAGCAGTGAGCACGGACACGTCACTGAAATAAAATATACGATGTCTATACTGTAAACTAGATGATCTGATGTTTTCTTCATTGCAACAAACCTGTATATGGAACTGTGGCGTCGTGGTTAGAGAAGCAGCACGGGGACCGAAGGGTTACAGGGTAGCATCCCGTTCCCATGGCTTAGGTACCTTGAGCAAGTGCCTAACCCCCTAAATTGCTCCCCAGGTGCCACCCAAGTGACAGCACACTATCACTAGTGTACACACACACACACACACACAGAAATCATTTCCCCATGAGGGGTCAATAAAAGAATACGTTCCTGATACTCCTCAGAGGCTGGGTGCATGAATTTTCATTTTTTATTCTCTTGACCCCAAACTTGTAGTATCCAGGAAAACAAACACAAACACAACAAGTGTGTGTACGAACCATAAATGTGTGTGAGTGCGAGGAAGCATCCAGTTACAATCTCTATCGTACACACGGGAAACCTGAGGACTGTTTGGGGCATCTTTTTACCAACAGGCTCTGTGGACTTTCAGCCAGTACCTGGTGAAACTCCATCTGTGTGGGTTTAATATTTAAAGACTGTCGAGAGTTTGGTTCCCCTTAGAGATCAGGATCAACCCATCCTCGTCCTCCTGGTCAGCATAGCGGCTCCCGGCATGCACTGAATCTGATCTGCTCCAAGAACCAGGTAGATATTTCTACACTCTTAAAAGTAAATAAGTCTTCTGATTCATTCATGTGTATATTTTTTAGTTTGTGTGCTCATTTTGTACAATTGCAAATTTTGCAGATGACATTTCAGTAGATTCAGTGTTATTCAGTAAGAATAGTGTATAGTGCATGGTGCCAGTTTCTTCTGTGTGGTGGAAGATTTATTCTCACCCACAACTGTGAAATAAGGGACAACTGAAAAAAAAAATCAAAGTTTGGGATTTTCATATTTTCCTGTTGAGAATCATGAAGCTTATAGTAGCTTGGAGAGGCTGACAAAAGGATTGTGCTCCCTGAGTGAATCTGCTGTGTGAGCTTTTCGACATCTGCAAATAGTTTGAGGGTTGAGCAAGGGTTCATAGAGAAGATTAAAATATTTGGGGATTTAAATTGTATTTAAATTAAAAATTTCATCTTTCTCGGCTTCAATGTGATTTTAACCATCCTTTCTCTGCAGATTTTGAACTGATCGAGTCGCACGTGCTAACTTCCCAAGAATAGCGACAGCCGACACACAGTTATAGGCACAATGTACGTCAACCCCTCTGGAGCTCATGGGTCTTATTCACTGACCTTCCTGGGAAAGAAAGTAGGGAGGCATCACTCTGTGGCCCCTGCAGGCAAGCAACGTGAGTGTCAAGCGAAGTAGCAACCAACAAACAAACACACTTCACATTGCTGTCGGCTTTTACTCGTCATCGTGGTGATAATGGCGTAGTGTTTTTGTTCAACCTCATATGATATTATATGTCACAGAGGAGGCTGCTCTGTGTGGTGAATGCATTCCAGACAGGCAGGTGAACTTAGACAAGGTTTAAATATTTCAGCTGCTCCAATGCTCCCTTTGTGAGGCAGTGGAGCCGACAGTGTATCAGAACAAACACATACTTTCTGGAAAGGTCTGGTTGGAGATCTGGATATGAAGGCCAGCCGGGCCCACTTACACATATGAAAACTACAAAATGCTTATAGATAAGGTGACTGTGTGTACACTTGAATCTGACACTTTTGTCATCTGGTGAAAGAAATAGAAACAGATCATTGTTCATGGCTTGAATGCAGTGATCTTTAGGTCATACAAGATTTACAGTATAAATGTTTTGAATATTAAAAAGTCAGTTCAACATCACAGTGAGCATCTGAATCTTATTTTGTCTCTCAGTTGCCTGGGAGACAACTATCAGGTCTCCTTGCCCTGAGGACAATGCAGTGTCCTCGCGGGCTGGTCAGGTCCCAGTGGCAGCGCAGGTGCTAGAAGATCTACCAGGCAGTGTACAAGAGCTTAAAGACGAGAGGCCATGTCCAATCATTCACAACACGCAGTTTGACCAGCATGAAGACAACACAGCAGGTCAGACCGTAGACTCCTTCTGATTTACTATGTCTTCCGCCTTCGGATCTGCTTCTGCCTACCTTTGGAGCTCAGTCAGAAGATGTGTGTGTGTGTTTTTTTTTATATTTTCTACCATCCTTTTCTCTAATTCCTGACATGATTTCTGTTTCTCTACTGAAAGGTATTTCTGGGAGGAAAGTAACAGCATGACGACACGCCCACATTCCTGTATGAGGAAACACAGAGGGGAGAGGGCGGGATGGGTGCAAGAGATAGGAATGATGAAATATTCAGACGAGGTCGTTTTATGGAAGCCTCAGTATTTAGATTAGATGATCTTATGAAAATAAACAGGGACTAACTACTTTGTTAACTAGAATACAGTTATGTTAATGATCTATATTATAAGTCTAATAACCAGAAATGTAAATATCTGTTAAACTGCATGTTCATCTTGATAATAAAGATGTAAGGCATATCTTATAAATAAATGAAATCAAAAAGGTTCAATGAGATTTATGTGTTTTGTTTTCCCTGACACTGCATCCATGTAAGGGCAATTAAACAATCATAAACGCATTATAAACAAATATACTGTATAGGCCATTTTTTTTGTCTTTGGATGGAAAGGGCTGAATGATTTTCATTTTGAATTTGTGCTATGATTGGTTTGATCAGTCAATATCCAACCTTAATCTTGGCTAGAGCAAAATTCCACATCTAAGCCCAGAGAGTAAATAATAAAATCTGGCTTCCATTATGCAACTGAATATTTATAATTGTTATAAATACCCTTTCAGCAATAGTAATTCATAAAACTCAAATTTTAAAAGTCACATAGCACATCCGTTGCACTTTAAAGTAATACGTACAATCTGTGGTTTTATCTGTCCTTGATTTTACACTCTTCTCCTTAATCTGATTCCACCTGTCCACCAACATTTGCTGCATCGTTCAAGCCGTCAAAAAACCCCTGTGGATGAAGAGGTGGATTGCGTTCAGGCGCTGGATCAGCACAGACCGGAGGAAGAACAACGGACAAGAGGTCAACCGAGGTGCTATAAAAACACAAGGAAATAAAATATGGAGGAGGAAGAGGGGTAACAATGATGCAGCATGAGTGGAGGAAGTGTTCAGATTCTGTTGTCCAGAAAGCGGCAGTAACGTACCAACACGGACATGTATTAAAGAATTTATCTAAATCCAAATAATCAAATTACCAAATTACAATCCTGCAGAAGAAGAGGCTCTGTGACAGAAACTGAATTTTATTATATAGGACATGGCATTATTAGATTATTGATCCTGATCCACTGGTGTTTACGCAGACCTTTACTGTTAGTAGTTTGTAAACTAGTCTTGGGGTCCCCATCTCCAAAACGTCACAAGATAATGCCCATCTAATCTCATGGGCAAAGAATGATGAAAAAGCAGTCGGTACGTGTACCTCTGTGGGTCTTTGAAAACTGACAGTTTGCTGGAACTACTAACACTTCAGAGATATTTGACTAGACAGCCCAACTTTGCAAGAGGTCAGATGGTAAAACATTTGGGAATCACATGTTTTAAACTTTTACAGTATATTATGTCATATTTTTGTTCACGTGAGCAGCCCAATGAATTTAGTTAAGACACTGTGGTGAGACAACGCTGGTATTTGAAAGATGTACGGCAAGATTACTGTAGTTAATCAAAATACACACTAAAAGCTGGGTCATCATCATGAAGAGGCAGTGGAGCAAATATATGTGACACTAGGATGTCTAAGTGACTATGAGTTAACTTCTGTGAAATTTGTAATTTGTAAAAGACAAAAAACTGAACTGTGCAAAATCCTTCTGAGAACTAGCTGAAACTAAACTTATAATAAGTCTTCTGTGGGAGCTGCGATTAGAAAAGTGAAGTTTGCCGGCAACTATCAATTTCTACGCCTTCTCTGAAATAAATGGTAATGTGCAACATGTTATTTCTGCAGGCTCTGAATCTCAGGTGCCACACAGCAGTGATGCAGATCAGGCAACAGGAGCTGAGAGGACGCTGGATGCCAAAATTTACATCCCGTATGAGTCAGCTGAACTCTGCATCGCTCAGGTAAAATAATGAGCATCATCACAGGACAGGAGCGCACTGCAAATACTTCACACAGCAACACATTTACAGAGGAACCAGATTTACATCATTAGACGCAGCCTCTAGCTCTACATCAACATAGCAGAGCACCATATTCAGAGCAGATAACAGGGAACACTAAATATTTCTCAGACATGTGACTTATTGCTGTGCCCAGCTGTGCAGTGAGAGGACAAGCAGACACACAATGAAGTCAGTGTCGGACACCGTGTTGTGCTCTCACTCACACTCACATGGCTACCCTCATGCTGCTGCTGTGGCCCCAGAAGGCATCTGATCAGCAGAGTAATAACATGATAGTGCTCAGTGTATCTGAGGTCTGTTGGTGCACGTCTCAAACAGATAGCCGAGGACATGGAAGCAATGAGGAAGAGACACCTGGAGGTGGTCCAGGAGCTGGAGGAGAACTTCCAGATCACGGCGCTGGAGAACCAGGTGAATAGGTGTATGAGTGTCTGTGAGAGAGAGAGCGCATAGCAGTGAAGCTAACTCTGTTGCGTTGTCAGGAATGGACCATGCAGAAGATCAGATCTCATTACCAGAACAAGTTAAACACTCTGAGGAGGTTTCTGGACCTCTACCAGGAGAAGGTGGAGAAGAAGAAGGCACAGTGGGAGAAGAAAGTGGAGGTGAGAGTCAAACACAGCCAACTTCCTGTCCTGCTCTCTACTGCTCTCTAGTTTTCAAGTGGTGTACTTTGTCTCTCAATTTTGTATACGTGTGTGTTGGCACACAGTTATGCCAGTTATGTCTCTTCTTGACTGGTCCTATTTTCTGCAGGGCTTGACAGCACAATACGAGCTGTTGCTGGAGGATCAGAGAGCCGAGAAGAGGAGAAATAAAGAGGAGGCCCTGCAGTGGCACAGGGAAAAGGTTGGAGAGCAATTTGGCCTTCATTCATAACCTCTCACAGCTTTTATCTGTCTTCTGAGCTGGAGCACACTCTTGTGGTCATATCACCATAATGATTATGAGACAAACTTTGTTCACATGTGTTTATCAGAGCAAAATGCTGGAACTGTTCTCCACCAGGCTGGATGTCCTACACACCCACCAGGCCTCCAGTGAGTCTGTCTACATTCATGAATATTTAAGACCACAAAATCACTGACCTATGCATACAGTTATTAATGTCGTTACACCGAACAGCATTGCAGGAACTTCAGATGGCCAGACAGGAAATAGGGAAAGTCCAAGAACTGATGATGATTTCACCACAGGAGCAACAGCAGGAAGCAGCAGGGGAAGGTGACAGTTCAGAGAGCCAAGACCTTTCTGCACAACAACAGGCCTCTGTGAGTTGGAATCAGTTACCATAACAAACTTCTGCTTGTATCAGTGACGCAGGATTAAAGATCATATATCTATCAACAAAGCAACAAACAAAGGAAAACTGAAAAAAAACTTGTGTTACTACAATGAAAGGATGGGAATTAACTAAAGATCCATCTGGTATTAATACATCAAAACTCATATTTACTGTTTTCAAATGGCAGCAGTGTTGTATTCTTTTTTAACTGTAATAGTCTGACTATTTTACTTTATGTACAGAGCTGCTGTGACTCAGATCGACCACTTGAGGGGGCTAAAGCTCGTCTAGAGGAGCTGAAGGAGAGCCTGTACCAGAGGGAGAGGGAGATCACTGAGCTGCTGGAGGCCGAGAGGACTCCCATCCCTCCTGTCCCTCAACCACCCTGCAGCATTCTGCTTCCCTCTGTCATACACAAGGTCTAATATTAAACATGTAAACCTGTTGCTAACTGCATGTGTCCCAAGTTATTTTATAGTATGACGCCTTCTGTTTTCTGTCCTGATTTTGTGACTGTTGCACTGCTTTGTTTTCCAGGCTCATGCAGTTTGCAGCGCTGTGTTTGAAACCAGGGCTCTTTTGGACCAGATGATTGAGGAAAACCGGGTTTCTCTGATCGAAGCAAGAAACAAACTGGAGCGTCTGCAGAACGTCAAAGAAGAAAGCAACGATATGGAGAAGGCTGCTGACCAGGAGGGGTTAGAAATCATGGAAACAGTCTGAAATAAATAAACAACATATGCTTTCATATTAGATGGCATAGTCAGTTACACTGGTCACACTGGTAGTAGTGATGTGCTGTATGGGACGAAGAGTATCATGAGTCAGCTGAGCGACGATAAAGACAGTCTTACTAACTTATGCTGAGCTATATATGTAAACTATTTTTTTTATTCCTCTTTACAGGTCAGATAAATATGAGTCAACTCTGTCTCTCCTGCAAGAAACAGTGAGGAAGTATGAGGTCTGTCAAATTGCTTTAGACTGCATCAAAACAGGAGAAAGTCCTGTAATAAATGGTAACTGCACATCTTAAGTTGTGTTTGTCTGCAGCTGTACTTTAATGTAACTGTAAAAATATAAATCAAAGGTTAACATTTATTCTCTGAGCAGACTGTGCCATCTCAGAGCTGGAGGCCATCCTGGGACAGGGGACAATCCAAACCACAGATGGAGTCAAGAGTGTCGGTCAGCAGCTGCTCCTGCTGCAGGATCAGGTTAGCGTCTTGTGACACAGGTCAATGACTCAGGTTAGATCCCAGAAAGTCAAATACAGAAGTGACAGAAAGGAGAAGAAAGCATTAATGTCTCAATTATTATAGCAGAAACACACTGCACGACCAAAAGTAGTCCAACAGGGCACCAAACAGGGCTCATTTTTCAGTCAAAACGCATTTTACTGTATATCTCTTGCACTCGTAACTGTCACAGCCATGTGTTATCATGATTTACCTCCAGCTGAAGCAAGAAAAAGAAGAGAAAAAGAAAATAATTGAGAACTACACCTCGGAAAGGACATTGAGGAAGAAATATTACAATATGGTGGAAGACATGAAAGGTAGACCAAGATTATGGTACCACATACATTTGTTCATTTTCAGATTTAGGCCTGACTTTGGAGGCTTTTAATGTTTTAATGTTTGTTTGTTTTTTTTTCCTTAGGTAAAATAAGAGTGTTCTGTCGGATTCGACCAGTGAGCCGGACCGAAGCTGCTCAGGGTGGAGCCATTGTTGTGGATAAAATAGACGATTACTCTGTCACCGTGGAAACCCCTCGTGGACAGAGAGAGTTTCAGTTTGACAAGGTGTTCAGTGCTGAGGCCTCTCAGGAAGAACTGTTTCATGACACAAACCGGTGAGGGTGAATATGCTGCTATATATGATACAGTATATCCACAAATGTTCATATCACAGACATAATGTGATTGAAATGTGTCTTTTTGAGCCTCTACTGTACATTTGTACTGCTTCACCCTAAGTTAATGTTACTTGTGTTCTACAAAGTATCATAATCAAGTGACTGCCTTCATCTCAGCAGCTTTGAAAATATTTATTCCTGCAGGCTGATCCAGTCAGCCATGGACGGTTACAACGTCTGTATCTTTGCCTATGGCCAGACGGGCTCAGGGAAGACCTTCACCATGGTGGGGGACAAGGAACAGAAGAACCCGGGGATCATGCCGAGAGCTTTTAATGCTATATTCGATATCATGCGGGAGAACAGCTCTAAATTCAACTTCAAGGTAGCAGACAAACCTTGTTTTCTTAGATTTTACCGCTGCTTAAAAGTCCCTCTTTCCTCCTCTGCTTCTTCCTCGTTTTACCCCAGGTTTCGGCCTATATGCTGGAGCTCTACAATGACAAGCTGCAAGATCTCTTTGTGAGCCAGGTTGGTGAGGCCCATGCACAGCCTCAATCCCATGGCCAGGCCAGGCGGGTGGAGATCAAGAGGAACAGAAAGGGGGTTGTGTTCGCCCAAGGGGCGGAAACAAAGGAGGCTTCCAGTGCCCAGGAGCTCTACGCTCTGTTCCAGCAGGCCTGTGCCAACCGACACATCTCAGCCACCAGTGAGTGTTCTATGTCGTGCAATACCACCCAGTTCAAACAGGGCCCTGCTAAATGGTTTGGATTAATCCTGTTACTTACAGTTAGTGAGGCGGGGTGGCAGCTAAGTGCATCATTACTGTGGATTGTGTGATGAATGGCAGAGTAATTCAGCTGTAAATCAGCATACTGTATGGGAGCAACATTGGTTTATAGAAATTGAGGCTTAATCAGTTGTCAACATTGTTGTAGTCCAGACCTCTTGACTACATGATACTTATTTGAGAGAAGCCTCAACAAGACACAGCGTTACAAATTTTAGGTTCTTCTTGTTTTTAAGCTGTATCTTCTTGTATGTACTCAAGAGATGAACGTGGAGAGTTCCCGCTCCCATCTCATTGTTGGCATCATGGTGGAGAGCAGGAATCTAACTAATGGGAGTGTGAGTAACGGGAAGCTGAGCCTCGTAGACCTGGCAGGCAGTGAGAGAGCAGCAAAGACTGGTGCCAAGGACCACCAGCTAAAGGTTTGGTCATGGTAATGTTTTAAATGATGAACATGTCGGATGTTTATAATAGCCTTTTTAAATTCTCCCACACGCTCTGTTCATCTTCAGGAGGCAAACTCCATTAACAAGTCTCTGAGTGCATTAGGTGACGTGATCTCAGCTTTATCTGCTGAACTGCCCCATGTTCCATACAGGAACAGCAAGCTGACACAGGTAATCATAAACAGTAGACTCACAAGAACGATAAACGCCGCAGCAATGAACATTAACCTGCTTTCTCATGAAATGTAAACTAACCTGTAGCCTCGCAGGTCAGTTACAATGTTTATTTTCCTTAGGTGATGCAAGACTCTTTGGGAGGAAATGCCAAAACGCTCATGATCGTCAACATCTCTCCTTCAGAATGTAATCTTGAAGAAACTGTCACATCTCTTGTGTAAGAAACAGAGAATGAGAGATTAATGTTAAATTGTTTTAGTGGTAACGATCTCTACTTAATTTTACCTGAACTTCTTGAATGTTCCAGCTACGCAACAAGAGTGAAGGCCATAACCAACCATGCTCAGAGAAATGTGGAAAGCAAAGAGATTGCCCAGCTGAAAGAGGTGCATGACTAAACCCTGACCTATATCAAAAAACAAAAATAAAAAGTTGATCTCAGCAACGGTCAAAGTAACTTATATCTTGTTTTATTTCTGATAGGTGATCATGAAGCTGAGGTCGGGACAGACTGTGGAAGAGGAGGATGTTTGAACTGTGGCGAACTTAGATTGTCATCATCATGTGCATATGGACTATGTTTGATCACGTGGAGGGATGTGGGGCATCATAATGGGGACACTGACAGTTGCTCTCAGAGCATTGCGTGCAGTTTCTTAATGGCTGCTTCGGTCAGAGTGAGGCCCCCACATTACAGGGCATCATGTATAACTGAAGAGGCACATACAAAGTCACTTAGTCATTTAGTCTGCACTTCTATTGTCCACAGCCCATAATCTGCTCCTATACTCACACATTGATTGCTGGGAATAGACACTCCCTAGCACGCAATGTTACATTATTATAAATTTTGGTGGTTTCTGATCAGAGATAGGCTCAGTAACATTGTAAACACATCTTGGTTTGAAGACATGGAACTGGCCAATTTGCAGGCAGCAATGCTTCACATAAACTCTACAGTTTTATGTAAATTTACCACATACATATTTATACGGTTTCATATTTATAGACTTCTATTGATTGTGGAAAAGACAATATTTGGATCGGTTCTGGTGTTTGTTGGTTTGTTTTTTGGTCTCGTATTAAAACAGTCACGGCACAAACAGTAACACCAGGGTCAAGGTGGCATTTTAGAGCAGAGAGAGGGACAGCATGTTCTATAAGTAGACTACTGTATGTTTTGTCTGCAGTTGGACCCGGCCTTAATTATCTGTGCTGCAGACCACACAAGTGGTCCTCTATGTTACGCCACATTAGAGCCATGATTCCTGGCTTTGCATGCTATAGTTCATTGGCTGGTTTAGATCAGAGCCTGCTCAGCACATGTTGACTCTGATTTGTTATTCTTAATGAAGGCCACAGTTTAAATTATACTGTGAGCTCTGTGCACAAGAACAAAGTGAGGGACAAAGGCACAGTGAGGTACAGAGAGCATATGGAGAAGGATCAGGGTTGATGAGGGCGTTATCTCAACCTGTACATGGCTTTTGTTAATGAATCACCACAAATCAATTACAGGATTTGTGACTACATAGGGAATGATGCCTTTAATACAATAATGTAAATTTGTGTTCATACAATTACTAACTACAGACCAACTAATCTGTCAGTGGGTCTGCTCAGGGGAAACGTGGCCTAGTGGTTCAAGAAGTGGTTTTGCAACTGTTGAGTCACTGGTTCCCCGTGCCTGGCCTAAGTTTGGGCTAGGCACCTAACCCCTAAACTGTTTCCATAGGTGATTATGAGGCTGCCCACTGCTCACACTGTGTCCTACTCTCTGTGTGTACAATTGGATGGGTTAAATGCAGAGAACAAATTATCTGTATACTGTATAAATTTGGCCAATAAATCTGATCTATATTAATAAATCATATGTATAAAATTCTACATTTGGTTTACAATGTATATTTTAAAATGACTTTCTTTGATGTATTACTTATGTATGTTTGTGTTTTTATCAAACTTCTAAAGAAAATTGTTTGGAAGGAATATTGAACAAAACAAAACTGGGAGAATATTGTCTGACAAGCATCCTACGCCTTTGATAGATGTCACAGGTGAATTAGTTATTAACTCACTAACAAGAACCATGCCTCAGTTGATACAAACAAACTTTATTGGTTAAAAGGACCGGAGTGAAATAGATGAGGGATGAGACTGGCCGAGAGGGTGGGGGTATAGGGGATGAGAGGGGTCAGACATGAAGGAACCCAAGTAACCTTGTCCTCAAGGTTCTTGCAATGAAAGAGGGAAGAGGAAAGAAGAGAGTGACGGGGGGAGGGGGTTGTGAACAGAGAGAAGGGGGTTTGACCCAAATTTATAGGTTGGTGCAGGAGTGACGTGAAAGGTATACTTAAGTTATAATAACTTTATCAATAGCGTGTCCAGTCATTGCTCTGAACCTTTAGGTAAATACGACTTAAATAAAAATAGCAGTTCATTCATTCATATTAGTGCAACACAGAGATTAAGCAGGTTATATTGTTTTATTTCCATATTACATGTTTTCATAAAGACAATGTTTGACAGGGCAAGACATTAGTGCTTTTATGTGAACTAGATTTAACTAACAAAAACCATTACACAGGATACGCTTCACACTATGTGCCATTTATTTCACTATTTTCTCTAGTTTTCATGTCAAAATAAAAAATAACACTGTTTAATGGCAATGTGCTCAGTGACTTTTAGTAGTCTAGGTTAATATTTAAAAGAGGTAATTCAAGCTTTCTGAGATTATAAATGAATGAAAACTGGATACCTGAAGACCTATGACTGTTATGATAGCACACAATGAAGCTCAGTCAGTGTTAATAGCATTTTACAACACTTCAATTCATTCACTAATTCAAGATCCACCGGACAAATAAATGAGCAAAGACAAACCTTTACCGTTAAGCAGCTGAATGAGAAAAAAGTTTAAGAAGAGAGTCTAACTTTTAAACTTTCAGTTTAAAGATGTCTATGAGTAATTCGGATGGAGTCCCTTTTTTGTTTGAGAATATGCAGCTTCTTCACGTTTAGCTCATGAAAGTAGTATCACAGTTGAAGCAGAAGGGGATATAAGAGGCAGCATTATGGGGATGAACCCTGCATGATACAGCTTGAGGTATGAAGCACTGATGACCAATCTGAAACGCCGTGTACTAGTTTAAGACTAAACATTTAATGAGGGACTGTTTTCAAGCTTCAGTTTTTAATGTGATGAGATTTGTAGGCAGAGGAGCACTTTGAATGACCCCCGCTCAACAAATATTGTGTTCAGTTAAATTAAGTTTGAACAGATTCAGTTTACGCAGATATTTCTCTGATGTTGTTCACTTGTGTGCTTATGGTTTTTACCACATCAGCCAAAACAGAAACTCAGTGTCTGCCTGTGAACAATAATGAGAGGAGCTTTATATCTGTGGAATCATAACCAAAGACAAATAATTATAATTAGTATTTGTGTTGTGATATTTCAAATAAGCCACAGAAAAAAAAAAGCATCATTTGGAGTTTCAGAGGGTCTAAAACCTTGATGAGACGGTAATCCTGTATGGACGTGGTTTCATAGTCAAACCAAAATCGGTGCTGAGATCCAGCTCCTGCCCTGGAACATTTGCAATCCGCAGCCCGTGGAGCAGCGTGGTGAGAAAGATAAACATCTCCAGTCGTGCAAATCCATCACCAAGACAGCGTCTCTTCCCCATGCCAAAGATGAGAACCTTCTCTGTCAGGTCCTTGTTGAGGAGTCCAGATGGACCCAGGAAACGCTGTGGGCTAAACGTGTCCGGATCACCCCAAAGATCACTGGGAGTGAAAAAGATGAAGATCAATAGAACAATAAAAGTACAAGACACATTCTTATGATCTGAAAAGCACAAGTTGAAAGAGACAGACTCCCTTGCGAGTCAAATTCAAAGTCGTAATGCATAGTCATTGCTTGTGGCTACTTACACATCATGATTGACTTGATACTGGTTAATGAAGACACATGTATCTTTGGGAATGTAGTATCCATTCAGGGTGATGTTTCTCGTGGTGCTGAAGAGGGGCAAACCAACAGAAAGCTTTAATAACAATACAAACACTGTAGCACGAATTTACTGCAAACAAAACTTCTGTCTTACCAGTGAGGTATGGTGAAAGGAACATATGAGGCATGACGGAACACTTCATATATGAAGGCCTCCGTGAAGGGCATCTTGGGCTTATCTGAAAACCTGGGCAGTCTGGCTGAGCCAATGTGCTCATCTTAAAAACAAGAAACACCAACATTAAACAAAAACCAAGTAGTTATTTTAGCTCACAAGACTTTTGTCTGAAACGATATCTATGTATTTGGCTAGGTTTCTGATATAGCTGCACCATTGTTATCTAAAAACTAAAACAAAGGTAACTGTTTCACCACTCATCTAAGTGTCTTAATTGGTTCTACGTGACTGGAGGGAAGTTTAGGTTTTTAGTAGGAACATCTGTAGGTTGGGCACACCTGAATTTCACAGGGCTTCTGTTAAGAACCCAATGCCCACTGACAGATCCAAAAAGTTTCACCCCCATTTACTCCATCAGTCTGATGTTTCATCAGAACATCATTCACTAGAGGAAGAAAACAATATCAAAATACATTTCTCCAATTACAGGTAAGTATCTGAACCGAACCTAAACTCCTAAAACCTAAAACTGAGGAGGCTACGTGGATGAGTGGTGAAATGTCTTTAGGAAAACCCACCAAGTCCTGCTGCCTTGGTTTCAGCTTTGTTCTTTGGATATACTGTGATCTGGATGACTGAGAACTGTCCTGTGTCCTGTTTGTCCCCAAACAGTGGCTCTCTAATGACCTATTAATAGGCAGACACTCCAGACTCAAGGCATGAATGAGGTTAAAACCTTTGGGGACAGACTGTGTTGAAATTGGGTGATAATTTGGGTCTTGGCCCACCTCTCCTGTTCAGAGATGCGTTTTCTCATTTTAAAAACAAATTAAAAGCTGGAAAGTTGTCAGTTGCAAGACACGCATCTTTTGAACATTGCAAGAAGCATGCACATCCTTCAGGTCAGTTTTATAGTACAAGTTGTTTCAAAAATAAAAATTTCCATAAAGCAAGGACCCATTGTGCACAACAATAAATAAAAAAACAATAAAAGCTTCTAAGTCCATTAATTGCAATTGTTTTCTAGTTCATTTAAGTGATGATTAAGAGAAGATTGTTGTCCCGTGTGCGTTCAGTGCCTTGCGTGTTACTGCCTTTGTGTCTCTCAGGAACTCTCTAACCCCTCGTTCTGATTCATCCCGTCTCCTCCTAGGATCTCCCCGTCTCTCTGCCTTTCTCTCTCTCTCTGTAAAAATGCAACGTGCCTCAGAACAGACCAGTACCAGTTCTGTCAGCTGGCTTCAAAAGTACTTCTAGCGTCAGCAAATTCGTCTGACCTTTTGTGAGTTTCTCTCGTGGCTGTTGGATTCTGTCTGCCCAAAAGGGGCACTCTGTTTAGCCATTGTGGAGTTGTTTTTTTTTTAGGTTGTTTCTGCCTGAAATTGTTGCATTACGCAGATGTCACCTGTTTGTACATTTGTTACAGACAGCTGCATTTCCACTTGTGTGTGTCTTTTTTAATCTACTGTTTTTTGAAAGATCTACTGTATAAGGAAAAACATGCTCCTCTAAAGTTTGTAGTTTTGCCCTGCCAAAAATAAAGTACCAGCCACAATCTCATGCTCTTTGGTGATGTGTTATTTGTAATCGGTGATGACCAACCATCTGTGTTTTGGTAAATGGAGAAACACAATGACTGTGACTCATTCATCAGTTTGTTTACTGGATAAGGCCTCATTCCTTGGCATAGGATGCCTCGTTTCTATTTTCA
Organism: Chelon labrosus; assembly: GCF_963514085.1. NCBI lineage: Eukaryota > Metazoa > Chordata > Actinopteri > Mugiliformes > Mugilidae > Chelon > Chelon labrosus. The sequence goes on along the minus strand of NC_140359.1, from coordinate 10,419,310 downwards.
TTCATGAAATCATTCTAAAAGGGCAGTGAATTAAACTATGTTCACTTTTTAGCAAAGATTTAACCTGATACAAGCAGGTACAATGTGGATCATTGTAATACCAATAATAATAATAATACCAATCTCCTGGTGTATTCTGTCCTGGACGTCAGGAAACTTGATGAGGTACAACAGGCTCCACTGTAAACCAGCGATGATGGTGTCGAACCCTTCAGAAAACCACAAACAACACCACCGCAGTGAAAACAGAGCAATCATTGTCGTCACTGTGATGTATTAATCTCAATACAAGCATTATGATAATATGCAAAGTCTGTCTAACCTGCTCCGAAGATATCTATGACAGTGTGAATGATCTGAGAGTTGGAGAGCAAAGATGTATCCTTGTTTTCTTCTCTGTCTTCACAAAGTGCGATCAGAGCGTCTGTGATGTCCCGGATACAGTTCTGCCAACACACAGTATGATGGAAAACATAAAGTGGTTACTGGTTAGGTCGAGAATAAGTTTGAAATTTTCAAGCAATAATTGGGATTCATATGTTCAGTTGGCAGTAATCATAGTTTTAGTACGACGCGTGTCTTCCAGTGGGTTGCTAATTCCTAATTAGAGTGCGTGCGAACGTTTTAACCACTCTGCACAAGAACAAAGGTCCTTCCCAGGGAACTTGTTTGTTATTTTTTGGCTACAGTTGCGCTCACAGCCACTTCTGTATGTGTGCAATGTCAGATTAGATAGTGGAAAGCAAAGTGGGACAAATCTAAAGAAAATTACACTGACAGACACGTCATCTGGGCTGTCCTGAAAAATATATAGTATTACAAATCACTGCGGTGGCATTATCTTGATATTTTTGTTCTCTGAAACATCACTTTTGCACGGAAAACCCATAGAAGTATTCCTTAGACTTGCCCAGACTTTAATACAATGGTTTAGATTTAGAATAAATTTAAAAAAAACATGTGGCGCTCAGACAAACAATCAAGATTTCATTATGCAAGGCTGCAAATTGAATGTAAATTCCCATCTGCATGTGTATTTTCCAGACTCTTATCACCTCTTACCTTATCAAATGTGTTGATGTGTTCCTCAATGCTCTGTTCCATGAATCCGTTCATTCTGTGAATGTGCTGGACCATCTTTCTCAGAGACGGACTCGGAAAGTAGCGAAACACGGGGAAGAAATCAGCCAGGTTCCCTGCTGCAAAGATCCTCAGGACCTCATTGTTGATGTGAACAATAGCGAGAAACTCCTTGTCATTGTAGTCATACCTTTTCCCAAAGCAGAGTGCACAGACAACATTTGCCACTGAGGCCACCAGGGGTACCACTGGATCAATACCCTTCATATCATTGGCCATTTCCCCTTTAGCAGATTGCTCCCGAATCACCTCCACCATCTCAGCAGCCTCAGCACATACATGTTCCTCCAGAAGGCAGGTGGCACCAGATCCCCTGGGCTCAGCCTGCGAGAAAGACCGCAGGGCATTCTTGCACAGCTTCTTATGGAGCAGCAATGCAGGTCCATATTTCTCACTGAAGGTCATACTGGTCCCATTGGCAACAGCAGAAAAGGTGAAAAGGTCGGGTCGCCCTGCAAAAGCGTCACCCTGCCGAACCAGCGCCTGCCTGATGGTGGTGTACCCACTCAGGACAACAACAGTCAAAGACCCCAAACGCAACTGCAGTAAAGAGATAAACAAATGACTGAATAAATACACAATGCTTGCTCTGTCCATCTACACATATCTCCCACAAAAAAATTTTTTTATACCTTGAACACATCACCATACTGGAGCCTCAGACGGGTTAGAGAGAGATGAATCTGGTCCCCCATCTGGAGCAAATTCCCAACAACGGGCCATGGTGCGGGTCCAGGAGGAGGAGGGTATTTGGAGTGGTCCAGCTGGGAGTCGTGCTGGAGGTGGAAGAAAAATCTGTTCTTTTTCCGGCCCCTGAGGGCCATCATAAGGAGGGCGAAAATGCACAAAGCAACAGTGACACTTGACAGAGAAGCACAGGGGTTCTCCTTGATGGGCAGAGTCCAAAACAGGTTGGGCCTCATGATGAAAGAATAAAACACTGAGAGAAAGAGAAAGAGAGGAAGAAGGGGTGAAAAGAAAGTATTTTACCTTTTGTTTGTTAGAGGGAAAAAGCGGTCCAGATTAAATTAGTCGGAATGAATAAACTGTGGTGGGCACTGAATGCGCTTAAAAATCAAAGACAAAATGAGAAAACTCACCACACAATGCCCAAGCAGACACCAAAAACACTCCACAGGCAGCAATTTGACGTCTGAATTTCGGGATCTTGTAAATGAGAGTATTTCACACAAGGTACAGGACGTCCCTCTCAGCAGCAGCAGCCGGGCCCCCTGCAGAGGGAGCTGCTGCCAACTCACAAAAAGAGAGAGAAGAGGGGCGCACATGCCCAGAACCTTGAGTCCGGCCCAGGCAGCCGGACTGACTTAGCTGGCTGGTGACTTCATCAGTCCATTTGACCACAGTCGGAAACCATACACGGCAGGGGCCCCTCCTCTCCAGTTCTTATTGAAAATAAACAAAGCTGCAGTGCACAGATTGTTAAAAGTTGTGAGATGTGTTTGAAACTGTAGAAACAGAAGAATGATGATAAAACAAACAGTATCTATTTTAAAGGAGTAAAACTGATTTTTCAGTTTTGCAGTGAATGTTGGTCCATTATTAGTTAAATAACACAAAATATCATAGCAAAAGTTCTGTCTACATTTAGTTCTGTAACTGGTTTTGGTATTTTAAAGGTCAGATCTGTTCAAGTAAATATTCACAAATCCCTAGCACGGTTTTAAGAACAGTGTCATTTCTATAATTTGTCACAAGGGAGCGCTGGCCATCTGTTTAGAATGACTTAATGCTACCTACAATTTTAGCTGTGGTTGTGACAAGAACCCTCCAAATCCTTGCTCTTTCCACCTTGTGGATGTATTAGAATAATAGGTCTAACTTCTAAACTTTTTAGCAGTGGCAATCAAACATCTCAGAAAGAAAGACGGATATGTTTGATGAATAGCTTGTGGATTTATCTACCGTCACAACAGTCACCTGATATCAACATAATAATTCAACACCTGAGAGTCTATTTCTCTTTTGTTCTATCACCTCATTTTTTATTTGTTGTTGTTTTGCTGCATTTACTAATTTATTAGATCTCATGTCTTTATCTCTCATTTTCACATTTTTTTTCCCTCAGTGTTCCCCAGTTCCCTCACTGTCTCTCCATCTTTCATTCCCTTCATTCCCTTTTCTTCCTCACTCTCCATCCAACCGCCAATTTAGTTCAAGCTCAACTGTGGGACATTGGGTGCTATCAGGCCAAGCGACAGCTCCTTTGACCTGGTGGTCCACATCCTCTCCAGGCTGCCTGTCCTGTCATTAGCTTTGGCAGACACGCACTGATTCTATGGAGCCAGACTAGATGGTAAAGTGTCTAGAAGTAGAATGCGTTGCTTATATTTTCGAACAAAGCTGAGAACACGGTTACAGATCTAACACACACAGCCCAAAACCCTTAGACAAGCATGTAGACAAGCTCAACATGTAGCTAGACTGATTATTATTGCATCTGTGACAAGGATAGTTAGTGCATGTGTTGATCACCTTAATTACCCCAATGAAGCACATAAACCGTCATGGACAAACAAAATCTGGATGTCTTAAAATTCTCAGCACTTTGAACCTCAGTAGATAACAGTTTCAAGTTAAGAGGTGGATGAATTAGTATGGGAAGATGGTTTTCACTGTTTTGAGACCAGCTCTACTGATCTTTTTATTGTTTAACAAGGGTTAATTACAGAGGTTATGTTGTCCCAGGGGATAATTCTCAAAAGGACGTGTGTGTGTGTGTTTCCGGACAGATCAAAATCGGTGCACCAGACAAAGTTATGTGATCGCATTGTTCCTGGGAGACAGTGAAGCAGCAGGACATCCCTTATCAAAGCTAACATCTTCCCAATTATGGTTGCTGCCTTGTAGATGGTCCTGGCAGGCTGTACTGATTCAGAGACCACGAGTAATACATGGTTATCACTTCAAACCTGACAAAGATTTCAGGCTTGACTGATGCAACTTGAGGTAGCACCTGTTTGAATTGTAAAAATCATCTTTATTATGATGAAAGCATTTTATTGGAGTTGATATTTTTTAAATATATAATCTGTCAATAACAATACAAATTGTCCTGTACAGAACCAAGAGTCTGAAAAAAATACATCTTAAATGTAGTAGGGTAAAAAGAACGCCCACTTGTACTTACTGTAAGTGAGGACCTACCTAAAAAGATGAGAAAACCCTCAGTTGGCTACCTTTTGTTCTAGCCTGTTCAGCGCCCTGGGTGAACTTCAGTAATGCCAGCCCTCACAATCTGTATAGCAACAGGCTAACATAGTTCTCCTAGCCATCCTGTTTCATCCAGTATCCTCACTATCACACTCATAAATAGGTGGCAGCAGCATACCTTTATCATTTGAACATTTTTCCTTCTTTTCTTTTTTTTCTAAACTGGTCCCCATGGCGACTTTGACCTCTTCTTCTCCATGGTGTTCTCAGTGAGAATCACTACATTACCCATCAGTCAATAGCCAGAACTATAACAATTCACGTTGATGATGTACACGCTGCTTTTGTAGTAACTGCATCATTAAACACAAACCAGAACATTCTGGCTGTGAAATGATGGGTCTATGCTAACAGTAGAAGACAGTAGGGGCCCCCTTTGACGGATTTCGCAAATTGTGACTGGGTGATAACACATATGTGTGTTATATTATGTGACGTTATAAGGCTGCCTAGCCCCTCCAGAATCCAGGACAACAACGAGTTATTTATGTTTCCAGTTTGATTATTACACATAGAATGCACATTAAAGTGTTTAACGGTAAATATTTTGTTCGCCAAACATTTAAAATGTTTGCCTTACTGTGATAATTGCCTGCTGAGGAGCGCACGCCTGCCAGCTTCGCGGGGCACGTGGAGTAATGCCTGGATTATGCTTCCGCGTAGTGATCACGCAATGGTCACGCAATGGCCACGCAGTTGCTTGGACGCAGTCGTGAGACCGTGATGGTTCTGCGTGGGGTTTACGTGTCGAAATGCAATTCAATGCCACACCGGTAGAGGGCGCTATGATTTTTTGTGACCGACCGACCGAGACTCTTGTGACGTATCTCGCCTCGTATAGTTATTTACCTTCCGGCTTTTGTCGTAGTCACAGTGAACGATGGACACCGAGACAGAGAGACTGGCGTTGGAGCTCCAAATTATTCAAGCAGTGTTTATGAGTGGAAATCGGAAAAGCGGTCTCCAGCGGATGTAGTTAGCGGACCAATCACAGCCAATGCCGCTGTGTTGCTGCTACGTTGCTGTTGCGTCGCCTCGACGCACGTCGAGGATTTTTGGGAGGTGCACGTCTGGCCCTTGCGTAGGACGTACGGGGGTCCGCAAGGACGTAATAGGTCCGTACGCCCCCTCGCGCTGTGTCAACGCGGAAGCATAACTTGGGCTTAAAGCAGGATTGGTTCCGTTTGAAGAAGGGTTAAGCCCAAGTTATGCTTCCGCATTGACACAGCGCGAGGGGGCGTACGGACCTATTACGTCCTTGCGGACCCCCGTACGTCCTACGCAAGAGCCAGACGTGCACCTCCCAAAAATCCTCGACGCGCGTCGAGGCGACGCAACAGCAACGCAGCAGCAACGCAGCGGCATTGGCTGTGATTGGTCCGCTAACTACATCCGCTGGGTGGCCGCTGCGTGGCCATTGTGTGACCATTGCGTGATCACTACGCGGAAGCATAATCCAGGCATTAGCGCGTTACCTCCCGGTACGTGATTCTGTTTTCTAACGCCGAGAACTGCAGGTATGTGAAGAAGCTCGGTGGTCCGCTGAGGGTGAGAGGAGGCAGATGGCGGCGGCAACATGCCGGTGACCGGAATGGGAATTCGCCATCACTCACAGGTTAACAAACTTTTTACACCCAAGAGATGCTTTACAGTCATATAGTTTGTATTTGCATTCAAAAACACTGAATTGTTAATGAAACATAATGACTGTAGGCTACTGTTGTGTGATATGTTTGTCCTGTGATAGGCTACAATAAATGTTAAAATATGCTGCTGCAAAAGTCTGTATATGTAAAGTCCAATGTTCTTAATTGTCCATTAACAAATTATGCAAAACTTTGTACAAATGAGCCATACATGATCAAAGTTTCATTTTTTATCAAATGTGATGAAGCACACCTCTGATAGCACCTTTCTGGACTGCTCATTGCTGTCCGTGATCTTTTCGGCCCAACTGATGCCCAGTCCACTGTTCAGAGCCAAGCCCGACTTTGTGGTGCCAGTTGTGACCCTTGACCATGAGGCGTTACGCTGCTGACAATGCCAGTGATAGTCTCTGTTCACTCACGGGTGGGGAAGGCAGCTTATGCACAGGGTCACGTGATAACAACTGTTCTGGCTCAGTGATCCAGATATTCACTTTTCACCAGTGTTCAAACATACTTTACATGACATAATAACCATGAGTCGCAGTCTGATAACAGATACAGCCATCAGGGTCTGAACCAAGACCACAGATCACAACATCTAGAGGGATCAAGGCCCTGCTCATTCCAATCCCAGAACCATCAGTTGTTTACATTAAGGTAATAACTCAAGCAGGTAACGGTCAAAGCAATCAAGGCATTTTGTCTAAATACGCATACACAGAGTTCCACAAAGATTCGCAAAGACTATAGGCCAAAGCTCTCAGAGGATCTTTTGAGGTGTTTTACAGCAGAACAGTGACGACAAATAGAAAAAAGTGAAAAACAGGAAATATATGTAGTTTTTATATCATCCAAACATGCCTCATACATCCTGATGGGAGAAAACATTCTTACTGGTCAGACTGTGAGTTTAAACATCTGGTCTGTACTGGAGCAAATCCAGAGCCTGCTGATAACAGGTTCAGTTGCCTTTAATAAGGCACTGTGTACCAGTCATGTCATAATTTTAAAAGTATTCATGGTTTGTGTCAAATTATTTTTGATCTGCTTGTCATTAGAGGAGAAAGGAGATGTGGTTTCAATCAGATAAAATATTATGGGAGTCCTTTTTACTGGTCCTTCAGAGGATACAGTAATCACCTGGGAGAGCATGCCAGTGGATCTGACTATATGACTGATATAGACTCCCGCTAAATATCACGGAGTCTGCTCTTATTTTAATCAGGCCGAGGAGAGCTGATAATAACTGTCTTTAATCTGCTTTTAGAAAATAAGCAGGGGATATTCAAAGGAAAAATGTAGTCAAAGAATCTGTTTCTGTGTTTTATTCTTTTCTAATTCTCCTCTGGTGTCTTAGCTGTTTATCAGTAATGATTGGCATGAGTCATGCAGCAGCAGAAAAATCCCTGTGTATAACCCCACCACAGGGGAGCTGCTGTGTGAAGTGGAAGAGGCTGAATCATGTATTATCTGTTTATTCAGCTAAATAAATAGAACTGACTTGATTTTGGTGACCACCTCATCAACTCGAACATCTGATAGGAAGATGTGGACAAGACAGTAAGGAGTGCCGGAGCTGCCTTCCAAATAGGATCACCCTGGCGATCCATGGACACCTCAGACTGAGGTTGTCTACTTAACAGACTTGCTGACTTGGTTGAGATTTCCTACTGGCAGTGAGAAACACACTCATACATGCAATAAATCTTCAGTTTAAATTATTGTTCCTCAAGACAATGAAGCAATGGTACGTACACACGTATTACTGTTTATCTTTAGACACTAGAAGCTCTGGACTCTGGCAAAGTGTTTCTCGTGACATACTTTGTAGATCTGATGGCCACAATAAAAACCTTAAGATATTACGGCGGCTGGGCAGACAAGATTCATGGCAAAACTATCCCTGTAGGTGAAATGGCATCTTTTTACAATTGGTTAGCAACAACTGAGTGTTAGTTCAGGCATGCCTTGGACATATGGACAAAACCCTTGAATTCAGACTTATGTAGCTGTAAAATAAAAAAGACTAATCTAAGACTCTGTTAAAGACGGTGATTTGTAGTGACTCTGTTCAACTCTGTGTTCAGGCTGGGTTTCACCTAGGAGTGGTGAACATGGTGCCAGGTTATGGTCAGACAGCAGGCTGTGCTATTTCCCACCACATAGATGTAGACAAAGTAGCCTTTGCTGGATCAACGGCTGTTAGTAATTTTGAACAGAATATCATTTCCTCTCCTTTGCCACTATTAATATTAAATCTTTCACTGTACCGTATAATGTATCTCACATTCTTGTCATCAGTTGTCAGACCTATCCAGAAGGCTGCAGGTAAAAGCAGCTTGAAAACAGTTGCACTGGAACTCGTCGGGGAAAAAAAACTAAGTATTGTCTTTGCAGACTGTGACTGTGAGTACTTTTGTTTACTGGAATACTTTACAGTAATTTCTTAAAATCTAATGTGTGTATATTTTGTGTATATGTATATCAGGACGCATTTGTGATTCTTACTTACACCTGCATCATTGAGCCTTGGCTGTCTATGAAGCCTGTCGCCATTTCATCTCTTTTGCTTCCTTTGACAACTTCTAATAGATATTGACCACTGCAAACCAGAAGCACCCCATAAGAGCTGCAGTTTGGAAATGCTTTGACCCAATCCTCTAGCTGTCATTATTTGCCCCTTGTCAAAGTCACTCAAATCCCTAATCCTTGTTCTGTCGATTGCAAATCCCACCCACTGGTCATAATGTCATGGCTAATCGGTCTATTACTTCATACAACTTCATATTTGGTCCCTCTCCTCATTTAGAAAGTGTGACAGGGCACTAATGGGAAACAGAGATTATGCCTTACAACCTTTCTATTTCTGGTTTAGCTGCAGCATTTTATACTCTGTCTATGTCTGTCTTGCAGTAGAGTATGTGGTGGAACAGGCCCATAATAGTCTGTTTTTCAACTAGGGCCAGTGCTGTCTGGCTGGATCCAGGGTATTTGTGGAAGAACCAGTCTATGAGGGCCAAATCCAAACCCACTCCTACCAGGGGTCGATCAGGGACCACAGGTATTTCTTTTTTTGACCTCCGATACACCGATAGCAGGGACTTTTCATCCAACCCATCGTCTTCTCAAATGTCACAAGATGAATTGTGCATCGCCAAAGAGGAGGTACTCCCAACCACCAATAGTGGTCTGTGTCTTTATTCCGCCGCTGACTTTTATCCTGATGCAATTTCTTTAACACTGCCAACACTTTCCCCTTCTTTACCCTCTCAGATTTTCAGTCCAGTGCAGCAGATCATGCTTTTCAGTAGCGTCACAGAAGTCATCCGAAGAGCCATCGCCACACACTATGGCCCTTACAGCCTCCTCCATGGTCTGGTATGGATCAAAAACGTCTGCACAGACAGTCTGAATACAAAGTAGTAAATGATCAAATAATTACTTAACAACCATTTATTCTTATGTAATGTGGTGAATAAATTTGCTTTTTTTCTAGGGTGAATTGCTATAATGCCATGACTACTCAGTGTCCATTTGGTGGATTCAAGATGTCTGGGAATGGGAGGGAAATGTGAGTGATACTATTATATATTTCTCTACATGAAGTATGTGCAGGTCTGCTGGTTTGCCTACATTTCAGTGTTTTTTTGTTTTATTTCAGGAGGAATATGGTCTTCAGGAGTACACAGAGGTTAAGGCAATCACCATCAAAATCTCACAGAAGAACTCATGATGCTGACTTTTTCTTCTCTGCAACCCCGTAGCATATGGCACCTTAACGTTTATAAGGCACCATCAATTCTCTGTTACTTCATTAACATTTGTTGTTGTCATGTCTGCTGGGAATGTCCACATTTTCATAATATCTTGACAATGGTATTCCCCTTCCTCTGAATATCAGTATGATAATGTCAGTGTTTCTCTGGTGACAGTTTAGTGGACACTGTGTAGTGGCATCTTTTAGGTGTTTAGTAGCTTAGAGAGCATGTTTCTGTTGAAAAATCACAATTTAAACAGCACTTTGTCAGAAAATCTGATATTTTAATGGACTCTATACAAAAAAAGACAGTTTACAAACTGTTTACATGGATTTCCAAATGAAATCAATAAGAGCGCTGACATATACTGATAGCCAGTAAACCTTACGCTGATTTCAATGCTGTAAATATGATCAAGCTCACTAATGCATGTGTACTATATGTGCCATAGTTTCTACTGACAAGTCTGACTGCAGTAATAAGAGATTACTTAATATTATTATTGATTATTTAATTACCATGTTTAAGAGATACATTTGAATGCTTTTCACTGAAATAAAGTGACTATGAACAAATTAGTGAAGTATTTAGTTTGTTTATTTAAATACATCTAACCAAAATAAAAGTCTGTTATTATTCCAGTGACCTATCCACTGCAATATGTCTGCTGTTTGTGATGACCTATTTGTATTGTCTGGGTTTGGGGTCCACCTCTATTATTACCTATGAGGTGGACCCTGACCTCTGCCTCTGCCTCTGCCAGGCCCAGGTTGAGGCCCCCTGGCATTTACAGGCGGCCCTACTCTTGGCCCTGGAGCACGAGTCACTGGCCCTCTTGGGTTCAGGGCAGCCAGCGACACCTCCTTTTGCAGGTTAACCCCTTTCCCTGCAGAACCAGGCTTTGTCTTGGTAGACTTGTTTCCTTTCTCAACTATGACATCTGAGAAGACAGATGGAGAACAAAAAAAAAACAATTTGAGGACAACTGGGTGCAAATTAACATGTGCAATAAAGGAATATGTGAGCGTACCAGGTGGGGGAAGCTCTTCCTCAGTGGGAGGTGGTATTAGAGATTTGTCCGGCAGCAGGTCCTCCAAGTCTTTCATCACTTGATTAGTGCTGTCCTTGTTGTTCCTGCGGTTCTTCTCCTCGTCTCGAGCCTGAAGTGTCGACCATTAAAGCAGAGACTCATTCATTTGATTGAATCTCAAACAAAAGGCAATTTTAAAAAAGGGAAAACAAGACACTAACCAGTTGCATCTTCTTTTTAAGATCCACGTTTGCTTGTTGGTATCCCTTTGACACTGAGTTTAGGTAGTAAAGCGCCAACCTGTCACACAGAGTAAATCTAATACTGTAGCTAAAAGTCAATGTAAAAAGAACATCTCAAATGTAAGGCAGACTTGTTCTTTACATCTTAAGATTTGATTTTCAACAGTTAACATACATTGGTATTTAGTACTCAATATGTGTATATTTTATGATGCTAAGCCAAAAAAGAGTGAATGTGGTGCCCCCTATGTTATTGTAGTATGAGACAGAAACACATACCATTGCCACACTAACCATATTTATTTAGATATGAGACGCAAAAGCTAAAGTCATAATTACAAATGCACTCTTTAACATACACAAAATTAACAAAGCACACAGTATTTCACTTGATATTTAAATTATACTTACACCATGAGGAGGACAGCAGGCATGATGAGTCCAGGGTTGGTGGCATATGAAAAAATGTTCGAAATAAAATCAGGCAGGTCCTGTTCTATGGTCTCCATAACCACGTCGTACATCTTCTCCTGACCACTGTGGGAAACATGGATCAAAAAGTATAAGTGAAAATCAAGACCTGCTGGTTTAATTTCATAACCATCTGTTCAAAAGCTGTTGAGAACAACCAAATGTAATATTAACTGATATTTCATCTTCACGAGATGCCATTCTCAGCTCTGCCATCTGTCTCTCCCACTGACCTGAATGGCCCGCAGTCAAAGGACGGGGCCAGGGTCATGATGGTGTAGACGACGGGCAACAGGCTGAGAAAAAGCACGAGAAGCAGCAGGCCCATGTAGAAGTTGTTGGATCGTGAGGCCTTGAAAACTCGCTCATGAGGAACATTACAGCACATCACTGCCCAGCACTGATAGTACATCGAGGACAGGAGGCGCAACACGTTCAAACCCACCAGACCTGGAGCATAAAACGCTCCCATCCTGACGAAAGCAGCAGATTTAGGAATATTATTTCAAAATGACTCTATAATCTACTTTAAATAATCTATATAAATGTACTGAGTATTCTAATTAAGTACTTAACATGATTATCTGACAAATAACATAACCATTCACCACATGACAGAATCCCCGAATATGAGACGGAAAAGAAAATCAACCACAGACATGTGCAATTTACCATATCATCCCTTGATTGAAGACCAGCCCTAGCACATTTCCACTGATATCAAACTCTCCATATGATGGCTGGAAGGAACACAACAACATGGTCAGGATGTTCACCTGAATTAATAAAGAGCAGGTCAATTCACTTTGCATTTGTTGTTATCTTTGTATTGCTCTCTCTCTCTCAGTAATTAAGCTCTCACTGACGTGTCTTGTTTCTCTCAGTGTTTGGGATCACCTGTCTTGCCAGATGTCGTTGTATGGTGTCAGGTTGACTTGGATCCAGAAGAAACAGACACTGACTCACACAGTGTTCAATAATCGCTGAATGACATGAAAGCTATACATTGGTATAGAAACTAATGCACCCAATTGAAATTCTCATCAGTATATAGAATATGATTTACAGCACAAGACACAAGTGCGTTTTGTTGGATAGGTAAAAAAAAAAATCACCTCTTTATTATTTTGAGGCATGTAATAGACATGCAGACACTGTGACACACGAGCAGTGAGTACTCACAAATCCAGCCTCCAGGTCCCAGCACCAGCAGTAGTTGAGGAAGCGGACGATGACAGCTCGCAGAAAATCCCCAATGAGGATGGTCAAATAAGTCACCTGCACGTCTGACACGATTAGCTTCACAAATTCCTGCACAGAAGAGAATACCACAAAAATCAGACATTTGGTTTCTTCGCTTGATTTATTGGGGTAGTTGTTTTCCACACCCACAATTCAACAACAATGTACTGCACTACGCCACAACTGACTCTTCCCACTCCCGTCTCCCAGCAGGGTCCTCTGATGACGTCGGCTGGGTGCACATTTTGAGGAGGCACATCTGTCGTGTTGAAGTGGAGGCTGTAGTTGGCATAGTACTGGTCGTAAGCCAATTCAGTGGCATTCTTGATTGACTTCTCTCTCTCCAGCTAAAGAAAGGAAAATACAGCAAAGTACAATTGAGTAGCTTAGATTAAACAACAAGATACGACAGGCTGTGTTTCAAGTTTTAGAAGAGCAGGGAAGTTCATTGTGTTATCTTTGGACTGCTACCAAGCTGCTCCGTGTTACCTATCCTGGTGCTAAACTAAGTCAACGTACCAACTGAACTCTTGAAACGGCTTGGAGTGGCTAGACTCTCTATCTATCGAAAAGGTAACAAAATACCGTTGCCAGCACATTGTTTAATGAAAGTAAAAACACTAATTAGATTTAGGTCGGCTGCTTTGGGCCTTCTGTGAGTGTAAATGTATAGTGAGGGTTAATGTGCAAGTTAAGTTGACCTGGTGTACAGCTCTATAACACATCAGAGCAAATGCAGCAAAGATCTGTGTCTGACTCTCAGTCCAGGCAAAAAAGCAAACGATTGCAAAAGTAAAAGTGGAAACAAATACAACTTATTTAAGCACAACTGCACCATACAATCTCAGCAACAGTAACAAACACAAGGCACATTTGTTATACCTTGGCAGTGACTTCGTCAAAGAGAGCAAACAGGAAGGTGTAAAGGTTTCCTAGAAAGAGGGCAAATATCCGTCCGAGCTGCCACTTGAGGGCAATGCGAGGATGATAATCTTCCAGCTCTGCGATGGCTTCAAACAGAGGAGGACACACCAGTCCCAGCAGAGACATCACAAACTCCACCTGGTACAGTGTATGAGACCGTGGAATTACTTTTTCCAGTTTTCACATGTGTGCTATGTTGTCTAGAAACTCAACTGGTAATGTGATAGAAAAGGTTCAGTGTAAACCTGCCTCGTTCCTTTCAAGCCACGAGAGTTCGCTCGAATCCATCTCAGCAAACTCCTGAGAACGTTTCACTACATAGTAGATGAGATACCCACTGCCTGCCAGACAGCACAAGATCATAAAGTTCGCAAGTACCCTGAGGAAACGTCTGAGATGGATGTTCTCGTCTTTCTGGTTCTCCTGTTCATCCACAATGGATTCCTGCAGTACAGGTGAAAATACACAAAGAAAGATATCTCCACCAGCATATAGGGCAGTTTTCGTACTGCAAATTGCTGCTTCAATATTATTTTCAGTATTCCAATATTTAACTTCTTATAGCTGGACCAACAGCTTCATAATGATTTCCAAATGCAAACGTACACACACACACACCGACTGACCTTGAAGCTGGTGGTAATGGAGGCGAATTTATTGTCTGCAGTCTCAGGGTTTCCTATCAGGTAGTCCCAGCTAGTAAACATCTTCCAGCTGAAGGTGAAGTCTCCTTCATCTGCACCGTCTCCTCCTTCATTTGAGTTGCGAGCCATCCTGAAAAGGCAACAGATAGAGTTCAAAATGTGCACAAATCAAACATCCTATATGAACAGTGTAAATCTATTTGCATGTATATGCATGTCTTGCCTACGTTCTAATGACAACCATCAGGCTGTATCCAAAAATCCCGACACCGACAAGCAGGTATGACAGAGGGAGCCTGAATTTCAGCACCCCGATTGTTCGTTCACAGTTGTAGAATCCGTAGAACAAAATGGAGTACTGAAGGTATCCCTGTTGGCATAGTAGAGAGGAGGGTCCCTTAAGGTATAGCAATTTACTGACGCAAATGTGATGAAGTTATTCACTTAAACTAACATGAAGTGAATGAAAGTGGTTATTTGTACTACTAAGCCAAGCTCTTTGAATCTACAATGACCAGTCACAACATTAAAACCACCTGCCTAATACTAATTAGGTCTCCCTTGTCTAAAACTGTTCTGGCACATATGGGAATGGACACAGGCCTTCAGGCCTGTCTGTCACCAGGATGTTGGTTGTAGTAGCCTTTGGGTCCTATGGGTTGATGGAAGAGGCCTCTGTGGATTGGGCTTCTTCCTGCATATCCCAGAGATACTAATTCACTTTTTGGGTTTGAGGAGTTTGGAGGCCAGGTCAACAGCTTTGTGCTATTTTTCATGCTTTTTTTTTTTTTTTTTTTTTTTTTTGGCTTTTTTAGCTTTTGCTGAGGAGTTTTTGTGATCCCTGCTGGGGATTGTTAGAGAATAATTTCTCTTGCCTATGGATAGATCAGCCATCCACAGTTATTCTCATATGTTGAGATTGAGGGAGGATAAATGGATAAATGAAGCTAAGATCCTCACACCAAAGTCAAGGAGCACTGAAAGGTCCATGGCTGTATCCTGTTCCTCTCGGGGCACTGTTTTCCTGGGAATGGAGCCATATGGAAGACCCATGAGGACCTAAAAACACAGAGGAGGGATGGAGGTGAGATAGGTGAGAACTGAACATGTGTACAGTGTGCGACTTCAGGTATCACCTGCTGGCATGTATAATTAAAAAGGCTGTACCTCAGGCAGCACCACCAGACCGAACATCAATCCAAACAGGACCAGATTCAGACCATACATCCACCTCAGAAATATAAAGTAGGAGGCCACAGATGATCCGAAGTGACCTATGATTAGAAAACTTGACTTAGAAATATGGAAACAACTCAATAGAAATATTGCCTCTGTGATTATATTTCAACTCATATCATTGTGGCACCAACTTTCTACATCCTTTATCTTCCTCTCCCAGGGTATGCAGGCTGTTTTGAAGTTCTCAAAGTCACGTTTAAACTTGATAAGTTTCTGGTGGGTGAAAGATTGGAAATGGTTATTTCAACATTGTTATCCACACTGAATAAGAGCAACATCAACACATTTGCAAGATGAATCGATTACCTTGGTCATCATGACTTTGTAAGCATATAGCTTTCTGCCTTTTCCCTTCCCAAGAGCCCCCTCAAACTTTTCAACAAACTCCTGAGACTCCCTGTTTGACCAATCAGAGAAAACATCTAGCAGTGACAGAAAACACAACACAACACCAAGCTGAAAATGACAACTTGGCCAACCATTGAATTTTTTAGTTAGAGTGAACAGCTCAAACGACAGCTTTGGGATGATTTACTGATTGATAGTACACTGCATATGTTAAGAGCATTGGCAGGAAGACTTGGCAAGCAGGAGCTCAGTCAGCCACAACAACATGCATTAAACAGTGTGAAGCTCATGAAAAAGTCAGCTCACCTATCGTGTTCCCTTCCCACGTGCAGATACACTGATCTTTACATCGAGAAACACACTATCCTCTCCTACACACTTACACAAACACACTAGCTCGCAAATATGGCCCAGCTCTGGCACAGCAGCCAGAGCTGCTTACATTCTTCTCAGCTTGAAAGGAAGATGTTCAAAAAGGTGAACTACTGCCAGCCTCTGTGAGTTCTCCTGAGATTGATCATGTCTATCACTGTGTGTGGAGAGTTTGCATAAAAGAGCAAAACAAAGCCATTGCAAGTGTCCAAACAGCTGCTTGGAACTGATCACTTTTACAGGCTTTTGTGAATCTGTGTTGAGCTTTTGCATCTCTTATCTTCATGACAGAACAGGAAACATACTCAGTGTTTGTCCAGATTAGTTCTGGCTGTGTGTAGAGCAGCAGAGAGAAGTACCAAACGGCTAAATTAGCAGTGAGCAAGTTTTAATAACACATGAGAAACATCACATGCACAATGACATGAGTGATGGTAGGCATTAAAGAAAACACTCATAAAACAAACAGAATAAAAGTCAAATAGATTCATGAAAGATGAAGAAATCGATGCATCACAAAATACAGAAGTTACAGTGTTCACGAGCAAGCAGGCAGAGGATGTGCGCTAGAGTCAGCCACTGTTTTGTTTTTATTTTTACTTGAGCACAACGAGCCTCCTCTTCATGCGCCAGGGTTGGTTCCTTAATGTACCCATCAGCTTCTTCTTTTCCTCTACCGCTTCCTTCAGGGCTGCAATCTCTCCCTCCGACAGTGAATCTTCGTCAGAGGAAGAGGAAGAAGAGGAGCTGCCAATGGGAAACAGCTGTCACTTGCCGTGCTACAGGAGCCTGAATTAAACATCAGGCAGTCACATTTGTACATGAGTATGATATCAGTTATCACTATGTAATTTCAAAATGCATATTATAAAAATGTTAAAGAAGTTATGCTGGTGTTAGCCTTATGTGTGTTAAGAACTATGACCACCATCATGTCATTTTTTAAATTTATCTTATGACCATAATACTACAAAACTAATGACATTCCAGTCAGTCGAAGCCAAGGTATAGGCAATAAACACGAGCCCCATTTGAAGGCAGCATAAGAATTGTGTTTTTGTTAGCTTGGAATGACACCTTCATATCTTCACAGCGTTTTTAGAGGCAACAGTAGATTATCTGAGATGTTTGGAAGATTAAGATAAGTGGTTTCAGCTCAGTACAAACTGCACCCTTGCCACTAGATGGCGCTAAATCCCACACACTGGACCTTTAAAATGAATGATAATGTGGCTTTATTGCTACTGCATGAAAATAAACACATGTTTTCTAACAGGCTTTGACATATTAACCTAAAAGGTGATGATACATTGCAAGACTACTTTGATTTGCTAAAGGAAGGCACTTTTTTCATCTTTTGTGAGGCACTCTGTCAAAAGGTTTTGAGTTCTATACAACTTATTCAAGCATGTTTCCGTGTTGAGGTAAATTCTCCTGAGTTAAAAACAGCCTTGTCACTGTACAGTTGGACCTGGTTGGCTAACTTGCGGCCACTGAGGTCAGACTATGAACAGCCGACTCTCCAAATGAAACAGTAGGAAGATGTTTTGTCTGAGGACGATCTGTTCCACTGTCTTCGTGTTATGGCAGCAGTAAATAATGGATGAGCACATGAGCTTACACCATCCATCACAGCGGCAAACATCAGTGTTTACACCACAACTGGAAATTCTCACACAAAACTGTAAATATATGCCATATATTCAGGGAATGTTGTGTTGCAATGACACTGATATAATTTACACTCATAATTTTTTTCCATCCCTCTAAATATATGCCACATACAGTAGCTTCATAGCACCAGTCTGCCAGGAGTCTGCCAGGGTGGGTGTGTGGAGCATGCAGGTAGGTGAGAGACATCTCTTAGAGAATACTACACCTGCTCAACTTCCCATTCTTCTTTTTCTTGTCCTTCTCACCACCTTTATTCTCCCCAGCCTTCCCTTTTACATTCCCCCTCTTCTCCTTATTCTGCGCCTCTTTCTCCTTTTTGGACTCCGTTCTGCCTCCTCTTTTCTTCTTTTTGTCTTCTTCTTCACTCTCCTCATCGCTCTCCGCCTTAGCTGCTCTCCTCCTGGAGGCTTTCGATCCTTTGCTTCTCACACTTTTTTTGTCTTCCTCATCGTCTTCGTCGCCGTCCTGGGCCCTGGCCTTCTTCTTTCGCCCCCTTTTCCTTGGAGCCTCGTCCTCATCATCTTCCTCATCATCATCATCGCTGACCCGCTTGACTTTCCGTTGGGGTTTGGCTCTTCTGTTTCTTCTCCTCCTGGCCTCATCTGAAGAGTATGTATCAATTATGGATATTTTTAGACAAATAGATAAAATTCACACCCAGTGACAATAAATGTGAATTATTTGCTCACAACAAATACAAATACTAAAAGAGGAATTGTACAATTTTAAATTATATATAATCTTAAATAAAACAGACAGCAAAATAGCAAACCAACATTTTTCCGGGAAACTCACCTTCACTTCCGCTGTCTATCACAGCATCAACCTCTATTCCAACTGAAACATATAAATGAAAAACACCCAAAAACAAACTGTTATTAGAGAGTTGAAATACATAGTACAGTGACTTTTAGTGTGTCTATAAATACATATATATAAATAACAAAAAAAAACATAATAACATAAGACAGTTCTTCTCACCTTCTTCCATCTTAATTACAGCATCACTTTTCCTCTTTGGAGGCATCTTTGTGAGTTATTTGTTCACTCTTTTAATCCAGGTAGTCCTTTTCTGCTCAACTCAGACTGCTTCATCTCTGTCCATGAGTTGCGTCAGTGCAGGCAACAACTGATACACCTTGAAGTTACGGTCTTGAAAAGTCTGTATACATGACCACACACACACACACACACACACACGTACACACAGGAACAGGTGTGCCTATGTTTTGGCTGTTCAAAGACCGGGCTCCTTGACGACCGTCGAAGACACGTAGTCCATTAGATGATAATCAGGAGCCCGGGGGGAGACACAGAATCTCCCACACAATGGACATGTCAATCAAAATGCTAATTGAGGGTATCCTGGAGAAACAAGAGAATGCATACATTCACATGTGTTAGCAGCCTGCATCATTTTAATAACTCAGTGTACAGGGAAACTTCTTTGATACCAAAAACTGATGGATTGCTGCTGTTCATATTTGACCCAGTAAGAGGTTACAAGAGCAGAAGCAGAAATAAAAGTTAGACCACATCAAAACCTGACTGTAAAGTTAAACAACTCACTGCATTTAATAATGTAAAAACTGCAATGTTGAAATACTTTACAACTGTTATTGTCGCTTAGTCTTTACAACTTCAAGTTAAGGTCTTTTTTAAAGAATAAATTGAACTAATATGAGTCAGCAGTCTTTGAGTCAAAATTAAGCATTAAAAGTTCGTATTGAATGCACCTGTGTTATCATCTTTCTACTAAGCTCAACAAGGAAACTGTCCAGACAATATAACTATGGAAAACTATCACTTGATTTGACCAACAATGCTGAAGAGTGCTGAAGCCTGAACTAAACATGGGTATCCATTAGACACTGAACATTAGAAATGTAAGCATATACCTTCAAGGAGTTTATGATAGAACATAGGTATAAAAAAAAAAAAAAAAAAAATTTAAATTTAATGGCTGAGAGTTTAAAGTATATATTGAAGTATCCACATCATGTGCTACATCCTCTAAGCTGCAGCTGCTACTGGTGTAATTACTGTCAAATGTCAGATGTGACCTTTTGAAAAATGCAGGAGGAAACAGGAGACGCTGAACCGCTATACAGCTAACAGAGAGCAACACACTTCCGGAGGTTTTAATAATGCTGGCTTGGAGTGTTGTGCCTGAAAGACAAGCTAAGCCTTCTGGGTCGAAGCCTCCTTGATCCTCCTCCTAACTGTCCGCTCCACTTTCTGAAACTATTCATTACTCCCCTTCATCAGTCTTCATCCTTTTTTCTCACTATAATGTACTTAGGTTCAGACAAGGCCTAGATGCATATATATTCTCCAGATCCATTAACTAAAAAGGGTTTCTACTAGTTCACACTGAGGCTCAGTGCCAATCTTTGCTCTCAAAGGTAAAATTGAACCCCAATCCAAGCGGTCAAATCAGTGCTGGTAGCGCAGCGATGTCTCTTCCATTCATTAATGTTGGTGATAAGAGATGCCAATCACAGAACAAAGGAGATATCCGGTAATGTGGAACCCGTCATGGCTCAGTTTTCTGACACACTGTTCCAGCATTGAGGGAGACTGGGATGGAGCCAAAACACTACTCCAGTTGGGAGATGAAACAGGGGGCATTGAGAAGCTGATCTTACCTTAATGAATAAAGATGGAGGTAGATTACGACTCCAGAGTCTCCCGTGTAAAGAAACATTACTTATCAAAGTCACCTCGGTCTTACTAAATAATGTGATTGGCAATCTTTGGCTCCCGATGAAAGAAAAACCATTTTCTGGATCTCAAATAACTGCAGAATTAATACTTAATGCTCACCTGCCATGAATTGATTATGAGCACCAGTGAAAGTGGATTTGACAGACTGTAATTTAATGTCAATGACATTATGAGCACGTTGAGTTGTTTTTGTGAATGATTTAGATTTAGATCTTAAATTTCAGCTGAATCTGCTCAAGAATTTCAATGGCTGGGCGTGTATGTATAGACTTACATGTTGATGAGGTTTAACTAATGACACAACACTCTTAAGTTTAGGTTTGACTGACAGGAGTGTCTCAGTGTCCGGAGCACGATTAGTTGTTGAGAGATTTGATAGGGCCATGCAGTTATCAGATGATACGAGTCAGACTCTGCCATATGATAAGGGTCAAATCTAATTTTTTTTAATCATATTTTTGGCACAGATTAGATTATTTCCTTATGAATCCTAAAAAATAATAATAACCATAATATGTTTTTGTGTTTTTAACCTAACCCGGTTGGTTATATCCGCATTTTAAGAGAAAAAAAAAAAAGTTTTAAGCTGATTGTGCTTATCTAGCAAGAGTTGAGTGAGAGATCCATTTAGGCCTTGCAAACTGGGGTAAATGGCCTCCTTGTCTAATGAATTGTTTAATACTTTGGCCCAGTGACAAATCTAAGGAAGACTGCACTCAGTTGTCACTGTGGTTTAAAATAGCACTATTTTCAATAGTACTTAACAATTTTTTTAAGATATTGAAAGACTAAAAGATCAAAATCTTTTTCAAAACTTGACATATAAATAAATGTTGATGTGATATAAAAACATTAGGACAAGCACAATGAATAAGGAGACTCTTATAACCTGTAAAGATTAAGAGTGAGCTGCACTGTTGATTGCCTTTGTGTGGCCCAAATGTCCCCTGTTTTGTATGCTACATGCACTGAAAACATTCAGCATATTCTAACTGCAACAATTTACAATTTTCTGCAGACTCAGTAGACTAATTTATTGATTAATGGTTTCAAATGAACATTGCATGAGAACTGTAATGCAACAGTACAATAAATTAAAACTCTGCTCCTGGGAACATTTATTTGGTAAACAAAGGAGCTACTATTAATTCATAAAATACTCGTATCATTAATACTCACTGTAAAAGAGAAAACCTTTAGTCAAGAGAATATGTGTAATGAGTTACCATTCTCGTTACCCCCAGGTCAACATACGTTTTTTAGTAAAGTGCATAGTTTTGAGTTTGCTTTCATTTCCTCAGTGTCTCTGGAGGCTCGGCGCCCTGTGCATCCTGGGCTCACTTTGCAGAGGGAAACCAGGCAGGTGACCAGGAGCCCCGTAGTTGCTATGGTGATGTGTCCTGGGGACAGGGCCTCTGGTGGCCAGCAGTTGCCGTTCTCGGTCTCCGGCAGGGGGAGGAGGGTTGCGTCCGTTCTTACCCTGACACGACCTCTGATTGCTGCCATGGTTTTCCTCGCCATCAGCTGAAGGAAAAGCTAGAAATGAGAGAAATGTGTAATTTCAGAGGTGAGGACAGGAGATTCAGATTTTGAGGCTGTGAAAACACTGCTATAAGCTGCTTTTTCCGGTAGTTAGCCAGCTTCAGCTAGCTTTTATCATAGCAGTGAATGTCTGTAATGCTAATAATCTATTCACAATATTGAATACTTGCATTAGTGTATAAATAAAGTATTAAAGCATAGTTGAAGCATTTCAGACAGCAAGCAAATGTAAACCTCAGTTGACAGTAACAAGGGAGAGAAAATGCAGAGAAGAAATAGGACATTAAAAAGTATAAAGTTATTTTAGAATGATAATTTGTTGCTGCTACGTTAATAACCAAAAAATAACCAAAAATATAAAACATCTTTTTTATTAATTTGCATTGCGTTTATTTGTATTTTTTTAGTTGTTTCAGGCCTTTATTATTTGAGCCCAAAGCAAAATTGCCTAAGGGAAATGATAGTAATCTCTTTTAGTTTCTTTCTTCTTTTTGTCATTTTAATTCAAATGTCTCACACTCTTGCTCTTGTAACGAAGCGTTGTTGTTCTTTTGTTGTTCTGATGACTGTGATGCCGCTTTTCTGGCTTCCTCTAGATCCATTTGAGCCTTTAGTGCTGCACGTTTGTTCTTCTTCTTGTTTTCCTCATTTTGCTAGAAAAATATAAAAATGATGCATAAAATTTAGATTTAGTTTATTCAGCTTCTGATCTTGACAAGCAACACGGTGGCGAGTGATAACTAAAAACCCAGTGGGTTTTAGACAGCGCTGAGCCGTCGCTGTGCTGCTCTCTGCTGGAGGGACAATACTAATACAACTACTGTGGTTACAAACATACAACACACAACACAGTGGCATCAGGTGGTCTATTTGTGCATATGCACACTTTCTGGAAGCTACACAGCTGCTTAAATGAATTGTAAAAGCAAATTTAGAGGACAAACAAGAAACAAACTTCAAAGTTCCTGAGAATGTCTTACTTTTAGCCCAAATTTAACAATTTTATGTTGTGTATATCATCTTACTAGCATTTTCTCAACTTTCCAAACTCATCACTTTGCAGGTGCAAGGTTTATTTAATTAAAAACATATACAGCTGCTGTGCATCACTAAGTTGTATATATTGTGGATGTTACCGTTTGTAGCTTTTTCTTCAGCTCAACATTAGCTTCCTTGTAGCTTTTGGATGTGGACTGCAAATAATAAATGGCCAGCCTAAAGGTGAAATAACAGAGGATTACCATCAAATAACCTAAATACTTTCCAATAAAAAGAAAATCAATATATATTTAACTATGCAAAACATTTGTATTTACAATCTGCTGTTGACTCACACCATAAGCAAAATGAAGGGTAGCACCAGCCCGGGGTTAGAGGCATAGCTGAACACTTTACTAAACCAGGCAGGGAAGTCAGACTCCAACGTCTCTTGGATCACATCAAACATACGGTTCTTGCCACTGTGGAGAAGAAAGTACTTGTGGCAGAAACCCAAGGGATTAGATTTTAAAGGCCTTGGGCTAGCGACCGTCATTACCTGAAGGGTCCGCAGTCAAAGGAGGGGGGGATGGAGACGATGGTGTAGATGGCAGGCAGAGTGGACAGGAAGAGGATGACCAGCAACATGGCCATGTAGAAGTTGTTGGAGCCAGAGGCCTTGAAGACCCGTTCCTGCGGCACATTACAGCACATCACAGCCCAACACTGCAGGTACATGGACACATGGAGCCGGAGGACGTTCAGGGCAGGCAGGCAAGGGGCGTAGAAAGCACCCATCCTGGAGGTAAATGTTATATAAAACACTGAGTGGAGAACTGAAGTGTCATATTAGTTTTGGGTTGTTTTATTGTAACATTACTGCTGGTTCAAAATAAGCCACAAAAATTAAAGTGGCTTTTTCCATATCCTTATTAAAGATAACAGTGTTTTCTTACCATATCATTCCTTGGTTAAAGATCAGGCCCAGAACGTTCCCGCTGACATCAAACTCAGAGTAGGACGGCTTTTGGAAATGACAGAAGACAATTACTCAATGTCTTTGTAGCCAAATTTGCATTTTTAAACAAACAGATAATGGACGTGGTGACTCACAAATCCAGCCTCAAGGTCCCAACACCAGCAGTAATTGAGAAAACGAACAAGCACAGCTCTCAGGAAGTCACCAATCAGGAGCGTGATGTAGGTTGTCATGGTGTCAGATATGATGAGCCGG
Source organism: Chelon labrosus (assembly GCF_963514085.1). Classification (NCBI taxonomy): domain Eukaryota; kingdom Metazoa; phylum Chordata; class Actinopteri; order Mugiliformes; family Mugilidae; genus Chelon; species Chelon labrosus. The sequence goes on along the minus strand of NC_140359.1, from coordinate 10,394,865 downwards.
ACAAACTCCTGCTGAGGATCACGCAATATCATGTTGTATCGTATCGTATCGTATTGTATCGTATCGTATCGTATCGTTCTGATCAGATCGTTTCTGTATCTGTGTTCTACACGATATTTCAAGGTACTTATTTTAGATACTTATAGATACTTATTTTTTATTTTTAAATCACCTACATTTTGTATTTCTTTTTTAGGATATGTTAAAGTAGCAATGTTAATGCAGAATATTATTTTTATTTTAGGTAGTCAGTTTGAAGTCATTGTTAACGTCTGCCCAGTCATTCTGACCAAATCCCCAGCCAGTCGCATAGCTGCCTTTGCCATGTTTGTGTTGACTTACAGACAAAAACTTGTCTGTTATGTGAAACATAAACTGATTTTGGAAAATGTTACAATAACAACTGCAGGGATTAATTACAGTTATCTGTAAAATGAACTCAATTGAACTCATGACTCATGAAAGGTCATACTAAAAAATCTGCGATTATAAGACCTTGAATCAGGCATTATTTCCCAATGTTCTACAGTTTTATTTTTTATTTGTCGCTTTTGGTACCCACAACTTTATGTTGTCACCACAGTTACATCATATGGTTACATAATCATTTACATGCACACTGACCTGCCCCACCATGGTCTCCCAGCAGGGCCCTCTAGGCACATCAGCAGGGTAGATAGTCATGGGCGGAGCGGTGCTGTTTTCTGATACTGTGCCATTGTAAAAACTGTCCTCCCACATGGTTATATTAAACTTCACTATCTTCTCTTCTTCCCTCTGAGACAGACACACTTCAGATTAATTGTACTGTAACGTTACGATCCCATACACCCACATGTAAGGGTTCTCACTTTAAGGTTGATCTCATCCATGAGAGCAATGATGAAGGTGTAGAGGTTTCCCAGGAAGAGGGCAAAGATGCGACCCAGCTGCCACTGCAGGGCAACACGAGGGTGGTAGTTCTCCAGGGCGCTGATGACGTCAAACAGCATGGGGCAGAACATCCCCAGCAATGACATCACCATGTTCACCTGACAAACACATACGCTCAAGAAAACTCATATAATAATTACATGTGAGGATACCACAGGACTAAGCTGAGTTTTTCAATGTGAAGTATATTATATAGTACGTATTATCCAGTATGTGACGATATAACTGGCAGTAAGATTATCTGGATTGCCCTGTAATATGTGCACTGAATGTGAGTAACAGGAAAATGAAATAACTTTTGGAATGCATAAAGAAACGAGGAGCAAGGAAAATTAGGTTGTTGCCATCAGCTTAAAAGACTCCACAAACTGTGGATGCAGTTTCAGGGGCAACATGTGCAATATACAATTACAGCATAGAAACTGACATTTTAGTGTGTTTACCAGACAGAGCCACAAAACTAATTAACAATTTTGTAGGTTTGCCAATAGCCATTTTTCCCAGTAGAAAAATCACATAAAAACAAGTTCTTTCCATAGGTGAGCTAGTTTCAGGCTCTGTTTCAACATCACAGCTTAATGGAACTCAGCCATCATTAATAAAATGTGCCTTCCCCTAATGCTAATGCCAATAAGTCGAACCAGTGACTGATCATGTGCAGTTATGGGGAGCTGGGACACCTGAATGTAATACGTCTTAATTAGTGTTATTCATTCTAAAAAGTAATGAGTGTTGCTAATAATTTAAAGCAATATATCACACAGCTCTATAAAACCTATTCAGCAGTCTTGCCTGCTGCTAAAATGATTCATACACTTCTCTTCCTCTCATTTCTACCTCATTCCTTTCCCACCAGGTGTGATTCTCCAGTCCATCTAGGGCAAACTTCTGAGAGCGACGCACTACAAAGTAGATGAGGTACCCGCTTCCTGCCAGGCAACACAACACCAGGAAGTTGGCCAACACCCGCAGGAAACGGGTCAGGTGGATGTTGTCATCTTTGCGGCTCTCTTGCTCTTCTAAGATCGCCTCCTGGAGAGGTAGAAGAGGCGCTGCCGTAGTGTGATAAACGTAATGTATTGCATCACACCAGGAATTACATCAGCTGCACTAACCTTGAAGCTGGTGGTGATGGAGGCAAACTTATTGTCTGCAGTCTCGGGGTTTCCTATCAGGTAGTCCCAGCTGGTGAACATCTTCCAGCTGAAATTGAAGCTGTTATCATCTCCAACCCCGGATTCGTTTGCGTTGCGGGCCATCCTTTAATCAGAAATAATTACACTTCCAGCAGTGCATTACAAGGAATTAATTCATTATAAACAGTTTTAGTAAACTTACGTTCTTATGACCACCATGTAGCTATAGGCCACTGTACCCACACCAACCAGGAAGTACGACAAAGGCATACGGAACTTAAGCCAGCCAATGGCACGCTGGTTGTTGTAGTAGCCATAGAAGAGGACTGAATACTGAGCATAGCCCTGTGGATATACATTTTTGTTAAAACTGGCACGTGACAAAGCAAAATAAAATGCTGTCCGAGTGGACGAGAGGCGCATGATGTTGCACAAATGTATTCAACTGACCCCAAAGTCCCAAAGGACAGCAAAGTCCATGGCGCTGGTCTCTTCAGCCCTGGGGACAGTCTTTCTTGGGATGCTGCCATAGGGCCGTCCCATTAAGGCCTGTTAACAATATGCAGGGAGGGGAAGAAGAAATATGAACTGAGACATTTAAATAAAAGTGAAGTAAAAGTAAGTAAAATTGCAACTGCAACTGCAGCGCAAGAAAGAATAAATAAATAGATGGCATACCTCTGGTACCATAACGAGGCCAAAGGTCAGACCAAACAAGATCATGTTGATGCCATACATCCACCTCAGGAAGATAAAGTACGAGGCAACTGATGACCCGAAATGACCTGACGAGTCAAAGGAGTCAATTAGCGGAGGATTATTACTCTAAATTAACGGCAAGGAAACTAAATGTGAGGCCTGCACAACATTTTCAGTCTACATATCACTATCTTGCATTGATATTCTTTAATTCGTGGGAAACATGTTGCCATTAAAACTAGATGTGAAACTTGAGGGTATGTTTGGAAAGAATCCTGAAAAAACAATAAAGCAAACCTACTTTCAATCTCTTTTATTTTCATCTCCCACGGGATGCATGCAGTTTTGAAGTTTTCAAAGTCCCGTTGGAACTTCATCCATTTCTAATAACATAATTTTTTAAAAAAGTGAATCATACATTCACTTATAATATGATCATATACATAAGTGGAAGTCAGGGACTCCTTACCTTAGCCATCATGACTTTGTATGCATAGAGCTTCCGGCCTTTCCCTTTGCCCAAGGCTCCCTCATATTTCTCCACAAACTCTTGAGACTCCCTGTAAGTAAGCAGACATTTGATGGACGTTTGTGATGGTAACACCTTGAACCAGAGCTGAAGACTCATCACATCCTCCTCCTGGAATTAAGAAATGAAAGTACCGTAAAGTGACAAGTTTCTTTTTCATTGGCCACGGCTTTCCCCTTAGACCTTGGATCAGTTTCTTCCTCTCGTCCACCGCCTCCTTCAGCTTCTCCAGCTCCTCCGGGGAAAGACACTCTGGCCTCACCTCTTTGTCCTCATTGTCTTCTTCCCCTTTGTCCTCTTCCTCGTTGTCCTCTTCCTCACTTGTCTCCTGATCTGAACTAAGGCATTAAAGAGAGCTCTGTTGAACATCTCAGTATCTTTCTTATGTGCATGACATGATTCTCTTCCTCAAAAGGAGGAGGAGTGACTGATAAGATGAAGATATCATTTACCTTGTTTCAACAACCTTCTTGCGCTTCTTCTTCTTTACTCCCTGTGCTTTCTCCTTTACCCTATGTTTAGCTCCATTCTCCTTCTCCTCTTTTTTGGCGCTTCCATGTTTCTTTTTTCTCTTTTCAGTTCTTTCTTCAGCTTCTTCCTCCTCCTCCATTTTTCTTGTTTTTTCATTCTTCCTTGTTTTCGTCACCTTGCCACTTGTTGTTTGCTCCTCCTCGTCCCTCTCTATGCCTTTTGCTTCTTCATTATTCTTTGCCCTTCTTCTCCTGCCCCTTTCTCTTTTCTTGGGCCTGACCTCTGATCCCTCCTCTCCATCTCCCGCTCTGGATGCACCTTTTCTCCTCCCTTTTCCCCCCTTCCTTTTCTCTCTATCGCCGCTTCTTCTTTTCCCTCGCCGTCTTTCCCTTTCGTGTCCCTCTTCATCCTCGTCGCCTGGAGTGACAATGTAGATGCTTTAACCGCTTCATAATCACTGTTAACCTACAGAATGCTCTGTCTCTTTAATAATTTAGTCATCAGGAAGATTCTTCGTGCTCACCTTACAAGAGGACATGTCCGGAAGAATAGGAACATTTAGTTATTGAGGTAAGAGCCCACTCACCTGCAAAATCCAGTCCGATGTCAACTGTAGGCGAGATAATTTCTTTGTTAAGATTAATAAGTGTATTACTTCAGATTATTTAAATTTCTACCTATTTATTTTCACTAAGTTATAAAATAATCTCGTTCTCTCTTTGTCTTTATACAGCTGTTGTTTGTCTTAGATCTCAGTTTGACATTTAGTAAACTCACTGAAAGAGGTTGAATCAATGGACAGATGTGTCTAATTACGCTGGTCATGTCAAGTCATTAGTGTTCATACAAACTACAAAATGAACTAAAAAAGAAGCAATTAAAGATGACTTGGATACTTTTGTTAAAGAAAATGACTGACTTCTTTTCCTAAAACATTTTAAGTTTTTTTCTTTAATTGTGAACCATATTGTAGTCCTTATAAACTTTTTAGAGCTACATCAGGGCTTTTTTAAATCTCTCTTTGGAGACGTTATATGAAACCTTTCTGTTTTCTCCTTTTTTCCCTATTAAACCTAATTTATGCTTTTCTGTGATTCGCTCCTTGTATGTTTTTCAGTTTAAGTGCATGTTATTCCTCTACAACATAACCAGCCTCATCCCCTTGTAATGACCTCAGCTTTATGATTCCAGTTTTTTTTTTTTTTACAACTTCAATACCACACTGACCCCTTTCTCTGGTGCAGCTTAACCTTCCTTATTGTGTACCTGGCACTATTATACTGCGGTAAAGAGGGATAAAGAGGAAAACAAAGAGGACCACTGACGGGCTGAACAGATATTTATGTAGTGGGCCTTTTGATGTGTGTCCTTAGTGTAACCGGAGTGGCCAGCACACGGGTCATTACGGCCGGGTGCAGGAGAGGGGCACAAAAGAGACAAACAATGGCCTAATGAAGGGAGACGGGGTGGCTAAACCCATGAGGACGGGGGAGACAGCCGAGGGCCAGAGGCCAGCTCCCAAATATGCAGTCGGTTGGAGGCAAGAATGCAGTGGGTGAATGTACTTTTAGTGGTTGTTGGTTTACTGGTTTAATTGATTCAACCCAGAAATCCAGTGTAAACATCTGTACTGTTTTGAATTATCTTCATTTTCCTGAACACAAGGCTCTAAATATGTGCCTAAAATATGTTTAAATCCATCATCACAGCAATAACCCCAAGACCCAAGAACATATATGTATTTTAGTCAACATGTTGACATAAAGATTTTAAAACATGATTTAAGTAAGTAAATATCATCTTTAATCTATGAATGAATGAATTTCCTCTTTAAAAAAATACCCCTCCGTCATATAATATGAAAAGTACGTGAGTATGTATAAATACAAACATGTTCTTACTGTCATCCTCAGAGGTGATCAGACTGTCTCGAGGCATCTTCCTCTCATGGTCCTGTATCTCCTAGAACAGTCGCCCCACCATCCAGAAGTCATGCGAGCTGGAACGAATGAGGCCGCAAGGTTTCAGTGGTCTCTGTCCTTTTGAATCACCTGCATCCTAGTTCAGGATGCAACTCATCCAAGTGTGCATGTGTACGGGCTGAAGGGCTGGTGCATGATGAGAAACTCGCATGAGAAGTTCACTTTTTGCTCGCCACCCATCGACCCGAAACAGGGACAATGATAGCATGGAAACCCTAGAGCCACGCAATTTCACTAGCAATCAATTATTCAAAACAGTTATGACTGCCTTTATGTGCCAGTGTGTGCGTTTGTGGATGTTTATGAGTGTGTGTGTGTGTAATGCTAAGTACAATATGTGGATGGAGAGATGAAAACATGAGGGTTTTGTGCGCAGCAGGCCAAAGTGAGGATCAGGGTCATTTGACAGACATGTATTATTAGTATTATTAGAAGTGACTTTAAAAAAAAAATAAAAATCACTTTGACCTTCAGTAGCTGAGTGTCTTTTTGGTGCACGCTTTCCTTTTTTAAAAAACATAATAGGAATGGCTATCTTGTGTTTCATCAGTTTACAGACAAGCCCCCAACATTAAAGTACATGAATAAACAAAATGTTAAAATAAATGCACTGCTGTCAGTCCCTGACCTCTTTATTTTGTCTTATTGGTTTTAAATATAAACCAAAATGTTTGCGTAAAAATAAATCAGAGCTTGCATTCTTAAGGTATTGGTAACTGGTAATTAGTTGTGCGGATGTGTGATATAAAACATCTCTCTTTATCAATTTTAGATAATTAAAATAATAAGGCTAAGGCTGACATTTGACAATGTGCTTGTGAAATGGAGTGTGAAACAGATCTTACAATGCATGCTTAGTTAAGTTAATTATAAGAGTTGGAGTTATTTACGGAAAAGTCACATGTTGCTGTATCAATTATTTGGAGATGAAAAGCAATTATAAGAATGTAGTGTACCTTTAGGGTTTGGGGAGAAGTATAAATTTGATCATATAAACAAAACTCTAGTTGAGGCTTAAGAAAAATTGTGGAAATAATCAATTTAAATAAATCACTTGTGGATTCATCACATGAGACATTGTGACTAAAAAATAATATATGGGGTGAGTAGACCGAACATAAAATGCAACATGAAAGATCATGAGGGGAGATAACTACAAAAGAACCTGTAGATGGTAGTGTTGCTCCGTGTTGAATCCAGACTAGAGCAGCACAAGGAAGGGAAGAGAGACTTTCTTAAACATTATGCTTATGCTGCTTGTCTTCTGCATGCGGGGATGGTTGCGAATGCCCATGTGGAGAAAGCTAAGAGTGTTGCTGACATGTATGCATATACGTATACACGTGCTTCATCTCATGTGTGTTATGATGGAAAGAAGAGTAGGGAAGGTATCTGTTTCCCAGTACTAAAGTTAGCTACAGCTACGAGGGAGTCATTGAGCAGGCCGGTGGAGGGAGGTATTCAATGTACACGTTGCAGCGTCTAGCTATACAAAAAGTTTGGTTTATTGTATCCATTATTCCAGAAACAACATTTTGCGTTAGTCAGGGCTAAACGCTGACTTTGCTATGAACCACTATAATTAAACAGTAATTTCTACCAATGAAAGAAAAACTAACTTCAGTGGAGGCAACCTTTAAGGAGTAGGATTAGCACACCTTCCTGTAACGTTAGATCAAGCTGAGCATACACACACAACATTAAAACCACTGACAGGAGAAGTAAATAACATTGACCATCTTGTGAAAATACAATGTTCTGCTGGGAAACTTTTGGATCTGGCATTCATGTGGATGTTACTTAGACATGTACCACCCACCCAGACCTGGCCAGGTACCCCCACCCCATAGCAATGACACTCCTTGATGGCAGCAGCCATCTCCAGCAAGCTGCAGCCTGACACAGACACACACACACAAACAGTTTAGGAACAACTCAAAAAAAACATGACAAAGTGTTGACCTGGCCTCCAAATTCACTAGATCTCAAACTGATCAAGTATCTGTGGGATGATCCACAGATGCCCCTCCCCTCAACCCATAGGACCCAAAAGCCCCCACTTACATCATTCTGTTGTCAGACAGAATGATGTAAGTGGGGGCTTTTGGGACAGGACACCCTCAGAAGGCCCATGTCCATTGTCTGATGAGTCACAACTGTTTTGGAGGCACAAGAGAGACCTACACAATAGTAGGAAGGTTGTCATAATGTTATGCCGGATTGGTGAATGCTCATACAGTATCTGCAATTTCTCCATTGCGGGACTAATAAAGGTTTTTCTTATTTGATGGTGATGATGCTGAATGGCTCTGAATGTGGCTCTTTAAATCCAACTTTCAGTAAGTTTTACATACAAAACTAAGATTTAGAATGGGTCTCAGGAAATAAAAGATTAGAGTAGTTGTTCACTGCCCTGAAAATAATCCTCAAATGCTGACATATCCTTCAAAACAACTGCCTTTGTGGACTTTAGTGTACGTATTTGTGGCTAAACAGGAAACGTGATGTGTGTGTAAGCATACACAACATATAATGGGTATTGTTTTGGTTATTGAAACGCTCAATTTAATTACAACTATCGTGTGTAGGTGTTAGACAGTGAATCATCCATCTGTTGGGCTGATAAAAGACTTCTGTACCCTGCAAACTGCCTGCATGGACCGCATGAGTCAAACAGCAGCTCTGTGACAGAAGATTTGTCTGTCATCAAGCTCCCTAACAACCTAATGCAAGAGAGAGAGGCAGGAAAGCAGCAATCCAGGCTTAGCGGCAGTCTGTCTGGAAGGGTCTGAAGGCATTGCAATGTACATCGATAAAAATAAATACAGTAAGTTCATAAAAAAATTATTTGCCAGAGGGGTTGTCTTTGGGAACACATCCAAAGTATCAACAAAAAATAAATAAATTGTTGTAGCTCAGCTAAACAAGATTTATTTATTTAGATGTTTTTCTTTATGTCCTGTTTCTTTTTAGTGGCCTGTCACAGTCAAGTACTCAAACCCTGTCTGTGTGGAAGCCTCTGCCTGCTTTTCTCTGCCAATAACAATCTGCCCGTGAACTTTGTATAGCATTAACGTCTCTACAGTTTCTCAACTGTTGACACTAAATGTAAAGCAGCAGGGGAGCTTTTGCCCTGAGGGTAAAACGTGGCTGTTTTTGTCAGAGACAGAGTCAGACAGAAGGGAGCTGAGAGGAGCGTGCAGGTTTATCCAGGTGTGACTCAGACGATAAACACATTTTCGCCAGAGGGATCAAAAATGAAATCATTGCATATGGGGACTTGTCATAAAACATGTCTAAATCACAGAGTGTAATATGCAGTTTCAGTGACACACAGGTTGTTTACCAGCAGCTCTGTCTTGGTGATTGATTGCTTTTAAGCAGAGGTTGGACTAATTTTTCAGTTTAAGACACTATAGAAAAACAGACTGTTGTTGGAATCTACTTTGAAACCTGGGCCTCGCATAGCTGGATCTCTCCCTCCCATGTTTTTCCCCTTCACTAGATTCCTTCTTCCTGTTTCTGGGTGTTTCTGACAAGGAGAACTAACAATTGCCCCGATATGGAAATTTAAAAACTACAGGAAGGTTATATCAGTCTTCAACCCATCAAGACCAAGAGGGATCAGCACAAACACAAAGAGAAGGTTTACATGGATGGAAAAGGAAGTATTGCTCAATTTTGTACCCTGCGTTCAAAGCCACAGATGGTGTGATAGTGAGTGTAGGTGTGAGTGAGAGACACACAAAAAAAGAGCATGGTAAGTATGCGTGAGTAAAACGCCGTCATCAAGCAGGGAGGTGGACCCAGTCGGACTTTGAGTGTTTTTAGGGGCTGAGCTTGGCTGCTGCAATTGACAGATTACAGCGGCGGAGGCGTGGCTTGTTCTTGCAGTCAGAGAAGCACGTGGCTAGGCCCGTCTGCACGAGGGAGCAGCAACAAAGACCAGCCAGTCTGGGGAACAGAACAGAACACAGGACATCTGCTGCACACACATGTACACACACACACTCTCTCTCGTTCTCTCTCACACACATGCAGGCGTTCACATGCATGTGGTCATACATGCAGTCTCATGTATCAGCCGCAGAGGACAAACCCACGCAGACCAGCTCATAAATGTAAACAGGGTTTTTTTGCAGCACCATGAAGACAGTGTTAAATGCATATGCGTCCCTGTCTGTTGGTTTTCCACAAAACCTTTCTACATGAACCACATGTGCATACACACACACGCCGTGTTAATCCTACAATCACCAACATGACGGCGAGGCTTGTGTGAAAAAGAGAGCATGAAGTTTAGATAGAGTGTGCGCTGGGAATGTTTAAGGGGACTCCTCCCTGGTCAGAAATAACAAGAAACACATTCATGAGGGGTGCAGAGGGGTTTTGTAGAAGCTCAAGTGAGTAGGTACTCAGCAGATATTCATTTGGTTCAGTTATTGTTGTTTTTAACTTTTAGCCTCTTTATTTTCTCTCCGAATATCTTTGCTTTTTGGCAGTGTTTTTTTTTCCTTCTCTTGTTCCCTTCAGTGTTTCATGTGGAGTTTCTCCAACAGTTACAGAAACAACAATGTAAACAGAAATGAAGACAATGTTGTCCCAAATCTTCCAAGAAACTTTCTGTTCATGAAAAGTCTTTCTTTTTAGCTATGTTAACACCGTAGACTGTAAGTCTGAACACACACGCGCACACTATATATCGCTGCTCCCTTTAAAGGGGCTGCATGTGAAGCTGGATGTAGACGGAACAGGGTGGGGGATCAAGTTTTGAAGCAATGGTTTTAGTCAACCTCCGTGCAGAGCTTATCAAGCCCCACACACAGCTTATGTAAATGGATAAGCTGCCATTTCCACCACTATCCCCTTTATCAACAGTGTCTCACCACACCGACGCCAGACACAGGCAAGCTGTGCCTCTGAGTGTGTGTGTCTGCATGTGAGTGTGTTTGTGTCGGGTGGGCCAATATCTGCCTAGTAACTACAGGCCGGCTGCTCCAGATTCACAGAAGTAATCCTCACAGACTCGCACACAAACAGCGAAACACAACAATAACGTAAAAAAAAAAGGCTGTTAATTGTACACATCTGTTGTCATGGCAACACGGTCACTTTCAGCCTCTCACGTGCATCCCAACTTGGCCGTGGAAAAGAAAGTGACAAACACATAAAAGCACACACGTATAGGAGCGAAGCTATGACAGCGAGGGGGATGGGTAATGACACTCAATACTCAACACCTCCCACTCTCCTCAGCTGCCCCCTCCTCTCCCCGAAACCCATGAACCTTCACATTTTAAACAGATACATGTCTCACATGCACGCTCTCTTCGGCTCTGTGCAGGCCCGCGTTAACACAACACTCACACACAAAGACCTCAGTGTAAAATAAAGACGGGGTTTCCTGGCCTTCCCCGTCCCTCCCTGTCCTTTCTTTACTCACATATAAAAAGCTTTTGAGCTTATGGTTGTACAATAGAGGAACAGTACTACTGCTGTGTGTGATACACAAAGACTACTTACATGAAAACGTGCGCTTCCACAAGCACTATTCACATTTAGCCCTTCAATTTAAACAAACAATAACTTAATGTTGAGCATAGTCTAATATTTTAGGGCTAATAAAAGACATGTTAGTCAGAAAAGCCGAAGTGAAATTCAAACCCCAGTTTCAGGGTGTATAAATGAATACACTGACAAGTTGTCTTTTGTTCATTTGTATATATGTTCAAAGCCTGTGTTGTCAGTGTAACCTAAACACTGTGTGAATGTGTCAGTGTGTAAGACAGGGGGGTGGGGATTCCCTTGGAAAAAGGTAGGTGAAGACCAGCAGCAGCAGCACCCACTTTTGCTTTCACATAGCTGTACCTTCAACACACGAATTCTGGTTTGAACTGGATCGAGCAGAGTGAGCAAATTGCCCAATGGCTTCCAGACAGTCCTGGCCTCCTCGGTTTCCACGAACCCACTCACTCGTGCTCCCTCGAATGCACACTAACACCATGCTGCCCGACTTGAAGTGTTTGTTTTCTGCCGAGCGTGGCCTGCCGTGCCTGGGGATGTGTGTGACGCTGTACTGACTAGGTGGGGGGAATATGTCGAGGCTTGTCAGACCTTAGGGCAACCTATACAGCACACATTAAAGGGAACAAAAAGTACATGTTTTCAAAATTCGCAAAAAAACTTGAGTAGAGGATATGCTGGTGGGTTGTTGAGATAGAGGTTAAAGTAAAACTTCAACAAGAAAACAAGGTCATTTCATAGTCATACTATGACTGTCTTAAAAAAAGTGGTTAAGAAATTCTCTGAAAAAGTACAGAGGACTTATTTAAGTGCCCTCCGTAGTGACAACAACCTTGTTTATCAGCTAAAACAACCCAGGATAATTTCACAACATTTTCTAACAGACATATGAAAATAGCCTCAGCCCCCAGTGCTACTGAGCCCTTATCTTTTATAACCCCCCACATGACATGTCTGCAGTCCTGACATAAACACAAGTGTGTTTCAGCATGCGTGTGCTCATGGATGGACTTTTGGACTGAATCAGTTCATCCAGCCGTTTTAGGGTTAAGATTTTAGGGTTTGAATTATGTGTAAGTCCAGTTAAAGGTAATGGGTCGGGTTGGCCTTATTGTTATGACGATTAGAGCTATTTTTATTGAAAGGAAAAAAAGTATCGGTGTCATTGTGACCCAGGATTAGTTGGTATCAGTTTGGAAGCAAATGTATCACCCGATCCTGTTTGTTGTTACCTCCTGGAAAACATGTTTACAGTCTCCTGTGTTTGTGTGTGGAAGGGAGGGCAGCCTTGTGTCACCCACAGCTCCCCCATAACAAACAGGCTCTATATTTTTCAAGTTATAAATCAGCTGTTGTGTTGTTCCTACAGTGTGGGGCGAGGCTGCTTAAGCAGCAAAATAGTGCCCTCTCTGTTAGATAAATGTAGCCTGACTATAACCCTGTTAATCATGCATTCTTCTTTATTCAGTCATGTCAGCAGCATTATTCATTCATCCTTTCTTTTAGGGGGATTACTCAATAAAACTAGTCGTGTCCTTGTAGGAGGATGACGAGTAGATGTGTAATAACGCAATCCGGACTACGCGCATGGTCAGTGTGGATTGCGACTATTCCCCGCACCCCCCGCCCCCCTTTCATCGTCTGGCAGAACTGTACATAGAGCTCGGGGGCTCCGCGCGCAGCCAATGGCGACACGTTGTTTTACCCGTGACATCATCCGCCACTCCTCTTACTAAAGAAGGAAACAAACATCCATCCAGAAGGAACGGGAGACGGAGAGAGAGAGGAGGATAGGCAGGAGGCCGAGGAAGGGAGCATTGACCCCGTCTAAACCTGTCTGACACGGAGGACGACGCGTAAAAACACAACTAGGTAGAGAAAAGGACGACTCCGGGACCCGAAACCGTCGACCCTTTTTCCTTCTGCTCGGACTGACGGCCACTCTTCCTGTCATCTCGCGAGAAACTTCATCGATTTTTTTCAGCAGGTGATGATCTTGGATTATTGTTTTTTCTTTTTTTCTTAACAACAAGGATGAATTTTAAAAGTGAGTTTATCGGGGTTCTAGATGGGGTGTTTGGTTAAGCCGATGGTCGGTCATGGCGACCTTTATCGGTGGATCGAAAGGTCAGGTGGTGTGTATGCGTGATGTCTATGTGTGGTAAACAAGCTTTGTTTTCCTTTCTTTTACTCGATAAAGTAGTCACCAGCAGCAGCGGGATGTCCTCCTCTTGACTGGAAATAATCACAAGCCAACAAAACGTGACTCGGTCTGTTTCAGGGTGAAAACAAGGGAGGGAGCTAGCTAGTGCTGGTTGCTGTTTTTCTGTTTGTCCCGAGCTGGGGGATGGGGAACCAAAGCCAGCTAATTCCTGTCTAGAAATAGAAAATTCATAAGCCGAATAGGCAAGTGGAGCGAGAGAGTTTCTCTGAAATTGCTAGAGAACATTTGCTTAAATATTAAATGAAGTGTCAATGCAGCTTTGCCTGGTGTTTGCGGTAGTTTCTGCGTTGGCTGAGACGAGGTTCGGTCGATGTTGAGGACTGTGTGGCACCACCAAGTCGTTTCTAAGTACTTAAGTGTGATTATATAATCTTGGTTGTTCACATTGCTTAGCTGAAAACACGTAGAAAAGGGTTATTAGTGCAAATGAAGCGATAGAGGCGAGCTACAAATAGATGTCTAAACAGGAAGCAGGGAGATTGCAGACAAAGGAAGAAAGAAGAAACAAAGGGAGCAGAGACCACACTGTCTAGACTGTGGGTTATTTCAGAAAACACCAGTGCTGCTGCCTTTCCTTTTGGCTTCTGTTGGTGATTCTCAACATTTCGTCCATTTTAAGTTATTTCCCTGCTTTTGACAAAACAACTCTGTGTCTTTTCTGTTGTGCCCTTCAGTGTGACTCAGGAGTTTTCAACCTAGCCGGGCCTGAAATATGAGCTAAGCTTGCGGCTGATACAGGAGCACAGTCTTCCCCTTTTGTTTGCTTGCGATTATCACACATATGCCTTTTCACCGTGGGTTCGGACGAAACCAAACGACACCGTTTCAAGTCAGACCAGTTTTCTTTCATTATAATTTTACTCCTGTGAAGCTCTGGATGTTTTGTTGGAAGGAAGTTGTGGTGATTGATCTTGACTGGTGATCTGCCTAGTTCTGGAAACTCCCTGACTTGCCCAGTCAGATTTAGTTTACAATGCATGACACACGTTATTAGTCTCATATATATACAACTTCTCATGTTTACATTAAAATGTTCAAAGGAATTAAATGAATTGATTTCAGCCTTTAACCCCTTTCCTGTGCTTGAGAGGTAGACATCAGGTTAATGTATCTGCTGTTGTTGGGTTTAAAGAGAAGGACATGGCCGATCACATGTAAATAAAAATTCCTTTCGGGCTCCACGGTAGTTTCCAGGCTCTGGTTCAATCCTCCTGTCTGGTGTTTTTCAGCAGTCAGCAGTTGAGCACGTGACACAAATGGTAAAGAAGGTCTTTGTGGGCTTTTCCAAGGAAACCCTTTGTTGACACAGCGGTGATAGCATGCAGGGATAGAGAAAGGGAAGTGGAAGGAGGGGTTGCTGGTTAGCACAAAGGGTTAACGGCACTCATTAGTTCAGGACACATCGAGTGAACTGACAGGACGTTCTGAGACAACTGCCAGCGTCTCTGGGAACATTGTGCTCACCTTGCTTGTTTGTGTCCGTGATCGGGGTATAGACAAGCTTCACACCAACCAAAGCAGCTGCTACGCTGCAGCAGAACAGGGCCAAAGGTTCTTTACAGGGGAAATATGATACTGCTGCCGTGTACAGTGGCAGTTGTAGTGGGAGGGCTTGTGTCATATGTGATCAGATGAATTGCTAGAGAATGATTCGGAGACAGGATGCTTCTTACCCGCTTAATCTAGGCCTTCCTGTCTGCCTGTTCATTCATCTAGTCTGTTGTTGATCAGTTGCCTCAAAGTCAGTGTCTCCCATTACACAACTTCCTGCTGTGTTGCAGTGCAGCGAAGGCAGGTGACGACGTCATGGGACTAGATGTTTTGCCAAGTTACGCACATACACGCTGTTTTTTTGGGCGTATATGTGGTGAGAAATGACTCCGGGCGTTTTGAAATGCCTCGTGTGGCAAGAAGGGGGCGGGGAACACTTTCTGAAGCTGTCGTCCCACTTTTTTTTTTTTCATCTTCATCTTGTTATCTTGTGTCTTTTGTTAAGAACAGACGATTATTTGAACTGATATGTTTGTTCTTTTGTGGTCAAGATACTGTTGGTGAGTCAGAGCTTCTCGTGTGTCTAGACGAAGGAAGTAAATGACTTAAATTGGCTAAGAGGAAGGAAAGGGTTTTCCCCAAAGTAGTATGTGAAAATGAAAGATAGTTTAAATGAACTGTTCAGTGTGCAACCATGGGTGAGGGGATGGAGGACATGGAAGGGGGACACAACAGTGAACAAGGATGTGGGGCAGGCTAGAGCCCAGCTTCTGCCAAAGGTGCTGAGCAAAACACAGCAAGTGTTGTTTGTTCCCTGGACTTCCTGGGGAGAAGCCCTCATTATTGTATTCAGGCTAAAGGTCAGGTCAAGACAAACGGACACATTGTTCTTGAATTTTCATAATATGTCTCTCCTGTTATCTGTTGGCTCTCTTGATACTGCAGCTAGTTTCTCGGGAACCAGACTGGCAGGCAAAGCAGCAGGAAAACACGTCTGTGGCATTATTTTAGCGTTTATGTACAGTTCACATCGAGTTCTTCATACCGGAAAAATGTCAAGCATCCTCACCTTGTCTTTCTCTCATTCTGTTAGCAATGGCTCAAGAGACGAACCAGAGTCCGGTGCCCATGCTTTGTGCCACAGGCTGTGGTTTCTATGGCAACCCGAGAACCAATGGCATGTGCTCTGTATGCTACAAGGAACACCTGACACGGCAGCAGAGCAGTGACCGCATGAGCCCCCTCAGCCCAATGGGTAAGTCCCCACACAAAAATTAGATTTTGCTGTTCCATCTATTTCTCAGAAAGGTTAATACAATTTGGATTGATTACAGCAGCCTTATATTATTGTTGTAAAACCATCAATGTGCCCAAGCACATTTACAGCTAGAAATAAGGAGGAAGTGTTGAAATATAGCCAGTTCTGGGCCAGGCTGTAGTTTCCTAGTGGGGGATGAAAGGTAGCCGATTCCTTCATGACAGTGTTCAAGTTTACAGACCCAAGACTATTAGAGAGACTTTAAATTATTAATTTGGGGTAGATGAGATGAATTTGCTATAATTTCAACATGTTATTAAAAATATTTCTTTTCTTTTCCAGGCTCAACTGCTAGTCCTACCTCAGAGGCCTCGGCCATCCAAAGACTAGAAGCCAGTCTAGCCAAGGTCGACACCTCGCCTGCCTCTTCACCAGACATGTCTAGGTCAGTATTGATTGTGGTTGACAGTTGGAGGTAATGGGTGAGCTTTCATTAAATTAGAAATTGTATTATCTGCTGGCTGACTGACGGGCTGGTCCCCTTCCCCATCTTAAACCCACAGAACCATTCAAGGATCTCTTCCTGTGACCCAACAAATGACAGAGATGAGCATCTCGAGAGAGGACAAGCCTGAACCACTAGAACCTGGTAAAGCACACGTGAATACGCTTGTAGTAGCAGACAGGGAAGCAGAAATAAACTAGAAAACACAAAAGCATGGCTTCACAGGGCTCTCTGTTGCTTCAGTTTATTTTTGATGCTTAGCGCATACCTTTAACTCCACTGATGGTTTTACTTACAGCCTCCAAGAAATAGAGGGTGCCTAAAAATAAACCTGTTTAAAAATACCTCTACACCAGAAGACATTCTCAGATTTGATGCTGCCTGCCAGAGGCTTTCTCAGAGTAGTGCGCTGTTTTCTGCCAAAAACAAGCGGTGCAATTTAGAGATAAGGAGCACACTGATTACTGTCATTTAGGGAGAGACAAGCATACAGTTTTAGATGCCAGGAAGTTTGTCTTGTAGAATTATTATTATTTATTTATTTTTTTTTTAAAGGAGGCTTTTCCTAATTTTTGTCCCTATTGTCTTTCTTTATATCCAGTTGTAAGCCAGCCAGCTGCTTCTAGCCCTACTCCTGTAGCTTCTTCTAGCAGTGACGAAAGCAAGGGTGACACCCCAAAACCCAAGAAGCAGAGGTGCTTCATGTGCCGCAAAAGGGTGGGCCTTACAGGTGAGTGGGCGGACACGAAGGCAACACAATATTCTTCCCAGTGATATGATAATGGTTATACTTGTCATGGTGTACAAGTTTTGACTCTTGACCTTTGTGTTGCCAGGGTTCGACTGTCGCTGTGGCAACCTGTTCTGTGGCATCCACCGGTACTCTGACAAGCACAACTGTCCCTACGATTACAAGGCCGAGGCTGCCGCCAAGATCCGTAAAGAGAACCCTGTGGTGGTGGCCGACAAGATCCAGAGAATATAGATTTGACCGAACGGCGGCGGCGGCGATAGCGAAACACCTTTGACAAAGACTGGAGTATGAGTGCGAACCTTTGAAATGAGCACTGGCACGAGTGGCTAAGTGAGGATCGAAAGGACTTGATTTACAAAATGACAACCTCAAGAGAAAAAGAAGAAAAAAAATGAAAAGATCCTGTCCACGGGAGATGCATGAATGATCACTTTTCTCCTTTTTTGATTAATTCATTAGTTTGTTTTATCCTATTTTCTGTGGTGTGACTTTGCCGCTGTTCAGTCCTCTTTTTCTAAGCATATGTATCGTCTTATTAAGAGCAGACCAGGCGAATTATTCAGGATGTGCTGTGCTCCTCTCACCCATACCAGGCGCCATTTTGTGCCAAACTGTGGACAGCCATTTTACTCAGACCCTGTCATGTGTCAGACACAGGCAGGTGTCTCAAAGCATTCAGACTACACAGAAACAGTCCATACGAGTTGCGTCCCTCTACCTTCTTGTCCTGTGCTCCATTGGTACTGAAGTCAATCAGTGTCTGCCGCCGTGCACAAGGGGATTTGTTACTTTGTCTCTGTCTTTCCCAGCTTTACCTACCTCACAGCTGCTGTGTTAAGCTACATTGTCTTCCCTCTCACTTAGTTATCATCAGCTTTGAACCACACAGTGGATCATCTTGATAGTCGACGTCAGTGACCCCCTCCGTTCAGCATGCCCGTGTCGGTCAGTTTGTGGTGAGGCTGTTTCCATTATACCTGGAGGTATGCGAGACAGGGACAAACAAATTGCTCTGCGTTTCACTGAGTCCAAACATTTGCAATGGAGTACAGGAGTCCCCCAACAGGTCCGAGTTCGGATTGTAATCACAGACGCCTGGTGCAGGGCTGTGTTAACCAATGTGTGGCCTGAGAGGAAGGATAGCACCCGTCCCTGGTGGGTGAAATTAGGCTATAATATCGTGTGAATGAATGGGATAAGTGCACGAGTTACTCTTCATCTGCATTAGTGTTTCAGAAATATCACTCAACTTAGGGTTTCAGACATTTTATTTGCTGAGAGACAATTATCTGTTATGTTTTATTAGCTTTTTTTCCTCTTCCATTGTACTGATGTTAGCGCATGTATTCAGTGCATTTGTGGAATTGGGGTATGTGAACCATGATTTTTTTTTTGTTTGTTTTTTTAATGCGCTAACAGAACATTCGTGTGAGCACAGTGTGTGCGTGTGCGTGTGCGTGTGCGTGTGCGTGTGCGTGTGCGTGTGCGTGTGTGTGTGTGTGTGTGTGTGTGGTCTCCAATCCCTGTTGACTGTGGAGCTACCCGGTTTATCAGCACATGTTTACAGAACTACAGGAGCATGCCAGAGCTAGATTTATGAAAAATAATAGATACTGAGATTAGATGTAACTTCTCATCTGTCTAACAGCTATTGGTCTGTGTGTCTGCTATAGAGCACCATAGAGAAGTGAGTGTGTGTGTGTATTCGTGCGCGTGCATGTGCACATACCTGTGCAAAAGTGTGTGTTCTTGGCTGCCTGACACATTGAAATCCACGTATGTCTGTGACTTGTGTTTTTTCTCCCCTGCAAGGATGTGTTTTTTTTTTCTTTTAAAAAATAACTGTATGTATCCGTTTGAGTTTTCCTTTCTGATTCTTAGTTATATGCAAATTTGTACAAAAATGGAAAAAACAACAAACTGTGTTGATATTTATGTATTACATATAATCTTGCTATCCAGCATTACAACAGAATAGTATCATGTAAATAAAACTGTACAGAGAGACATTACTAAGCCTTGTTGTGTGTTGACTAATACATCTTACCAAGTCTTGGTATTGATGGAGTTAAGTCTGTTTACTTTGTGCCCGTATTTTGAAATGGCACACGGTCTGCACTCATATGGTGCATTTCTACCTTAGTATTACTCAAATCACTTTACAATACTTCACGCACTAGTGGAAGCTGTCATGCCGCTGAGAGCAACTTCGGGTTCAGTGTCTTCCCTAAACTTTCATGTGCAGAAAGAAATTCATTTGGATTTGGAATCCAAACGGAAAGATCAAATGAGTCAAACATTTTATTACACCTGAGCAGAGTAAATGAACTCAACCCATGGAACCCTAGCTCCCCTGGTACTGAGGGCAGCTGTGCACACAGATGGTTCCCAAATCTTCTTCACTTCATTATCACATTTATTATTGTTTACTCTGACCAAGTTGTATAACAAATTATACAAATAAGTCCCATATCTGCTTAGGTATACTCCCAATTGTTTTGGGAACGTCAATTTCGAGCCAGGGTCTGATCAAGGTGTAAGGTTTAAGAGGTTAAGGTTGTTAGGAGTGACAGCACAGGAGTGAACCTGGTAGAATAATAGTGCAGTTATATGCAGTCACATATGAGGAGCTGCAGCATTATTCTGTAATACTTTACCTAGTTTAACCTGACCTCAGACTGACTGATGCTCAAAGAGATTCATTCAAACTCTCATCTGGGTCAAACAGGAAGTATTAATCCCTGGACCTAGGAAGACGGCGATCTTGTTCCGCTTTATCTAGGCTAACGCCACACATGCAGGACGCTCATCATCGTGTGTGTTACGCAGACAATGTGTTTTCTCACACTCCTGTTGGGAGCTCTGGGACAAAGTGTGTTCACAGATGGTGTCACGGCAACAGCTGCTCAGACAGCTGAGGTGTCCTTGTGTGGTATTCCTGTGACAGAAAGCTACGAAGATCACACTGACTGAGATACAATTGAGGAGTCCCGCTAAATCATATGGAGTGAAAACACATCGGATACTTCAAGATGTTTTCATTCCAAATCAGCCAGCAGCAAATGACTCACTGACCTCACCATGCTCCTCACTGTTGATCATGTGCCTGCGTGTCCTTTGAACTAGAGAGGACAGCAGGGTACACTTTGTAACTGACGCAATGACGAATGGAGGAGGATCAACACACTCCAAATATGACCTGGAACAACTGCAGGCATCCTCATCACCCTTTTTTAACGTGTGAGCGCGCACATGTGCAAAAGATTTGAGCACACGCACACACCAGAGTCACTAATCTCTCACCTCCCTTACACGCACGTTAACCTATAATTTGTTTCACTGATGTGTGGAGCTCATTTATCTGCCTCACCCCCTCTCTCTCCCTCTCTGTCTGTCATTGGGTGTGACCGAGGTTAAAAAGCTGGCTCAGTACATGGAAGACATCAGAGATTCTCACTGGCGGAAAACGACAGACGTTGCTGCCAGATGCGTAAAGGGGCTGGAAGTTAAATGAGGACACAGAGAGTAAATACAAACAGGAACAGGCTCCTGTCTCTCAAGGGAACAGTCACACCCACATTAACGCAATATCCCTCCTTTATTTGTGTCTATGGGCTCCTGTCTCCGTGTCATGATCTTGTTTCCTTCATTTTATCCTGAGAAATTTCTGCATTTCATGCTACATTTAAGTATATAAAATGCAGTAGTATATGTCTAAAAACACATATGAAATACTAATACATGTTGTTAAATCACTTTCACTTCCAGGCAAACTGAATACTCTACATATACTGTATGTGAGTGGCAGTGACTTGGCAGGTTGAGTTGGTGCTTTGGTGATGATCACTTCCTGTCTACAAGTGTCTTTGCGCAAAACACCAAACTCCAAATTGCTCTCAATGCTGCCATCTGGGTGTGAAAGCTGGAGAAGTAAAGCCTTTTACCACTCCTGCAAGCGATTCAGACTACTTTTAAGTACTGCACATGATACCAAGACACTTTTACAAATGTAGACAATATAAAGTAAATACACAGATCAGTTCATTTATTTTACATGAATGCAAACTGCTTCCAAAAAAAGATATTTTTGAAAGTCCCTTCACATTTAACAGACAGGACTGCAGCATGTTAAATAGTCTAGATTAAGAAACCGAAAAAATCATGTTGAATGAATGAATGGATTAATGTAAAAAATTTATATTTTATTAGAATTTATGAGGTTGCTGAAGAGATTATGTGGGATGATATTACATCCAGAATCAATTGTGAATCCAACCTGAAAACATTACTAGTCTAATAAATCAGTGTCATACCAAATAGAAAATGAACATTTTCAATGCTTCGAAATATAATATATGTAACATTCAGAACAACCAAAAAATTCAATGTGCACTTAAGCATTTTTTGTACCTATCTTTTGTTTGTATTGTACTTTTTGTCTTTTCATCTTTGCACTGTTGGCATAGTCTGCACTGTTTGCACTGTTCGTACTGTTTTGTACTGTCTGCATAAGCTTGCACACATGCACTTCATGCTCAGTCCCATGTATTGTCCTGGAGGAAAATCCTATCATCTCACTATGTACTGCACCTGCTATATATGGTTGAAAGGACAATAAAAACCTCTTTGACCTTTGACCTTAATATAAGATGAATGAACATCAAAAGACTGTTCAAGGTCTCAAACATTTTCATTCATCCTCCCATTTCACAGATCTTCCTCTGTGTAGACTATTTGAAAGATCACAATAGAAAAAAAATAATAGGTGTATTAATAAAGGCTGCATTCCACTTTGGGGAGATTGTGCTTTTGTGCCTGCTGGACTGGTACAATGTCATTTCTCACAAGGATCCTTAATGGAACTGAGCCATCATTAATAGCCTGTTCTTTGCCTGCAAAATGCCTACTGTGAAAAGGGTCTGTTGTAGATGAGAGGAAAATGTCCTAGTCAGGCTAAAGCAAAAATATAAAATACACCAGCCTCTGTTGCTCAGATTTTTACAATATTATTTTCAAATATGTCTGTGTGAATCCCCAGAATTTACCGAAGTGTTGCTGTCAGATAATTTGCATTCTCTTTCATTGTACAATTATTATTAATTTAAAAACAATTATTTACATAGCACCTCTCAATGGTTTCATACATTTAAAGAAAACTAAGTGGAGCTAAGAAACTAAAAACTAATAAACAATTTAAAATATATATATATATTTGTAACAGTATAATTTAGGAATAATACGCCTATTACCGAACAATTATATAGATTTAAAAGATTTAACTAAATTAATTCTATAAATGTTATAAACAATGACAATTGAAAACCTGAACATAACCTGTAGGGGGAGCCGTACTGTTTTTTCCTCCGCGTTCATTGTTTGACCTTTGACACCGGAAGCGGAAGCGGCAGCAGCGGTTTGTTGTGCGCTCGTGTTAGCTTTGCTTTTGTAACGTATGGGAAACGCATTTTGTTGTACAATACTCGGTCATTTTGGAAACAGTCTTGTGCTGCAAGTCTATACACAGCACCAATGCCCGGAGCGCTTCCATAAAAAGACAGAGTGAAGTTAGCTCTGTGGATATTTAAAGAATCAGCGGGTTTGTTAACAACGTGCGGTAAAACCTAAAAGAGAAGCGGCACCATGGCGGATGTCACCGCTCGTAGCCTGCAGTATGAGTACAAAGCGGTGAGTACTGAGTTTGTTTGGAGAGAAACTTATGAACACCAGCACATTGGAAATGCCAGCGTTTGATATACTGTTATATTATCAGGCTAGCTGTCTTTATGTTTGTATTACACGCTGCTCATTGATTAGCTAGCCGTCCCGCTAACTAGCAGTTAGCCTAGCAATAGCAGCACAGACTGAAGTACTACCTGGTCACATTGTCTTTGTATTGAATTGTTAGAACTCGAACTTGGTGTTGCAAGCTGATCGCTCTCTGATCGACCGCACACGGAGAGATGAACCCACCGGAGAGGTCCTGTCCCTGGTGGGAAAGTTGGAGGGGAGCAAGATGGGTGACAAGGCTCAGAGGACCAAACCTCAGAAGCTGGAGGAGAGACGAGACAAGTCAGTGCAACAACATGCATTTTTGTTTCTGTTAAATTAAACTATCTGCATTTATTGATTCTTTTTACTGTACTTTATGGATTAACCACTGATTCAGTTAATTAATATTTTATTATTATTATTTGATTATTTTGCAGTGGAAAGTTCAAATTGTTTTGACAAGTTTATATGGAAGAAGACATTTGTAATCAGGTCTATTAAATGCACGAGTTGCATGTTGGTCAAAATGCAATCAAATCCAGAAAATAAACATTAGGTACATTTTATTTTGTTTTAATACAAATTAATTTTTATCCTGTCTGATTACATAACTGATGATTGACTATCAGATCAATAGCGACTAAAAACAGTGATCACTGTGAAAAATCAAAAATAAAGTTGTTGTGGATTATCTGTCATAAGAGGAAACACGGATATCTTTTCGCTGCTTTTGAAAATATTTGCCACTAATATGGTCAAAGCATTTAATGTGTGCCTGTTTTGATACCCTTAAGGTCAGTTGTCTCCGTCTCAGTGTAATGGCACTACTCTTATTCTTTTTATTTCCTTTTGTTCAATCCGTACAGGAGGCGGAAAAGAGACGAGGACAGGCATGACATCAACAAAATGAAAGGCTTCACCCTTCTGTCTGAGGGCATTGATGAAATGGTGGGCATCGTGTACAAGCCCAAAACCAAAGAAACCAGAGAGACCTATGAGGTGTTGCTAAGCTTCATCCATGCAGCTTTAGGAGATCAGGTAAGTGAACACTACAGCAGCTGCTCTCTTTAATAAGTCAGCTTGTATATTCTATCGCTGACTAACACCTGATGTGTCATCTCTCTTGGTGACTATCTGCAGCCACGTGATATTCTGTGTGGAGCAGCTGATGAAGTGTTAGCAGTGCTGAAGAACGACAAAATGAGGGATAAAGAAAGGCGGCGTGAAGTAGAGCAGCTTCTCGGACCTGCTGATGATACACGCTACCATGTGTTGGTCAATCTGGGCAAGAAGATCACAGATTATGGGGGGGACAAGGATTTACAGAATATGGGTAAGACTGTTCATTGTCAGCATGAAAATGTACAGTGTCTTGTGTTAGCTAACATGAAAATGTTCATGTAAGTGCATGTCTTTTATTCACAGATGACAACATTGATGAAACATATGGTGTCAACGTCCAGTTTGAGTCTGATGAGGAGGTGAGAATTTGATTTTCTTTCCCTGTAGAAAGCACAAGGCTGATTTTAAACGTTCTAGACTGAGATTTAGGAGCTGCTCCTTTAACTGATTCTTTTATTCTTGTTAAATAGGAAGGGGATGAAGACCAGTTTGGCGAGGTACGAGATGAACACTCAGATGAAGACAGTGAAGGAGAAGAGGCAGAACTGGGCTGCACCCTTTCAGCTAATGTAAGTCCAACAACCGGATCAATATCAGTACTGCCTTTAGCCTTTTGTCTAACTTATTGCACACCATATTAGATGAAATAACTAATGCATTATTTTTCCATTTAGCTCGGCGTCACGGGTGATGTGATGACAGTAAAGAAAAAAGATTTACATCCTAGAGACATTGATGCCTTCTGGCTCCAGCGACAGCTCAGTCGTTTCTATGATGACGCTATCGTCTCACAAAAGAAAGCTGATGAAGTGTTAGAAATCCTCAAGGTATGTTTGCTCCCCTCACCTGCGTTTGTTTTTGTTTAGACCAGATATACTAGTATTTTTTTTTTTTATAACCCTTGTGTCTGTTATTCCACAGACTGCGAGCGATGATAGAGAATGTGAGAACCAGCTGGTGTTGCTGTTGGGCTTCAACACCTTTGATTTCATTAAAATCCTTCGTCAGCATCGTCGCATGAGTAAGTCCGTCTGGTACAATCTGCACCAGATTGTTGTGCTTTTTGGAGTTGCTAAGGTTTTTTTTTTTTCTTCTCCTGACACAGTTCAATATTGTACCATGCTGGCAAGTGCTCAGAGTGAGGCAGAAAAGGAGCGGATCATTGGAAAGATGGAGTCTGATCAGGAACTGTCAAAGATTCTCTACCAGCTGCAGGAGACGGAGAAGGAGGATATTATTCGAGTAAGACCTCTTGATTGTGAAACTCTTCGCATGAATATTTTTTTCCTGTTTAGTCCATCACGTCTGTTATACTTTGGTGTCATTAGGAGGAGCGATCTCGCAGGGAAAGGGTGAGGAAGTCTCGTGTTGATGACATGGAAGCAATGGACATTGACCATGGAGAGGTAAGTAATGACTACGCATCATGTGATCAGTTTCACTACTACTGGTATTTTTACTATTAGCTATTCACAGTAGTAGTAGAAGTGTGTGTATACACTAAAGGATGACATGTGTATCACTTCTTCTTATTGCGCAGTCAATGGCCCCTCGGCAGTTGCTAGACCTCGACGACCTGACCTTCACTCAAGGGAGCCACTTTATGGCCAACAAGCGTTGCCAGCTGCCGGATGGTTCTTTTCGCAAACAGCGTAAAGGTTATGAAGAAGTCCATGTGCCTGCCCTCAAACCAAAACCTTTTGGTGATGATGAGGTTTGTTGGTTAGAAAACGTATTGTTGCCCTTGTGTGCAGCAGCTAATGCAGTACTTTCATTGATAAGCAGTGAGTTAATACGTTCACGTCCATTCAACATATTATTATTATTGTTATGTCATCAGGTGCTTGTTGCCATCGAGAAGTTGCCCAAGTATGCTCAGGCTGGATTTGAGGGTTTCAAAACTCTGAATCGCATCCAGAGCAAACTGTTTAAGACAGCCATGGAGACGGATGAGAACCTGCTTGTGTGTGCGCCTACGGTGAGAAAACTTTGTTGAAGACAAAGCGTTGTGACAATTTTCCCAGAAGCGTATGTTCTCCTATAATGTTGTTTTTCTTGCCCTGCACACAGGGAGCTGGTAAGACCAATGTTGCCCTGATGGCAATGCTGAGAGAAATTGGAAAGCACATAAACATGGACGGAACAATCAATGTGGATGACTTCAAAATCATCTACATCGCACCCATGCGCTCTCTAGTACAGGAGATGGTGGGAAGTTTTAGTAAGGTGAGCTTTGTTTCTTTCTTCCAGAGACTTTTTTTTTTTTTTTACTTGTAAGATATTTAGAACCTTGAGATACACGGTTCAGTCAGTAAAAGCTTTCCCTTTCTTCTCCCAGCGTTTGGCAAGTTATGGCATCGTAGTATCTGAGCTGACAGGAGACCACCAACTCTGTAAAGAGGAGATCAACGCAACTCAAATCATTGTCTGCACCCCAGAGAAATGGGACATCATCACTCGCAAAGGTGGAGAGCGTACCTACACCCAGCTTGTGCGGCTAATTATTATTGTAAGTGCTGTGACCATGAAAGAGTTTTTTTTTCTGTCAAACCCACCCCATAAACAAACATTACCATTTATTTGACATTAACAGTTACAATAACAAAGCTGATATGTTGTGCAGGATGAAATCCACTTGCTGCACGATGACCGTGGACCCGTGCTGGAGTCTCTGGTGGCGAGGACCATCCGCAACGTGGAGCTGACCCAAGAGGATGTGCGTCTTCTCGGTCTCAGTGCCACACTGCCCAACTATGAAGATGTGGCCACCTGTCTGCGCGTTGATCCGGCCAAGGGACTCTTCTACTTCGACAACAGGTGCGTTAGTTAAGAACAAAATTAACACATACATTATCATTAGAGGATGCAGTCTAGAACTTGCTTTTATCATCATCTCTGGTTATTTTTTTTCCCTCTAGTTTCCGTCCAGTGCCCCTGGAGCAGACTTATGTTGGCATCACAGAGAAGAAGGCCATCAAGCGTTTCCAGATCATGAATGAGATCGTCTATGAAAAGATAATGGAGCATGCTGGAAAGAACCAGGTGAGTCCTTGTCTGATTTGTTCTTGACCAAATTTCTGCAAAGAAGAAACTTTGATCCACAATGACTTGTAGGGCTGCAAAAGTAGTTTCAACAAATCTAAGAGACTCCCGATGTTCACTTGTCCCCAATAGGTGCTGGTGTTTGTCCACTCCAGGAAGGAGACAGGAAAGACTGCCAGGGCCATAAGAGACATGTGCTTGGAGAAGGACACTCTGGGTCTTTTCCTTAGGGAGGGTTCTGCATCCACTGAAGTGTTGAGGACTGAGGCAGAGCAGTGCAAGGTGAGCTAATGTCATCAAAGTGAAAAGTCAAACAAAAACAGTGTTGAATCCTTTATTGATTGATTAAAATTTCTCATCTAGAACCTCGAGCTGAAGGATTTGCTACCTTATGGCTTCGCAATCCACCATGCTGGTATGACCAGAGTCGACCGTACTCTGGTTGAGGATCTGTTTGCCGACAAACACATTCAGGTTCTGGTGTCTACAGCCACTCTGGCTTGGGGTGTCAATTTGCCAGCACATACTGTGATCATCAAAGGAACCCAAGTGTACAGCCCAGAGAAAGGCAGATGGACTGAGCTGGGAGCTTTGGACATTTTACAGGTTTGTCTGTACTTGATTGTTACTAAGTTGCAATGAAGTCTGCTGCTTCCACTAACGGTGATAAATCAAATAAATTTCTTTTGATTTCAGATGCTTGGTCGAGCTGGTCGTCCTCAGTATGACACCAAAGGTGAGGGAATCCTGATCACGTCACATGGAGAGCTGCAGTATTACCTGTCCCTGCTCAATCAGCAGCTGCCCATAGAGAGTCAGATGGTGGGCAAGCTGCCCGACATGCTCAACGCCGAGATCGTCCTGGGGAATGTGCAGAACGTCAAGGTTAGTGACTGGCATGTTCAGACGCAAAGACGCTTCCAGATTCGCATTCTCCATTCATTCTCCTTAATGTCTCATATTTGTGGTGTCAGGATGCTGTGAACTGGCTCGGCTACACCTACTTGTACGTGCGTATGCTCCGCAACCCCACTCTGTATGGTGTTTCTCATGATGACCGGAGTTCAGACCCCCTGCTGGAGAGGCGCAGGATGGACCTGGTGCACACAGCGGTCAGCGTCCTGGACAAGAACAGCCTCATCAAATATGACAAGAGGAGTGGAAACTTCCAGGTATACACATCTCTGCTGAGCATGTGTTTGTGTTCTTCTGATTCTCCAGTGCTGGAATTGGTGATAGGTTATGATTTTAAACTCGACTGTTTTGCCTCTTTTCCTGAAGGTTACCGATCTGGGACGCATTGCCAGTCACTTCTACATCACTCATGACTCAATTCAAACCTACAACCAGCTGCTTAAACCGACTCTGAGTGAGATTGAGCTCTTCAGAGTCTTTTCACTTTCCTCAGAGTTCAAGAACATCACAGTGAGAGAGGTAGGCAGACTCCGGACAGGCATTGTGCTTTAAATATAATCCTCGCGAAAAACTTCATTTAAACTATCTAAATTTAGTTGGTAACACAAAGCTTTGTCTTTTTAGGAGGAGAAGCTTGAGCTTCAGAAGCTTCTGGAAAGAGTCCCCATTCCTGTGAAGGAAAGCATCGAGGAGCCTAGTGCTAAGGTAACACACATAACCATGTTTTTTTTTTTTTTTTTTTTTTAAATTGAAAGGTCTTTCAGTTTTTCTTGGTGTAATTTTTAATTGCATCCAATAATTGCCATTTCAAACGATTTGTTAATCCCATTATATAATGCTTTCTATGTTCTTATTTCAGATCAATGTGCTGCTTCAGGCGTACATCTCTCAACTCAAACTTGAAGGCTTTGCTCTCATGGCTGACATGGTGTATGTTACACAGGTACAGCAGGACCTACTTCCATTACAGTTTTAAGTTTTTATACATTTTGTCAAACCACTTTTGTCTAAGTTGTAATGATTATCTTTCTTCCCTCAGAGCGCTGGAAGGTTGATGCGGGCAATTTTTGAGATTGTGCTGAGCAGGGGCTGGGCTCAACTCACAGACAAGACCATGAATCTCTGCAAGATGATTGACAAGAGGATGTAAGTGTGTTTTCTGTCCCAAATTAACATAGACTGTCTGTCTGTGTCAAGGCAACCTGCTGATTTTCTGATTCCTCGCTCTCCACAGGTGGCAGTCGATGTCTCCTCTGAGACAGTTCAAAAAGCTGCCGGAAGAAGTGATCAAGAAGATTGAGAAGAAAAACTTCCCCTTTGAGCGTCTCTATGACCTCAACCACAATGAAATCGGTGAGCTTACATCCTCTGTGACACATTTAGTTCTTCCAGCTTCTCAGCCTGAAGGCTAACTGGAAATCTCTAATATTCTCAAATTTTCAGGTGAGCTGATCCGAATGCCAAAGATGGGGAAGACCATCCACAAATACGTCCACCAGTTCCCCAAACTGGACTTGGCTGTCCACCTGCAGCCCATCACTCGCTCCACACTCAAAGTGGAGCTCACCATCACACCTGACTTCCAGTGGGATGACAAGGTCAGCAGTTAGACCCGTAACGTGCTGCTCCCAAACACTCTCTGTCTCTAAGCCCTCTGACACATATTCTTTTTTCTACTTAGGTTCATGCGTCATCTGAGGCTTTCTGGATCCTGGTAGAGGATGTGGACAGTGAGGTCATCCTGCACCATGAGTACTTCCTCCTCAAAGCCAAGTACGCCCAGGATGAGCACCTCGTTACCTTCTTTGTCCCGGTGTTTGAGCCTCTGCCGCCGCAGTACTTCATCCGTGTGGTGTCAGACCGATGGCTTTGTAAGTAGCTTGAACAAAATGTGTTACTGAATTTACATGATGTTCATGTAAAGCATTTCAACTAACCTTTTTTTTTTTTTTTTTTAACCTCCCAGCCTGTGAGACTCAGCTCCCAGTGTCCTTCCGTCACCTTATCCTGCCAGAGAAGTACCCCCCACCTACTGAGCTGCTGGACCTGCAGCCGCTGCCCGTCACTGCTCTCAGGAACTCTGCCTTTGAAGCTCTCTACCAGAACAAGTTCCCGTTCTTCAACCCCATTCAGACTCAAGGTACAGAACGACAAAAAAAATCCACACTGTTCTCCATAATACATTTAAATGATTTTTTATTTTCTTGATGTTCATTGATATGTCTGTTCCTCTAGTTTTCAATGCTGTGTACAACAGTGATGACAATGTGTTTGTGGGAGCTCCCACTGGCAGTGGAAAGACCATCTGTGCTGAGTTTGCCATTCTGAGAATGCTGCTGCACAACGCAGAAGGTCGCTGCGTCTACATCACCCCAATGGAAGCACTGGCTGAACAGGTATGAAGTTACATATGGACGCCGCAAGTGAACTAGCAAAAACTAGCATTGCTAACACATCATTTTCTTTCTTGAATACTTATGCTACAAAGAATGCCTCAAACCTAACACAGTTATGATAAATAGAAGCTTTTCACATAGTCTGAATAAGCGCAATAATCCTTGTCTCCCAGGTGTTTGTCGACTGGCACCAGAAGTTCCAGGACATCTTGAACAAGAAGGTGGTGCTGCTGACAGGAGAGACGAGCACAGATCTGAAGCTGTTGGGAAAAGGGGACATTATTGTCAGTACCCCTGACAAATGGGACATCCTGTCTCGTCGCTGGAAGCAGAGGAAGAACGTCCAGAATGTCAGCCTTTTCATCGTGGATGAGGCACACCTTATTGGAGGAGAAAATGGAGTAAGAGGAGAATACTAATTTGAATACAGCTATTTTTATGAGTTACTTTATGTGTTGATTGCTGTAGTCTCTTGTAGACTGTGCATCATTTTAACGTCCCTTGTTTCTTTTCATTAGCCTGTGTTAGAGGTGATCTGCTCCAGGATGAGATACATCTCCTCTCAGATTGAGCGTCCCATCCGCATCGTCGCCCTCAGCTCGTCTTTGTCCAACGCCAAAGACGTGGCCCACTGGCTGGGCTGCAGCACCACGGCCACGTTCAACTTCCACCCCAACGTCAGACCTGTGCCTCTGGAGCTGCACATCCAGGTGTGTAAATGTTCTGCTTGCTAATCAACAGAAATTGAGAATGTTTCTCGTTCCTCTAACTGTAAATGTGTACAGAAATGCACCAACAACCAAGAAAGAAGCAATGCTTGTCAGGTTCCTGATTATTTTCTTTTTCTTTCGTGTAGGGTTTCAACGTAAGCCACACTCAGACTCGTCTGCTGTCCATGGCTAAGCCGGTGTACCACGCCATCATGAAGCACTCTCCCTCCAAGCCAGCTGTGGTGTTTGTCCCATCCCGCAGACAGACTCGTCTCACAGCCATTGACATCCTCACCTTCTGTGCTGCCGATGTGGTTCCTCAGAGGTCAGTCAGTACGGCGAGACATATGTCTTTAGATGAGGAATAACATCGATGCTGGGATTAAATTACCATCAACACTGGTCTTGTAATAAACATTTCTCTTTCTGTAGGTTCTTGCATTGCACTGAGAAAGACCTGGCTCCATTCCTGGACAAGATAAATGATCCAACTCTGAAAGAGACTCTGGCCAACGGCGTTGGATACCTGCATGAGGGCCTTTCTGCAACTGAACGCAGAATAGTGGAGCAGCTCTTTAACTCAGGTATGACTCACTCCTGCTCTGTGCTTTCAGCTTGGTAGGTCCAGAAACTTGTGCAGAAATATAAATGTTTTTGGGATCCTTCTACTTTTACAGGTGCTGTTCAGGTGGTGGTGTCCTCTCGTTCTCTCTGCTGGGGCATCAACATCTCTGCACACCTTGTCATTGTCATGGACACCCAGTACTACAATGGCAAAATCCATGCGTAAGGCTCCCACTATTCTGACACTCTCATTTTTTGAAAAGAACAATAAAATGTATTTTGTTGGTGACGTTCTCCTCTTGTTTTCTCTCAGGTATGTGGACTATCCCATATATGACGTCCTGCAGATGGTGGGCAAGGCAAACAGACCGATGCTGGATGATGAAGGGCGCTGTGTCATCATGTGCCAGGGCTCTAAAAAGGTAGACCGATATTGGTTGTTTCCGTCTTATTACTTTCAGTCTGTACAGAGCACACTAAACTGTTTGTCTGTCTTCTCTTGATAGGACTTCTTCAAGAAGTTCCTGTACGAGCCACTGCCAGTGGAGTCTCACTTGGATCACTGTCTCCATGACCACTTCAATGCTGAGATTGTGACCAAGACGGTGGAGAACAAGCAGGACGCTGTGGACTACCTGACATGGACATTCCTCTACCGTCGCATGACCCAGAACCCCAACTACTACAACCTGCAAGGTGAGTTCTGCCCTCCAAAGATCAGACCTGTTGAGTGAACTCAGACTGATCCAGGTCTTGGATACAACTTAATGTTTATGCTTTTCATTCTCCCTTATCTTGTCAGGCATGTCCCATCGTCACCTGTCTGACCACCTGTCGGAGCTGGTAGAAAACACGTTACATGACCTGGAGCAGTCCAAGTGCATCAGCATAGAGGATGAAATGGATGTAGCGCCACTCAATTTGGGCATGATCGCTGCCTACTACTACATCAACTACACCACCATCGGTTTGTGCCAACACTTGCCCTATTATCATGCTAGCCTTAGATCGTTGCTGTGTAGAACCACGTGTTGGATTCAGACTCAATTGTGTTGCTTTGTCATTGTGTTGGACAGAGTTGTTCAGCATGTCCCTGAATGCCAAGACAAAGATCCGTGGCTTAATAGAGATCATCTCCAATGCTGCGGAGTACAAGAACATTCCCATCAGACACCATGAGGATACACTTCTCCGACAGGTAAACCAATCAGACGGGCAGCTTTCAAAGTTTTATTGACTGTGTGTTTTACAGCAGTACATCTCTAACAAGATGCCGTTTAATTTGGTTTATTTATTTTTACTTTTCAGCTGGCACAGAAAGTGCCCCACAAACTGAACAACCCTAAGTTCAACGATCCCCACGTGAAGACAAACCTGCTGCTGCAGGCCCATCTCTCCAGGATGCAGCTGAGCGCTGAGCTCCAGTCAGACACAGAGGACATCCTAAGCAAGGTTCAATATTCTGAGGATTGACAGCCTAACACAGTCACTTCTCTGGATTTGATTTCAGGCTGTATATTTGATGCGTGTGTGTTGTGTTTGTAGGCGATCCGTCTGATTCAGGCCTGCGTCGACGTGCTGTCCAGTAACGGCTGGCTGAGTCCTGCACTGGCTGCCATGGAGCTCGCCCAGATGGTCACTCAGGCCATGTGGTCTAAGGACTCGTACCTCAAACAGCTGCCCTTCTTCACCTCGGAGCACATTAAACGCTGCACAGACAAGGTAACTGTATTTCATGAAGTCTGACTCTTGCCTCAATACTACATAATCCTATACAGATTGAAACTGACTGTCATCAATGCTGTATTGACAGGGTGTGGAGAGTATCTTTGACATCATGGAAATGGAGGACGAAGACAGAACCGCTTTGCTGCAGCTCTCAGATGCACAGATGGCCGATGTTGCTCGCTTCTGTAACCGCTACCCCAACATTGAGCTCTCATATGAAGTGGCAGAAAAGGACAACATCAAGAGGTACATATTCATTCTGTCAGCAACATTGTTCGCTGTTAGCACGTGATTAGAGTCTAACTCTGTGTTTTTGTGTGTGTCCTCACAGTGGCAGTCCAGTTCTGGTTCAGGTTCAGCTGGAGAGAGAGGAGGAGGTGACTGGGCCTGTCATTGCTCCACTGTTCCCCCAGGTACGCTGTATTGTTCTTTTCTTCCGTGAGTCTGCGTAGTCATCAGTAGCATGTGCTTACTGACTCTTTGTTGCTCATTGTTTCAGAAACGTGAGGAGGGCTGGTGGGTGGTGATCGGAGACCCCAAGTCTAACAGCCTCATCTCTATCAAGAGACTGACTCTTCAGCAGAAAGCAAAGGTATGTCCATCGTCGTGCAAATATTCAGTTATCAGAAATTCACTTTAAACCACCAGAGACCTCACGGTATTTATCTGTCCTTCTCTGCAGGTCAAGCTGGACTTTGTTGCACCAGCGATGGGCGTTCACAACTACACCCTGTACTTCATGAGCGACGCGTACATGGGTTGTGACCAGGAGTACAAGTTCAGCGCCGATGTGAAGGAGGCTGACAGCGAGGGAGACAGCGACTCAGACTAATCAACAACAGCATTTCTTTTTGATAGAGGGATCAGTAGGGTTTTGTTTCCTTTTTGTTTCCTGTAGATATTCAACCTGATTTATGTACCTTGATTTTTAACCTGTCATTCTCATCTCTACTCTTGTGAAAATGTTTTTTTTTTTCTCTGCTCAGTCTATATTACCTAAATGATGTTCACCAGTCCAGAATTAGTGTACAGAATCAAAATCACTTGACGGCAACCAAAGCACCTTTCTGGGTTTTAAATGTATGAGGTTTATAATAGTTTGTAATTTGTACTCTGGGATATACTTAAAAACATTTCTGCCGTGCATCTATCATTTGAAGTTGATGATACAGACTCATATTCTGGATTGGTTGTTTAAAGATACCTAGGTCCAGTTGTATTTTGTTAGTCATGGAATCTAATTCTTGGATTGGTCTAAATGTTTTTAGTATGATGTGCTGCCTGAAATGTTTTTTGCAATAAAGAGAAGCCACATACGTTTTTATATTGTGTTATATTTATTTACATAAACATGGAATTTCAATCAGTTCTCAGCCGAGCTATTACAAAGAAATATGTAGCCTCAAAAATCACAAGATGCACTGCAGCAATATTCAGCAAAGACACAAATTAAAGACAGCTGACATGTTCATAGAGGTAACGTCAAGCAGAACCTGCTGAGCTATCGGCGTAACTATAAAAGATGCTTTCAATGTAACTTGCAGTAAGGAAAACATGTTCACCGTAGAATCAGTGCTCTTCTTGGAACTTCCAAATTGCGATCTCTCCGTTATCACTGCAGGAAGCCAGGAGTCCTGCCTCCTTTGGGTTCCAGGTGACACAGTTAACATCCTGGTTGTGAGCCCTGGTCACCTGGGCAGCCAGTGAGAACACCGGCTGGTCTGGATCTGACGCCTCGTCCTCCTTAAACACTCTCACTGCATCGTCACCGCAGGCGGTCGCCAGGGCACCAGTCAGTCGACACCTGAGCAAAGATGGCTAGATTGTTAGATCAGTTTGACCTGTGACTGCAACAGACAAGAGAAACTGGCTTCATCAACTAATTTGGTGATGAAGTAACATTGATGGTGGTTTCAGATGATTATCTTTGACACGCAGCAAGCAGTTGAATCAGTAAATACTACATATGGATGTCTAAATGCCACATTTACTTCAACTTTAACCATCTTCCATCTACTGTTGATTATGGAAACACAATATGGAAGTTTGTGATAAAATTAGAGCTGTGACAACAGAGCCATAAGACAAACGTACACTATATTGCAAAAAGTATTCGCTCATCTGCCTTTACACGCATATGAACTTAAATGACATCCCATTCTTAGCCTATTCAATCCATAGAGTTTAATAAAAGCACTTATGCATGACCATGGAAGTGACTGGAACACCTGAATTCAAATATTTGGATGGGTTAGTGAATACTTTTGGCAATATATTGTACATTATATATAAAAATGAGAAACGTCATACCAGGTGATATCATACACTGTTCGTCCATGGTATCCTGTCAGAGTGCAAACACACTTGTACGACAAGTCTCCTTTTAACAAACAAAGGGAAAAAAAATATTAATGAGATTATTTTTTGAATGACCTCACTGATCAATATTAGCATCACCAGTGAAAACTCACCCTGTCCACTTTCATTTGGATATTCTTTCCAAATCTTCACAGTGCGGTCATCGCTGCAGGAGGCCAGCCTCTGTCCAGCCGCATCAAAACACAAACCCCACACTGTTGATGTGTGTCCCTGTAAGGTGGCCCGGCACTCCCAGTCGTCATCCTCTTCCTTGTAAATACAAATGTTGTTGTCGTAGCTGGCTGAAGCCAGGAGCTGTGAAACACATAATTAGTAAGATAATGACACAGTGAGAAGTCATTCGGCTGCACACAGCAGACCTACCTCCTGGGTCGGATGCCACACAACATGCTTGACATCTTGTGTGTGCGAGTTCACAACTGTGACACACTCATATTCGTCTTCTTCATCCACTGTGAAACACAAACACATCATGTAGTGATTCGCAAAAATAGAGTTAGATTTATTCCTTAGTTTCTGTGCAACATTCTGCACAAACATTTAACACAAACCTTCCCAGACCCAGACTGTCTTGTCCCGGCTGCATGTGGCCAGCAGATTCCCAGAAGGGGCCCAAGCCACACATTTGACTTCATTTTCATGTCCTTCCAACACTGTCAAACTCTGGAAGATAGATCAAGAGTCTGGGTAAAACCTACACAAGGTAACGCATTTCAAATCACAGACTGAATATGAAATGTCTCATCTAACCTCAAAGTCATCGTTCTTCTTTTTCCAGATGCATGTGGTCGCATCAAAGCTGGCGGAGGCCAGGTAATTACCACACGGAGACCACGCCACTTTCCTCACAGTGCGCTGGTGTCCATCCTCAAGCACACTCTTACATATCCAAGAGTCACCTGAAAACAGGGAAGATCAGGAACACTGTCAACCATCAGATCTTGGCATGCTATTACTGGCTGAGTAAGAAATATGAGTTATGCAAAATGGATTTAACTGGACTTTAAAGCAATGTGATAACTGCTTTTTTTAGGTATTTCATCCATCAGATTAGTCTCATGCAAGTATTCTTGAGTGGTTTGATGTGAAATTTACAAAAAAAAATGATTACTATATAATGATAAATAGTGATGACAGAATTAATATCTGCTACATTATTTACCTTTCTAAGGAGCACCCCAAAATTAATCAGTTTATTATAATGCCTCTAAGAACAAACTTTTGTGTCATTATTGTCCTCAATTAGTTTTACTCATGATCACAGTTATAACTGTAGCATGCTACATATTATATTTTGTAAATACCTTTAAAGTAGTTATTATATTTATTATGGAGAAACTGTTTGTGTTTCTTGAAGCTCACCTTCTCGTCCCCATATCCGGATGGCCTTGTCCCCCCCACAGGACGCCAGCAGCGTCCCGTTCGGGCTCCAGCTGACGAACCAGCACCGAGAGTCCGGGTGTGCATTCAGTCTCTGAATCAGGGACAAAGACTCCTTCATAGCTGAGCTGCTACAATAACAGATATGTCTCTTCTGTCCCTTCTGTCTCCTTCCTGTTACCGTTGACAGTTAACTGATGTACCAGACAGGAAACACCCTGTAATGTAACGCCGTAAACAAGCTGCGCAGACAATCAGCGCTACCGTCCTAAACTACGGTTATTTGTCAGCACGGAAAGAAACTGAGAAAGAGGGGATAGTATTTACACCAAATACCAAAGTACAAAAGTTCACAAAATCAGCCGTGTACGAACTGCCGCCATGTTTGATTACCAGGTGCTGCTGCTCGCGGTGCCTTGTGGGATTTTTCTCACTTTTACTTTGTTTTACTTTCTTTTTTGAATAATTCTACCAGAAAATTATGATTTTAAAAAATCCAGATTTATTATTGTAATGTAGAGTTTTTAATGTAATGTATACTTGATGACGTTTAGCTGTCTTTGGACTAGTCACCAGTAGGTGGCGGTAGTGATCGACGCTCCTGTTGAAGCCACGAAGAAGAAGAATGACTTGAACAAGGAAGTCAATAACATTTTAGAGGAAACCAGCGTAAGCTTCCTTTTGTTTTGTTTTGTCTTTCTTTTTCTGGGGCGAATTGATGGTTGTTTTTATTAGTGTGGTTCGATAGGTTAGTTAATAGGATTTAGTTTATCTAATTTTTTACCGTTGGGTTTAGTTTTTTCCCATAAACATTGACGACATTTGGCGTTTCCTGTGAATTCGCTTCTCACGCTAACAACAGAGCTAACAGGCCTGAAAGCCATCTGTTCATTGTGTTTCCGTGAGTCAGATACTTATCCTGTTTTTAATCAAGTAGATAGTGTTAAGGTAGTGCGTCGCTTGGAAACATTTGTAACCGCGGTGAACGAAGCTCCCAGACCGCTGTCAAACGTTCTTCGTCGCCGAGGTGACGTTAGCTGTTACGGCTAACTTGTTTTACTTTGTCAGTCGGTCGACTGAGGTTATCGCTATTAAAGGGGAACTGTCGGATTAACTGACATTAAAAGGAAACCAAGACTACATCAGACGATAAAGTGACAATGTATGCCCCGCCGGGTCCAACTGTCCCCGGAGGCCGGAGAAGGAGAGGGGGAACCTCCCTGCCCAAGCAGCCGGAGCGGAGCCTGGTGTCTGCTCTGCCCGGAGCTCTGTCCATCACAGCCCTGTGTACAGCTCTGGCTGAACCAGCCTGGCTCCGTGTTCATGGAGGCACCTGTTCGAGACAAGAGCTGGGGGTGGCAGATGTCCTGGGGTACATTGACCCCAAGCTTCTTGATGGTGAGTACCAGCACTACACAATCTCTTTAAAACCCCCTGTAGAGATTAACCCAGTCCCTCACATGTAATGCTTGTATTGTCTCTGTCTCCGCCAGATTACTGTGTGAACCCGCAGACCATCTTACTGCTGAGGGTAATCGCTGCCTTCTGTTTCCTGGGCATCCTGTGCAGTCTGACTGCTTTCCTCTTGGATGTGTTCGGACCTAAGCACCCTGCCCTGAAGATCACACGCAGATATGCATTTGCACATATTCTCACGGGTGTGTTTTATTTTATTTTTTTCAGACATTTTCATTTTCATTTTTGTTTGCTTGACTGTTTTCTCTTTCTCCCATCAGTGTTGCAGTGTGCCACCGTCATAGGCTTTTGCTACTGGGCATCGGAGCTGATCTTGTCACTACAGCAGCAACACAAAAAGTACCACGGCTCTCTCATATACGTCACTTTCGCCATCAGCTTCTACCTGGTGGCGGGCGCAGGTGGAGCCTCTATTCTCGCCACGGCTGCTAACCTCTTGCGCCACTACCCCACCGAGGAGGAAGAGCAGGCCTTAGAGCTGCTCTCAGAGATGGAGGACAG
Organism: Chelon labrosus; assembly: GCF_963514085.1. Classification (NCBI taxonomy): domain Eukaryota; kingdom Metazoa; phylum Chordata; class Actinopteri; order Mugiliformes; family Mugilidae; genus Chelon; species Chelon labrosus. The sequence continues at coordinate 10,355,378 of NC_140359.1, read as the reverse complement.
CAGTGAAACTTTTCCCGCTGATTATGACATTGCCAATCAGTTTCAGCCACCGCCTGCCTACACACCCTAATGCTGCCAAACTGGCTTTGCTAACACACGTCTCTCTCTCTCTCTCTCTCTCTCTTTCTCAGCACAGCTATTAGCTTGATGAGCAAATTCCACTCTTAATAAAATGGATATCTTTGCAAATTCTCTTCGCAATGAACACAGTGCGTGCACAGTGGGTGAACAGATTCCTTCAGTGACAGTGCTTGGGTGCATGAAAGCTTTCTTTAGTGGTGACAGAAATTTAGAAGCTAATTCTTACTTTCACCACTGAAGTGGTTAGTGATTTGCATGTAAATGGCTTTTAGGATTTGGTCCTTACATGTCAAGAAAACTAAACTGCAAGGAGTCCCCAGCACAGCTCATCACAAGTAATTGATGGAACAGCCATTGCCTGATCAGTTCCCATGATTGTACCGGGGCTGCCGGCGGTTGTCTTGCTCTTGATTGAACGTGGAAGAAGCTTTGTTAAGCAGCATTTTTGATTTGATGTGCTTGCCGTGTGTATGATTTATACTTTATTGATACATTATAGCAACAGAAATACACTGACATGATTGTTTTAGACTTTTATTTTGTATGAACTATCAGAAAGGACCTTATTTATTGTCTGTGCCGCCCATTTTTCTTTTGCTTTGTACTCATCTGTCACTGCTGTAGTCTTCTTTGTTCACTTCTCTGCTTCAAATAACAAGAGCATTGTCAGAAGGTCTTTGTGGTGTGTGAAAGAGGATTGTGTTGTGTGTTAAGAGCCAGTGGCCACAGAGAAATGGAGAAACAGTAAGGGCGACAATTATTGACAAACCTTGCCACGCAGGTTGGTTGCGTCATGTTTCTTGTGTTTGATTTGAAATCAAAAGACACCTTATTTGTATTTTGTGATTACCATACGTGACAGTTTAAGTGTGTGTTTCCTATGCATGAGTTCTTTTGTGTGCAAATTTGAAATGTTCAGTCTGAATCTTATGGGAACTTCTCACATAAGGTGCCAGCTGAGGCCTGAAATATGATTCTAGTTGATTGTATATTGTTATGTTGATGCCATTTTCTGCGTTTCGTTCTGCATTTTGATCCTCAACTGTCACTCTACTTTCATCACCAGTATGTAAATATTGATCGTTTATACATAAAAAGTGGTCATAATAAAGTAAATGCCATAATTTGCCTCATGTCACTCCTCTGTGACTTCACATTGAATCATAGCTTCTTCACGATCAACCACCGAATGCAGCCTATAAGCAGGAGATGGTCGTTTTGATTTAACTGTATAATGACGTTGACATTTCCGTCTCACCAAGGTTGGCTGTCTAGACGTTGCAGACGCATCATGGCATTACACAGAGTAAGAGCCTTACAACTTAATGGACTTTAAAGGGCATACAGTATGCCTTGTATTGCATAAAGGCATCGCATACACTGCCACCTTACAATAACGATAATGTAAGAAGCGTTTTCAGAAACTGCACACAGAAGCAGACTTGTGCAAAAGTAATTTATTATCAGTCAACTATCCAAACATAAAACTATGTGTTTTTATTATTTTTTCAAGCTGCAACATGTATGCATCCTACCAAGAGTTAAATTCTAAATGGGTCAAGATATTTCATGGGTTAAAGCGCTACACATTTAGATTACTCTCCAAAGCTCTAGTGTTACTCCGTGGCCAAAAGACTTTAAGTTAATCAGATGAATAAACAAGGTATTATTGGGGGGGTGTTCAAGAAGAGAATCGGTCATTCAAGGCAATGCAGTGATGGCTCTTCTCAGAACATAGAGCTTACGTGGTAACGTCACTTGGCCACACTCTGGCGGTATATATACGGATGGCCTCAGCGAGATCAATATCACGCCCATCAAAAGTCTTTACAGGCTCGGTGGCATATTGTGAAGTCAAATACTCCTACAAACACAGTCAGATTGAAGCTAAATCATGCTGGCAACCAGGACTTTGCTGTCAAAACAAACCCTGGCTGTTCTTTCTCGTCAGCCTGCCTGCTTTGTGCACCACGGTGACTATGGCAACTGGGGGAACACCAATATTGCCGTGGTAAGTGAAACATCAGTATAACAACAAGTAGGCTGATCAGTGTGGATGTTGTTGTGACTTGTGAATCAATGCATTCCAGGTTTTCTCAGGATGTGGATGGTGGGATGGGACTGATGTCCATGAGGGGGTATAGTGAGTATCACAGGAATTTCACCTCATTGCCACAACACATCACTACGCTAAGATAAGTAATTCACCTCTCTGTCATTAGCACCATGTACCACCTGAGCCGTAACGGCGCTCGCTTCCAGATGTTTGCTCCAAACCAGCAGCAGATGCACGTGATGGACCACATGAAAAAGCAACCTACATCTAGCGAGAACCGGTAGGCTTTTCAGGAACCACTCATACTCTGATGGGTCCATTTAATTCCTTTTAAAAGTAGTATTTCTGATTATTTCTGGCCGTCACGCAGGAACATGATGATGGAGTCAGCTCGCTTCAGTCACGGTCAGGGAATGATGCAAATGCAGGATCTTTCCAAGCTGGATGTCAACAGCTTTGATGCAGTCATCTTTCCTGGAGGCCAGGGGGTCACCAAGAACCTGTGAGGAGCAATGAAATATGACTTACCTCTAGACTGGATAGTGTCAAATAGAGCAGAATTAGATACATACGGATGTGATTAAAATGAGTATTCATATCAAACTCTCAACTCTTTAGATCCTCTTTCATGAAGGATGGCAAAGACTGCAAGCTGCACAATGACGTGGAAAGGGTGCTAAAAGACTTCCACCGTTCTCGCAAGCCTATTGGGTATGTATCATTAACTTTGGACAATTATGCACTTAAAATGTTGATGTTAAATACAAGCGTGAGGCCTTGCGGCTTTAAATCAGATTACATTAGATTACATTAAACAAATTAAACAATCCCTGTAATGGAACTGTGACACAGGAGAATCCAGTGAAGTCAGTGACAATTAATTCTGAGCTTTTATTGATGTAGATAAATTAAGTAAGTATAAAATCTTCATTGCAAGATTAAAAGTGTTGCAGACCCAGTAGGGAAGCTACAGTATCGGGTGAGGAGCAGGTGCAGTAAAAACTTTACACTTTTAAGCTGACACCGGCCACCGTGAAGGCGGACAGAGGACATAAATCCTAATTGTTAAATCCATCCGGACAGAACAAACACTCAAACACTGAGGCCAAAGGTTTGTTTTCACTGCCACTGTAATGAGAGGCAGATCAGTGGTGGGACACCTGGTGGTCAGGTGCAAAATGGCAGGTCAGAGGTGACAGGAGATGGAGGATTACAGGGATTAAAGTTGATTAAAGTTGGAAGCAGAGGAGGAGGAAGGAGGAAGGAGGAAGGAGAGGCTGAAGCTGCTGTCACTATGACAGTGACTCCAACTAAAGTCATTCCTCCCTACTGCCATTAATGCATATGAAGTTTGATCCATTAAAGATTATTTTTATTAGTGAAACAATGAACTACTGAGAACAATCGCAAGTGTTGTTGAAAAAAACAATACATGTCTGGAACCAGATGATCTTGTTTGTTTCTCGAAACAACAGTTTTTACATTAAATAAACAGGTTTATACTTGATCCTTGAACAGCCTATCAAATTCAGATGTTTAAATTATTGTACACAAGCTTCATGTTCATGTTCTAATTTGCTTTGGTACATCTAGCTCTGAGTTCATGTCGGGCTAGAAAGAGATATCCCTGAGAGTCTGCACTGGAAAGGTACATTTATCTGGATTATGATGAGTTGGAAATTTTTTAATTCCACACAGATAGTGCTCAATAGACATCTGAATACAATGTCAAGGGAAATCACTTGCTTTATTTCTTATGAGTTTAAATTAATGCTGAAATTACCTGCCTGCCTTCAAAGATGAGTTTGTCGTTTCATCTCAAGTTGTGAAAACCTATACTCACCCATAATTCACGTCTTTGATAATCCCTAGTTTGATTTTGGATATTTGTTACATCATGTTTTGCATGTGCTTGGCTACAACTTTGCAAACGTGTTGCCACCAACTCCTTCTTCTTCCAATTCCTTTTATGGAGTCGTCTTTTTAACGCTGACAGCAGAGCCGGGGCTGGAATCCACTCGGTGTACAGTTAACAGGAATTCTTATTTTATCTTTAAGACTCTTTTCCAGGAAGCTGCCTGAAGCTGATCAGTTACAGACTTACTGTTTCTTAGGGAGGTCTCCAAGTACACTTTATTCATATTTAAATATGATGGCAAATGGTCCTCTGGCAGTCTGTAATCTTGCTGATGTAACCAGTGGTGTATGCTGGGAGAGACGTTGTTTTTCATGGTGCTGAATCTCTCCTGTCTGACGCTGGTAAGGCAATTAACCTTACACCCAGATCAGTCTCTTAATCTCGATTTAATAGTAACCTCCACCGACGCTCTGCTCCTGTTTCAGACTGGCCAGCATGGCTCCTCTGCTGGCCTGCCGTGTGCTGCCCAACATTGAGGTGACCATGGGCTACGAACGGGACGAAAACACCCGCTGGGGGAACTGGCCCAACACAAACATGGTGCAGGCTGTGAAGGGCATGGGCGCTCGCCACAATGTCCGCGAGCCATACATATCCTTTCAGAGGTTTCCATTTACCAGAGATATTAGTTTAAAATCACAATATCTGTTCATTTGTGTAGCTTTGACCTTAACCGTTTCCTTCACGAAGCCTATGTGGACGAGAAGAACAAGGTGGTGAGCACTCCATCCTTCATGTGGGAGACAGACTATCACTATCACTATATCTTCGACGGCATTGGAAACATGGTCAAGCACGTCATGCGCATGTCAACCAAGTGAGGTGACGATGGAGAAGAAACAGAGGAAGTTGGTATTACAGCATACACTTCTGTACTGTGATGAATTCTTATCTGAAAACTTATAAATTATTTCCTTAAAGAGCAAATGGCTTGTTGTGTGTAATTGATGGTTAATATGGGCAAACGTGCTGCATGTTCAGATGAGCCGAATAATCTGTGAGTATAGAGCACAGAGTACTAGTAGAGAGAACCCTTCTCAAGGTGACAAGTAAAAAATACAGTCATGGGACAGCAGTTGCTTCTGATCTTATGTCACAGTTTTGATGCCATGCCGCAGCTTTGGGACATTAGTTCAACAGTACTACATTACACCCACACACCTTACATAAATAGCCGTGTCTTGTACCAGAAAGGCTGAAGCAGTGAGGATCCACTCCTTGTATGGTGATATGCAGTAGCCTAAAGCATGTATCATTCTCAACTAAAATAATAAAATATGAGATGTTACATCCTTGAAATAAACTAAAATTCTGTGGACAGCCGCTGGACATCTTGTGCAATGTTTGTCACAACCGCTGAGGCCCGAGGTCAGACTGTGACTCACCTCCAGAAAGCTGGGACAACACACTAACTACACTGAGTTAAAATATAGAAGGAGGATTTACATACAGACATTCAGATTCCAGTGCAGTGGTTGAAAAAGTCTTCAGATCCTTTATCTGCCAATATAACATCATAGAAATAACCCATTACAAGTAGAAGTCCTGCATGAAGTATGAGGAACTAAATGTAGTTCAGTATTAAAGTTGGTTTGACTGATATATTATTATATTTGATGATCAACTCACACACACCACTGTTTACTGCAGCTGTTAAAACTTAAACGTCACCTGACAGCATGCTGATCATGAGACATGAGAAAAGTTTGGCAAGTACAGGCTTAATCATTAACAGTGTGTTCGTTTTAAAGGTTTGTGACAAATCGATGAGCCATATTGTTAGGACCACTGTCAGGTGAAGTGAATGATACAGATTATCTCGTTATCGTGGCACCTGTCAGTGGGTGGGATATGTGAGGCAGCAAGTGAAGGGTGACCATGCCGAAGCAGCTGAAACACTGAAGCATGGAGCAATGGTAGAATGAATCATGTTTTCTTTTACATTACATGGACGCGTGTAAGTTGGTACCTGGGAAACACATGGCACCAGTGTGCTAAGGGAAGAGGCCAAGCTGGCGTTGGTAATGTTCCAGTGGGATCGCCTACCTAACTACACTGCCTGGTCAAAAAAATATTTTTCTAATATTTTGTTGGACCGCCTTTAGCTTTGATTACAGCACACATTCACTGTGGAATTGTTTCGATAAACTTCTGCAGTGTCACCAGATTTATTTCCGTCCAGTGCTGCATTCATTTTTTACCAAGATCTTGTACCGATGATGGGAGAGTCTGACCACTGCACAAAGCCTTCTCCAGCACATCCCAAAGATTCTCAATGGGGTTAAGGTCTGGACTCTGTGGTGGCCAATCCATGTGTGAAAATAATGTCTCATGCTCCCTGAACCACTCTTTCACAATTTGAGCCCGATGAATCCTGGCATTGTCATCTTGGAATATACCCGTGCCATCACCCATTGATGGAATAACCTGGTCATTCAGTATATTCAGGTAGTCAGCAGACCTCATTCTTTGGGCACATAATGTTGCTGAACCTAGACCTGACCAACTGCAGCAACCCCAGATCATAGCACTGCCCCCACAGGCTTGTACAGTAGGCACTAGGCATGATGGGTGCATCACTTCATCTGCCTCTCTTCTTACCCTGATGTCCCCATCACTCTGATCTCACGATTAATTATGATTTTTTTCCAACCACATTTCTTCCTCTAAGATGATGGTTCCCCACTATCCTTCCAGTTTTTAATAATGCGTTGGACAATTTTAGTAGTTTCTTCAATCTCCTTAGATGTTTTCTCTGCTTGATGCATGCCAATGATTTGACCCTTCTCAAACAGACTAACATCTTTTCCACAACCACAGGATGTGTCTTTCAACATGGTTGTTTAAGAAACGAGAAGCTACTCATTGCATCAGTTGGGGTTAAATAATTTGTTGCCAGCTGAAAGATAATCGCCCACGCAGTGATTATCCAATGGGATTGCATGGTTAAATCCAGGTGGCGACTTTTTTTTGGCCAGGCAGTGTATATTCCTTTACGGGTGGCACAGAGGTGTAGTGGTCAGTGCTGATTCCTCACAACAAGAAGGTCCCTATCCCTTTCTGTGTGGAGTTTGCATGTTCTCCCTGTGTCTGCGTGGGTTCTCTCCAGTTTCTCCAGCTTCCTCCCACTGTCCAAAGACATGCCCGTTAGGTTAATTGGTGATTCTAAATTTGCCGTAGGTGAGCATGACTGGATGTTTGTTTCATTGTGACAGACTGGTGACCTGTCCATGGTGTACTCTGCCTCTCGCCCAATGACAGTGTGGATAGTCTTGAAGACAAGCGATTACAGAAAATGAATATTCACATATAGATAATATTCATAACAATATGGCAGCAGCTTCTTTTAGTAGGATAATGCACCCTGCCTTAAACTGAAGAACAAAATGAGTTGACTTGGCCTCCATATTCCCCAGAGTTCAATCCAATCGAGCATCTGTGATGTCCTGTCCCGTTTTCAGACTTTATGCAGTAAACGTAAGACACTTAGTAAAGAGAGAGCATTTCACGTCCTTTAGGCCTGGTACCAGGAGAAGGGAGAGGTATAAGCAGTTGTGGATTGGAGGATGAAAAGAAGGAGGACTATGTGTAAACAGTGATGGATGACAGACAACGGGAAAATCCACAGGGAGGCGTGTTGGGATTGAGAAATCTGGCACAACAGCAGAGGTGTGGCTTTGCTCTTAAAAGCAACTGGGAATTACCAAATTTTTTTGCTGTGGAAATAATTACACTATTAATCAACACGCTTTGAGTCTGGTACATTCAGAATAAAACAATTTATTTGTTACAAACATATAAAAATGACAAAAACAACCAGGTGGCAAGATATAAAAATTTCCATTTTGTACAAAGCTTCCAAAGCCATGGTCAGAAATGCATACTCACTCCACATGAGGATCTTAATCTGGGGTATTTAGGTAAATATAATACAAGCTGTGACTCTTCCCAAAGTATAGCTACAAAGATACTCTTTAAATCTGTTTGTCAGGTGACGTACAAAAACTGCGTCTGCCGTATGTCAGTAAAAAAAACATGTACGGGCACAAAATTCATAACAGACTGGTGATTCATACACTGAATCAGAAGTTGATGACACATTCACAGTGTTGCCTTCACATCAGTGATGTGAAATGTAAACATTGTTGCATAACTCACCTCAATAAATATACAGACATATTCAGAATGTGAGCATAACTTATATAAAAAAAAAAGGTTTACAATAACTTTTAATCCTCTGGTCAGTTCTGATTAGCTCAACCTTTAAGCTTTATGACAAAAATAAGGCAAAAAAATATTTTCCCTGTGTTTCTTATCAAGTTTTACTCTTGTTTCTCTGTTATTCAATGACAGAGTTAAGGTTTGACCGATTCAGGTGGAGTAAAGTAGCATTTGGTCATCTGATGAAGTGATGAAGAGGAATATACAACAGCAGGACTCATTCACTTTAAACTATATATATAGACATCTGTACATTTTCAACAAATACTGGGAGGCTACAGGCGAATGTTAACAGGACAGACGTATGAACATGAAATGATTTCAGGCAGCAGGTAAATCACTGCAGCAAATGAACAAATTATTCTTTTAAATAAAGTGAATTTGTGTTGGGAGTTATGAAACTTTAGGAAGCTTCTGTGTCAAAGTACAGCTATCAGAGTAGCATCTTTAAGAACTACTATTATTAAATGTCATATTAATAAGGAGATGGTAGCGAAAATGCTTCGAGCACTGTTTTGATTGGCATCACAGGCAACATTACAGACACACAGAGCTACAGAATTGTCATTAGCATCCCTTAATTACCAGGGGTGAGCCTTGGATGCAACAGACATTAATCTTCATTATGTAGCATGCTGCTGCTTTCATAAAAGGAGGTTCTTCTCAACTCTCTACTCGCAACCTTTCATAGTTTCCACAAGCATTTCATTCCTTTGTGCCTGATTGTCAAGGTTTAAAAAATTTACCCAAATACAGTTGCACAGGCTTCCTAGAAAAATAAAAAATAAATAATTCCATCTTAGATTCATTATGCAAAACTCAGTGGAACAAGTATGAGAAAGAATAAGTCATCTGAAAACAACCCAGGTGATGCAATGAAGTAGTACTGTCTCTTTAAATTGCTTAACTTTAGTTTGCTGTAATAGGATAAAAACTTTAAACATAACACATTTTCAGTGAGGTGTGTCCGTCCAGAACCACAGTGCTGTCATCATCCATTAAAACTGCTATTTGGTATCTGTCTTGTGTGCACCTGTCAACGACAAAGACAGAGAGGATTAGAGAACCGTCCTTAACGGGCAAAATTAAAGTACATGAATTATAAATTGATTTTGGCATGCAGAAATTCACAGTATTCACAGCAGCAGGCAAGAACAACACGCAAGCAGGCGAGTAGGGAGAGGTGGAAAAAAGGAGGAAAGAGGTGAGAGGGCAGGCAGAGTGACGGACCGAGTTGGGCTGCTAGAGCAGTGCTGAGTTGGTGTCAGAGTCTGAATCGTGGCGGGGGGTGAGGCAGGGCTCACGGGAACAGACGGATTCTTGAGCCCGTCTGTACTCTTGATACTCCTGGCGGAGAGCGTTGAAACGCGCTTCACTTAGGGAGCGGCTGTAGTGGCAGCGAGGTGGGTTGAAAACTGGCGGGCTGACTGAGGGAGACGGGCCTGAAGGGTGCATCATTGACAGGAAATGCGTGGGTGGGTATGTCATGGGACAAGCTCACAATAATCACATCACAAGGGATGAACACATGCAGCACCATCACATCACATCACCGGTACACTCACAGTGATACATGCAACAGTTAACACACGGTGGGAATGTAAAAGGAATGATTACCTTTCTGTCTGTGATCCTGGAGGCCAGCAGCTTGATCACACCTAGGTTCCCCTCTGCCTCTCCGATAACCCATTTGTGGCTGATCAAACTCTGTGGCCTCCAGGACCTCCGAGTCCACACAGGCATCAGCAGAGTCCCACTCATAACTCTCATCTACTGATGTGTTCCTTCTAACGGGATACATAAAACAAGTGGTCAGATAGCAGTCAGATCAAAATAAACAACAAAATAAAATTATTTTGGCAACATGAATAAATCCCTCCGCCAGGAGGACGCTCCAGTGTGTTTGTTATTCCAGGTGTGGTGGTGTTTCACCTTTTCGCTCTTCTCTCAGGATGCTCCATTTCAGCTCTGTGCCGCTCATTTTCCTCTGTGGTTTCTGGGGAGCTGAGCAGAGTGGGAGTGACGGACAGGGACTGTCTGAAGAGACCAGCGCTACCTCTGCCACTGCTCTGACTGGCATAACTGGCCCTACCCCCATCCCTGATCTCTCTGACCTCCCGCATCTCTGTCTCCCCTCCCCTCCCCATCATCCTGTCTGGCTGTCTGTAGCTCTCTACCTCTCTGGGTGGGAAGGGCGCATAGTACGGTGAGGGCCAGCTAATGCCCCTGGGCAGGTAGGACCTCGGAGGGCCTCTCCTGGATTCCATAGGTCTTGGGCTTTCCCGTCTGGATCCCGGCCAGTGCTGGTAATGGGGGACAGGGATGGAGGTGGGCATGGGGACATATTTATGCTGGGCAGACCTCAGAGTTTCTTGGTATGAGGGAGACCACCTGGAGGACTCTGGGAAAACACTGGCTTGCCGTCGAGGATCGGATGGTTCTAGCATCGGGGAGACTGATGTTGGTCTGGGAGGGTACATAGGAGTGAGGTAGGAAGGACTAGCTAAAGATCTTTGCACATGATGAGGCCTCTCTAAGCTCTCCATGCTGGGGCGCCTAAACGGGACATACTCCCTCCAGAAAGGGCCTGGCCTGGGGAGGGAAGGTGGCGTGCGACCCAAACTGTAAGACTTCACTCTGACATCTGGGTTTGGGAACTCGTCCCAGTAGCACCTCTCAGATATATAAGTCCTTGGGCTCTCAAAGTGCTCCCACCTCTGTGAGCCTAAGCTGATGGATTTCTTTAGGAAAGGTTGAGGCTGCCCCATGCCTGAAAGGGTCCTACAAGGGCCTATGCTTAAGGATTTCTTTAAAAATGGCACAGGGGCTTGAGTTATTCGTGATGCAATGTTATTAGTCCTGCTGCCCTGAGAAGCATGTCTTTGGGATTGCTCAGAGGAAAACTCACTACTGTCTACAAAACCGTGTGCATGTTTTGACACTATATCTGCCATGCCTTTAGCTGCACTGAACAAGGTGTGCGCTGACCTGGATCCAAGTCTGGATTCAGGCGTGTCTGTGTTTTTATTCCCAACTCGAATTAGTGTTTTTTCATCATACAGCTGCTTGCTAGTTTTTTCTGGACCAGGTGGTTCATCATCATCAGAAAATCGCACTCTAGCTTCAACATGGAGGGAACGTTGGCAGCCTTGTTTTTTACTAGCACCTAAACTGACTTCTGCAGCACCTGCAGGGCGAGTCTGATTGAAGGAAAACTCGTGTTTAGAGCCAGGTTCCCGGTTTTCCTGAACGTGAACCTCCCAGTTTTTAGGAACAACATCAGGCTTAGCCACCACAGACTTTTCTGGCTTTACTTGTGAACTTTGTCCGGTGGTGTCTGTGACTTCAGCTTCTTCAACTGGTTCATCCACACTCATTTCGATGAAGCCTGGAAGGCTCAGGTATTCAAGAATTGCACTTGTCTGGAGTGGGGACACACTGGGGGAGGGTGCCGCAGGTTTTTCCTTGAAGGAGTCAGACATTCTGGGGGCCAAAAATTGAGAGTGGTCACTGTTATCTTCTTCAACAAGGGTTAAAGTGGTGATAGGACTTGGACTATCAGAAAAAAGACATCGGTCACTCCTCCTGGATCGTGTGCGGACGCCTTCTCTCTCTAACTCAGAGTAAAACCCTGAACTTCGTCGGCCATCCTGAGTCTCAGTCTCTCTTGTCTCTCTATCTTTGGCTTTTGCCCCTACTTCATGATGTTGATAGGGTAAGGTAGAATAACTAGAGGGACTGGGATGCCTTGTGGCCATGCGGCCTACTTCTGCAGCTCTTTCAGGCTTATTATATTGTGCAGAAGCTGAACTTTTAGGCCTCTCGTTGGTGATTGAAGGACTTCTGGCAGATGAATCCCAGGGCTGAGTGCTTCCATAAGCATATGAATGTCTGGACTTTGAAGCAGCACCTCCATCCTCTGTCTTTTCTGTCAACCCCTGCTCAGTGATGGACGTCATGCATATGTCAGACTTTGTCTGAGGACTCAATGACCTGGCTCTGTCTGGTGTTTCTAAACACAGAACTGGAGTTTCAGAGGTGATGTCAGGGGACAGCATAGGGAGGGAGGTGTTCTGGGTGACTGGAGAGCGTGATGAATCAACAGCTAAAGAGTCTTCTGTGGCTTCTCTACATGTGCGGGGATGTGGTGACCTGGGCGATGTGGCCTCCCGAGGACTTTGCACAGGAATGAGGCTGGTGATAGATGAAACAGGGCTAATGTCCCATTGTATGCGAGACGTAGGGAGCCGGTCCATGGGACTGCTGGTGTTGCCAAAGTAGCACGCCCTCCTATATTCAGATACCCGACTCGTCTGGCCCGAAGGCCTATGTTTCTGTCTTATATTAACATCCAACGGCTTCCATACAGGCTCTTCCTCTGTCTTGGGTGAACCCCTTTGAGGGCTTTCTGTTGTTTTAAACTTCTGCTCATCCCTCCCACGACTGCGACTTCTTTGATCAGCTGTGTAGATCTTCAACTCCCTCTCCATTTCTTCCCTCTCTTTTGCTAACTGGACACACTTGTTAATACTATCCCTCTCTAACTCACTGTCAAGTTGTGAGATCAGGGTGCTGTTATTAGTCAACTGACTCTCCATTGGCTGGTAGCCTGAATGGTGTGCTCTGTCTCTGTCTCTATCCAGAAGCTTTGTTCTCCTCCCCAAACTGGGGAAAAGGTCTTCAGTGTGGCCTGGCATTCGATACCGCCTTAGAGAATCACTGGGCTTTTTCTCGCTGTTGTCTGAATAAAAGCTGGCTCTTTCCAAAAGAGCCTCAGAGCCTTGTTCATCATCAGAATAAAAGCAGCCATGACGGGAGAAGTTTCTGGCCATGGCCCGCACTCTTCCAGGGGAGGAAGGAGGCCTGCTCAGCTCTGGGACGTCCACTGTGAGAGGAGAATCTTTCCTCTCATCCTTCTCTGAGCTCAAAACGCTTGACTTTGGAGAGTCACGTAACGATGTCCTGTTGCTCCCTGAGCCACTTGCCCCACCGTTGCTTTGCAGGACGTCCATCTTCACAGTTTTCCTATTGGAAGGACTGGAAGCCTCTGGCAGTGGCTGGACAATGAAGCGTCCATCTGGGCCTCTGGAAATGGACTCCAGAGCAGTTGGCGAGGGCGCTTGTGACCCCAGGTGACTCTCAAAGAGTGTGTAATGAGGTGGGGGAGAAGAGTTGGACAAGAGCTGCTTCCGCTGGTCGTGGTATTCCCCACGGCTGCCTTTATCAAAGGACGACCGATCAGACTGTGAGGACGAGTTGTTGGGAAAGAAGGGAAGCGGTGGACAAAACTTCAACTTCAGGACGCTGTCTGGGCTGCGAGGAGGTGAGCGAGCTCTGAGAGACACATAGATTAGGAAAAATAGCTTAAATTAAGTGTATTTTGTAACCTTCCATACATTCATACTGATTGTGACACAGCTTTAGGTCATTTTAAGTATGTAGTCAAAATATCTTCAACAAATAAATCAACTTGTGGTCGCAGAGTATGAAAATTAAGCTTTTAGTGTTAATATTAAGCATAAATTCATTTATATAACATGCATCGTTCATGAACTATTACAATCAATGTATGAAAGTAAGTAGACTTACTCTTCAGATGTGCTCTTCTGGAAGGCAGACGGCAGATCTATGAAAATGTGAGAAAGGAATAAAATAGTTGAACAACTCCAATCATTCATATAACTTTTTTTTTTTTTTTAAAGTAAAGGCAAAACATGGTCCACCTTGTCTTCTCTGTTTGCGTCTACGCTGTCTGCGTTGACTCATATAGCAGGCTGTCACCAACGAGAGGATGATGGCAACAAACAGGAAGCACACTCCGCCCAACACACCGGCCAACAGCGGCTCAGGTATGACCTCTAAGAAACTTGGACGTAGGGGGTAAATCTCCATCCCTGTAATCAGATCCGAGTCAATAACTGCTAATTCCATTGCTAAAATACAAAGCTAATTTTGTAAATATACAGTAAAATTCATCTCTTGCTTGCTATAGTCATTTTAAGTCAAACAAACCTACTCACCTGCAGTGGATATATTGACAGACTCGCTTGGTTCACTGAGTACTTTGTTGCTGCGAGACATCAGCCTCAGATCATATGTGGAGTCCTGAGAGAAAGACAGATCGAGGGTTTGATTATATATAAACCAACATGATTGGAAAGGGCAGAGGCTAATTTAAAAAAATCTATGAAAAATTACCCTAAGCAGTCCTTGGACAAGTATTTCACTCTGGTTGGCATTGATGTTGCTGTTGAGGATGACCCACCGGCCCAGATCTTTGCGGGCCTCCAGCACATAACCCGTCAGTGAAGTCAACAGAACCTCGGGAGGCATCCACTGGAGGACAACTCCTCGTCCAGTCCGGTTGGCTGCCAGGAGTATTGGAGGATCCGGGATTGGGGGAGAGGTGACAACTGCAGGTACTTCTGTTGGCACGGCTGGTAAGAAAGCCCAATATAAGTTCACACTGATACATACTCAAAGAATTATGCTCAAAACAGGACATGTGTTCACTTCGACAAACCTTGTGTTCGTACAGACACAATTTCACTAAAAGGTCCAGAGCCAAGTTTATTCTGAGGTAGGACACTGAACTGATAGCCGGTGCCAGCAAGCAGCCCCGTCACCAGCAGGTAGTTTTTGGATGTTGGCACAGGCAGAGACGCCCATTCATGTTTCCCCCTGGATGCCTGCTTGACCCTGAAAAAAATCACAAAAGCCAAAATGAAGACAGAGCACATAAGTCATGTTGGTAGGTGAGAATGAATTGTTTGATACTGACCATACAGTGAACTTCTGGGTGAATCCACCATCAAAGCCAGGCACCCAGGACACGTTCGCCTGGTTCATCTCTGTAGTGACCAACACTGAGGACACAACATGAGGACTAGTCCCTGAGAAACAGAAGAACACATATTTAAATTTACAGTAAAACAGTTGACAGTGTACCTGAAGATGTTAAAGGGGTTGATCCACTTACCCAGCACAGTGACCACAGTGCCTGCACTGACAGTCGCCACACGATTAGTGGCCAAGCACTCCCAGCCCCCATGGTGATCTTTGCTGAGGGGCCGCAGCAGGAGGGAGCCGTTAGCCAACACAGCGTACGGTGAACGTGGAGTAGGGCCAATCTGTGAGGAAGGACATCAACAGGTTATAATGAGGGATCAATCACTGCCGTAGCTCCTCTGTCTCGCTCTCCTGTACCTTGCTCCAGGTTATGTTTGGAGGAGGGTCTCCAATGGCTTCACAAGGGATGATCAAATCTCTGCCCACCTCTTGGAGATACTCAGGCCGAGGAGGCACTCGGAATAACGGTGGGTCCTGGAGGAGGGAGAGAGACTTTTCACTTCTGCCTATGACTATGTGTGTGTACACTCATAGGTAGTTCTCTGTAAATAAAGCAAGTTGAGTACAGAACACAACCTTACCTTCAAAATGACCTTGGTGGGCGCAGACTGACCCATGGTGCCGTAACTGTTGTAGGCCGTACACGTGTACATGCCCACAGCGTTGTCATTGGCTGTAGCTATAAAAACAGAACCCTCAGAGTTCACCATCCAACCTGGAAACTGGACAAAGAAAAGGACAATAGAAATATACACACTGACTCAAAGCTCTCTGTGCTGTTAAGTAATCTCCACTCAATGATTTTTTTTTATTTCCACGGCACATAACTTACATTGTCAGGATTCAGATCGTTCCCGTCTTTGGTCCAGTTGACATACAACACAGGTGGATCAGCCTGGACGGGGCAAACGATGACTCCCTCCATGCCAGCAGGCAAATACGTTTCCCGCGGCATTCGCCCAACACGTGCAGGATCTAAGAGGAGGGAAGAAGAATTGATCAGTATGAAGTAAAGGTTCTTGGGCAGGGCATTCAGGGAAATGCAACTAATCGCTGCAACCCAGAGCAGCAGGGTTACCAAAGAAGCGAACAATTTGAATGTACTAACGTTTCACTTTGAGATGTGCAGAGGCTGAGGGCGGGGTCAGTAACCCATTAGTTGGAATACAGGTGTAGTTTCCAGCATCTTCTGGGATGAGATTAGGAATAAGAAGTGTTCCATCCACCAAAATCTTGACTCTGGACTTCAGGGACCTAATAATATAAGTCATCAAACTGACTATGGCACAAAAACTGTTTGTCTGCAGCAAGAAAAATAAGTTTATATATTTAAAAATGTTAGTTATCTGAGCATCTTGGAAAATTACAGTTTAATAGCCAGATCATGACCACATGATATAACTGTCTTCTAGTAATAAGAGAATAAGAATAAGAATAAGAAAAACCTTTATTTGTCCCACAATGGGGGACATAATTAGAAGTGAATTTTCATTAGCAACATGCTTTGGAAAAACACTGTATATATTTCTTTAAATATTGTATGTAGATATATATTCCAAATTGTGAATGATTATTAATGATATGTCCTACTATGCTTTGCCATCATTGATATTTTGAAGACTCACTCAATATGGTAAACGTTCTGTCCTTGTTTAATCCACTCGTAGGTGAGGTTTGAAGGGTAGGCATCAGCCTGACACTGCAGAACTGCATCCTGGGACATGTTGAGAGTGGTGTCCTCCGGGGAAATGATGATGATTGGAGGACCTTTTGAACAAAGCAGAAGACACCCCAATTTAATATTATGACTACATCTACAGCAATGCAGTCAGTGGTGGACAGATCAAAGCTGAGATGCAAAGCAGGGAATGGACTGTAGGTGGCAGTATAGCCTACTTTAAAGTCAGTCTCAACTGTTTGTTTCAGTATCATGTCAGGATAACACAATATTTGGGCAGGAAGGGGATGAGAAGACAATTTCATTTATCTGGAAAAAATGTTCTTAGAAAACTTGTGGTGCTGTTCCTTTAAAAACATGAAAGCTGTGTGTGCCGTGGTGACTGACAGTCCAACACTGACCTTTGACCTGCAGCTGCATATAGTGGGTCAGGTTCCCCTCTGAGTTGGACACGTGACATCTATACACTCCTGAAATATTTCTTGTGACGGAGGCCAAAGACAAAGTACCATTGAGCACCTGAAATGAGGCGAAGGAAAAGAGTCAGACGATCAAAGACAAAGAGAAAAGGTGGAGGGAGATCGTGAGGCAGTCACGGAGATGGCAACAAAGCAGTTTTCTTCAAAGAAACATCAAAGGTACGACTCCTGCAGAAAATGCTAATTAGAAAGTATTTAATTAGAATACAGCAAATGCCATCTGTTAATCCTGCTCACTTTTATTTTTTCATGTTTCTCAATTGGGCTCTCATCTTTATGCCAGACAACAGTTGGTCGAGGGTTGCCATGGGCTCCACAACTGAGAGTCAGCGAGTCCCCGAGCAGAACTTCCACAAAAGTCGGCGGCGTCTTAATAAACACAGGTGGAGCTAGGAGAAAGACAGAACAAATAGAAATGTTATTTTTATTTACAAGCTCTAGTGGGAAATTGAACACAACCAGAGCAACTTTAAATTGGACAACTTCTCACAAATCCACATAAATAGCTTTGGAGTGATCTACTGTGGCTTAGAGCTACAACCTGTAGTTTAGCCCAGTACATTGCTCCTACTTGAGGAGATTAGCAGTTGGACATATGTTATGTGCTGTTTGTGTTGTATATTGCAAAAGCGATACTAAAAACTAATGTCACCGATATTACGTGAACGTAAACACTACCCATCGTTCATAGTGAAAGCATCCCATCTTTGGGAACACTGTCAAAGAACAAAGCTCCGTGTCAAGTTTGGTTTTGGGATTACAAAGCAGATTAATTTAGCGACCACGTATCCACATTAGCCTGACTCAATTCTAATCACAATATGAGTCTGGTAACACACCATTTGGATTTCATTATGCGACGTGTTTCAACCAATAAAGACAAAGAAATATCTCTACATGCAATTACAACCATTCAGAGTCCTTTTGTTCAGAGACACTGGTCTGGTTTCCAGGCTGTATTCATAAGCGATCCATCACATGCATGATGTAACGCTGTTACATACAAAAATGGTGTCATGTGTAACTTGATACGGCACATGTAGACCTGTCATTGTCGCTGTACTACAATCAGATCAAATCACTACTTCACACTCTCAGTGGAAGGTAGGTTAAAAGCTTTGGGAGTTCAACCACAGTCACTTCATTCTGAAAACAAACATCAGCTCACAGCAGGTGAAGCACAAATACAAGATGAGATCACCACGTTCACAGTACGTCACACAGAACCTCCTCATACACTGCAGTAACACTTTCTGCCAGGGCCCTCAGAGTCCTAGCCAGGCCCCATGCTGTAGCTGTTCTAAATAAGGACAGTGCCAGTGATGAGCAACAAGAGGAGCAGCTCCCAAGTCCCCAAAACCCTGCGGAGCTGCACCTGTGATGGAGAGGAACGTCCACGTCCCGTTTTGAAAGTCGTCAGTCTTGCTGTCCAGGAGCAGGATGCGGCATTCGAACCAGCCCTCGTCCTCCAGGGTCAGCCGTTCTAGCAGCAGAGAGGCACCCCGGGTCAGGGACACACGGCCTGTGAGAGGGGGGGTGGGGGTGGGGTGGTAAAGAGAGAGAGTGAGAGCAGGTCAGCGCACACACAGGCAGACAGGCAGAGTCAGCACATGCAGGAAGAGGGCTTATCATGCAGAGGACACAGGCATCTAGTGTCACAAAGGCCACAGTCAAAGTTATAGCCTCTCCACGAACAGACAAATCCATGTACAGTGTGAAGAACTGCAGCTCTGATGTTTGTAGAAAATAACAAACCACACAATTGAGATTTATGAAAACAGTGTGGGTGGACACAACATTTGCAGCTTGTGGATGAAAAGTGAGTGGCCCTGAGTTGGAGTGCAAACACATGAATCACTAAAGTGATGATTATAATGATCTACAAGATGACAGATGAAGATGGTGTCCTGTCATTTGGGGTTTGGTTGGTGGAGTGCAGAGCTCAGATGCCAGGAATACTTGAACGCAGCTTCATTAAACCACTAAAATAGAAAATGTTTGCAGCTTAAAAAAAGGAAATCAACAACAACTCACAGTGAAGTAAGACACCTGCTCTTGTTCAGAGGGGAAATGGACAGAAGAAAAAAATGTGAGGCATGACAGATGCACACTATGTACAAGTGTGTGAATGCCCTTAAACACAGATGGACGAACAAGCACACACATCTCACCATAACACACACCCAAAACCCCACTCCCTCTCTCCTCCTCTCTGTACTTCTTACAACTCCTTGTCAGGCTTTGAAACTTGATCTGCTGGTTGCCTGGTGACTGCTGCCTGGTTTTCAGGGTATAAACCCCCCCGCTCCTTTTATTCGCTCTCTCAATGAACTCTTTTTTTCGCCCTTCAATCTCAGGGCTTTAAACGACAGGAGGATGCGTGCAGGGGGGGAAACACACGTTGCTCATGCCAGGCTCAGCCAAAGCAGTTTGAAAGTAAACAGGGAAATGTGGAGAAGTTTCCAGCATCTCATCATACTGGTTTGCTATTAAACATGACCCTAATACACTCTGCAAAGTACACTGATCAGGCATAATATTATGACCACCTTCCTAATATTGTGTAGGTCTCCCTTGTGCCTCCAAAACAGTTGTGACTCATCAGAGAATGGACGTGGGCCTTCTGAGGGTGTCTTGTGGTGTCTGGTAACAGAATGTTGTTAGTGGGGGCCTTTGGGTCCTATGGGTTGAGGGGAGGGGCCTCTGTGGATCATCCCACAGATACTTGATCAGTTTGGGAGTGGATTTTGTTTTTCATGTTTTTTGAGTTGTTCCTAAACTGTTTTTGTGTGTGTTCCTGTGTCAGGCTGCATCCTGCTGGGGATGACTGGTACCATCAAAGAGTGTCATTGCTATGGGGTGGGGGTGCCTGGTCTGGTCTATTTGGGTGGTACATGTCTAAGTAACATCCACACAAATGCCAGTTCCAAACGTTTTTCAGCAGAACATTGTACTGTCACAAGATGGTCAATGTTATTTACATCTCCTGTCAGTGGTTTTAATGTTGTGGCTGATCGGTGTATATAAATAATAAAGCACCGCAAAAAAAATCATTTAATCTTTAGAGTAGTCTCAGGAGTTATTTACACCAGCATAGACATCGTGTATAAAACGAGAGATTTCATGAATGTCCTGCAACCTTGAAGCAACAATATGACAAGAAACACAATACTCCCACAATTCACAGCGGTCTCCCTCCAGACAGCATTGATCTGGCGCAGAGCCTGAGAGCTATGAAATTCACCTAACTCTGTAGATGGCCTTAAGACAGGGTGAAACACACACTGAGAGTAAAGACAGACAACAATAGCTAACAATTAACCCTGCATTCCTGACTGGGGCTGTTGCTGTGTCTAATAGTTAGGTTTAATGATTGATTGACCTCCTAAACGCCAGACAAGCATTTGATGGACGGCGCTCGCTTAGAGGATCCATAAAAAGAACGCCTCTGATTTCAGGTCAGCATCTTTTAAACAACTGGGCAAGGCTCGGAGAGGGGAATTGTGCAGGCAGATGATACCAGGTGTGCGGAGAACTTTAGGCCTTTTTCCTCTCATCTCGCCATGAGGGCTCGTCCATTTCCTGTGAAACCTTTTCTGATCAGAGGTAGAATAAACTAATCGGCCACTGCGGGCTCAGGAGGAAAAACATGTCCACGTGCAACATCGCACTCTTTAGCGTAATCCTCATGTGAGCAAATGCTATGGGACACTTAAAGATCACTGTGGCTGAAACTGCAGCCCGTGGAAATCCCACTGACTTGAGCATGTGCACCGATCTCGGGGATTCAGAAGCACGTGGGTATGTATATGTGTTGATTTTCAAAATTTACTGAGTGCCCTGCCCCCTGGGTCAACACAGGGCTTTGGCTGCCGGAACACTTAACCCCTTCCCGTAGCCTCCCTCTTGTCCGTCACCACAAAGAGGCGGCAGCCCCCATTCCTCATTCTCTCGGGTTACCATAGTGACGAGACCAAGGAAATGCCCGGGCTGTAGGTTTAAATTTGAATTCAGTTGCTGTAGAAACACGGCGCAGCCAAACGTGGGTAGAGGCGGGTCGATCGAGCAAGGGGGGGTGGATGTTCTACTGTCACAGATTTGAAAAATTACAAGCGGGGGAAAACATGTTTAGATGAAAAAAAATGTCTTGTGCCACATTCAAGAGCCCATGAGGAGCGATGACGGGAGAGTGAGAGAAATTAATGAAAGGAAGGAAGAATGAGAGAGGGCTTTTCTTTTCAGCCTGTGGACGGAGACAAAAAACGGAGACTGTGACAAATGTTGCTCTATTTAAATTTGAATGTTGCATCTCAGGACTGAAACACTGGACGGCATCGGCAGGTGCTCTGCCTCGAGGATGAACAAAAAAAGCTTTTCTCTCTGATGACTTGACGCACGGATAAAGTGTAAATATGCTGCATTAACTGAACATAAAGAAAAAAATGATAAACCATATTAGAGAAAAGACGCCGTGCTTTAAAATCAAAGAGGAACTGAACAAGGGGTTACTCAGAGGTTAGCCGAATTATGTGCATTGACAATCCACTGACAACCAATGAGAGGTTGACCTTCCTGACCTATGCGCTCTAGCAGACACATCCATCACTCCCCCTGACCCTATATAAGCACAATGTCCACGAGTCCTCCTCAAGAGTCAAACATCATAGGACTCTGTGGCAGACAGAGAGAACTGCTGAAACAATAGCTGCTGCTCCTTCCTCATGTCGACCTTCTTCCTCCTCCTCACTGTTTTTCTTCCAGCACCTATCACATGACAGCTCCGGTCTATCTTGAAATGAGCCCTTGTTTCCAACAGGTTGAGTGCAGCCAAGGGTAGAAAATGGAAACGCTAATCCGCCAGCGCTGTTTGAACCTCTAAGACGCACCCTCTTCATATTAGTGAGAGTCGGGTTCTCGCCCAGTGGGTGGCAGGTTAGGAACAACTCAGCTTTCAGAGCCGGTAGCTGGCCTTGTCTCACTCATCTCATCTCCAATTCCTTTTTTTTTTTTCTTCTACAGATTCTTGTGTCTCTTTCTGCAAGAACAAAACACTGCGACACAGCCGAGCTGAGGACAGTGTACACCACATACTTTTTAACCATGTAATTCATGTTGATTTGTGGTTGCATTCAAGTACATGTACGAAAAACCTTACTGGCGTTTATATTTTACTTTCTCGGTTTTGTGGCTACTATGGCTCTAGGATTTTATTGCTCCAAAGGAATGGCATCATTGTGTGTTTTTTGCATTGCAAGTTCCCACTGATACTTACTGACAATGTAATACATGGAGTATTGTGAATTTCATGCGATACAATAGCAGGGGTAACTATGGAGGAAGACAGATTATTCTGTTTGGAGAAGCATCAGCGCTGCTTTTCTTTGTCCATCCGTATGTGCATAAGGGAGCCGTGCAGAGGTGCATTGTGGGATGTGTTTTGATTTGAATACAATCATAAGTCTGGGACCGGCCCCCTGCCTCTGACAGCTCACCCCTCCCATTCCCCCAAATTTCTCTCTTCAATCCTCCTGTCCCCCTAATCAGTTTAACCCTCTTATGAATAGCTCTTTGTCGTGAGATAGATTACAGTTAACTCTGTCCCTCTCGCTGGGTCCAGCTCCGTTAACCCCCTGAAAAAGCAAGCGCACACAGCTCACGTGCTGATTTTTTACTACAACTCACCACCAGGAATTAGCTCTGATATTAAAATCTTTGGTGCAGGGAGATTACAGAGGTATTTGAACTCTTTTTTTTCGTGTACAGAACTTGAGCTTTGGTTTCGGGTCAAGACGAGATAACACCAATGTTAATAATTGCTAGAATTTTTGCTTTAGTTGTTCAGTTGGAGAACCATTCAGGAAAATGCTCCTCATCGTTAATCCCATGAATGTCAAACCTCTTCAAAATATTGTAGGCAATGTTGGTAAACATCAAACTTGTCTACATGATACTTAATATGAACCAAGTCAGTGACACACCTCAGGAATGAGGTAACAAAGCACTGGTGACGTCCCTGCTGCTCTAAGCTAGTTAAATTCCCAAGCTGCAGCCGTCTATTCTTCTTTCATTGAGTCATTGTTTGCTGCACATCACCCGGGTCTTGTTGTGGCAGAAAAACAGGTTGGAGATAATAAAGTGATCAGTTTCACATTTCCACTGGGCCGTGTTCTGCGTGTTTAAGGAGTTGTTAAACAAACGGATGTTTGCAAAAGTTTAGTTGTTCAACATTAAATTCCAACTGAGTTTTCCAGTTAAAAGGTCACAGAGTTCAAGGTTTGTCCGTGCGTGTATGCTTTGGTTTATTCAAGTATATAAATGTGTACGTGGCTTGTGCATGTGTGTGACTTTCTCCAGTGTTCAGACGACTTGCTGAGAGTGTGATGGAGGCCTGCTGAGAGCCGGGGGTTTGCCCATTGTCGTTCTAACCTGAGGTCAGAGTCCCCTGCTCGCAGTCCCAACTGATTTACTTCACCACACAGGAGACATTTGATCTGACCCTGCAACAGTAAACCATCCTGACAGTGCAAGACTTAAACATACTGTCTATACAGATAGAACTAAAACTGGCTATAATAGCACGTCAGCCAGAGTTTATCTGGCTGTTTTCCTCTTTTGTTGTGAGCTGACTAATGTTCAACTCTCCAGGGCATGCTGGGCGAGAAACAGAGAGGAAGAGGAATGAGAGGCACCTACATCTTTCTGATTCGCTTGAAGCACACAAGAGATGGTCTCTGAGACGTTGGTAGGCTTAGGATCTAATGGTGTCGACAGAAAGACAGCGCAGTCGTGACACTCCTCAAATACAGAGTGCAATCTCAAGTACACCTGATATCATATCAAAAGTGATGGTTTAATGGACTCAAACAGAGATCCATGATATCACTTCACTCCAATTCTTTCATCTCAGTTGCTAAAAATTGCTAACAGCATCAGTGCACTTGAGACATAGCAGCAGAGCAGACAGGCTGTATTTGGGAATGCTTTTTTTTTATGGTTTACTTTAACCTACTTTATTATGCAACATTTGCAATGCAATGAGACCAACAAAGGTAGGCCAGGAAAAAACTGCTTCACTTTATTACTAAATACTGACTTAGTATTAATATATTCAAGACCGATACATCACTTAGCTTTATTGGAAGCAGCCATTATGCTGTAAAGCCACCCAGTGATGAAAACAGTGCAGGTCTGTGCAATGCTCATAATTCATTTCCGTGATCTTCTAGCTGTTTCTTGATCTTAAAGCTTACAACGAAAATCAGCCCTGCTCTCCGGTTCCTGTCCTCAGACAAGCCGAGACAAAGATCAGGAAATGGTAGCCCTACTGTCTTGTGGTTGAATCTGAAATCCAGCAAGATTTTAATTTGAGGGTAGAATACATTAGACCCACAGCACTTACACGCTTCACATGCTGCCATCTGCCTCCAGTGGGAGGGGAGATATGAGGATCTGAGGCAGACAGGGGAAAAGCCCACACCAGACAAGAATACACACGGGATAAATATGGAAAAACAGCAGCACATCACAAACACGCTTCTACTCCGAGCTACATATCTGCAGTGTTGTTTACTTCATTATGGCTGCTTATGTATCAGATGACTGCTCCTAAACAATGACGTGGTTAACGGCCTACGAGAGGGCTAACATGCCAAACACATGCAGTCTAATTGTGATGGTGGGAGATTGTTTGCGGCTTGGTCCTTGCAAACCATCAGTGAGGTTCCTGAGTGTTACCGTGCTGAAAATAGATGTTTCAGGCTCGTACGGTTTCATTCTCTGACTCATCTCTTAAATGTTTTCTTGCAACAAATGGATTTCCTGAGCGGTCCCTTGCGCATTTCCACAGTGACCTAGTTGGGACAGTATGGGATTTGGGGTATCCTAGTAGTCCTTTTGGCTTTGGTGAAGCAATGGGAGGTTGTGATACCCCTCTTTGTCTTTTGTCCTCCGGTAGACAATGACAGGATTATAGGGCTCCAGCAAGAAAACTCCCATTATTCCCAATGCTTCATCCATCCTCCTTCCAGCACAACAATCTCCCCTTACTGGGTCACCACTCAGCATACTAATAAAACACTGTCATCAGACCACCAAGCCCCCACCTGCACTCCTAATCCCTCCGTGAGCAGCGTTACTGGAATCACCCCCCTTTTCTTCTTGCGCAGCTACCCCACCCCCCCTTTAACTGCCGCCATTAAAACACATCCATTCTCGCCCTTCCCCTTTTCGCTGCTGTACTCTAGAAACACACAGACCAAACACCAGCTGTAATTACAGGGCTTGTGCTTTGGATGGATTATCTATTTGGGGTACTGTTTCATCCAAACTTCCCCTTCCCCTCTAAATACCAGTGTAACCTCCTTACGTCTACCTTTGTTATGGACACCTTGGCTCACCTCAAATAACTCTACTGAATCATTTACAGAGCAATCTGTCAACTGGTGGTCAGGTTGACAGCTCCAAGTTCAGTTCTTCTTTTTCCTTTGTGTTGAGAAATGTTTTTAAAGTTCACTTTAGAGTCTGGGTGCTTTAAAAGCACACAGGCAATGAAAGAAAGATTCCTTTGAAGCGAGGTCTTACAGATCTACTTCAAGGGAATGCAATGCCAGCTCAGTAACAAGGCTTTTTTTGAAAGGGGGTGTGAGACTGAACACACCTGAAACAAAGCTTACCCTTATAGTTTGGATGAACACGAGGAGCATACACTCCAAATTTGATGAGGACGGGAACGCTGTAACCGAGGCGCACCCACTCCACGACATGTAGCGGAAAGAGGTTCGGGGTGGTGGCTTCTGTGGATGTCGGCGTGAGACTACAGCCCAGCTCTGCAGAGGCCCCCTCTCTGGCACGAACCACCGACGCCACACCTTGAGACACACCTGTAAAGACAACAGCATATCACCAGGATAAAGCACTTGATTCACTGAGCTGCTGATAACACAGAAAGCCATAAACAGCAAAAAAAAAAAATGTGGCTAAACACCTAAATCATTCTCTATAAGACATTTTAAAGAGAGTTATGGCTGCCAAAGTGGCCGGATTAACCTCTCTGGAATTTCCTGGTCATTTGTTCCTGTGAAAATTGTTTGCTCTGCTAAGAAAAGTTGATAAATGGTGATCACAGAGGCAGGAAGAGGTCAAGACTCAAAAAAGCTGGTGGGACAGACAGAGCTACAACAAGCAACAGGAATAACTGAGCCATAAATGTTTCATGTTTCCAGGCTGCTAAAAGCCGGGCCATCAGAGGGCATGTATAACAGTCATGGGCCATTTGGTCACAAGATAGTATAGCCACAAAGCCTGCAAACAACCAGCAATCCCATTAGTGACACCTGGAGCGGTGTCTCCTCTCTCTATCTCCTCTCGCTCTCTCGCTGCCATGTGCTCTCGTGAGTGTGTGCGCAACTGGGTGCCAGTGTTTGCTCTGCTACTCATCTGGCCTGGTGATTACTCTAATCTCAGATGGGAGGGGGGGAGCTGGTGGTGGTACTCTGATGCAGGGCAGCAGGACCCTCTGTGCTTGCTCCGGCCGACCTCCCACCACCCCCTGGGGTACGCACATGGTCTGCGGACCAGCTCAATCAATCCCACCACCACCCCCCCCGACAACACATGCACGCACATACAGAAGCGTGCCTCGGGTTGGGGGTAGCATAAATCCAGGATTGATCTAAATCCACACCCAGAGATACTATTTAAGTTGGATTTTGGCCCCATTTTCTCGTGCCCACTCCACGTCTGATCTGCAACCCCTCCTCTTCACTCTCTCCAATATAAGGCAAATGGATCTGTGCCAGATGCAGCAGGGTGTCACTCGAACTGTATGCAGGCTGCTAAACAGCAACATATGCCAACTGCTTTGCAGTGATTTGCAATAACAAGGGATACAGGTCTTGTTGATGTTGGAAAATGAAGTAAAGTAGAAATTAAGAGAGCCTTAGGAAAAAGTGATTGCATTTAAATATAAGCTACGACAACGCTGCACAAATCAATTTCTACTGCATGCATGAGTTCACCTTTCAGTATCACTCCTCATATTCTTTGAGGACCAGTAGACTGTTTCCTATTGCTCTGACGTGGAGCAAGTTAAATGTGCAAACATTCAAGAAACTATTCGGAAATTAAAACTTTAATTTAAAATCTTTAAAGGTTAAATGATTTAATAATACGACGTAAAGTGATTTTTTTTAAGCAACACGACCATAATCTTGCAAGCAGGATTTTTATTACTGTTAATCTCTACTGTACATGTTCTGTTTACACGTGTTAAGTGAATTTTCTGTGTCAGTGTTGCATTATTTTGCAGCGTTAATCTGTTAAAGAATAATATCTGCAGAGTTGTCGAGTAGTTGCCTTGACTATAGTGGCTCTTCATGGTCTAATTTGCCCTCTATAGTCTCATAAAGAAATGGAAACACGTCCCAAATAATGTAAACATCGTTGTGGTGGTGTTGTGTTTTGCTCCGTTGTTCCTGCAAAGCGTCTCTCTCCACTAGTCAGATCTCCCTTCTCTGCCTAATGCAAGGTTTTGATAATATCAATGGTTTTTGTGAATGAAGATTAGACAAAAAAATAATTAAGACTTATATTAATAATATACTGTTAAAATGTCACTGAGAAACAAAGACTAGTTAGTGAGAAACACACAAAGGTTAAACAAGAGAAAAGAATGATGGAAATGCATTTTTAATGGACGCAATGGATCCATATCTGCATTTGCATACTTACTTAGCAGACAGATGGCTACAGCAGTGGTGACAGCCTGAAGCCACCGTCCCTCCAGTCCCATGGCCGTCCGTCACACTCCTTCACACATCTCCCAACCTGAAAGAGAAGACCACACATCCCGTTTACTCCTCAGCAGAACACAACTGTGCTGCCCGCAGATTCGCAGCTGTACGAGGACATCCCCCACACACCCCCCCCCCCCCCATCAGACAAATGTAATCCCTCGAGTTTACATCAACTCATTATCCAACAACTACACTATACTCCAGATGCTTCTAGGTTAATAAATAACTGTATTCATTGAAAACAAGTAATCCTCAGAAGAACTGCATGTCTGAGCTGTGGTTGGGTGAAGGCCAATGAGCTATTCCAACAAGTGCAACAAACAGACAGTGGGGCATGACATTGCTTAAAGCGTGCATCATCTGGAGGTTTGCTTGCGTAGATCCAAGTGTGTGTGTGTGTGTGTGTGTGTGCGTTAGTGTGTAGCCACAGAGAAGACCTCTACAAGGCTCTAAGTGTATGTACAGATTAACCTGATGCGTGCGATTGGTCCAGCTCATCCAGAAGGTCTCGTCTCACACTAAATAGGCCAACAGCAATTGACAGGTGACACGGGTAACATTGAAAAGTGTTTCTCGAGACTCCAGATGTTGTGTTAATGCCGACGCTTAAACTTAAGTAGCATAAATAGACTGTCATTAGGGGAGACGTGCTTACTTTAAATCTATCGACCACAGCACATGGTAAGGAGCCAGAGGCATAAGGTGCACTTCAAATGAATCACAAATGCATAAACAACCCTGGCAAGCACATCAGCGCAATTAAACCTTCACCTAATGAGTCAAATTAAAGAGGACTCCACCTGGACAAATTATAGCTCACGACAAGAACAGCTGTCGCAACTTATGAGGCCCTGAAATTGGATTGGAGGCACAAGTTTATGTTGATGTCCTTCAAACCCAATGGAAGCCCTCGCACACTTCATTCAGTACCCCTAATACCAGCTTATTACTTTAAGTTCATTTAGGTAATATAAGAAGGGGGCTATACTTAGAAAGAAACTAGGTGCGTAAAGATATTATCTAGTGATATAATCATGCACTGCAGAAACGCGGGACAGCTGAATTATTTGACGGAGACCTGTAGTCTCGTAGAGGCACTTGAGAAAACAAACAGCCGAGAATAGAACAGCAGAAAGATGCATTTATCTCCTTGCACTGGATTGACACTGAGTGTTTTTGTTGGGGCTGGCAGAGGAGCATTGTAATAACTTTTCTATTGCACCTTTTCAAAACAAGCAGAGGGATGGAGCTGAGTACACAGAAAAACCTGATGAAATGTGAATGGTGTACACTTTGCAGTTGTGGTTGCTAGTTTTTGCAGGGCACAAAAGCGCAACGTTTGAAATGAGCAGAAATCTTATCATAATACATTCAGACACTAAAGATATGAAGCTGCTCACTGTAATCATCTGTACTTCACCCCCAGCAGACAGAAAAACGATGGGAGTGATTGCAGATCGCTGCATCATTTCGACTGTCGCCTTCACAATCATCTTCACAACACGGCAGCAAAGGTAATGAGGAAACACTATCATATATTTCTAGTTGTAGCCCACATGTAGACCTCAAGGAACTTCTGGCAATCTCAAGACAGGAAACACGGTGCCTTTGGTCCTACATGCTGTGCTGTGCCTCCACACCAGAATATACGAGCGTCATGTAGAGAGACGAGAGACGAGAGACAGACGGGGGAGACAGGAGGGGGGGCTTTGTCTGCAGGTGCAGGAGTAGGAAGAGAACAACCAGGTTATTTCCTCAGACAGCAGAGCACAGCAAGACCATTTAATTGGCATGTGCACGGAGAGCAGCAAGAAAGAAGCCCTAAAAACAAAGTCAGAACACTTCATCTCCAAAATTAATACCAGTAATCTTTGCTATTCACCTGCCATTTACACGTCAGCATTAACTTAGCTTACAGGTCGAGCGAGGGCATGAACCATTGACACTTGTGCATGTCAGAGCTGTTTACTTCTACACACTAATCTCTTCACAAGAGTGTCCAAGGGGATGTAGACATGTGATTTTGTAAGGTTAGAAGTTACAAAAAGTGGTGTGAACCCTTCATGACTTTCGAAAAAGGTCACTGAAGGTAGGCAGAAAAAAATAAATAAATGAAAGGGTACGAAAAAAAATCCAATTTCAGCACAAGACAGTCCACTGTGTAACATGCACGTGGGTTTTATTTAGCGACCCAGAGTTTCCCAGGATTTCACTGACACAAATTGCTTTGGACCTAGTCATGACTTAGCCTTCTGGACGGTACATGTGTAACACCCAGTCTAATCCCGCCTTGCTGCTCCGAGTGTTAACAGTGTAATTGAATTAGAGATCAAATTGGTGAGACAAATCAAGGACACTCATGTCATCAAGTTGTGCGTTCATCAGTCACTGGTGGATCAAGTCACTGGAGTCTGCCTGCTGTTATTATACAATTTCTGCTGGTGGAGAAATCGTGGATACGTGTCTTTCTGTAAAGATATCCGGTTGTTTTGTTTTTTTTTACATGGAGGACACGTGTGACACACTAACTCGGGTCATTTCTTGGTATCATGTGCTGATCCTCTCTCCTCCTCAATTACCTCAGGTTTAGAGCTTAGCTTTTTCAACTCTATAATTTCACATAGGTGTTTTCCACTTAATTCAAAGGAAAATCACAGAGACTCATGCTCAAAATTCACTTATATTAACTTAATATAATATAAGCAGAATCAAAATCCTAATTGTGAACAGAGTGATGGATGTTTGAATGCTGACAAAAAATGTTTTAATAATTTTCTTGAGTGAGTAAGAAGCTGTCTCCAATCTGTCAGATGTAACAGCTGGTAAGCCTGCCCTCTCCTTATGCATCTCCTCTATTATATTATTCAAGCATGAACTGAATAATGCAAACGTTAAGGTGCGCTTACTAATGGGAGCAGGTGTTATCACGAGTAGTGCAGGAGTCTTGTCCTCTGTCCCGTACACTTTGTAAGTGACAGTAAAACTATCCTGTTTCTTTGCAAAGAGAAAACTAAACAACAAAAAAAGTGAACTTTTGACCTAATGTGTGTGAGGGTGTGTGTCATCCCTCAGTACCTAAGCAGATCCATCAGTGATGCTAGCGACAGATACAGGCCTGATAAGCAGTAGCATTACTCTCTTTGTAATCCTCCTTAATCCCGACAGGCCGTAGCCTCGGTGCAAACCAACCTGTAGAAGGAACTACTACTAAGCCATACTCAAACAAAAACTTTGACAGCTACACAGACGACAAAGAAGGAAAAACATCACGCAACCACCCAGATCAAAGACAACACATCTGCCCGGACAATACATGTCAACCACAGTCGGTAACAAAGGGAAGGGTTGAAAACCATCATTCCAAAGTCGACTGGTTGGACCAGCCCGTACAGCAAACCAATCAATTCATGGATTTTGTCCCTGGCACAGCAACCCAGATTAGAGACTGCATTGACATTTACTTTAACTAAAGGAAATGAGCTGGGCACGCGCTGGGCACGGGAGTGGAGTCCTAGTCTGTCGGGGAAAGCCTACTGTATATGGATTAACGCTGTGATTGTTGGTTAAGCCAACACTTGCTACTAGAGGGTATAACAGTATTGAACAGTGATTGAATGTTTTTAGATTACAACACAACACAAGCTCACATAACATTATCTTTACTGCGCACTTTTTGCAGCCATTGGACACTGTTGCGTATTACACAAATAAATCAGCCATGTGCTTCACGCATGAGTGGACTGATTTAATGCGTTTTTTTTTTTTTTCCCCAGGATGATCCACATTCATATAACTCAGTCGTCCCAGGGGAAAGGAGAATTACAAGAGTCTAGTGAAAGCAAAGCAGTTAACATCATTCTTGTAAGAGCTCAGTCTGGGTCAGTCCCATGAAGCAAAGACCGAACGCTGAAGGGAGGGAGGCAAGAGCCATAAGATAGAGGTCACGAACTCATGTCTCCAGTGTTGAAGGATGGCACTGGAATTATTTTAAAACCTGGGGATCAATGAGACACAGAGGACAAGTAGCTTGGTATGGTTCTCATGTCTTCGCTTAGGGACAGCTGTGACTGCCCAGATGTAAAGAGCTCTTTCAGACAGATCAAAACTAAAGAGACGTAAAACAAACAATGGTGTCCATTTATGGCCATTATCCAACTAGCTTGGGCATTTTTCAGTATTTTCTTTATTGCACCAATAGCTTCAGTAGTGTGTGACAGGCCTGAGTTTGCTGTGGACTGCAAACTCAATCTTAACCACTAATAACGGTAATTTGGAGAAACCACTTTCAACTCATGAATTATTTGTGTCCCGCTTCCTCCAGCGTGAAAATCTGCCCACAGGGGACAGTTAGCCGCATAGGGTTTGGAACAATGCAATAAACGAGTGAAATGTCAAGGCTTTCTATGTGTTGAATGTGTGCCAGCCGTGAGCAGGTATCTGAGTTGGAAGGCCTGGGTTTTGGGTGAAAATGTGCAAAACTAGCTGCTTCTTAATATGGCTGTCACCTTGCACATAATGCGAAGCCAATCATAAAACTAATTTATAATTAAGCTGCGACCAAGACGAGCAGACTGTGAGTACATATTTCTCACTGGAGCACTTTTTTTTAAGGAAATAGCATGTTTAAATGTATTTTTAAAAAATGGATTCCTCTGGAAAACATAGCGTGCTGTCTGCCTGGTACACAAGGGAGGCAACAG
Organism: Chelon labrosus; assembly: GCF_963514085.1. Taxonomy (NCBI): domain Eukaryota; kingdom Metazoa; phylum Chordata; class Actinopteri; order Mugiliformes; family Mugilidae; genus Chelon; species Chelon labrosus. The sequence continues at coordinate 10,322,603 of NC_140359.1, read as the reverse complement.
CAGTGATGTGTGGCCCCACGCACACCCCTCCATCTCTGATCAAAATAAACCGGCAGAAGAAAAATATTGTGAAGACTTCTGCTCTCCTCCTGTGCAAAACAGTTCAAATCTGTTTCTGTCCTGCTGCACCATGCGGAGGAGCGAGCTGATAGACTGTCTGGTCCGTGTCAAACAAACACCGAGCCACAAAGCATTTATTACTGCAGCACTACAGAGCACATTTTGACGCACATCCTTTTCTGTCACCAAACAAAACAGGTGCATCTTTTGTCTGACTCCAGGAGTCTGAAAGCAGCTGAGAAGAGGAAAACATAAGTAAAAATATTATAAAAACGCTGGGTTGTTCTCACTATTTTGATCGGGGTGACAGTGTCGACTCAAGGGTCACCACAACAAGTTATTCAAATGAAGAGGGGGGAAAAAAAGGAAACCCTCATTAAGATAGTAAGTGGTGCATGTGATACCCAAAATATAAACAAAGGTTTTGCAAAAATAAAGCAGTGCAACGTGCAACTACCATGGAAACCACAGCAAAACAATGGTTCCATAAAATGATATTACAATTAGAAACCTGGGAACAAAAGGCTGTAATATAATTGTCAATCAAAAGTCTCATTGTGAGTGGTTATGAGAATACAATAGAAATGTCAGAGAGATTTCTACCCAGCCAGCAGATAGCAGCGGTTTGTTACAGACTAGACACTACAGGATGGTTTACGTGTTTATGTTCAGGATGTCTTGGCTCTGCCTGCACAGCTCCTTACCTTGCTTGAGGCACTTTTCACTTGAAGCTGAAAGTACAATCCATCAATCCATTGATGCTCTTCTTTCAGATTCGTCTTGCAGACCTAATTTTACCTTGATTCCTTTCTCCAGGGAGAAACTGTGGTAAAAAACAAAAAAAAAAACAGACTTATAATAATGAGAGGAAGAATACGGTGCTGAGCAGAGCGCAGGTGGTCACATTTTTGTCCCAAGTCCGTGCGCGGATTTCAAAAGAAAATCAAATTAATCCTGGACGTCCACAGAAATCAGACTTTTTATCAAAACTTCTTCAATAACATCCATTAACCGAGGCCACTCTTATGGGTCCGACATCAGTTCTTTTAAAGTCCATTTAAACTTTCCACGCACTGGCCTCTGATGTCCTCAGTCTTCTTAGTCCAAACTTGCCGAAAGTGTCTTTAATCGTGAGAGAGAATTTAAAGTTGACTTTAAAAATGTGTAAAAATGGCTCCAGTGCGCATTCATCATCAGAAAGGGAGCACACCACACGTTTTGTCGGAGCCCTGCTGTTGATACTCCCTCATGGTGTCCCTCCTTTCATTATTACCATTCCCTCCTCCTACCACCGCTACAGGAGCTGTCAAGTTAGAGTACAACCACAACACTTCCTGTGAGATGTTTCAAAATAAAGCTTCGACTGAAAAAACGGGCATAGGTGTCGGTGAATGCTGAAGCTGTGAGTAAGTTAAGTGATTTAATCAAATTTAATTGACCAAAATTTTAGTGATTCATTAATAGTATTTAAAGATGTCACTGTAGGAAAATCCTGACCTGGTGTAGCCACACTCAAATCTCATCATAATATGAGAAGTTCTGTTGTAAACTAATTCATCTCCACAGTGCTCAGATGACGTGAATGACCACGTTGCTGTTATTCTTCACTGCATAAAGCCCACCCAAACGACTTGACTGGCCCTGCAGATGTTTTTTCAAACCATAATTAGCTCCCAACAGATTGACTCCACAACCACTTTGCGCAACATAAATGTAGTGGCCAAGGGAGGCCTCCAGCTAGGAAAATCCAAAAACAAAGATAAAACAGATGCAACTCGACCATCTTTCACCCTTATCCAAATGGCTTCTTCAGCCCTAAGTGACTAGAGGGGGTTTAGGTTTTTATTAGATACTTCTGCTGCTAGGTTGCCCACTCCCATGACTAAGGTCTGTTAATAACCCCATACCTGCAATTAGAGTTGTTCACATTAACCAGAGGTCCTGTTTGTCACAATTAGTGTTACAAAGAAGTCTGATTCTTTTTGTTTTAGCTATATTTTTGAACATACCATAAACCATTTGGCTTACTGCAGTTTCAAGGACCTTCTGTTGCGTATAATACTTGTCACATTGTCACTCTGGGACAGTATAGTGTAACAATATTACTACTTGAGTTACTACAAATTCTTGCGCTTTTACTTTCCCTGATAATTCAAAATGACCAGTCACTAACTTAAGATGAATGAAAAGCGATGTATATAACAAACAGCAGTTTTAAACACCTGAAGGCACGGACACACCCACAAAATTCCCGGCAATAAAGCCAGACTGTGGCAACACCTCAGGTCACCCGTGTCTGGACCCTAAACTTGCACTATAGCACATCCCAAGGCCCAACAGGCACATACATTCTGCGGGAAACAGGAAGAGCGCCTATTATCTGGTAGGCTGGGAAGAGCTACAAACCACTGATTGGAGCTGGCTGGCCCCTACAAAACAGCCATCTGTCGACTCAGTGTGTCACGGCCCTTGCACGCTGATATAGTAACCAAATGAGATGAATCAACAAGAATAATAAAAAAAATGTAGTCTAAAAGCCAGAATGTGAAATTGTGTACTAATTCAAATCGTGCTCGGAGCATCTATCAGTCTGCGGGTTAAAAAATTAAAAAATAAATAAATCATGTCGGGACAAAAAAAAAAAAAAAGAAGCTTTTATTTTGAAAGAACGATTACGGACTTCCGTTAATCTGCCTGTCTCTGTGTGACTTGATGGAGCAGGTACTTTAGCGCCTCAGACAAAAGCGCCTTTCCGTGGGAACGACTGGTGATCCAAACAAAGCAAACACACGCACCAAAAGGACACGTTTGGCTCGTTTGGTAAAGCATCCACCAAATATGTATGGTGTTAGAAGAAATCTCCTAACGACATTTTTTTTTCCTCGATATTAAAACTGGAAAACTGGTGTACAGCTATTCAAAATTATTTAAAATATGTCGTTATATGAGACAGGGCGTTACACCCACCACACGTACATTATTAATGCCACAAAATCTATTTTCTATAAGAGGAACCTTTTCATACTAATAGGTAACGTTTTTAAAGAACAAATGTATTTTTTGTACGTTTTTATACTGGCATGTCAGTTAAAAATTTATCTTCCAAAAAGAGATAACCATGAATTAAATTTTATCAAAAACATGGCATTTAACCAACAGCTATAAATTATACTGCCATTCAAACTATGAGCACTTAGCTTTCCGTTAGCTAACAAGTATTTAGCTATCCATTAGCTAGCAGGAGCCAGACATTATTCTCCAAATAAGCCTTACTACTAACTGCAGATACCAGGAAACAAACATAAAAAAAAAAAAAACATAAGAGTGAAAAATAAATAAATAAATGCGACAAATATTTCAGTTGACACGTGTGCATTGTGTTACATTAGCAGCTAACACTTTAGCAAGAGCCATGTTGTTTTGTTGGCTAACTCACTGATATTTAGCTTTTCTGTTCTGTTTGCCTCATTTAATATTACATTGTCACTTTTTTATGAATTTATTTAAAGGAAAAGACAGAGACAAAAGAAAGTAAGTAACTTTTCTGTCAGTGATTTTAATTATCTTACCCCAAAAGCCAGTTCTCACAGCGTCCTCGACCTGGATCTTAATCAAAGATGATTAAATGTAGTATCAAATATATCTGATGGTTAAGTGATCAGATCAGTTATTGTGGTCCTGTTTACATTTGGGTTTAAAATAACCAATCCAGTGGCAGACAGAGTGTATTACCACAAGGGGGCGGTACCATAGACTGTCTATGGGCGGTTTCAGCTGAGGCGTGCTTGCGTAATTATGCGCCACAGAAACACAGAAAGCTAACTTTAGTTCCGCTATAAAAGAGCCTTAATTTATGTGCAGTATTACTACTATACAATGATTTTTGTCTAGATGACAAGTTTGGAGAGTAATTTTTAAAATGTGCACATATAGTAAAATCACGGTAACATTAGTACAACATTACAATTAAAAATTAGTTATTAAAAGTTAAGCTGTGAATGAATTAAGGTATGAAAATATTAAGAGGAAATAAGAGTGATTACAAGGAAAAATGCAGCAAATCTCTGCTTTCTGTAAGAGGTTTTTTTTTTCCTGAAAAGAAAATCTGAGCTGATTTAAAGTGCATAATCTGATCTGACTAATACTAGGTAGTTTGTTGTTGGCTGCTAATTGAGTGGGCTCATTTGAAAGCAAGAAACAAAGAGAATGCAAGCAAATATCCTTGAATTATCTCTTGGCTAACAGCGGGTTGCCAGACATCTGCGAGGATTATAGAAGTCCAACCTTTACTAGCAAATGAGTTTCACATATGACATTATCCGACAAAGAAAATTGAGGTGGCGGCCTTGGTGTTTATTGCCAGACCTTCAAACTATGACGAAATTGATGAGTGGATAGCGCAGAAAGGTTTTGCTGACGTGGGTTAACAGAATGTCAGCTCTTAATTGCTTGTGTACTGCGCTGTTTGACAATGTTTACCCTCGGAGGCCAGGTGCACCATATGGAGATCAAAGGATTGGAATTAATCAATTAATCACACAAAATCCTCCAGGAAACAACTCTGCAGAGTAAGGAAAGAGGAATTAACGAAAGCATAAGGCAAACTGTGGAAGAGTTAGGTATCAGTTATCTACCAGAGCGGTCATTTAAAGCCAGGTAATTATTTAAGTTTTTGAACCAATGGACAGGTAGGTGGATCACCGCAACTAACAGTTGGTTCTGTTGTAAAAATTATGGTTAAATACCTTTACCTACTGCATTATAAACTATAATCTGAGTTCTGTGACACTGCAGTTTCTATTAATCAGAGGTCATATTCTGACACTTAAATACTGTCTGTCTGTGAGTATAGATGATCAAAAATGGCATTATACAAATAAAAAATACAATTCAGTTTCAGTTTTATTTATTTATTAAGCTAAAAACAAATATACAAATCAAACAAATCTGGCTTCATAGCTGCAGCCTAAAAATCTACCAAAAGAACCAAAAGATTTACAAAAATTATTACAATTTATTTTAAGGTATCACTGCCTTAGATTTAGCAAATAATGCAGAATGCCTGGAAGCACAGCAAGACTGAGGCTGAAGCTACAGTGTTGATCAGTCATCAAAGTCTGGGATATCATCATAGGAGTAGCCTGGGTAGCCCTTTGATGCGTAGTAAGCTATCCGGAGGTGGTAAATTCCAGGCAGGAAGACGAGTATCCCAATGATAAGGACAGGCACGGTTCGGTCAGAGTGCTGAAACAGAGAACATATGTTAAGTGAATATAAATGTCATGTTTATTCTGTGTACAAAAAAGTTACTTGTACTTTGGAAAAAGTACCCACTGTGACACCGAAGTATCCAGCCAGCAGAAGGGAGCCAATGATGATTAACAGAGAGCCGATTAAAAAGAGTATCGTGGCCAGTGCAATTGCTTTGTATGGGACCTTGGGTGGGCTCCTTTTGAACTGTGGAGAAGGACAAATATTTAATTAAAACACTTTTTTTTCTACAGCACTGTCTGTGTTATGTAGTTAACCGGGCAGGCAAAATGCATCTGCCACATAATGAACTTCTATCAACAAGAAATCTCAGAAAAAACACAGAAAACTGGAGCAAAAGTCACATTTCCTACACTGTAACTCGGTTAAGTTTTCCACATTTTACATAATTTCCCACATCGCACATAGCTGCCAAAACAACCACATCTTTGTTTTGTTATGTTTGACCTAATAAAACATTTTGTGTTTCTTGATTTGAGCAAAATACATGTTTGTCGTTTGTAATACATGCTACCCTCAAATGGGTTCAAATTCACCGCGATCATGAGAAAAGTTCACATGAACAGCACCATCTTGTGCTATTCATGACTTCGTAGCTGGAAAGTTTCAATAATGGCCAAGTTCAGGAGTTGTGAAGTATTTGCTAATGTTTTCAGAAATAGCAGCGTTAGATGGTGAGTTAGTATATGGTAACAAAGTTGTGTTTGTTAGCTTGCTAACCTTTCTAGGTGCCAACAGAGGCCTAGTAGCAGTGTTCTCAATACTTATGGAAGATGTTACCACTTGAAGGGCAAGTGTTTTGTGTTGTTGAAGTTTTAAGAAATGTATTGTACTTTAGTCATATAGAGTTCCCTTCATATTTCCAATCGAACAATAAAGAAATACACAAAAAATATAAATAAACTTAAACAGATGCATTAAAATGTTGTGCACTATTAGGAGGGGGGGGGGGGGGGGCAGTATTTACAAATGCAGCTGATGGAAAGAAACTGATCTTGGGGCATGAGGTTTTGGTCCTGACGGACCGCAGCCTCCTCACAACCCTGTGTGAGGGGTGTGAGTGGTCAGCCTGTGTACAAAACGTCCCATGTCGTAGCCACGAGTACACAAGTTCAATTTAAAGGCAACAAAACGCGGATGAAAATGACAGTTCCAACTGTTCACAATTGCTACAATGTGCACTGAATGCAGCACTGACACAGCAAATACTTTAAATTGCAGGAAAGGCACAGGTGTATCAATTATTAATACACCAAGAGTTTTTCTGCTTAAGACAAGGTAAATGCAGTGAGGGAAATAAAAAAAAAAAAACATCACTGAAAACGGCATTGCATTCTGGGAAATGAAAGTGCAAAGTATTAACTGCACTGCACCTTTATTTGAATATTTTATCATATTGTGGTTCAATCTAGTTTATCCAGTGCATAACTGCTTTTAGGGTGTGTAGTTACAATTCTTAGAAGTACATGACCTATGACCTTCAGTCTATTATTAAAACACGGTAATCATTACTCAGTGCCTGAGGAGCATTGATTAGCTCAGCCCTCCCTACAAACACAGCATTAGTGGGTTATCCTAGCATTATGCTTAAATGCTGCCTTACCTGTAAGTCAGTGTAGCCGTCATCATCAGTGGCCAACCTGGAGTACCTAACCTTGCTGTTAGGAGGACCGTGGGACACGACATTACGAGCAGGCATCTTCCTCATCTGCTCTGGACTTTGCTTGCAGTTTGTTTTTAAGATTTCAATGAGGCAGCTCTGCTACAGACGCGTTAAAAGAAACGACGAGGCAGTCATCATCACTCACGAGCTCTCACTATCGAAATAAAGTAAAATACCACACTTAAAATGTAATGTGGGACAGTTGCGACTTATTTTAGCACGTTTAGAGACGCGATTACAGCAGCAGTTATCTGTTCAGCAGCTTCCGTGTTTTCGGAGCACAAATCTCCTCCGCGCATGCGCAATCTGTATCATCGTTATTAATTGGTTATTGGGTAGATTCAGCACGCCAAGCTAACAGTTATACCTGTTAAGCAAGATTTAATTAAGTTTGTGGTAATTACGCAGCATTAATATCATACAAAGGACTTGATTCTGATGAACTGTTGTTGTTGTTGTTGTTGTTGTTTTTTGCACCACATTATATCCACCACAAGAGGGCACAGCCGAGTCTTCTTAAACTGACCAGGGTCACGGCGCGGAGCAGACTGACACACCGGTGTCAACATTCATCTTTCTATGTGGATGTTCATTTCCGGAGGAGTCCTCTCAGGCCATCTCTGAAATCACACTGTGTTCTCAGAGGATAAAGTTTCTGTCAAGGCTGCAGCTTTTTGATACAGTTTTATGTAAGAGAAGCCGACTCTTCCACTGAAGGCTGTTTTATTAAACCACACACATGCAATGCAATCACAAGCGTTCGAGTGTTTATACTTGCATAAAAATTTAACCAAACAGAAAATAAGAGAAGTGGAAGAAAACGAATGAAAACTCTGCAGCTTTTCACCAAAACAAAAACACATCAATATTCACTCTATTTGATTCCATCAAATGAATTCATCATCTTATTGTTTAATAGTTGGAATGAAAATAAAATTTGTTATATGCATCCTCGGTCATTTGTGTATACAAAGCTGTTTGCCAGATACTGCCATCTCTCTAGTCCCGCTCAGCAATCGCCTGGATCTGTGAACGACTGACCGTGAAATAGGCAAAACACACAGAAAATAACATCTGCTGGCAATCCCCCTGAAATGAATAATTAAAGCTATTGTGATAGTTGTAATATATTGTATTTTTCACATTTTTTCTTTTTTTAAAGTGTTTTTCACATTCCGCTACTGGTCTGCTGAAAATTGGACTGTCACAGAGACAAATAAAGTCTCTCCTTAAGGCTGAATTCAGAGACCAGCTTTGCCCTGAAGCTACACATAGCGAGTGGGTCACTGTGATTCGTGCTTTCTGGTAAAGCCATGTGTGCTACTTGCAAGGATAAATGTTTGAATGTAAACAATCTGGCAATACACTGCTCTTTTCATAAACAGTAATAAGAAAGAAAATGCATATTAGATGCGCTTGCGGCCTCAGTAGCACACTTTAAGTACATGTTGGCAGAGAAAGAGTCTCGAGTGATCATTAGTGCACTAAGAGACCTTGACTGCGAGTCACATTGTTGTAGTTTAAAGCCTTATTGTCAGTCTCTGTGGGGATATGAGCCCTGGAATCATTTATTTAGATTTTCATATTTGTAATGTTTTTCCACTCTATGCAAGATGAATTACTATGCAACACTTTGTACTGTAGGTTCCCTTTATGGGGTGCGTATATAGCCAAGCCTCGGCATGAAATAATCTCCATAAATCTACCCCGTATACAACTGGATTTCATGTCTGTTTTAAGGGGATTAAACACATGCATCAACTCTCTTTATAGGCCACTTAAAAGGGCATCAGTATTACAAATGACAGTGCCTGAATGCATGCAGTCTATGCTACCATTTCAACTGTTGCTGACAATAACAACACAGCTTTATCCTTTGCTTTATCAATCATGCCAGTCCTCACTCATATCTCACAGTTGTCTAAGCCTGCATGTGGGCTTCACTAATTAGCTGACACTGGCACACCTTCCTTTCTATGCTAAATAAGTTCTCTTTTTATCTGTTCTGTCTCCTCTCTTGGATTTTCAATACCTACAATCAAGGTCACTGCACAAGCCGCATACCCTGCCACAGTCTGAATTTAGAAACATGGCATTTAATTTATCTGCTCCACGGCCTTGAAACAATCTACAAGACCGACTACATCTGCAATTATTTTACATTCATAAATTCAAGATGAATGGGCACAGGATGGAATAATTTATCTGTGAGTAACCCCGCTGCCCCTTTCCATTTGTTTTCAGACATTACTTCATCTATTGTCTAGATGTCTTGTCTGTCTTTTTCTGAAATACACGTGGGTACTGGGATTTGCAGTTTCATCGTATTCTCAGTGTAGTTCCCTATACAGACAATGCAGATCTAGTGACATCTGGAGTTGTGATTAATTAATCAGATGATATGGAGGACTGTCACCAGTCAGAGGGGGGCAGAGAGTGTTGTCATGTTAGATAATCCCTGCCACTAGACTATAATGCCTGCACAGAAGAGCATCGGAACAGCTGAGCACACTGAGCCCTCAGTGTGTATGTGTGTGCATGTGTTTGTACATCTGCGTGTTAAGAAGACAGCAGCACTCGCCCCCTTATAACCCCTGAGTATGACACTGAACAGTAAGAGAGCAGCATTTAGGCCATAATTAGAGTCCTGTTGAAAGTGGAGTTCTGTCTGCTGAGATAATTAGGTCTGTCTTCATTACAGCAATTGCAGATAGAACCACGACTGGAGCCCAATAAAAGCCTAAACCATTATACCACTTGAGCATCACGCAATCTCCCTGTGGTTTAGCCTTTTTACTTTTAAAGCCCCAGGGTTTCAGAAATGATCAAATGTGCCATAGGGGTGGTGCACAGGTGCTGCTGTGCAACAAGCTTTTCAAAATGTAAAATAAGCTTGCACCGTCTTAATATAATTATTTTTTAGGCTTGTCAAGCCACATAGATGCGGGGAAGAAATAAATGATCGATCTTTTTTGCGGTTTTGTGTTTTGTCCTCAGCGTCCTCAAATACTGAGAAAAGAATGAACAGTAATATCTGAAGTAATACAGCCCAGGATGGCACTGTCTGTTTGGGTGTTCCCTCACTTTGGTGCAGGCTGAAATAATATTAGAAGGATTACCATTAAATCATGCTTGGTACCCCATAAATCCTACCGATATCTCTAATTTCTAAACTGACCGGCACATCCATGATTCCCAGATGATGACCCTGAACAACTTTTGTGATACTTGGAACTTTGAATGATCAACATGAAATTTGGTGCTGACCTTAATGCAAATATTGCAAAGGTCCCTCTCCCCAGCCAGTCTCTCTCCAGTTCCTCTTGAGGGATCTCAGAGAGTTCCCAGGCCAGTACAGATACAAAACCCTTCCAGTTAATTCTGGATCTAACCCGTGGTGTCCTCCCAGATGGCCGTGCCCAGCATCCTCATCAGATGCCTGAACCACCACAACTGGCCCCTTTGGACGTGAAGGGGCAGCAGCTCAATTGCTATTACCTCACTCTGTCCCCATGGCTGACCCCAGCCGTCCTGCAAAGGAACCTCGTTTTAATTTGCTTGTGTCCACAATGCCATTCTTTTGGTCACTACCCAAAGTTCATGACCACAGGTGTGGGAAAACCTCGCCTTACAGCTCAGCTCCCTCTTCCCACTGACAGTTCAATATAGGACCTGCATTACTGGGACCGACACACCAGCCTTTCCATCTCTTGCCGCATTCTAAGGTGAAAAAGTCGCGATCTGATGAAGTCAACATCGTCTGCAAAAAGGAAAGATGCAACTCTGAGGTTCCTATACTGGTCATCTTCTCAATCATTGTCCAATAGCTTTGTTAAGACATGATAACACACTAAACTAAGATGGTGGGATGGTAAATCTACTAAACACTGCTTGCTGCTAGCCTCAGTTTTAAGCATATTAGTGTTCATTTCAAAGTTCATAATTTCAAAACTGCTATTTGCAGATTAAGTCTTTGCTTAATGTTTCAATGCTCGTTGTGTGAGATGAGTAAAACGAAAGTATAATTTAAAACTCTTGCAGCCATACTTCATCAGCCTAATCATAACACTAATGTAGTAAAATCACTTTTTAATGACTGTGCTGTCGCTTCAGTGAACAAAAACACTGACTGACGTCGCCTGCTGTGAGTTCATAACAATGTCACATTCGTGTAAGTGATGGTGGACAATTAAATACAAAAGGATCTGCCGACTTTGATTGGATCACAGAAAATTGTCACTCTGCACAGAACGCTAGGAGCTCATGTAAAATTTATGCCAGACATAATCATGATGCGATGAGCAATGCTCTGCTCAAACCATTGCCGGTGCCGCATGTCATGCAGGACGGTTGCAGCAAGACCCAGTGAAATGTCGTCTTCTATTTCTGTCGACTTCTGATGACTCAACTGTTTCTCATTTTTTTTCCTCTTTAATCTGCATTTCAGGTGTGAGCCTCAGGTTAGCCTGTGTGTGGGTGGACAGCTGACTGTTGCAGTGCACACCTTTATTTAAAAATGTTAGCTCAGTTTTCTCCTTCAGCCTATAAAAAAATAACCACAGTGGCTCAGTGGTTTCGAGCATATCACAGCAACATGGCACATTAGGCTTCCATCTTTAATATGCCAGTGAAATGAAAAACTGCAGTATAATGTGAGTCGTGTGTATTTGCCTGCCTCTGATGATTGAAATCTGTAAAATCTCTCTTTTTTTTTTTTAGGCTTTGTCAAAGCCAGAACCAGGAGAGAGGAAATCTCTTGATATGCAATTAAGGGGAATGCCACTGTAAATGCCAACATTAGTGTGAATGCTCGGCTCAGGTTTGTTGCCTCCGTGACGGGAAACGTTTCTTCCGGTGCAGAGATATTGATTTCAGTATCTTTCAAACCCAGCAGCCCACCTCGCTGCATGGGCGGCTCAGAGATGTAATTACTTTTCCAACAGGTAGCACAGTAGACCATAACAAGATGCAAATACATAGAAATCAGCAAACACTGAAGAAACATATGAGCATTGTTTCTCAGTTTTTAAGCATGGTGGTGTTTTTTAATACATGATGTAATTATTGTTCTGTTAGATAATCATTAGAAAGTGGCTTGTCTGTGTCAGTGCCAGACAGTCATGCATGCACAATAAGGACACACAATCCCCTTAAATATTAATAATAATAAATTAAATTAAAATTAAATTAAATATTATACATGGACATGGTTCAATTTATTGCACACACAAAACAGGTCAGTCTATGTTAGTTACACAATGCCTTTTGCTGAAATGACTGTATGTAGAGAGTTCAGAGGTGCGTTTGTGATTTTGCTCTTGACATGACAAAGTAGATTTTTCCCCAGGATATATCAGCAGGCGAAAAACACTGGCACAGTAATATGAAAGTCTCATCATTGATTGATCACGGAGGCTGCACTTTAAACGCTCAAATGTTTACTCCGCAGTCAGGATCAGCATCTCTCACTGTACGCAAGCCCCAGGTAAAGCCTTGATGTCTGGACAAAGCCTGAAAAAACAAAGAACACTGGCTTAACCGAGGATTTGTCCACAGTGGGAAAAGAATCAACCCCCCAAAAATCAATGTGCTGTGCTTATTCATGTGTGCTCGTGGGCGTGATTGCGTGCCTGTTTCTGTTATGTGTCTCCATCATAGCTTAATTGGAAAAAAAAAAAAGAACACCGAAGTACAAGAATGGATGTTGAATAATAGTGTTCCTCTTGAAATTGCAACGCCAGATAAATTACAATTGGCTTTTTTGCCTTTGACATTAACAAATGAGTATTGACCGAGTTGTGCAACAGACAGGAGGCAGGAGAGACTTATAGGCTATGTGCTGCATATGTTACAAAATGTTTATGTCCATTTGTTCTTTATTCTGTTCTTCAGTGCTCCTGTTAAAGCAGTCGTTCTTTCTACATACAGATGCGAATTAGGTCATGGTTCTGTTGATACAATAAATAGGTTTCCATTTCAGCTGGCAACAAAAGCAGTGTAATTAATTTGCATGGGGCATCAGTCAAAATGTCGCTGTGTACTATGCCAAGGCAAAGCAAAGAAAAGAAGACAAAAAGTGAGGGAGATTAAGAAATGAATAACGCTGTAATATTCAATAATTATAGCGTAGAGTTTTATTGTTACTGAATTTGTGTCACCTACAATAAATACTGATGTTGTAAAAGATTTTTAAATAGCCTATCAGGAGAGTTTTATCGTTACATTTTCTTTGCTGATGGGGAGGAAAGTTTTAGGCTGAGCCAACAAAAAATGGATATCTCTTTATATTTTACACGATGGTCGAGGAACAGAGGTGATGGTACAAATCCTGTGATATTGACTCATAAATAAATTAAGGGCCACTCACAACAGAGTTTTTTTAAAAATTTTTTTAAAAAAGACAATGTTGTCGCAGGATAATCAATTCATTTTTTTGTTCACAATGTTTAATTTCTTCAAGGATGCTTGAATGATTCCAGCTGTGGTGATGACCTTTACTTTTACAGGAAGTGGCTTCCATCAAGGCAGAGCATTTAATATGTGGGAGAAAGCATTTTTTTATTATTATTGTGTGAGTCTGGGGCTTAGTCAGCTGTAAAATAAAGCAGGCCATTGTTTCCCAGCTGAGATTTATTTTATTAGCATATATATGATACACATTGTATTCCAGGGCTGTGAAATGTTAAAACTAAGACACAAAACTAAGAGGTTATGAGGCAGAGTCATCCATTTTAAGTTATCTGTAGATTTAAGACAGATAAAACATAATTCCAGTGTTAAAACAAAAGAAATTAAAAGTCAGGAGCAGGAACACAATCTAAATTAGCTGACAATGGAGACAACGTTATGGAACATTTAGTCAGACTGAGCTCATCCAATTCAATAGACTGGATCGACTGAAGCGGAAAGGTACCACCTACGACTGAACAAAAACAGTACAACATTTATTTGGCATTGCCTCTCATTGTATTCACTCTCGACTGACTGACAGTCGCCAAGGTGAGAGTCTCGTTAATGAAACATTTCTGAATGAAAAGTCGTACGGCATACAGTGACTGGTCACGATGACGCACAGGGAGTGATGCTGAGCGGGAGTGAGGTGATGTGAGTGGTTGAGGGGGGGTATAATACTCGGGTGGGGGGGTGGGGGGTAGTGGTTCGAAGAGAAAGCCGTGAGTGATTTGGTACTCATGATCATCTGAAGAGACCTGGAGCACCTGAAGCTCGGGCGTTTGTGCCGCCTGATGTGAGGGCTCTCCACGATGAGCGCACTTCTCCTCGGCGCCTGTTAGAGTGCGACATTCAGCGTTCACAGCCAAAAAAGGCTTTGATCAGCGGAGGAGACGGGATGTGAAAGTTATGGGTGAGTCCCGCAAAATTTTATTTCCAGCATTAAACTGTAGCACTGTGTGTTTATTTTATTTTATTTATATTTTACGCACATAATTTCTTATTCAGTTGGTTCGTTTCTTCATTTGTTGTCGTTAGTCGTTGGACACATTTTAATTGTTTCGATGCTGAAATGAAGTCTAATCTGATCATTGATAGGTGTATGGTTATTTTTTAAATTCAACTTTATGCTGAAGGCGAATTTGTAAAGTAGTCAAGCAAATGAATTATCTCGACTAACAAGCTCTCCATCCAGGATCTTTTCGGATGCGTGTCTGAAATATTAACGCTGGGTCGCTCTGATCTGTAATTAGTTGAGTTTTATGTTATTTTTGTTGTTTTAACATCTCTCTTTATTTTATTTAAACTCAATTCTTAAAGAAAATGATAAACCAATCCTTGAATTTCCCTATTTTTTTGAGAGAAGTTTTACAGGGCTGACGTCTCCAGTGACTATACAAGCCCCTGGGTATGTCATTTTATTAAGGCGGATGTCACTTTATGTCTGATGGTCCTGGACAGTGTCCCCATCTTATAAAGCTGGGAATTGCTCCGCACACAAGCGAAGGGGTTGAGATTACATCTGAGCCAGAATGGCTGTTTACTCCTGACCAATTAAAATAACTACAGACTGTCTGCATGTCTCAGGCTGTCCTCAACGTTATTGTGGATTCCAGTCCAACCCTCAGCAGCAGCTGCACATCAGCCACTTCAACACATTGTTGTGTGTGTGCCTGGAAAACGGCCAAGAACACAGAGTCTATATTTGTGGACCATCCTGCGGTAGAGATGCTTGGAACATGAGGACTTCCAACATTTTAAAAAACAAGCTACCATGCCCTTGAGCAAGGTACTTAACTTCCAGCCACCTCGGTATAGAGATGCTCACTGGTTTAGGGTCACACTGCCGGAAACTACGCCTGCATTTTCCCTTGGTAACCCCCACTAAAGATGCGTGTTGCTCTGTGTGAATATTAAACAGATCAGTGCTGGAAAAGCGCCGAACCAATGAATCTACAAGAGAACAAATTTAAATGAATTCTCATACACCTTAGGCTCTGCAATTAGTGTATAAACTGGATGAATTGATTAAATTAGGTTTGGTCACTGCAAATCTATCCAGCCATATTGATAAAAATGAAAAAAATATGTACAAACGCGATGAATAGTAACCACTTCAATCCCTTAATCTTCTCTGTAATGTAATAAAGTCACTGAGCTGCCACAGATGTCATATCTACACCTTATTACCAGCACTGATATGAGCTTAAATCCTGTAATATGAAACTGATCTGAATTGAAGTGAACTTATTTTACAGTAAATCCGTCAAGCACATTGTCTCCACTTTAATACACCCGCACAGTTTTAATACAGCATGGATAGTTAAGTCAAGGTAACATAATCTATTCAGCAGTGCAAAATGATGATGGCATAATGAGCTCCTGCATTTCTCCTGTGGATAAACATGTAACTCTTACTTTCATAATTACCTTACAGGCATTATTAACCGTCTCCTTCCTCTTCTTGAGTGGGTGGGAGAAGCTCAGGTGCTGTGTTACAAAGGCTGGTGAATGTAGCCTTTGCTGCATGTGGTGCCAGCAGCACTGTGGCTAACCTGGGACATAAAAGTCAGTGGAACATTCTGAACATGTGAACATGCAGCGTGGAGCAAAGGTTTGTGGGGCGCAGAAGAAAAGGTCAGCCAGTGGTTAATAGTGTGGTGAGGAGGGGGCTAAGGACTTGAGGGGACTGCATAATGCCTCCACCTTCAGCGCTGCATTGCACAACCTGTCTTTGTGTGAAGCATGTTTGACCCAACGTTTGAAAGCTGGGACGGATAGATAGATAGATAGATAGATAGATAGATAGATAGATAGATAGATAGATAGATAGATAGATAAGACACAGTCAGTAGAAAAGAGGGAAACCTGAATGAACTTTTAATTTAGTTTCAAATAAAGCAGCTTAACAAAATCCCAAAAATTCTCAACATGGCCACTCTACTTTCACTAGTCGCATCTAATCTACATATATTTAATCTGCACAGACAAGATTAATTTCCCATCTGTCAAAGTGGAGCAGTTGCTCTGACACTAAGACATTGTTTTCAAGTCGAAAAAGGCCGAACATTCAAAACTAAATTAATTCAATGCATCAAAGTCAGAGGGAGCAATTCAGGCGAAAAATCAGCACAGCTGGACAATCATTGCACAATGACATAAGTAGAAATTTAAAAACTGCATTACAACTGTGTTCTCATTTGACTCGTTTTAGCAGTGGCAAAAAAAAAGAAAAAAAGAAAAAAGTTCAGTTGATTCCTCATTGTTAAAGGTTACAGGCTGGGAAATGTCATTTTCTTATGAGAGATAGCGGATTGATACCACGCTCACATATGTATGTTAATTATGGAGCTATCAGGCATTTAGCTTAACTGAACAGATGGGGACAAAACCTAGCCAAGCCTAGTAACAGGATTGGTTTAGAAGCACATCCAAAGCCCAGTGTTTAACGTGGAGTATCTTATTTGATTAATATGAACCAAAAACGTTTGTCGGCTCTGGAGATAAGAGACAGCAGGCAGTCCATTTAGATCAGCATAAATACTGAATCCAGGGCAAACAACTGGCTCAGTACAAAAGTAGAGAAAATCAGCCACCAGACTTTTCTTTCATTTTTATACAAACAAAAGAAATAAATAAAACATTTGAAAGCACTAATGTATGATTTTTTGAGTTACGAGCTACTTCTCGTAGGTATTGGTTTGTTTTTGCTGAGCCTTGCAGCTTTTGCTTAATGCTATGCTAGGCTAAGCTAATCTCCGGCTGACTCTGCTGTATAGGCTGCCTTGAAATGGACTTCATAAACTTGTGATTTCAACGTTGCGTACCCAAAATGCTTTGGTGGTAGCATCGGCCATGAGTCAGGAGAACTCCGCCGCTAGGCAACTGTTGCCGTCTAGAAGCCTCCAGGGCTAAAAACTTAGCAAGCTAACAACCGGGTGACTTAATGTAGGAAATGCAATGGCAAAATGAAAGGAAAAAGCCTCAGATATATTATAAAATTAAGAAAACAAATTGATTAAAGTGATTAAATTACAATTTATTAATTTAGCACCCATTTGTACAAAATTAACTTCCACTATTTTCTGAGCCTGAAGCCATTCTGGGCTGCAGACTCATAATAACAACCTTTGAATACGCACACATCAACCTATCAGACCATCACAAAGAGTATTGTTTTGACCTCTGTCTGTTTAGAAGCGTGATGTTGATTTATTTAAAGGACGGATTAAAAGCGAAGTCAGGCCTATCTTGGTGCACTGCAGGTCACTTGAAGATCATATTAGCACCACAAAAGGTGATGAAATATACATTAAGTCCTCTGATTGAGACAGGTGCACTGTTGACACTGTTGGCTATTCTGGGTTGGCTCTACACTGTCCTGACTTTTAACAGTGAGACGTTTCCCTGACCGTTCAGTGAAACAGGCATCTGTTCAGTCTTGATAAAAGTTTCTTTATTCTTAAACCTCATGTCGCGGTCAGTCGATACTCGAGATGAGACGGCGGTTGCATTGATCTGACAGCAACTGTGGCTCAGACATTGTCTCTCAACTGCAGTCTTGATAGAGCTGAGCCGTGGAAATATGGGAAGGGAAAACAATGCAAAAACAAAACAATGCTCAAAACAAGGATGACTGCTTTTGTGTTTTACTGTAAGAAATGGATGTGTCAATTCTCCTCTGTCTCTTTTCAAAGGAACTGGATACTGTCATTGTCTGCTGTTGCTGTGCTGAAGCTGAAGCCGAATATGCCCCTGCGTGCAACAGGAACAGCCTGGATGCTGATTACTGCTCACCTAGCACTTTGCCCGGACAAGTGGTTTATCATTACAGTGTTTTCAAAGACAACAGACTTGAATTTTGGGCCCAAGATACAGTTTTTGGTTCAAAGAACTTGTAAAGCCCTGTTTGATTATTTACATCCAGCAGCCTATCCTATCTGTGATGCATTTCTAACAGTGCTTTGGACCAGCTGTGCAATAACAGACACTTTTAACATCAGTAACATTTTCAAGACGGATTACCTGATTTCAGCACAGTAGGTTTTGTCTGCATATATTATACTTCTGTCTCAGTGTTTCTGCATGCATCCTGTCGTTTTATTTTCCTTGATGCGTTGCCAACATAATGGCTCATTTGCTAGAGGCTTCATCTTTCAAATTATGTTTTGACAAGACAGACTTAATGTGATCATTACTCTAATGACTTTTATGAGAATGCCCCGATGTCCTTTTTTTTTCCTTTAGTGAACTTAAATAGGTGTGCGTGTTTCAGCCTACCTTTGCAGGACAGGACAGTGTTCAGTATCAGCTAAGTTTCGGAACTGATGGTTCCCGTCCTGGACAATATGACCCCAGCTCCTCTGACACAGAACTGCTCAAACTGCAGCCAGGTTTTAGTCCCAGAGCTCAACGTGGTCAAGGCTATAGTTTTGGGCCTGGTGCTTGGTGTCTTTATCATGTTTGGAATTGTGGGAAACATCCTGGTAATCCTGTCAGTAGTCTGCCATCGACACCTGCGGACTGTCACACATTATTTCATAGTTAATCTGGCCGTGGCAGATTTGCTGCTGAGCTCCACTGTGCTGCCTTTCTCTGCCATTTTTGAGATACTGGATCGGTGGGTGTTTGGACGGGTCTTTTGTAATATTTGGGCAGCTGTGGACGTGCTCTGCTGCACGGCCTCCATCATGAGCCTCTGTGTGATCTCCGTGGACCGCTACATTGGAGTCAGTTACCCTCTGCGTTACCCTTCTATCATGACAAAACGCAGGGCTCTGTTGGCTGTGATGCTGCTGTGGGTGCTCTCTGTCATCATATCTATTGGACCTTTGTTCGGCTGGAAAGAGCCGGCACCAGAGGACGATACAATCTGCAAGATCACAGAGGAGCCCGGCTATGCAATCTTCTCTGCTGTGGGTTCCTTCTATCTCCCTCTGGCCATCATACTGGCCATGTACTGTCGGGTTTATGTGGTAGCTCAGAGGGAGAGCCTGGGCCTGAAAGAGGGCCACAAGACAGAGAAGTCAAAGTCAGAGCAAGTGACACTCAGGATACACAGAGGCAACACAACGGTGTCAGAGGACGAGGCTCTTCGCAGCCGCACGCATTTCGCCCTGCGACTGCTCAAGTTCTCACGTGAGAAGAAGGCTGCCAAGACCTTGGGCATTGTGGTTGGCTGCTTTGTGTTGTGCTGGCTGCCTTTTTTTCTGGTGCTACCCATTGGTGAGTATGTTTATCATCTGATTCCTAATTGTCAGAACTGCCTTATAACTGGATGCTGTCCATAACCTCCGTACCATTTCACAGGACAGAGCAACAATCAACTCAGTGTTGTATAATTGAATCAGATCAGCCTACGTATCACAGGTTTAAATGTTTCAGTGTTAAAGGAATATTTCAGCTAATAAGCCAAATGTGGAAAATAAAACCACTCTTACTGTGTCTGTCAGGTAAATATGAATATACAGTCCGTCGACTGTTGACATATGTTAACATGAAGACTGGAAGCAGGGTCAACATCTTACCTGGCTCTGTCCAAAGCTCACAAAGTATTACACAAGTAATACTTGTAATTACAACTATTACAGACCTTTTAATTATTTTCCAAAACCAAAGGGTAAGCGTGGAAAGTTATTTTTTTTGTGTGTTGGATCATTTCATTGTTTGGTCACAGTAACCTCTTAGAGTCCTTAGTGAGCTTTAGAAATGAAGGTATGCTGATTTTGTTACCTTTAGACTGAGGCAAGTGAGCTACAGCTCCCTGTCTTAAGTCTGTCTAACAGTTTACTGACCCCAGCACCATATTAAAAGACATATATGAGAGAAGTATTATCATCTAATTCTGAGAGAATTAGCATTTCCCCAAATGTCATTATCCCTTTAAAGATGCACAGACAGTCAATGACGTGCTCTTTTAACTTTTTAATCAATATGATTTCACAAATTAAAAACAGGCTCATATATTGGATTGCCTACACTTCCACATGAGTCAGACCACTTTTAGAGAGCCATTTAGCTTATTTATTAATTGATTTATTCTCCTCCAAGGTTTTTAAGTGCTGGTGAATTTAATAGATGACATTAATTGAATTGCTCCTTGGTGGGAGCACACTGAAGGTAGCAGCATTCAGACAAGCCTTGTGGCCTATTGAACAGCATAGTAAATTCTTTGACTCGGCCAGGTAGACGCTCTATAAATAGCCGCTATAAATAGCCGCTATAAATCTTTCAGATCTCGGGCATCCTCCAGTGCTTTTCTGTCTGTAAACAAAAGCAAAGAATTTCAGACCATCATATACTTCAAATGCAGACCTTTGATTGAGGTGTCAAGCCATTTCGCCGCTCCTGCCCCCTCACTCCCTTGTGTTTGTGACTCACTTCATCACAATGCCAGCCCTTCAATGACAGATAAAGTCATCACGTTGGTGTCAAACTTTATTTGATGTTCCCTTCAAGAGCACCCAGCTTGATGAAGACAAGCTTGAAGGGAAATAATCACACGGCTTGCCAAGCTTGTTGGAACTATATGTGCTGTTGTCAATAATGTGAGAAGGAAATAGAACCAGATAGATACGAGATATGGCACATGTTCACAGGGTTTTTATTTATTCCATGCTCTCATGCTTGTAAATATAGCTACCATGTGGCTGAGACTGGGAAATGAAAAGCCTCAACTTACCAATGCTCCCTTACTAATACTGGCATCACTGTGCATACCACTGGCACATAAGTCTGTGGGCAATGATAGATTTAGCAGTGAATCACCAAGCAGTGGTCTAATTTTGATGTATTGAGCCTGGTAACCCCAGACTGCTTGATTTGGTTTACTGGAGTAAACATTTTTAGTAGTAGAGAGTAGTAGTTTACTGAAAAAAAAAATAGATGAGGTATTTGTTCCATCTTAATATTTCAGAAGTCCTTCTCAACGACTATACAAGATAGAAAGTCTGCCAGTGCTAGTTTTACAAGGAAATGCATATGTTGCTCCCTATTCACCGACCTGCGCTCTGGCTCCTTGTCATATCATTGTCACCATCTATAGGTTTAAGTAGTTTGGTATGAGACATACGTTTTTAATTACCTGGAAAACAATATAAACAAATATTAATGACTCCTCCTGCACTTGGGGGTGTATACTAAATTTCCATCCAATGAAATGCTTTCTCCTTTTTTTATATTCCATTCTCCATATGTCTCCTTCATCAGCTTCACTGCTGGTTTCATATCTTGGCTTGAGCATCTTTTGGTGGTGCCTGCTCAGACCACTGGAGCTGACCAATCAGAGCACACTGGGTTTTTGTTTTTTTGGGGGGGGGGGGGGCAGCCTCTGAAATAGCAGCTGTACGTTCCCACAGCTAGCCTTTTTAATGTGAACTTTAAAGCAGCACAAATGCTTTCTTTTAAATGAACATTGGAACAAATGTTGCAATAATAGTCACTCTCTGCAATTCCACATAGTTCCACTAAGCTCTTTGGCATCGGATAATCTGTTTCGTGACCTGCAGCTTCCTGGATGTGGTTCGGTCTCCTTGTTTTTATTTGCAATCGGATGTTTCCACTTAAAAAAATGGGGAATCATCTGGTAGCTAAAGAGAGAGATACTTTAATCAGGATGAGTGGTGAGACAGAGACGAAAGAAGAGTGAGAGCGAGAGTGTGATATTCACATTTATTAACTGTCCATAAACACAAATCCAAATGCATACTAATAACACTCTGTGTTTTTCAGGACATGTATGACTTCGTAAGATCATTGTATGGCAACATAGCCCCAAGCAGCAACAAAATCAATCGATGCTGCTAAAAAGTGAATTATAATTATGGCTATGCTGTGCTCTCATCCTTCCTTCTTCTTACTTACCCCTCCAACAGTTCACACTTAATGGTTGTTTGGTCAAAACCTTGTGCAAGTATGACAATAGCCTTCCAAAATATGTTGTTAGAGTTATAGAGCAACTAATGCTTCATTGTGCTCAGACAGCAATACACTTTTCCAACAGATGCAACACCTTCCTATTTTTACTCAAAAAATGAATCTATCGGGCATACTGGCAATAATAGAATTGTTCTTTTTTGGCACAGCTGGTGGTAAAATGTATGAGCTGTACAACCAGGCGCAAAATAATTTGCTCTCTAACTCTCAACGCCTCTTCTTTCTTTCCATCCCTGCATCACGATCTCATTTTTCCAAAGCCCACGTTTAACCGTCTGCAACAGCTTGCCCAATAAAGCATTTCTTCCCTTCTACCCCTGAAAATAGATGATAGATAGACAGATATATTGCAGCCCCACAAGAACTCGGCCATTTAATTATTTTAATGTCTCACTGGCAGCCACTGAATATGTGAAGAGTCACCCACATTTACGGTGACAAACAGGGCTGCATATAATGTGCCTGTTACGCCATTACTTTTGCTTCTTCATTAAAGGTCCCACTCACATTCTCTGCCATGAGCGCATCCTCTAATCAGCACAAAGCAGTACAATTTAAAACAGTAATTGTATTGAAATCCTTAACCTCGATTGCAACTAAGGAGCATTTATATTTATGGGATAACGCCATTAGGAATGAAGTGTGTGCAATGATACGATTCCCCTAGCTGTTGCAGATCATATATTTATTTCACATAAAAACTACCTCTGGCGGAACGGACACAAGAACAAGTAACTGAGGCTCTAAATATTTAACCTAAATCACACTAACAGCATGGCTTGGGGAAATGTTGGTCAGTCTACCCAGGGTCCAGACTGAAATATCAATAACTGTTACAACAGACCTTCATAAATTATGAAAGATGAGTCCAGGTGATTTAGAGGATCCACAGATTTTTTCCTGTAGACTCCCCAGCAAGCCAGCGTCTTTGTTTCATTCCTCCTCTGAAATAGCTTTGTGTCTGCTTGAAGGACTGGTACAAACATTTATATACAAATCTATGCACAGTTTGAGACGTTCTTCTCTCAGGGGTTAAATCCTAATATCCATTGAGATCCCCTGACTTTTCCTATAGCACCAACAAAATGTAAAATATTGGAGGGAGTCAGATTTGCTACAAATCTTAAAAGTCCCTTGAGGATAAATTAGTTGCCAACTGAAGAGCCTAAGCTGTAGGCTGCTACGTGTTTAGTGGAAATTGCTACGCTAACGATACTGCCAGCTAAATATGCTAACATCGTAGTGGGAGCAAGTTAGCATGCTAATATTAGCATATTAGCCTTACAGATCCAAAGAACTGCTGGCATGACTACAAACTTTATGTTTCACTTTGGATTTTTTATGTCTTTTCTTCTGCTGAAACATATATCTAATGTCACCACAGGTTCCATATTTCCTGCGTACAGACCTTCAGACACTGTCTTCAAGATCACCTTCTGGCTCGGCTACTTCAACAGCTGCATCAACCCCATCATCTACCCATGCTCCAACCAAGAGTTCAAGAAAGCTTTTCAGAGTTTACTGGGAGTTCACTGTTTGAGAACAACTCCCAGACCCCACCATCCACATCTGAGTACAGGTCAGGGTCAAACACAAGGTCACGGCCATCCCCTCACTCTTGGCCTTGACAGCAGGGGGCCTCCCTCCCGGCTCAGCCCCTCTTCCTCAATGGCCTTGTCCAGAACTCCTTCTTCCAGGGACAGCAGGGAGTGGAAGGTCTTTGCTGGTGGCCCCGCAGGCGAGTCTGGACCAGCAGAAACAAGCACGGCTAAAGTGGCTAAACTCTGCAATAAAAGCTTCCAGCGGACATGCTGCTGCATTCTCGGTCCTGGGACTCCCCCGCTGGAGTCAAACTGCGCTCAGCCACCTCCTGTCGGAAACCTTCCCACAATTAAAATCCATCAACTGTCCCTGTCAGAAAAAGGAGAGCCTGTGTAACCGCTGTAATCCTTCATCCATTAGTTGTAACTCCTCTTTCAAGGTCACAGGCGAGTATATTTTCCTTTTGCAAAGAATGAGTTGAAAGAATGGCAGCTTCAACATGTAAATTTGAAATATCTCTGCTTTGATATCACTCTGGGTATAAGATGTCAGAAACCTCACCGCTCTCTGTTTTACCTCTTTAAGAAGACACTGTCTATAAAAATGTTGAAAAGAGATCCTGAACACCGGGAAAATGGACCAAAAGATTTAAAAATGTTTACATGTTTTATATTACAGAAGAGAAGTTTAAATGTATAAAAATGTAAATGGGAACAGTTAATGTATAGCATGGTTTTAGCAGTCATTTAAAAAATGCTGGTCAGTGGTGCTCCTGTTGTCTCCAAAATTTGCCTAATGCTGTTCCTGTCGTGGAAACACTCGTGTACCGCTCTGTACACAGTACAAAAAACAAAAATAAAAAAAGGGACATTACATACCACTGTGTCACATGCAATAAATTTGGATGACATATTCCTAACGAGGGATTCATTAAGACATTTGGAGATTTCTGTTATTATTTATTTGTTTTGTTTACTTTTTTTGGGCTTATTCATTAAATATATAACCCATCAAAACATCTAGTTAATCTATTCCCACAATTTCATGTACCTCCGAGCAGTGCCAGATGGATGTCTTAATATACTTCTGTGGAATTTTAACTGACCTTGTGGTTGCTGGCCTCAATCCTGACCGGGCCCCAAGCCTCTTAAAATCCACCAGATTTAGAGGATGTCACGATAAGTCACACACAGTCTGAGACATTCTTCTCTCAGGCTGTGTTCCTTGTGTTTCTTCTTTACTCGCCATCCACACAAGGAACGCTGCATCTCCAACTTGGCCTTCAGTGTGTGCGCTGTTTAATAGAGTGTGAGTTCAAGACTGCAAAGTGGCTCTGTTTACGCCGAGGCATCGAAGGGCACGAGGACCAACCTCTGCCTGTGGTATTGATTTATTTTCCCCTGGCTACTCCCTCTGTAGCACCAAGATGTACTCCCTCCGTGAGTGTGAGGAGGAAGAGATGCAGCCGGCATCGTTAGACCCATCTCCTTCTCCCTCCTCGCTAAGTTCAGCGGCAGAAGTGGAGTCGACAGCTTTCGCGCAGTGTGGAAAACCTGTCAGTGAAGTGAAAATGCTTGTCCGCGCTGTCATTGACTGGCATGTCTGTGAACCTGTAAATCACACCGTCTCTGCACAGATGCCATTAGGAGAAAAGCTGCCAGCTCCAGCTCTAAATTGCAGATGGTACAGATGACCTGATTCATCCCTCCCTCTATTATCGCTCTTGAAAGAAACTGATGAACAAATTAACAAAATCTCAACTAAATACTTATGTGCAATGATCTTCAGCATCACTACTGAGTCAGATATTGAGTGGAGCAAGAGCACACCTCCTGTGTTTAACCAGAACTCCCTGTTTGTATCCAGCTGCTTAATTTCATGTATTCATGGTGAAATGATCAATGACTGTATAATCTACTTTTCTCTTTTTATAGCGCATTTGTTCTGATACAAATGACTGCAGTCACCGATTCAATAGAGGAATAAATTGAATTCTCACAGTCTCTACTGATGTGGATGATACTGTGGTCATGACAGATCAGTTCTGGGAGGGATTGTGGTCTTATTATAGCGGTGGCTGTGTTCCTCTGGATTGAAAGCATAGCGAGTGATGACTCATGTTTGCACACTTTCCCAAGAGGGTTAAGCTCAGTTAACTCCTCCTGATGTTTATTTTTTTTTCCCCCTCCTATCCAAAGCTCTCATCAGTGTGGTGAAGATGTTGACATTACAGGATTCCCCTCTCCGGTTTAATCAGTGCTCTCATCTTGCTAAGTCCTAATTGGACAACTGTCAAATAGCCGGGGGGCTTCACTCCAACTAATCACAGAACTTTTGTTGATGTGGTGTGTTCAGTGAGATGAGACGTAGCCGTTGTCTCGTTCAGTTCATTCTGACGGAAGCATCCCTGTGGGTGAAGTGTCTTAAAACATCAAAACTGAGACTGAGCACTACGACTCTGTGCCTCCACCTAGTGTCTCATTGCCTCTCTGCAGGATGAGCAACAACATGGTACCAGGATATACAAGGAAGGACATTGGAGACATTGCTTAGACATTTGAACTTGCAAATATTTTTAATTTCAAATTGTAACTACTTTATAATGATCTCGAAAGGGTGTTATGTGGGTTTAAGATGTCTTCCACGTTGCATTTATAACCTCCATATTGGAGTTCAGATTTAGGTTTAAAAACAGCTTTCTAGGGTCAAACCCAGAGCATTTATCCATCTGAAGCAAACTGCCGTATAACGTAGCATGGAGGGGTCATTAACCTCATAACAAGCAGCGTCCTAGAAGTGAGGTTGCGCATTTCAAACGTATGCTTTGCGTCTAAACCATGTGCGTATTCACTCAGTTGAATCTTCATATGGATTTGATGAGTCATGAGTCAGATAGTTATGATTAATAATGAGCCATTTGTGTGCAAGTAGTTTCATTTCTGACGCTCATTGCTCATCAGTATTTAATATCTGTTCAATTGTCATGGCAACAGTGCATCATATTATAAAAGGTTTTGCGTGTAAGATGTTAATCTCCAAAGAAATGAGCAGCTTCAGTTGCCAGATAAATGACGTGCACAACAGACATTATAGGAAATAGAAAACAGTTAAGTGAAAATGCTATTTTTTTTATAAATGTACCACCATTGCTTTTAAGCAATGCACAATTTGTCCACAAGAACATGATTTATTGATGTTAAACTAAGTTTCCGTTCATAAACAAACATCTACTTCAATTTAAATGATCACTTATCTGTTTTCCAGCTGATAATGAATCAGATATAATTCATGCATAATTTACAGCTGCTTATAAACACAAAAAAACCTTCTCAGAAGATTAACTCTAATAATTGCTGTTACTTTCTATTATAGGATGAGGAAACGACAGGATAAAGTGATTCATTAAAATTCTACATGGCTGAATTATTCATAAACTTAGAAAGAAAGCCAGTACCATAAGTTTAATTTTTATTATTTTAATCCACTGAAGTCAACACAGATAAGGTCAAATGCTGACAGGGCCGATGACCCCTCCCACCCTGCCCCCCCAAAACTCTGGTATCCTACAAAACATACATGATCAAGATCATCACACTCACTAGGTGGAAGAGGGCAAACAACAGTGCTCAACATCACAACTCAATAACCAAGAAAAGTTCCCCGAATGTAAGTCACTTCACATTATAGCTCGGCATACAAAACCTACACTTGACAAGGCAATGAGGAAGAGATAATCCAGTGTTATACAGTGCAGCTGCACAGTGCTGCGTGACTGACAACCTGTGGTGGTTCGCTGAATACAGTTAATACCTCGAGTGAATCTGTTGTTGACAGCAATGTGCAGGTGGAGGGGTAAGGAAAACGATATATCCGGTAATTCATTCACAACACTAACACCGAGAACAGTGGACACATCATCAGCGCACTGTGTGGGATTTCATATACGTACAGAAGCATTTTTCGTCAGGTCTCAAAGATCCTCGTTTCACCTCTTTAAAGAGCCTTCATAGATACAGTGTGCTATCAATATCTTACAGAACAGGCAGGCAAGTAGTTCAATTCAACACATATCCTAGAACGCACAGACACATCCAATACAAATAAAAACTGTTAGCAAGCTCACATACATTTGGATTGTTACAGGTGCAAAACAAATTGTGGGTAAATGGTGACTCCACCCTGGCGGCTGTTATTACAAAGCATACGTGACTGCTGTGTGGACATCGTCTGCACATATACAGCAATGGTCATATAGCACCAGGTGCAGAGAGGTCGTCGGCAAACCTCGCAACGAGCTTCTTCTTTGTAGATATACAATATACACTAATCTGATTATTGGAAGCTTGTTGCCCTGACAACCTTTCAACAAACGAGAGGAAAAAAAACACAGTGATGAAATGAGGGAAAAAGTGGTGTCATTCTCTGACAAAATGTTAACGACCCAGCTATTCTTCTGGTTTCAGGGCAAAGTTGAAATTAGTGGTTTTACCCTAAAATACCCTTTGTTTCTTCTTCTTTCAGTGCGGTCCAACCAACAAAATCCAAAAATGACTTAACATAAAACTTTTTCTTTTTTTAAATAAAAGTGCAACTATAACGCAAAAGGAAGACATAGGTGAATAGTTCAACTCAATCCAGAGCCTTAACAAAAACCTAAATACTGCAAACTTAAAATAAAAGCAATATGTTAGGAGAGGGAAAACTCTTTCATAGTATTTCGAGATATTTTATATTAATTTTACCAGAACAGCACAGTTTAATAGTGTTGATGTTTTACTTTCAACTGAATTTTTGGTTCGTCTAACACAACCACTAAAAAAGAGAAATGAACAGCTCGAGAAGAAAAACTCTAAACAACTCTTGTTTCTAAAATGCCCGCTCATGAAACTGACTACTTCTTGGACCTCGTTTTCTGTCAACTAAACAGCAAAAAGAATAAAAAAAAATATAAACAAATGTAAACAAATGAATTTCACCAATAATCAAACTGGGCGCAAAAGCAGTGAAAAAGCTGCTTCAATTCACTTTATCCTTCCTCGAGATGAATATGGCTGGAAAGATGAAACAAAATGGAATAGTGCTTTCTCATTTTTTGCATGAGGTGACGTGGTGGAGGTGAGTGAAAAGATGGAGTGGGGTGCAGGGGCGGAGTCAGAGGTGACGACATAAGAGGTGTGATGTGACATTGATTGAGAGTGGCCTCTGGTCCCGTGCTGCCCCTGCGCCCCGTCTCAGCTGAAAAAAGCGTTCAGCCCAGGCTGGTGATGTTGGCTTTTCCACCGGGGGGAGCCACGATGCGTTGAGTGGTGCGACGGGGAACGTTGTCATCAATCTGAGCGCCTACAGAATGTAAATACAACTTGTGTTAATGTACAACTGTGTTAAAGATGAAGAACTACTAGGGTGGGAAATTGAGCTTTCACTCACCAGAGAGACTGAAGCCAGACTGATGCAGGTTGCGTACTGGCTGATGAGTAAACTGCTGCTGTTGCTGCTGCTGCTGCTGCTGCTGCTGTTGCTTGGCAGGGGAAGTCTTCACCGAGGAAACTGTGGACATCACCTTGGGAGTCACAGACTCACACACCGGCCCATCATAAAGGCCCCTGGGGACTCCTCGCAGCTCTGTGAGCTAAACATGCAGGCCAATTCATCAGACCACAAGCTGTGTAGTTCACCACCTTTCTGTATTATAAGTATCTTCATAGCTGGAAGCATGGCTCCATTAGAACTCACCCTGCTGCGAGCCTTTATCCTCTTGTACACTTGGTCCGGGAAGGGTTTACGACTGATGTAGCGCCCACAGCCCTCCATGGTGTGAAGGGTGCCATCTTCTAACACAATCTTGCCCTGGCAGATCACTATCAGAGGACCTCCCCGCACTTCCGTGCCCTCGAATATATTATACTCCACAGCCTGGGAGAGGAACACATGCGATGATAGATACACAGTGTTATCTATCACTCTTACATGATTTTGGTAGATAATGAGGGCTTATACCTGGAAATAGATATGACAAATACGGAGGCAAACAGATTTATAGTCTCACTGTCATTTACATTAAATATTCTTAAAATGCTTCTGGAGCAGTGGAGTATTGTTATGACTAGTTATTTCTTGGACCTCTTGTGCCTTTATTTGATAGTTTTTCAGTGGAGAGAGACCTGAAGTAGTGGGGTGAGAGTGAAGAGGAAACAGTCTTGCAGCATCGTGGTGAGGACTATGGCTCAGTTTATGGGGTGTCCGCTCAAACAGGTGAGCTAGGGAGCATATCGCTATAGGTGTAAATCCAAGCCATGTTGGTTATAGAAGCAGATTTAAGACAGCAGTCACAGGTTTGAATCCCCTCTACATCCAGAGCAAAGCATCTAACCCCAAAAACTGCTCCCCCTGCTCACTTGTTATGTGTATGAATGGATAAGTTATAGAGCATCCTATCAGATACAATCTAAATTATTATGTCTCAATATGCATCAGACAGGTAAATGACTAAAAACACCGTGGATTAAGGGTCAAGACTCCATCTGACCAGGTTGTGGCTCTTAGCTGAGATGATCTTAGTGATATCCGGGTCCCACAACACAAGGTCAGCGTCGGAGCCGACAGCGATGCGGCCTTTGCGGGGGTACAGGTTGAAGGTCTTTGCTGCGTTTGTGCTGGTCACTGCCACAAACTGGTTTTCATCCATCTTGCCAGTCACCTTTTGGGACCAGACAGCGAATCACAAAGGTTTACAGCTTATTTTGATCTAAAGCACTTCATGTTTTTTTTTTCTCTAACATGTGTGAAAGTGGGTCGTTAAAAACTCACCACGCATTTGTCCCAGATTAGGGACATTCTCTCCTCGGTGCCGTTGGTGCCCTCTGGAATCATGGTGAAGTTATCTTTGCCTACTGCACGCTGAGAAGTGTGGAATGTGCAGTGAGCGCTACCGGTCACCTGCAAGTCACCACTGGATAAGAAGAGCATGAATGTGAATGTCACCCACCTCCGCAAAGGGCAGGTTCATAATGAGAAAAAATAAAATGCAGCACACA
The DNA here is from genome assembly GCF_963514085.1 of Chelon labrosus. NCBI lineage: Eukaryota > Metazoa > Chordata > Actinopteri > Mugiliformes > Mugilidae > Chelon > Chelon labrosus. The sequence continues at coordinate 10,291,649 of NC_140359.1, read as the reverse complement.
GCCATGGCACGACGTGTCACTGTGTTGCAGCTATCTTTAGGTCCTGCCGGAGAGCACCTACCATGACAACAGAGAGTTGAGGTAATCAGGGGTGGTGGGATCAGGACTGAGAGGTGGAGAGGTGACAAAGGCTGCTGCCTTGGCCCAGTTCTTACTCCAGTAATGAGTACCATCTGTGCCCAAGCTGGCAGATATGGGCTCTCCATAAACCACAGCACCTACGTGAATAGACAGGATGGTGTCAGCGCAAAGTTTGAGTAGCTAGAGTACTGGCAGATAAAAAAGAATATCTTCTTACCCCTTTTTCTAGCGAGAGCAATGACATCGGCAGCACTCTTGCTCATCACCTTGGTGATGTAGAGAGGACAGTTGGTCTGATTTGCTATAGTGATAGAGCGGTTGACTGCCTCCGCCTCCACCTAAAGATAGTGACAGTAACACACCGAGGTCAGACACACACACGGACACTTTCTTGTCTCTTTTTATTGTAAATAGCTTGTTATAAGTCTTACCTCCTCTGGACGGCTCAGCACGTGACCTTCAGGGCCAGTGATTCCCAACTCCAGAATACGTCTCTGCTCCTAAAACAGCCACAATTTGACATTATGATCCAAAAACAAACAACTGCTTGTAGCTGAGACGTGAATGAATTTACGAGCGGTTCTCTCACCTCTGCGATGATGTCTCCATTCTCAGCATGCACCTGTGCAATGGCCCCGAGATCCCTGATGACACTGAACACCTCATAGATCTACAACAACATGATATACGCTGGTCAGCTTGTATGTCTGGCCATCTACGGCAAAGACATCAAAAAGCCTAGAAAACACATCCTGTGACAGACGACTCAGCACAGATCCCACCAATACTGACAGCAAGCCAAGCATACCTGAGAGTCAGAAAGTTGGAAAACATCCTTATAAGCCAAATACACCAGGAAAGAGTTGACACCTGAAGATAGAAAACTTATGAGAGAAAACAGCCAAAGGTGGAATAAAGAGAGCAAAAGAGGGAAAACCCAGAGCAAAGGAGAAAAGTAAAATCAAAAGGATAAAAATTACAAAGCAGAAATATTAAGTTTTTTTCACTTAATGTAAGGGTGTTGTTTTTCAAATGTGCCAGACAGGGCGGCGGGTAATCAGAGACTTTAAACTGCATGCAGAGCGGTAAGTTGACGGTGTCAGCTACATACCATGATCCTTCACAAGCGTCTCCATCTCTTCCTGAGTGCCTTGGTTCCACTCAGTGATGTCCACGTGCAGAGAATAGTCACAGCATGACTTGCTGTCAGCCCACTCTCTCCACTGCTTGAAAGCAGCAACCAGGCTGACGCCAGGCTCCGGCACCACATGGTCAACTACGCAACACAAACAAACAGGTTGGATTGAATACACAGAGACAAACTGGAAAATTAAACCATGCACCTGATGGCATGCACATCTGCAATGTCACGATCCCAGCAAAAGGTTAACTGTGCTTACTAACTGTAAAACACATGAGGAAATCTAGCAGAACATACTGATCATGGTTGTCCCCCCGGCTAGGGCCGCCCGGGTGCCCTGGTAGAAGTCATCTGCTGCCACCATTCCTCGGTCGGGCATCTGGAACCTAGTGTGCACATCGATACCCCCGGGCATCACCATTCGTCCATGAGCCTCGATGATCTTAACTCCCCCAGGAACAATGAGGTTGTCTCCTATTTGCCTGAAGAAGACAAGTAAAAAGAAAAATATAGATGAAGGAAACCTGATAAAACTGAGAAAATCAAGGCTTCAAGAATCAAGGAGTGTGTGGCATAAGTGGTTATTGGTGAACTTACTTGATGACTCCATCCTCCATGTAGATATCAGCCAAGAATGACTGATCATCGTTCACTATCTTTGCTCCTTTGATGAGGAGACGGTCACTCTGAAACAAGGAGACAGCATTTTACATGGCCCTCAAAATCATCAGATCATCAACAGACTGTTCTATGATTCAACAGCAAACTGTATCCACTTCTAACAAAAATGACTTATTTTTATATAATATTAAAGATCCTTGGCCAGACTGCAGTGTATCTTCCAGTTTGTTCAGAAGCCACCGCAAGGCTTGTATTAAAATACAAAGAATGCTGCTGGAGTTATGAAACATAACCCATACCAGAGTTCATCATATATTATTATACAAGGTTTATTCACGTCTAACAGACACACACATTCACATTTGAAGGGATCAACTCCTGATCAAAACCCTCAAGTAAGAGCTCTGGAGTGGCACAATTAAATCCACCTGAATGAGATGAAAGAAGAGGCTGGCCTACTTCTGCTACAGACTTTCCAGGGTCTCTGAGGACAGCAAGGAGAGCTAATGAAGACAGAAGTGGTTTACTGCAAACCTCACAGCAGGAAAGGCTCTGTATTTAACTGACAGATCTCCTAGACCATTACTTTCTTGTAAGTGGCGGATAAAACCTGTGTAATTTGGTTGTCTTGTAGCTCAGAAATAGCTTTCACTGTGCAAAAATGTCTCTAGTTCTTATGTCCTTTATATATCAGAATATAAACATATATAAACATGCGTTTGAAGATCTCCACTGTAAATATCAATCCTTGTGATTGGTGATCTACAGTCATAAAACTGAAGGGAGTAATAAGAACTGAAAGTACTTAAAGGGTTAAGTGCCAAGAAGGTTATACTATAAATGGAAGTAGGAACTGCTACATCCAAAGAGCTACACTGGTTTTCCAGTACATTAGGTTTCCCTAACTAAAAGTAAAGTACTCCAGTACAACAGGCTGTTCATTATAGCAGTGATGTTCAGTTTTTGCCAGTATTGTCTTATAACTTTCAATTCAACTTCATGGTAGTTTTGAGGTCTTCCGAATCACACTGCGTTATAAAGAAGTGATCTGTTTTTTATATAAATAGGTTGGGCAAAATAATAGAAACACAGTTAACTCAGTTAAACAGCACTGCCATAATGTATTCTCAATTAAAATAAATCATTAAGCAGCCAATAAAAAGAAACAAAGAGAAACCGCAGTAATTGCAGCAGTTTTATTTGACTACCTGACAATCAGTTAACAGACTGCTCCTGTGACTGTACTGACTGTACAAAGGTGAAGATGCTTCCTTCAGTGTGAAACTATGAACACAACCTGCACAGTGCCTGAAATCCATTCAGCCGCTTGGATGTCCATCCAGATGTGCAAGCCTGATTGAGAAGTATCCACAAACACTAAAGATGTATCTAGAATCCCAACTTTAAGTCGTCATACACATATGCAAGCACTAATTTTACCATTATATATATTTGATTGACATTTCTTTGCAGAAATCTGTTTTCAGTTTGACAGCTTTGTCAGTAAAGACATTTTTCTTTTATTTTTGTCAAAAAAGTTAAATTATTTTGACCATGATTCAGTTTATAAAAGTGGAACATCTTATTACAGGGACTGTACACAACCCACTGAATGTGATTTGTGACAATTTCAGCTACTGGTATTTACAGCAGGATTTAACTTTTTGTTCAAAGCTCTGCAGAGTGAAACTATCTGCTTCATTCCAGACTAATAGGTGGTGTCTGACCGTGTGTGTGTGTGTCTGAAGGCCTGGGGCTGTTGCCTGCTGCAGAGTTACTGCTGTCTGGATGTTGTGTCTGGGATGTCAGAGCTGTGGCTTGACCTCTGAGAGACCTGACCACCGCCTAAATAAAAAGACTGGCTGTTTGGTGCGGCCAAATGATGAAACCTGAAGCAGCTGCTGTCTATATGCTTCTGCACTCTGGTTTATAACAGCTGCATAACGAAAGCATAGAGTTTGGATGGGTGCTCTCCAATGACCTACTTTACGAAAGAGGTTTTACTTCTTTTGAGTACCGCTTCTGTAGTCCCTTAATACTGCGCTTCCCACATTATAAGCTGCACCAAATCAACATTTACAACACACAGAGTCAGATACAAATTCATTTGAACAAATGGGATAGAAACAATACACAGAGACATTTGAAGGGGATGAAGATTGTGGATGTCAGAGGATACCAGGTGGAGGATGAAAGTGAAGTGTTCATAAACCTGTTAACTCCACCCTGCATGATGAGGATGCTGCTGACATAGAGCCAATAATGGCAGCTAAAGGAGCAAAGAGTTGCTCTGAACATGTCCATTGCAGAGAAGCATTAATTTCCAAAATGAGGAGCAATCAAAGAGCTTGCTGCAAACCCACAGGCTGGTTATCATTGTTCATCCCTGGCTGTCAGTGTGTGGAGCTGGAGTCGGGCTCCTGCTTAAATGAATGGACTCGGCAAGCTAAGCTAGCTTTTGGTCAAATCCTGAGCCCCAGACCACATTCAAAAACACCACCACCGCGGGATATATGTGCAAATATCAGGAAACAATACTCACTGTAATTCGTGGGATGTTCTTCTTTCCTTGGTAACCGGACATTTTGAAGACACAGTGCCCCCCTCTGCCTCTTGGCTAACGCTAGCTAGCTAGACTGGAAAAGCTCAGCTGCCAATGAAAGGATGAACGGATGCTCTGCTTGTTGACCAGTCGACGCCCCGGGTTTAAACGATTTCTGCCGATAGTAAGCTAAGGTCGCACACTGCAGCTCAGCAATGAACCAAAATCAAAGGGTAATATATTTGCCCAACTGTCCTACTCTTGAATTTACTGTCAGAAAAGGTCCCTGAAGACCAGACGAGCACCAAGATGAGAAGGGCCACAAAGAGGAATCGCGCATGCGCACTGCCCCGCCCTGCTCATCCTCTGCTCCATGTTTCTCATTTGATGTGGGGGAAAAAAAATAAAAAATCAGTTTGGGTGAAATAGGTTACATGAAATTTGGGGCTTGGTTCAACAGGTTCTTAGGGAATAAATTAATTACATTCCTTAACATATTCACAATTAACCTAACCCATCCATGATGAGTGATGATCAAAGTGTGCTATATTACACAGTAAATAGTATAACAATTAAGCTCTGGGTCCACATTGTGTGAAATATCTTGCACTTATAGTTATTCTGGCATTTCGTTTAGCATGGATCAAACTTCTCTGCAAGAAATGTCACGTTTTAAAATCATGTTTGCGAAGCGATGCCCATCACACTCCTAGGTCCATGCATTGATAGAATGAAGTCTGGCAAAATGCTCGACAGTGCTGCCTATAAGTAAGCAATGTTTGGTGTCTCAGGTAGGGGAACAAGTGACAACAATACTGTCAACGCAGTCAACTAGTCTAGCCCATCTGATGGAATACAACGGATTAAAATATGCCACCCACATGCACATTAGAAAAATTTGAAAAAAACTTAGAATTACAGCCACTGTATGTTGCTCTCTTAAAGAGGTAAACTGTGGTCCCAAGCAATCATTCAAGCCCTGTGAAGAAAACAAAAGTGGGCCCCACATTATGGCGTATTTTGCAATGACAACCATAGATGCTTTTAAACCTATGAAGATCCTACGTAGTGTAGCGACAATATGACATATTTTAATAATTTGGGATTGCATACGTATTGCGTGAGGACCCCAGAACCCAGGATTGCCTCTGCGCCTTTATGTCTTCATTACGATCTTCTAAATTACAAAATTATGAGTTTAGAAAGGGCTGTGTACAAAGATCAGAGATGCTTTGATGTTTGTGTGGCCCAAGCAAATGTTACAAAAGAAGGCCTGCGTCCACAAAGCACTAGAAATATGAAATAGTATTTTAAAAAGGCACACATATTTAGCTATTAACATGCAACAACCAGCATTGCAAGCAACAAATTTGTTGTATACATGTGGTTGCCCAAGAAGTGTTGTAAAGACTGATTTATAGTTTAAAACCCCATCTAGACAAACACACATTCACTTTCTTTGTTAGACATTAATAACATGTAAATTAACTTCCATAGACAACTGTAATCAGTACAAAGTCTATTCAAATCATCAGAAGCCCATAATGATGATATGTGCCTTTTATTAGTTATCATGTAAATAATGTTAGGTTACTATAGAGCTCCATCTAATCTCTTTGTATTTATATATCAGCCACTGTATACAGTACAAACTTTATTCAAATTCCAAAACGCTCTGTATTGCACACGGATCAACTGTACATAAGCCTGTTATGATGACATGTACAGTTTATGAGTTAGTATGAGTTACACAATGCTTTAAAGCCTAGAGTGCCTTCAGACCAATACTGCCAATATTGTACATTATCTTCAATGATTTTTCACATCATTAAAATGTCATCAGTTTACAAAGACCGACCGAAGAACCTTCCAGCCGGCATCAATATACAGAGATGCATGCATTTTCATCAGGAAATCATTTTTCTGCAAGTTCCACAGACACCGTACGCTATTTATTGAATCATGTCGTGTGAAATTATCGTACAGTGAAATCTAGATAAAAGTCAGATAACACTCTTAAACGAGGCCCCTAGAAATATCCTCTGTGGTGGTGGTGTCTGCCACTGAAGCTTCAGCAATTAAACAACAGCAAAAATACATTACTTACACTGCCACAATGCATAAGGTATAATATGCATCCTTATCAATGTATACAAATTATACAATGTCGACAGGTGTCTGTTACATGGGGCAGATCACAGCTTAAGTTATTTTTCACATCTACATCTTTAAATACCTAAACATTGAAAAAATAAAACAGTCTAAGATAAATCACCAATGTGCAGTGGTGAATGATAAAAATTTGGCACTTTGCCATTGCTTCTATATTATGTGTTAAAGATATGTAGGCAAGAAGAAATAAAGATAGCATATGGCCTGGCATAATGCTTTCTGGTATTATAATATACTTCCAACAATCTCACTAAAAGTCTGGAGCTACATACTAGATAAATGTTTAAGCTTTTCAACCTCGAAAAGAAAACAAAGCTTTTAAACGAAACTCTCAAGATGCAAGTTCTATTCTCAAAACTGTGCAAAATTTAAAAAAATTGATCCCACTGTGCAGCATCATTTGTCCCCGGCCCTCATTTCACTGCACCTTGAATGTTGAGTTCACTAAATTAAGGCGATAAAAGTCCCTTCTGTTCCCACAGCCAATCAAATTCAGCTTTTATTGCAACTATAGCACAGATTACTGGTTCATAAACTCTGCCTCCTAGGACACCAGAGGAGAGATGCAGCTTGGGAGAAGGCCAGATTTCTTATGACACGACATCAAAACAAAATAAAAAGAAACTTCAACCCTGAAGCCACCTGACATCAAATTCACATATCTTGTATCTACTGGACTTGGATCGGTGACAACTGCGTGTGCGATGTTTCCCTGTGTCATCATATGACGGAGTGCAACCACATTACGTAATGTGTCTAACTACATCTATGTGTTGTGATCTAATTTAATGCTGACTGGACAGGAAATGTGGGCATACAATAGATGCAGAGACAGAGCTTGACTACAATAGGAAGGCTGAGAGACTTGGAGACAGGAGAACATCCAGGCACTGCTTCATTTTTGATTCAGTAAGAGCTGGCGGAGGCTGTGGCAATTCTCTTCCCAATATACACCCTAGGAAAAAAAATATCAAGAAAATGCATGAAATTAAACCAGTTGGTGAAAAGGGGAGAAAATGTAGACAAACACTTTGGAAACAATGAAAGGCTGACTCCAACAAGCAAGTCAATCTGTGTAGAACTACATATGAGAGTGGCCAACTTTAAAGCAGAACTAAACATGTTTACAGTCTGGTACAAAATCAGTTTTGGTTACTATACATAATTTCCTCATTCTTCACAACTGTACGTGGGTGTTTTTATATAAATAACAAATTTCTGTTGCATTAGGGTTTAAAGTTACACTTAAGGGCACGGCCGCTTTAAGAGACAGGTAAGTGTCATCCCAGCATCCATGGCCTTACTGTCTGCCTCAGTGTCACCCGCACGCCCCAGCACCACTCAGCTGAGCCATAACACAGAGTTTACAAATCCTATGGGTGACATCATGGACAGTTTGTCTATCTTTATATACAGTGTGCGGTTCTTCCTTTATTCCTGTGAGCATGTGCATCTTTTTCAGTGTTTTATAAAGCAGAAGTCATCTTAAGAAACCATGAGGAGCACTTATAAATTAACAGAGACACAGTCCCTTCCCGTGGGACGTGAGTCAACGAAGTAGAAAATTTATGCAAGCTTACAAGAACGATTGATGCCATTTTTACGCCAGGGGACACAATGCAATGCTCTGCAAGACATAACTGAGGGAACTGGGACTTACCCGAGGCCAAGCGCCAGGATGTGTGAGATGAGCAAGGAAGGGATGAACACTTTGAGGAATTCAGCAGAGAAGATGCCGCCATCCTTCATGACTCCACTCTTCCTCATACTAAGAGATACTGAACGTCGGGGGTGCCTGAAGTGGAACTCCCTGAGCAGAAGAGTTAACGAAATGAATGCAAACATGTTTCACAACATAACCGATGATGATATTAAGACGTGCTGCGATCAGTAAATGACAGTCGAATTACTTTGGTGGAATGTTTTCGGGTCTGCTGGACCAGTCGGGGGCCCATTCTACTTCTTTGTTCATCAAGATGTCTTCCTCTCTGTCCTTCTCTAGACCATCTTCCTCTGACTGCAAAAGTCAAAGTAAAGTCAATTAGATGAATGGAGAAACTTGTAAGGGCTTAAAACTTTAGAAATAAATATAATGTTTTACCGAACTAGCTCTTGGGCTTGGCATCTCAACATCAAATGTTATCTGACCCTCATCCTGCTCTGGACTTGGTGGCCTGTGAGGACTGGATCAATAGAATGAGATTTAAAAATATCTGTTTTACTTGCCTGCTCAATAATGAATAATGACCATTATTCCTACCTATCACAGGAGGAGTTGCTTGGGCTGGATTCATGCTGTGCATCCAAGAGGATTTTTTCCATGTCTCCATTGTGGATAGAGGAGGATGATGGCACATGCTCTAGTCCTCCGATCAGGGTTTCGTCACTTTCAGGCACCATTTCCAAAGTGACCAGAGTATGACTCATGCCAGCATTTGCGTTTATTTGGTCTGCAGCGGGTGTCATTGGCAGGTCAGGCTGCCTGCCCTGGGCCCCTGTATTCCCATTCAGCTCCAGCTCTACCCAGGAGCCTTAAAAAAAAAAACAAAAAAACAATGGAAACAAATGGAAACGACCCTTGATGTGTTTTAAAGTGTATCCCACACAGAAATACACTTCTGTCCTCTTTTAAATGGAAACAGCTGACCTACATTTCCTGCACCACTCACTCTGTGCATTCAAATGAACAGCCTGTGCACTGCATTCATGATATCATGCATTTCTCTGTGCCACTGCCCCACAAACAGCTTGCACTTTTTTTTTCTAGATGGGAGGGAGTTATGTAATCTTCTAATGCTTGCGGGCTTGGATGAACACAGAATGTCAACCTTGTGACTAACATGAGACGCCCTTCTTCATCTTTGGGATAGCTCAAAATAAAATACGATTCTGTCTTTCCGATTGCGCATTAATAGGTCAACACTGGTGCTCTAGTGTAAGGTCTTGCATAACTGTGTAGTCCAGGGTGAGACAATTTGCCCAGACATGTCGCTGTTCCAGCTGTGATGTTGTCACACATGAAGCGAAACGCGTCCCACGTTTCCGTCGGAGCTAATGTTCGGGCACTTAACTAGACTGTTTATCGAATCACATAACCTTTAACCGATTTAAATGTCTTTTAGAAGCTGTCTATTTGAAGACACTTAGGAAAACATCCGAGCATTTGTGTCTTTTTAAATGACATTTAATTACTGAAACATTGGCCTGTTTAGTAAAGAAGCAACTCGCCCACACAGAGTTAGAGTGACACAGCCAATTATCATAAATAAAAAACGACAAATAGAACCAACATATATCGTCTATTGTCCCCAAACTTGTTTTCATTTGGGCTAGCGCCCGCCCACTGCCGACCCTTGTATGTGATTGGTTACCGGCGCATCAATCAAACATTTCCCACAACGCGATTGGCTGCCGCGCAGTTACGTCAAACAACATCAGCCTCCACCCCTCCTAGAAGACGAGGAAATTCTATGTATGTAACTTTTACAATAAAGCCTCCTTTAGAATAATGTTCTTGTGAAAACACGCATTCGTGAAGTAAATATAAAGAAGTATTATATATATATAGCACAGAAAAGCCAGGGATAGCACGTACCGTGAAGCCCGGGTTCCTCGTTATTGTTTTGTTGAGCTGCAGAGGTGGACATGTTGACTACCCAGTTTTAAGCGTTCAACATGACACGCAGACAAACTGCGATGTGCGCAAGCGCACAACCTGCCCAGAGTCCAGACGGCCAGACAAATAACAGGCTCTAGATCAGTGATGGTGGGGCTCACTCTGTCAAATATGTTAAGTCAAGAGTCAAAACAGTAATTTTCTGCAAATGTATTTACCAGAAAATTGTGAATGAAGAGTAGAATTATCTCCCAATGTCTGGACAGAAGCAACAAATTCTTTCTATCAGAGTCTGTGCAGGGATATTGATAGTAATAAAGCTGGCCTCTTCCTCTCTGTCTTCCTCCTCAAGTAACTGCTGGACAGCACACATTAACAATTAATGTGAGCAGAAAGGTATTAGGTATTATCAATTAGTAGTGCTTGCAGTGTAGTGTCTCTAATAAATTGTATATGGTGGGTTATTAATGGCATTTTTAATAGCGACATAATTTTTTCAATTGATCAGAGATACTTGGCATATCTGTATTTATTGTATACAGATTGCACATGGTCATATATACTGTTTTCCTAGCATGTGTATACATCTCTGGCCAGTACATTAGGTACACTAATGAACACTAATGCATTCTAAAATACAACCCGAATTCCAGAAAAGTTGGGACGTTCTTTAAATTTAAACAAAATGAAAACTAAAAGACTTTCACATCACATGAGCCAATATTTTATTCACAACAGAACATAAATAATGTAACAAATGTTCAAACTGGGAAATTGTACACCTTCATCCACTAAACAAGCTCATTTCATATTTGATGCCTGCCACAGGTCCCAAAAAAGTTGGCACGGGGGCAACAAATGGCTGAAAAAGCAAGAAGGTTCAAAAAGATTCAGCTGGGACACCATCTAGCAAGTAATTAAGTTATCAGGTCTGTAACATGATTAGCTAAAAAAGGGATGTCTTAGAGAGGCAGTCTCTCAGAAGTAAAGATGGGCAGAGGCTCTCCAATCTGTGAGAGTGCGTAAAAAGATTGTCAAATAATTCAAAAACAATGTTCCTCAACGTCAAATAGCAAAGGCTTTGCAACTCTCATCATCTACAGTGCATAACATCATCAAAAGATTCAGAGAAACTGGAGATGTCTCTGTGCGTAAGGGACTAGGCCGAAGACCTTTATTGGATGCCCGTGGTCTTCGGACCATCAGACAACACTGCATCAATCATCGGCATGATTGTGTCACTGACATTACTAAATGGGCCCAGGAATACTTCCAGAAACCACTGTGGGTTAACACAATCCGCTGTGTCATCTGCAGATGCCAACTAAAGCTCTATCATGCAAAAAGGAAGCCATATTTTAACACCGTGTCCTGTGGGCCAAGACGCATTTGAAATGGACTGTTTCAAAGTGGAAAAGTGTTCTATGGTCAGACGAGTCCAAATTTTACATTCTTGTGGGTAATCACGGACGCTGCATCCTCCGGGCTAAAGAGGAGTTCAAAGGAGAGTTCAAAAGCCAGCATCTCTGATGGTATGAGGGTGCATAAGTGCATACGGTATGGGCAGCTTGCATGTTTTGGAAGGAACTATGAATGCCAAAAGGCAGGTTTTAGAGCAACATATGCTCCCCTCCAGACGACGTCCATTTCAGGGAAGGCCTTGTGTATTACAGCAGGACAATGCAAAACCACGTACTGCAGCTATTACAACAGCATAGCTTTGTCAGAGAAGAGTCCGGGTGCTGAATTGGCCTGCCTGCAGTCCAGATCTTTCACCTATAGAGAACATTTGGCTCTTCATTAAAAGAAAAATATGTCAAAGACGCCCGCAAACTCTTCAGCAGCTGGAAACCTATATCAGGCAAGAATGGGACTGAATTCCAACACCAAAACTCCAGAAAGTCATAACTTCGATGCCCAGACATCTTCAAACTGTTCTGAAAAGAAGAAGTGATGCTACACCATGGTAAACACGCCCCTGTCCCAACTATTTTGAGACCTGTAGCAAGCATCAAATTTGAAATGAGCTCATTTTGTGCATAAAATTGTAATATTTCTCAGTTCAAACATTTGTTATTTATGTTCTGTTGTGAATAAAATATTGGCTCATGTGATTTAAAAGTCTTTTAGTTTTCATTTTGTTCAAATTTAAAGAACATCCCAACTTTTCTGGAATTCGGGTTGTAACAGTCCTGCACTAGATCTTCTTCATGACTGTTACAATGATTAGTTTATGTTGAAAAAGCATCAGAGAGGTGGTGATTCAGTTGTCTGATCATTCTGGAGTATGCAGTTTGTGGTGATGTTAAATTGTATTGAATCAAAAGTATGTCTTTTATTTAGCCTATCCCACTGACTAAAATGGGGCTGTCAAAATAATAGAAACATACTGAACACAATACAGTTCAATAGTACTACAAACCACAGCCTCGAAAATGAAAACACAACTGAATCTCATTTTTCTTTTTATTAAAATTTATTATTTATTTAGTGTTAGCAACTGTAAAATTACCCAATTTTCCCCAGCAATCACTAAAGAGTAAGTTATATTGATTTTAGAAAGTCATTTGTTCATTAGATGCACTTCACTGCTGTCTGTATAATTCTAGTCAGGCATTTTACACACAAACCACAAAGCAGAATTCAGGTTTGTAATTCTTTATTACTTTTCATCTAAACTGTACTTTATTCCATTAGACAAAGACAAACATAGCTGTACAATGAACCATTTGTAGTTTTTCCCCCTAACAGATCACCAAAACTCTTACAATCTTTATTCAAGAGCCCCTTGAGAAAAAAAGAACAAAAACATACAAATAAATGAACTTCACAAAAATAAAAGTGCATTTTGTTTTTTAACTCCTGTGATACATTAGACATGTATATAATGCTGCTGCAAGTGGGAAAACCTCATAACTCCAATTTAGACTGTTTCCTTGAGATTTTATGATCCTTTATATTATATGTAGGCCTAGTTGACCCCATGGTCATGGTCAAAAGCAATTACAGAAACGTGAAAGAACAAAACTAATTTAATCTGCCTGTAAATAAGAAAGTTTTAGATCAGAAAATCTGCATTCTTGAAGGTACAAGGTTTTGATCACAGAGCAGCGGTAAATTCCCCTGAGCAGTCTCCTTTCTGGCATGCCAGAGGAACATACTTGATTATCTTATTTCTTCTTAATGCTATAAGAAAGGCAATAGGGTTCATCTTTGTGGTTTACACCATAGCCTTGAATAATAGCTATTGGATGAAGATGATATGAGGGGAAAGAGAAAAAAAAGAATTCATTAGATGCTTTTTTTTTTTTTTTTTAATGACTGTTATTCTGCAATGATCACACTGCTGTTTTTTTTTTAAAAAGCCAATGTTACCTCCAGATTATTTTTTTTTCTTCCAAAAAGTCAATGCTAATGTATTAGTATTTAACAGTAAGTAAACACTTCCTTTAGATGAATGATGGGACAAGGTTAATCACTGATCTTATTTTGAATGGACATCTCTTCTTGTAGACTGGGGGCTAACTGACTGGATCCATGACCATGGAATGGGACAAAGGTGCCACATTATACAGGTTTATACATATATGACGTTAGACAATTAACATGAATGACCCCCCACACTGTCTTGCATTAGAAAATAAAGAGCAGTTGATTTTCAAATGGTTGCAAAGTATCTCATTAATAGAAGACCAAGAGCCCTGAGAGAGTGACACTTGACAGTAGTTCAATGCCACCGTATTGAGGCGACTAGTTATATTGGCGGCATCCTAGTGATTGGAAATCCATTCTCTATAGTAGCAGTGATGCATTTGATTGAGAAGACAAAGAAGCTTTGTGCCCTGACTGAATGGATAAAACAAAATTTTAACAAGGCGAAAAACTGTGCTATAGCAAGCTCAACATCTTCTTCATGGCAGAAATTAACTTTTCATAGAAGAAAAAAAAAGCAAGTGAAAGAAACTTCATTAAAGACAGCTAAGTTCCATCAAGTTTCCCAATAAGTTGTGACAATGAGCCGGGATTCACAATAACTGCTGCCTTTGAATGGTTTACAGTGTCCATATAAATGGCCACTCTGGCTCTCATAATATGTCTGAAGAGAACTTTGATATCCCCAACAGGGTCATCCTTTCAATATGGTTTTGCATTTCCTACATTAAGTTACCCAGTTATTAGCTTACTAAACTGTTAGCCACAGTGGCTTCAAGACAGCAGTAGTTGCCTAGCAGCAGTTTTCCCACAACTTACAGCTGATGTTACCATGTGATGCTGAGCATTTTGTGGAAACAGCGTTCCATGTTGTAGCTACAAGCTCATGAGTTCCATGTGAAGGTAGCAACTGGACCTAGGAACTAGTTCCTCTAAATTGAATTCAGTTATTATTAGGGACACCTGCGCTTTCCCTGCTTTGCCAAGCCAAAATGCCTGCTGTATAAAAACGTTCATCTCCATGGAAGATTTTCTCCATATAAACAACCATCTGCCAACCAAGAGCTTAATAAATTCCCGTTTTTAAATAATCAAATCTGTATAGGATAGCTACACATGCGTCACAGGAAAGTAAAGACATTTCTATAATCAAATCTGTTCCTTCCTAGTCAATGGTCTTGACTAGCCTTGGAGAACTTGATTCAACGGTTTCGGCAATATATGTTGATTAAAATGCCTTTCCAATGCACATAGACCCACCAGGACCTATTCTTTCACAGCAAGCGAAATGATTCATTAAACAACACCATGGCACATAAACAGAACGTTAAGATCCAAATCAACTCAGAATCCAACTCCAACTTGAAGCATCTAAACAAGTTCTACATAAACAACAGTTACAGTCTGCCAAATTCAGAAAAAAAAATACAGTTATAGTGCTTATCACTACAGAGGTACTGACACCTGAAAATACTTTTCTTTGGACATCCCACTTTTCTCGCCTGGATGTCACAGAAAATGTCTAGCTTTTAAACAAAAAATACCTGCCTAGATGAACAAAATGTCCCAGAGTCTTATGACAAAAAGGTTACCTGACCTTCAAGCACACTTCCATCTACAGCCAGTCTGAGACAGACAGCTAAAGACACTACAGTGATCAGACTGTAATCCTATTGCCTTAATTTATACAAAAATAAATCAGCTATAGTGATTATTCTTTTTTTTTTCTCCAATCAGGTACAGTACAAAACATCATATAAAAAAAGAAACATCTACAAACAGAAACTAAATCCAGAGTGTAAAGCGATCAATCAATCCGCAACAACACAACAACTTTGTGGGGTAGCCGGCAGCAGCACTCAGTCTTGGTGCCACATACCACATCACGCCATTATGCCCTTCTATGAATATAAGCTTTTGTCCTGAGCTTTATATGGTTGTCCACACCTGTGCAAGAGTGACCAGTCTGAGCAGGGGCACCTTGTCTGCAAGACAGCTTCAAATGAATAAAACTTCAGAGTGTATAGGACTGGTTACTTTGGCATGATTGGCCACCATTTAACTTCCCAAACCACAATACCTGACAAATGTGTGCACACGCCAGTCTTGTGTCCATGTTAAAGGACTACAATGGCATTTTTTTTTATGCTTTTGGACATAAACTAGAAATTACATATGCATTACTGCTGACGGTTTTCCTACATGTAGTCATTTCAATACACTATGAAAGTCAGCTTACAACTTGCTTGTGATAAGGAATATATTTTAGTTATCGTTTACAAATTAGGGTGCTCAGATTTTGGGCTTCAGCTAGGCTGAAAGTATTTAATTGAAAATCACCCTAGTCCAGACTTGATCACCATGAAGAAACATAGGTTTTGTTAAAAATATTTTATTATTTATTACATTAAAGGATCAGTGTGTAGGATGTAGTGCCATCTGGTGGAAAGGTTGGGAACTGCAATCAACTGAACAGCCCTCCCTCACCTCTAGAGTTTAGTGTTAGGGCTACTTGGTTCCCTCTGTGGATATTAAGGGCTCATTTCAAGCTAACAAAAACACTTATTGAAGTTAAAGATAACTACACTATAATGAAAATATGACTAAATTAAACCCCTAAATCCTACACACTGATCAATTAATAAGGCGGATTTTAGGTAACTTATATTTATTGTCAGATGCTAGTTTTCCTGCCATGTAATGTGTTACCACGCAACAATTACTGACTGATTCACCATTACATAATACATGTCAAGCTCATTTCATATAAGCTGACTTTCTTACTGTAGAAAAATGAATGTAAACCAGTAGCTGCTTTGAAGTTAAAAATTTGATCTAATAAATAATTATATACTGTGAAGAAATGTTAGTAGTAATGTTAAGATATACGCTATTTTTAGAGAATGAGCTAAAACACGATAAAACACTAGATTAGTCCTTTAACAGCATAATCAAGCTGTATATTAGGAAAGAAGTGGTGAGTGAACTTGGCAACTTGACAAATACTGGTCAAATATGGAGTGTCTCAGTGTTTAGCAGTGTTTCAGGTCAGTACGAAAAGGAACTTGGTGACAAAAAGACATAAAAACATGAGAAAGAACTGCCTACTCAAACATAGTAGCTACAAGAACTTAACAACTGGTAGCTATGACATACAAATTAATCAAGTCCCAATGGCACAGAAGAATAATGAAACAAACTAGCGGAAGATGTGTGAACAACACATTTTCCCTTTGGTTTGGGATGAAGTGGAGCTGCAAATGGTAGCTTTGTTAAAAGGAGTGTTCCAAATACAGGAAACCCATGACACTAAATCCCAAAGTCTGGACTCAGATCTAAAAACCCTGTGTGTTTATATCTGAAATAACACCAGAAATATGCTTGTGATGGCCTGCTTCTAGGTACTATGTTGATGCCACTGTTTTCTGTTAAAACAGTCAGTATTGTCACATACACCAGGGGCAGATCATATCAAGATTTAGGGATTTAGACCAAAAAAACAAAAAACAAGACAGCTGTTCATAGTTGTATATCAGAGCAATGGGGCTCGAGCAAAAACTGGGATCTGAGTGGTTCAACAAACTTTAGTTCAGCTTTTCCTGGAATATGTACAGATTGTTGGTGGTGGCCACAGCTATGATGTTGTCCAGAGGATGCCAGGCAGTGTGGAGGATCTTCTTGTTAAAGTCCAGACTATCTACACTGATCTCATCCTTTTTGCGCTTCCCACCTGTGCTTACTTTGCGAGGTTTCAGGACTGATCGCAACTTGCTGTTTTCCCGCGAGGCCTCAAGGGTCACGTCCTGACGGTAGCCTCTGTCAAACATCCTGAAGAAGTTGTTGTAGGAACCCGTCATCACAACGCTGAAGAGAGACGAGGTGTGAGTCAGTCCCAGCACTAATAAGCCTAGCTAAAAGTAGCCATGAGGATGTTGTTCTCTGTTACGAACCACTATCAGACACATAGACAGAATATCCTTCTGCCACCCAAAGGAAATCATTCACAGCCTTATGCTCTGCACTGAGCAGATAACCACTATAAGTGATAAGGCCCGTGTTTCTGATGTCAAATAATTGGTCTGCTGCCCAAAATGTTTGTGAGGGTTCAAAATGTTTGCATGTCCGGGATGACGATTTCCACAAATGCAGAATTACATCACTAAAATGATTACAACAGTTCTCCTGGGGTAAACATTTATGCTGACTGGACATTTAATAATAAAAATAAATAAATAAAAAATAATAAAAAATGGTTCTCACCTGTCATTCCCATTCCAGCAGCATTCAAACTTGTCAAAGATGCAGTCATTCTCATAAAGTGAACACAACTTACTTCTGAGATATTCATGCACCTGTTAAAAAAAAAAACAAAGAGGCAAGAGAGTCATAATCGACAATAACACTTCCCTCTGGTGGAGAGACAGAATGACATCATGTTTTACAGCTGGAACAAAACAGAAGGAGGAACCAAAACACCTTTAGTTTTGTGTTACCATGACGACAGTTACAGACCTGATATGTCTCGACTGGTCGGGCCTCCATGTTGAGATCCCAAATTTTGACAGACAGGTAGTCGCGAGTCATCATGTAGCGTCCACTGTGGCTGAACTTCACGTCAGAGATGGATGAGATGATTTCAGAAAAGAATGACCGATTGTTTGGATCATCTGGCTCTTCGAACACTTAAAAAAGAAAAAGTTGCATGTCATTAGGGTAAAGTGAGTGTCAACAATGGAAGAGGTAGGCAACGATTTTTATATATCAATAAAGACAATTTAAAGCAGTTACGTGTACCACTTAGTTTAACCTCTAATGAATACACTTCTATACCTGTAATTAAACAGTCAAGTCCTTGGTATTGCTCAAATTAGTTTTCACTGTTCTGGTGTCAAAACATTACCAATAACCTGGGTTATATAATAACGCATATATGCTGGATGAAAATTAAATTACAGATAACAACCTTTTCATTTTCAATAATTTGGGTAGGTGTAGGTTAATGAGATGTTACAGTGGGTTGGAAAGTTAAAATATACACATGTCTACTGTACTGGCAATGAATGCCAACTGTGACATCACCTCACGTGGCCTCTTTCTGGGCAAAACAAATTGGATTTGAGCAAACTGCAAAGACTACGGCCAGTGACCAGCTGGCTCATTCTAAAAGGTATTTGTCAATCAAAAGGGGAAAGCTGAAGAACTACTATTAGCTGGGAGGCTAGTAAGTTAGGAAGAGCAGCACATTATCCTACAAAGCTGGCTTCTCCTAAAATATACTGATAAGTTGGTCTACATCATGTCGTGATAGTATTTGTGTATTTGGTTCTCTAAGCTGAATGGCTAATCAGAGAGATCTCTCTCACCAACTCATTCTGCCTCCGATTAAAAATGCTGAATTGGCTGAAAAACTAGTGACGGAGGTCTGACTAATGACAACAGAGCAGGACAGAACAGGGGGAAAAAAGGGCCACAGACACTCATAGATGGCCTGACACTAGAAAACAACCAACTGTCACCTAGGTGTGGCACAGCTTCTCAAAATACCAAACTTATTCTGGTTTCATTATCAATCCTTCAAGAGACACAGACACGCAACATTGGTGAGACTAGACTTACTTTTGGCGTGCTTGTCACACAGTGCTGATGCCCTCATGTCACACAAGCGGATGGTGCCCTTGCTGCTGCTGTAGACGAAAGTGTTGCACTGGTTGGGGTGGAACTCGGCTGCTGTGATAACCTCTGTCAGCTCCTCCATGTTGGCTGGTTTAATGTCAACAATATCTGAAGGAGTGAGGTTAAGGTCGAACAGACGAGTTACTACAGGTGCTCTAAAGTCAACTGGACTGCAGGCATTGGAATGGCTTTCTCAAAAGAAAGTTAACACAGAATATCTCACATTTCTTCAAACTAAAACTTCCCTGGGGTCAAATATACACACTTATGATAATGTTAGAGCCATTGAGTGTATAAGTTAAAAATCCTTTGCTTTGAGGACACCTAGTGGCTATATAAATTATTACAAATTACACATACAGTGAATGAATGTGAACAACATGGTCCTGATTAGAAACTCAAAAGGCCCAGAAAGGTTGCCTATCCCATGTGAGATCTGTTGATAATGCTGACTTGATGTCAAGAAGGTGGCTGCAAGGAATTAAACAAAGGATACTAAAGCTGCGATCAGTGATCTCCAGATGCCAGAGGTTTATGCGCAGGTCATCTGCAGACAGATAGGTCTCACAATCACTGTTGACTGAGATGGAATTGATATGGTAGGTGTGAGCATTCGCAAACACTCTTCTAGGACTGGCTTCCACCATCAAGTCCATGGGCCTGAACACCGGTACCTGAAGAGAAGAGTGGGGTTAAAGACAATATATTATACAGGAAATAGATTCTGTGAGAGATCTCTGTTTTGTTAGTCACCATTTCTCACAGAAACAATGTCCCAACTGTTGTATAACTGTTGTTAAAGCTACTGGATAAATCCCGCAATATTTTATATTTATCCATTTTCTAGATACAGTTAACTTCAGGCAAAGGAAGAAGAGTTCAGCCTCAATGTGCAGACAAGTTTATATTTAGAAAACCGTTCAATAAATATAGATCTGTTCCCCGAACTGGAGGATGCACACGACCAGAGAGAAAAATATCAAGTGCTAACTGAAGCTGAATAGACCGGCTTCTGAGCATTTAAATTTACCACGGACAGGTGTAATTAAAAACGTTAATAGAGGCACTGCAAGAATTCATTTTAATATATTCTAGGGCACCAACATATCTAGCGCATCTAGATGCACTAAACGCCGATGAACCTGACAAAGAAGAAACATAAGCTTGCAAAAGTTCAACAACCTTCATCTTAATCTTACGTACTTCATTAAAAACAGCGTGTACTTCAACCATGCAGTATGCACTCAGACTTTAAAGGACAGATTATTTTTTATATTCAGTACAATGAGATGTATGGCACAATGAAATTTCGTCAACAATAATGTATAGATTATATATGATCTGTATATTATACACATTGCTTTATCTGACCTGTCATCCAGTCTCTTAGTGATCACACCAAGGGACAATACAAAACTTTAATTCATTCATTTTTTATTTTAATTCATTTAAACTTTTTGTGAAATATTTCTGATACTTATTACGGCCTTGGTCTGTCTGCAAATGGGATTTTCTGTGATGCATTCTGCATTTTATAGAGGGTTTATGTTAGTATTTTTCTTTATTTATTTTTTTAAAGTACATTTGTGATGAATAATTGCAAATGCTGTTGTATCCAAGTATACATTTTACATATTTTAATGATTACATATTACTAGATCAGGCCATCTTCCTCTATAGCCCTGTGGTCTAGTTTGGATGTTCACATGCCCATTGTAGGTGCTTTCAATAGTGGACAAAGATCAGCATGGTTACCCTAAAAAGTCTGCATCTATGCAGCCTTATACAAAAGAAACTGTGATACACTGTCAGAACCAACATAAACTTTTTCAGAAATTAGCTTCAGTAGCTCATCTGTTGGATCAGACTACACAGGCCAGTCTTTGTTCCGTGCGTCCATTAATGAGCCTTGGCCACTCATGACCCGTATGACCAATATATCCCACCCACTGACAGGTGCCATGAAAACGAGATAATCGGTGTTGTTCAGTTAACCAGTGGTTATAATGTTAAGAGTGATCGGTGTATGTTTCAGTGACACTTGCTGAACATCGCTGAGACAGACAATCAAATTTTACCCACCCGTAGTGCTGTGACAGTATTGGGATCTCTGTATCGCCCATCTTCTTCCTTCAAATTGTAGCCCTCTGGTCTCTTGTCTCGCTCACTAATTTTCCACAGCTTTATGGTTTTGTCTGCCAGTGACAAAAAACAGAGATCATGAAAAAGTCATACTCAATAACTCAACTGTGCAAAATTCTTTAATGCCCAATGGTGTGTGCACGGAGAAAGTTTAATGATCTTAGATCAAAGAGTGGTTTACAAACCATTTGTTGACAAAAGGAACTGTGCTGCATTCTTCTGAGGCAACCATCGAATCTTGTTGATCTTTTCCTCGATCTCAAGACTCTTCAGGTAGTCAAACTCTGGCTCGTGGCTCTGGAAGGTGCTGTAAACATTGTACTCTCCTCTGCACTGTGGCTGATTCTTACTCTAAACAACAAAAGACCTCAAATCAGTTTTACTATTAACACGACAGATATTAAAATTAATGGAGTTATGTATTTATGTAAAACATGTATTGTTTCGTACACATTTAGTCACATGCATCACTTGCAGTGTTTACATGGACTCTTGTATTACACCATTATAGTCCCTCATGTAACTAGTTCAAATGGAACGACTTGCTCGATCTGACCTGATCAGAACTAATTTTCCATCACATTTAGAGGAGCAGTCTAAACGTTTGACAATCCGTTCTAAAAGACAATATTGCTCCTTGTGGAGTAATCATCAGATGACGTGACGAGTCTCTGGGAGGGACAGAAACGGATGAAGGTGGGTTAACAACGAGTTGTTAGGCATCAGTTTGAGAATATGAACAAACCTATAAATGATGAGGTCAGTGTTGCTGAAAACATGGACCCACCTTGGTCATCTTTTATTGAATTAATTCATTTCATTGTCAATAAAACAAAGTTCATTATATTTCTCATAGGTTCTACGTGAGCAGAACAACTCTGAACATGTCTAAAAAGTGATTATGATTCATGTTTTGGGGCGTGTAAAGGCATATATTCTCTATCTCTAATTTTATTTCGAGTCCATGTAAACAGTTAAGTCGTAAACCCGTAAACCTGTAGCCACTGAAACGTACCTCTGGCTCCTGCTGAAAGATGACAACACGACCCCCTTTATCCCCAGTGGCAAGTAGTTCCCCAGAGTGGTTGAATTCAACAGTAGATATGATATCAGCTGCAAACAAAGTACAGAAATAAGGATCATTAAATTACTTTTGTCAATTTAAAAAAGGGATCTTGTTGCATAAATTTGTGGTTGATGTGAAAATATTTTGCACAGTGTTCTGTTTGAATAATTAGTTTCCTCCCAAAGACTTTTTTTCTTCCATCGGTGAGGGGTGAAAACCATGTCAACCATGTTGAAAACACAACACAGCAGTGACGCAAATGTACTGCACATATACACAGTACGGTGTCCTCGTGGAAATAAACGTCCTCTGAACACACTAAAATAACTATCTGGAGCGATTCAGCACTTTTCAAAGACAAGCATTCACAGCAATCAATCCCCGTTTACAGACTGGCACTATTCTGAGCAAGTGCAATGCTCAGTACAGACAATGGTGTTGTTAACACAATCCAAAGTGCCTGATACGACCTGACTCCACACAAATTACCATATAAAACACAAGTAGACAGACAGAAGTAGAATATATATATATATATATTTTTTTTTTTTTTACAGGAGTCAAATAAAACAACTATTGTAATGACGAGTTTGCAGCCTATACACTGTCATGTATTGACACAAGGAGAGGTTCTCATTTATACTTGTTCTCAGGCAAAGCTTACTATAAACAGACGTGTAACGCTCTGCACACAAATATGTTCACTATGTACTGTAAACATGTTTTTAGTACTGATTTTTTTTTTTCTTCTTTTATTTGCATTATTTAGGAGCTTGGACTTAGGGGTTACAGTGTTCCTGCCCTCGAGCACCTTCCTTGTATGTGTATATACTTTGCCGGTAAAGCTGATTTACATGTTACTTACACCACTGCAACGGTTAGTTCACCAAAATCACAAAAAAGAAAGATACATTTTCTCACTTAAACCAAAGGTATTTAACATACTGAGACGTTTCAGAAGACCATCTGAGTGACTAGATGGAGCTTAGCGTTGACTTAGTGCACCCTGTGCAGTCGAACCCAATCAAGCTAATTGCTCAATCAAGTGAGAGTGCTGCTTCTTCAGCTTCCTACTCGTTTATGAAGTGCTCCTGGTAAAACCTGTGACTGCTCCATTCTGATATGAATTTCACTTTTAAGCAGTCAAATAACACACAGGTGAATTGTAAAGGTAGTCAGTGTTTAAATTCTTATGTAATTATTCCAAAAATAGAAGACGCAATGGTCTGTAAACATGTACGTGCCACACCACTGCAAACAAACGAATACTCTCCTTCAAGTTTGTTAGGTACACGAGAGAAAACAAATACATTCTCATACCAAAGTCAAAGTGATCAATGTGTTTCTATTCAGCCTGGCCAAGTGACTAAACTAGGGTTGACACAATTTAGTGGTGCAACACAAATACTACAACCCACTGTCTCTAAAATTAAAACATAGTTGAATCCAAAGCTCTCTCAGTTATTTTAAACGAATGATGAATAAGGGAGCTAAGATTTAGTACGGGACTATTTGTTTATACTAGTGTAACTTATGAACTGGCAAGTAAGTGTACACAGATTGTTGTATTTTCTTCTGTCTCCTCACTCTAATGCTGCCCTCTCTCCCTGTATTCTCCTACAGTGTATCAACTGAGGTGCATCTTATTTTGTCTGTATCATAATTCAAGTGTGAACACTCTGCTGTTGTAAATGTATGTTTTCATATAGTCATGAAGCTAAGAGTGCAGGCCTGTTACATGCACTCACCAGTGTACCTGCTGAACTGGCAACTGAGTCTAAAAGTGTAGCAGCAGCAGTAAAGCAAACCTCAAAGCAAGCAGTCACAGGGAGGATGTCAATAAGACACTGCAGGCTAGCTAAATGTTCACCACACGGACTTACCTTCAGCGATATCGTCATCTATGGCTCCTTTGACTTGGGAGAAGCACCACTGCACATCACTGCTCCCACCACCGGGCCCTGCACAAAACACAATCCCAACTTTTGACACCATCACAGACAACTTCACACGCGTTAGCCGTGAAGCTAACTTAGCTCGCAGGAGTAATTTGAGAAGCAGGCCGCTCCTTACTTCCCACTTACCGCGCATTGTACCTGGTTTAGCGAATTCACTGGGATTGGAAATACTTTAAGCCTGTTTACTGAGCAAAACGCCCACTCCCACACTGTCAGCGACTCAAACTGGCATCCTGGAAATAGCCTAGCTAGCTAGTTAGCATGCGCTGGTTAATCATAACAGAAGCCCATCATCTCTGCTAAATAGATAGCTGCTAAATAATAACTGAACCCACTGTTCTCTGACAGTCTCTGCTTTTACCTGCCATGGTGAGAGGCGCAGTTAGGGGTGTCTGTTGTGGGCTTCGGGCCCTGGACGGAACAGTGCTGACCCGGGTCGGCTGGGAGGTTCTGACCGAGGAGGAGTGGAGGAATGAAGCCGGGAGTGCTGCTAATAACTCCGAACACCTTCCTCGAAAATCTTCGGCCCCGCTGATGTAGACTGCAGGAAGTAGTTTTCAGCCACAGAAAGTAACCTACAAGCATCGACAGCGGATTGTAGACTTTGCACTCTACTTTGAGATTTCCCTCGCCTCTGCCTCTTCCAGCATTACACTTTCAAAATGGCGCAGCGCGGGCGGCGTTCAGCAAGCATCAGAGAGCTGTGAGGCTCCACCATGAAATTAACCTGAACCGTCAGCGACACGGGTCTTCTTCCTTTCCGCGGAGACCATGCGGTTACTTGATTTATTCCGCTCTTAATTCTCAATGAAAAGTATAAAAGGCTATTTTCTAAAAGCCGATAATACACAAACCCCGCCCGTGTGCATTGTTTCAGTAAATGGAATCGAACTAACCCGCGCACGCAGGATGAATTTAGAAAGTGAAGCCAGAAAAACAAATATGAAGTTTAATTCAGAAATATTTATTTAATTTCTATTTTAAATCTAAGTATATCTAATGGTAATTCGATTATCGTTCACAATATAACTATTTTAAGTGATTTCTTTTTAATGTGATTCGTTGTTTACTGTGCGTTTGATATGACAGTAGTTCACGCAACTGGATTTCACAATATTAACAGTTTAACAAGAAGTGAATTTGCGAAGCGAGGGTTGAGGGTGCAGCAGTGGCAGTAATGCAGTGGGAGTGGCACCTACAGTTTTCCACCAGAGAGCTTTAAAAACACAGCACCTGCCCAGGTTCTTGCACCTACAAAGACATCTGATTTGTTACTTGCTTCTCTGAACAGTCAACATCCAGTAATTAGATGTATATAGAAACACATGACCTCCCAAACTAAATAGACTGCAGGCAGGAGGGCCTGAGTTACCCATACTGTTACTCTGAGGGCAGAAATGAATGTTGGCCTTTTACACCACACTTGAAAAGCATCTGAATAAGTTATGACTATGAGAGACACATCAGACCTTCTTCACAGTAATGTTCATCATAGCAGGAAAAGCGCAGGCATTAACGATGGCGTAATTTCATTATGTGTATCAGGAAGCAATGACAGGGACTACATCTAGTGATATTTGTGCACTATTCATGCTGTGAAAAGCCAGCATGTCTGCTGTTAACATCATCCACAGTTAGCATCGCACCCCTTATTATTATACACCTCTGTTTTCCTTTGTGTGAGACACGAGAGCCTCTTACCTGACAAAGGCCTGTGTGTTTTATTTCTGCTCTTTGAAATATTTTGCGGGGCATTTTAGTGCCAGCAGAGAGACAGGAGACAGAAAACAAGTGATAGGTGTGACAATGATCACTAGACAGATTTAAATGGGGGACATGGCACCTCATGGTCGTAAACCTTAAGCCACATGGGCAACCCAGTTTTTGGTAATTTTCCCAAATACAAATATGCACATTTATAGAGTAGAACCATAAAGGCTTGGTAAAATGTGTTTTTACTTAACTTCAAATGACCTTAAAATGAATTACCTTTTCTCTTTAACTTTGTCGGTGCATGTTGCATTTCCAGCAGTATTTGCACATGAATATAATATTTGCATTATGAAATGATCACAAATCAATTGGCCCTCATTAAACCTGGAGGATTCATTCCCTTTGCCTGCTTTTACGGACACACAAGAGTCCATCATAGTTAACACCTTTGTGCCATTAAATTAGCTCTTTAACACAGACAGTTTACTTGCATAAATATTTGTGTCTAATGTCATATTATCTTTTCAAAGAAAGGACCATTTTAACACTTTTATACACTTCATTATATTCTACACAGCCATATAAACATGTTTTATAGAGTATTTGTGGTCATTTTGCTACACACAGTATTCAGATTGCACATTTAAACACACTCTCAACAAACACAGGAAGTGCAAGCTGGCTTGTCTGAAATTACATTTGCTCCAGAGTTGCTCTAAACACACTGTCCAGACCCATAAAAATGCACAAAAGCCGTGAGCTCTACTGCAAAGTGGGATTTAAAGAAGGAAATTAGCATGATAGCCCCATCTGTTATTGTTGTCTCATAGGAACTGCATAGACCACAAATCCTAGAAGGTCTGCCTGATCAACTTCACTGGTGGAGTCCAAGAACGAGCTCCTTCTTCAACTGTCCTTCTCGATTTACTTTCCCACCATAAAATATGTGGTCCATCTGGCCAGGAGCAAAGCGCCAAACAGCACAGTGTAGCTGAAGAGAACAAATTTGAGGATTTCCTTGAATGTCCGCAGGAAGCGGATGAACAAGGGCTCCACGTCCAGAAGCTCCTGCTGTGTCTTCTGCCTGCGACCCGGCTGAGTCAGGTGCCCCATGTTCTCACCTCCACCCATTCTACAAACACACACAGTTGTCAGATATCAGTGCAAGAGAATATGCTGCTCATCATAACAACACTGACTACATGAATACTGCGATAAAGTTGGACAAAGACCAAGAAAAATTTATGCAAAAATATCCACTGAGAACGCTGTTATACATGTTTTCCTCCTAACTTTAGTAATAAATACATGATTATCAGTGTTTCATGTGTTATTAAATGTTTATTTGCATAAAATGTGCACAATAATTAGTTTCTATCCTTTCAGACACTGGTGAACTGCACGGTCAGAAGACTGTTTAATAATTTATCTGTAAGTTGCACAAATGGCTTCGGTATTGATCGGCTTTGTTTGGATACATCCACAAACAACATGTCGAACATCTTCAGTATTCACCTTCCACAATGTCTTTTAGATATGTGTAGGAAACTGTGCAGAAGCTGTCAGATATTCAGCTTTCAGTATCACTGAATACATTCGTTTCTATGTTTTCTTGTTTGTCGTACTACGGAAGTTACCAGCAAGCTCATATAAGAACCACATTAGAGTTTAATTTAACAGACTTAAATGTAGGAAGAGACACAAGTATAAGGTGCAAGTAATGTAGTACAAAAAAATGAAAGTGCTTTTACCTTGGTTTTGTTGTACAGGAGCTGATCAGAAGGAGGGCTCCTGTGCTTTTCAGCCCTGAAGTCCAAGTTGGTGTGTGCTGTCTTGAGCGTTTCGAGCCCTTATTGCAGAGGAGGAGCCAAAAGCAAAAACTGATCACAAGGATCTGAATCCCCTTGGAATGATCTAATGGCAGGTTAAGTCGTCAGCGCACCTGCTCCTTAAACAAAGAAACAGCAGCCCAAGATTTTTTTTCTCTCTCCAGAATTTACAGTATTTTCTAATTAATGTGACTAAAGCGGTTTCCAGTTCTTCTAGCCAATCAACATGGAGGACATGGACATAGATTACCCTGAGCAGAGTTCACCAAAATATCTGAGTGCTGTCAGCAGGTCTCCGTATGTATATAGCATCAGGCACGGAGAAGGTATTGACTGATACAGAGATCAAGCACCCTCCTGCAGCACAGTTATCTTCTACCGGAACATGTACCAAATGGCCTCCTAATTCAATCAGTGTCCTGCGCTGTCAAATCATGGGCTGCTGTGGGCTGAGCTCTCCAGACAGCACAGGGCCATTATCGGCTGATCGGGAGGCCTGTTACTGCGCTAATTGCTCCTTCAGAGAGCTTGGCCGCCGCTGACGGATACACCCCCATCCCTGCTTTTCATCAGCTTGCCTTTAAAAAAAACCAAACAATTCACCTACAAAATGTCTTATTACATGACAAGGTGATACAAAGCTTATTTTAGTTAGTTCAGTATTTATTTATCTACAAACCCCAAGAAAAGCCACACAAAAACTTTCAAGAGAAGCTTTTAAAAATGCAAATCAGGGTGCATCTTTAATCATATTATACATGACATCCTCACAAACATCTCAAAGGTTTTAGTACATATATACAGTAGCGCCATAGGGATGTAAATCCAAGCAGAGGAAAGAGAGGAGTAGTAATAATAATACAGGTTTATGTTGTATTGTCTGGGCACTAAACAAGAAGGTGATGTGTTACACATTTAAGGCCAACAGATGTACACAATGTGTCTTATTCTGTAACTTTTTCGTGACTTCGCTTGCAGGAATACTCCACAGGGCACCATTAAAGGACCCGTTGCTGTTTAAGCAGCACAGACATCAATGAAACACCTGCAGCACATTGATGCGGACATAAAAACAGCAGCTGAGGTTTTTTCTGACGAGTGCCGTGTTTGATGTGGACAGGTGTGCATGCAGGTGATTCAGGCCGTCTGGGATTCGGGTCTGTCCATGAGGGATTTGATCCAAGTCGTACCATTTATGAGTTTTGTGGTGGCTATAATATACTCCATCCCGCTGTCTTCCATTTGCGAGAGGAAACGGAGAGCGGCTATCTCTGCGTACGTCACTCCACCGAGGAAGAACACCAGCGTCGTCCGATTCTCCCCCTGCTGGCCTGTAATACATTAAAGGGAGATGCATCACTCTAAGACAACATTAAAGCTGGACCGGAAATTGTGAGACACAAAGGACATTTTTAATCCATCAAATTTCTCATGTAATCGAATGTTAAACAGTGCCATTTCTCTTCGATTAAAACCCCATTTTCTGGAATGTGAAAACATCAATTTAGCTGTATCCTCCCCCTAGATTAGAGTCCTCTATTATCACCTTTAAAAACCAATGTACGGCAGGCATGTAGCAACAAGTCAACTGTCTGATGCCCAAACTCGAAATCCTAATTAGCACATTTTAAATTGAGTGTATAATTAAATTCTCTACCGCATCAGTGTAAAACACCACTACTGCCAGAATGGGAAGATGGGAGGACAAATGATGGAAAGCACTGGTTGCCACGCACAAATCAAGCACAGTATGTTTTTATTTGCCATTCTCTTTGACACAGGCACACAGAAGAGA
The DNA here is from genome assembly GCF_963514085.1 of Chelon labrosus. Lineage (NCBI taxonomy): Eukaryota > Metazoa > Chordata > Actinopteri > Mugiliformes > Mugilidae > Chelon > Chelon labrosus. The sequence goes on along the minus strand of NC_140359.1, from coordinate 10,261,868 downwards.
CAAACAGTGGCTCTGTGGCCGCCCCGTGCCATCAATCTGCTTCTGTTCAACACTTGGAACAAAGCCTGTTCGTTATCTACATGCAGCAGCCAGGAACGCGCTTTTATTCTGCGCTGGTGCAAACAGCACTCCCAGTTTGTATTAATCCTTACGTTTCTTATGGAGCCCAGAGGGGAGCTGTTGTCTCTCCTCAAAGTGTGGGCCTGGAAGCATCTTCAGGACCTCTTCAATGCTACGCCACCCGGGTCTCGCCAAGACCTGAGTCAGTCGGATGCTTAGCGGGGCGTAGCCACTGTACACATAAGAGATGTCGTTGGGGTTCTGAGGGAAAACAAATACAGAGTCACGGTTAATTCTCAAAATTACACGAGTTTAAATCCCAACTTCTTTTCATAAATCTAGTACCTGCTCATTGGCGTCCTCCATCCACAGTTTAAGGGTTTTTCTAATAGTGGGGTAGTTATTTCTTGAGCCTGTCTGTGGCTTCAGAAGACCCCCCTTCTCCAGGTTGTTCAGCGTTAATATGTGCTCATAGCCATAGGTCTTCAGAAAGACAAAAATTAGTCACTTGTCAGTTTCATTCCTTCACTTAAGACAACTAAAAAATGCTTGAAAAACGTCCTCTGTACACCACCACGAGTTTTCATTGTTACTGTCTTTGTCTTTACCTGGAGAATCTCCCTCTTGTAGTGGTCTAACACCTTCTGCTTGAGGCCATTGTTGCACACCGACTGCATACACACCAGACGCAGAATCTTGATCAGTGGATCCTTTTGAGCGATGCAGTCTTCTATGTACGTGTTCACCTGCGTAGCAAGGTTTATTTAAGGATTTTAGTGAACTTTAGTAAAATTATACAGATTAGCTCCGAAGAGACGACAGTAACTTGATGAAGAATACCTTGTCTGTGTCGACACCGGTCATAAACTCCTGCTCCACTGTTAGATTGTCAAAGAAGGCCTCAGAAGCTGAAACAGGAAATATGAGTTACACTTTACTACATTACGAGACACTAAGATGACACCTTTAGCAAACAACATAGAGAGATGGGATGTTCTGGAGTCCTTAAAACCAGGAGGTCGTTTTATCACATTATTCAAAACGTATATGATCTACAGCAAATAGAGGTAAAAATGTAAGAGGAAAACACACGCACTTGTGATATCTTTGATCAGCTCGGCTATAGAAGTGTGGTTAGCCAGGGAGCTTCGTGCTGCCTGCATGTGAGGCAGCTGAGACACAAACTGCTTTATTTCTCCAACTGTTTTGGCGTTATGACGTTCCTGAAAGACAAAAAAGCTCCTTTATGTAATTATATCTGCAAACCACACCGTATAACCCATCTTCAGTTTTAACAATAAATCCCACAATGTACCAGAGAGTTCTGATCTGAAGAGGAAAAGATAATATCTTAAATAAAATCTGATTTAACAATAATGCCTTATCTCATCTCTAGGCTGCGTTTTTATCTCTGTTAACCTCATAGATCTCTGTTGTGGCCTTTGCTGTAAAATGCCACAGAGATTACAATCAGATCAGATCAGCTGGGATGTCTGAAGTGATCGAATGTAGTTCACTGAACGTACCAAGCATTTTAAAGACACACTTAAATCTGTGTATTCTTACACTTCAATCGTGTTACAAGAAGAATATGAATAAAGGAAAAGAAAAAAAACTGGAGCGTGACCAACCTCAAAGGCAGCAGATATAATTTTGGCCTTCTTGCTGAGCGCCGCACCAACAGCGTTGAAGTTTTTGTCGCGAATTTCAGCATACAGTTCTTCTGCTGAGTTCAGCTGTAACTTCTTGGGCTCGGTGGGTAAATCTTTACTCGCTTCGCCTTGCTTCTTCTGCGCAAACTTCTCAGGAGGCAGCTTGACATAACCTGTAATGAAGAGGGAGTAAAAGTAAGGACAGGGGATTTAAAACAAAAATACATTCATGACTAGGAAACCGTCAAATGGAGACGGTAGCAGGCATGCATTTCATCAGAGCATTTCCTGTTTTTGATTAAAAAACAAATAAAAAAAACATTCACACATAATGACAAGTAATCAAAAGGGTGCTTTCTGACCATTAGTGATTCCATATATCTCGTCAATGAGACCCTCATAGGTGAGCTGTGTGGCCAGAGGAGTGAGCAGGTCAACAGTACGGTCCAGGAGGAGAAGAGAATCAAACACTGGCAGAATCTGATTCTGGGTGCCAGCAAACTCCCTCTTCATCCTCAACATCATGTTGGCAACATGCTGAGATCAAGCAGAGGGTTTCATTGTCAGACAACTTCATTCACCTGGATGCCACCGGACCTCTGTCCATGTGAGATCAGCCATTTCAATCTAATACAGATTATTCGTTACAAAACGATTCCACCTCACACCATACTCACCCGTGCACAGTCTCCTTTTCCATATATCTGTGGAATGGTGCCATACAGCGCCTGTAAGGTCATGAGGCCTTTGGCTGTGTGGTATAGGCTTGTTTGGTCATTTTCTAGGTAGCACTCCTAAATGAGTCAAAGAGGAGTAAAAAAATATGTTTACATGACAAATATACACCACAGCTATAAATCTGGATGAGGTGTCAAATCAAAACTCTCAAATTTGGATGACGTACTGGTTAAGTTAATACTGTACAAGAACACATGGATAGTTCATCAGTAGTTTATATACACTGATCAACTATGACATTATGAGTATGCATCACAATGATGGTCAAGTGAATAACACTGATTTGTTGACGTGTAAGAAACAGGAAAAATGGGCCAGTGGAATGTTTTGAGCGACTTTGACAAGGGCTTATTTGTTCTGGCTAGAAGACTGGGTCACAAAATCTAAACAACTGCAGCACCGTGTGGTCAGATCCAACAGATGAGCTACTGTGGCTCAAACCGCTGAAAAAGTATATCCTGGTTGAGATATAAAGGTGTCAATACTAATCACAGTTTGTTTTGTATGGGCCTGCGTAGCAACAGACTACTCAGGGTGTACATGCTGAGCCCTGTTCAGTACAGAAAGCCTCTACAATGGACACACGAAGGTGGCCTGGATTGATGAATGAAGTTCTCTTTTGCTCATCATGTGAATATATCACACCAGGATACAAAGAACACCCTCTTGCAGTTGCTATGGGTGTGTGCTTATTCTCCAACTATTTTCAGGTGGTGTTAGATATCAAAGTAACGTCCACATAATGCCAGGTCCAAGGTTTCCAAGAAGAACATTACCTCACAATGACATATCAATATCATTCACTTCACCGGCTGGTGGTTTTAATGTTATGGCTGATCAGTGTATATCAGTGTTACATAAAAACTTGAACACACCCTAAAAGCGCTGTCATACTCCATGGAGAGAAGGTCACCATCATAAGGAATCAGGTCCAGGATATACTCATCGATGTTGGTGAAAGATCCCAGCACGCCCTGTTCCTTCAGCCGCTGTTCACACAGCATGCTCCGCCGAGGCACAAACAAGATGTGGAAGTCACGTGACGAATGCACCTTATCCTCACTAAAAGGCGCACAGACCAGGGCAAACATGTTACATACTGTCTCATTGCCGTTTACAGTCTCTTTAGAAATGAGACACACAAACACACCTGATTACGTTTTCAGCAATGATGTCCATAAGCTCTAGTCTGGGACGAACGAAGAAGATGATATTCTTGACATCAGCGGGGGGGAGCCTGCCACTCTTGAGCGTGAACATCTTTTCCACCTCATGTTCCTGAAAAACACACAGCACATGCCATTATCAATAATTTGAAGTGAAAGCTTCATTAGATTATCTGAGCCTACATATTGCATTAAGAAAGCACTTACCTTCAGAAGAGAGTATTGTGCTATCAGTCCAAAAGGTCCTGTCAGATACTCATCCCATACTATGGCCTACAAGCAAGGGCACAATTAATGTCAGCAACAACAACACTTTTTTCAAAGGTACTCATAAAGCTCATTTGTCTGTGCCATTATACATTCCCACAAACGTGTTGTGAAGATCAGACTGTGAGAAATCACTGATATATATATATACATTTTTAAAACAAAACGGAGCATGCAGCTACACCCGAGTCTCTTTACAATGACTGGAACAACCTCTGAACAGGACTCTAATTTGAGATTGAAATTAATTTGTAATAACAGAGGTGCTCTTACATTTGCACCTCACAGATATGTAATAATGGCTCATTTTACCTGAATAAACAAATACCAAAGCGTGCCATTTTGGTTGAATTCGTTTGATTGGGTTCTCTTTGTCTACTTACAGGACTGAAGTAAAATTCTACTGAGGTTTTGAATCATTTTTATGCAGAAATGTTGAAAATACTGAGGAGTGTTAAGTACTGTTAAGCAGCACCGTAAATGAGGAAATGTCTGATGTCAGTGACTTAGCTGCTAGCTAATGATGCCAATAACTCATTCATGCGAAGCGAAGATTAACACAGCTCACACGCAGATAGACCTGATGCTACACTGTCATAAAATGTACAGTTTAAATATGTTCACGTTTAAAACACGACTATAAAAAAAATCTGCGAGATGTCAGAATTGACAGCTCCATGGTACCGCTGGGCCTGAAGAGACAATAAATATAACTGTCGCCTTGTTTTACGTAGGTTTGAGGGTTTGTTACCTTGCTTCCCGCACATTTGTCCAAAAACTCTCGCAGCTCTTTTCGTGCCGCTTCTCTCAGTATGTTTAAATTCACTCTACCGTACGATAGGTGGGCAGCCATTTTTTTTCCCCCTTAACAGCAGCAACACAACGAGTCAGGTGACTTCGACGGCGAGGTTTGGTCACGTGACCAAAGATGCTACAACGTCAAGATAGTTCACGTCGTAACCACACAGGTTTGTCCTCACTGTCTCACAGCAACATGACATGACTAACGGGATAGCCATCCTACTCTTGCTTCCGATGTTGCGCTAGAATAAGTTTCCTCGTCAGAATCATTGACTGTATGAATACATGTTACATAAATACATATTTATACCTTCTATGGTCGGAATAGCGAACAGATGGTTTGGTACAGGCAATCAGAAAAAAATTATTTTATTTCATTTTATTTATTTTTTAATAGTTAACATTTACACCATCCATGTCCCCCAGTTTAGGCATCTTTTTAATTTGGGGACTTTTTAGGGAAATTTTAAGCAACACAGTGTCTCTAAAAGTCTATATAGTACGGAAGAGTATTGCTGCCACACTGTAGAAAAAAAAGGCTCAATATTATGTAATTACATGAAAGTTTCTTGTTATAACATGATATTTTTCACGTTTTAACAAGATAAGTATCACGTTATTTCATGAAATTATCACGTTATTTCATGATAATGATATTTTCACGTGAAAATATCATTATCATGAAATAACGTGATAATTTCATGTAAAAACGTGAAAATATTTTATCTTGAAATAACATGATATTTTCACGTTATAACATGAAAATATCATTATCATGAAATAACGTGATAATTTCATGAAATAACATGATAATTTCATGTAATAACGTGATACTTATCATGTTAAAACGTGAAAAATATCATGTTATAACAAGAAACTTTCATGTAATTACATAATATTGAGCCTTTTTTTTCCTACAGTGTGGCAGCAATATGCTTCCGTAATACGGGAGATCGCCTTATGTTATTTTGTATCTCTGACACATGGGGGATACGTTTTTTTGTCAATGTTGTGTAATCTACACGGATTGTAGTATGTTCTGTGAAGTATATTAAAATGATTTTGTCAATATTTTGTGGAGATAAACACAGTCTGAGCCTTAGACCGGTCATTATCATCAAAAGAAGAGTCTGAATCCGCTTCTGGGTGTAATGCCGTAGATAGACACCAAATACAACAGAGATCATTACTTTATTAGGTAGTGTACACAACGTGTCATATAGATATATTGCCTAAGGTGTTTCTTTTGGATTATCTGAAACATTTCTTCAGGTGTTTGTCTAATTTGTAGGAATCAGAATAAATGATCATCTCCAAGATGAATGAAGTGGTACTGTGCTGTCTGTGACACAGCAGTAGGTGGCGGTATTGCTCCGTCTGGTTGAAAGGCGACATTAAAACAAAGAAGAAGAAGCCGAGGCAGCAGCAGTAGTGTATTCGGATGTCGACCGTCGGGCTCATCACATCGCTTCATACCAAGGCAGTTCCGCTAAATAAGTGACGCTACACAGTAATGCAATGGTTACTCCGTCAGTCTGCTCTTTCTCTGTAGGCACGCAGGAGCTGCAATGAAGGTGCATTTTCCTTTACATAACATTTCGTCCTATTTTAGGTCTACTTAGACTGTCGCTAGCAGCAAGTAGCTAACCTTAGCTCCTAATTTAGCGTTGCAGCTTAGTGAAGCTAATTATCACAACCGGACAGGCAGCGGTCCTGACAGCTGTCACTGAACATGACAGTCACGTCAAGCAATAAAATATGAAGGCATTTTTTTAGAGTTTGTTGATTGAAAGTATTAGTTGTAGCAGTAGTATTGTAATTAGCGTCAGTGTAGCTAATTTGATGAATTGTAGTAGTGTTTTTCTTGCCTTTCTTACAGCTGCTGATTTATTGTGTTTCTGTGGCTAAAAGCTGTCAGTCATCTGTATGATTGTAATGATTATATGGTCTGTGATTAGAATCCATTTGTGTCCTCATAATGTGATAATGATGATGTACAAGTGATGCTGGTCAGTATGAACATAATCAAGGATGACATAAAGACAGATGTATGTTTTTTTTTTTTTTTAAATGTCAGGCAGGGGCCTCGTCCATGTGGGCTTCATGCTGTGGTCTGCTGAATGAAGTCATGGGTACTGGGGCCGTCAGAGGCCAGCAGCCAGGGTTCGGGGCCGGTGCTGGGCCCTTCAGATTTGCCCCCAGTGCAGGATACTCTACGTACCCGCCAACCAGCTCAGGGAGTCCCAGTCTTGTATGCAAGGCCTGTGGCCAGGCCTTCTCTGTCTTCAGGAGGAAGGTATGTGTCTGGATGTTCTCTGAGGCTTGTGTAGAAGCAGAGGGAGGTGCTAAATGAATAATTTAGACTGAAGTACTTTTGGCATGTGGATAGAGTGCATGTTTATGTGCATTTTCGTGTCTGTATTTGTCCTGTTTTTCATTTTGCAGTGTACTTTAAATTAAATATAGTGTAACGTGAAGTCTGTATAAAAATTGAAACATGGGCTTTTAAAATGAAACGCCCTGTGTGTGGGACAAAACAGCGAGGAGACAGGTGGACCAACATACTGCTGCTGTAATATCTTCACTGAATGCTCATGTACAGCTCACATGGTCTCATTCTGTGTGAACCTTGTGTTTCACTTACCCTGCCAGTCTAATCCCACATCTTGCATTTATTACTGTTTGATGTTTGTCACTTAAAAGAGTGTGCCTCCTGTCTCTGTGCCTGGAGAGCTAGAGCAGATGTGAGTGATTGAAAAATGCAGAAAAGGGTCTTCTGGCATTCACATACCTGCCAACAGTTTATTAAATGTCACCTCTCCACCCAATCAGTCTCTTATTTTATATCAAGAATGTATCAAATTTATCAAGAAAAAAAAAGAAGAGATTTTTAGCTCCACATCCTCGTCATTGTCATCAGAGAGACAGTGACACTTAGTATGAGATGTGCATACATCACTAGCTGCCTCATTTCCATCATCTTTATTCCTTTCTGTTTTTTTTCTTTCTCAGTATATTTGCTGCGACTGCAAGAAGAGCTTCTGCTCTCTGTGCTCCGTGCTTCAGGAGAATCTACGCATTTGTGCCACATGTCACTTGCTGAAGGCCACAGCCTTTCAGCGGCCGCGGCTCATGCGTCTGCGTGTGAAGGACCTGCGTCAGTACTTGCTGCTGCGTAACATCCCCACTGATACCTGCAGGGAAAAGGAAGACCTGGTGGACTTGGTGCTCTGTCACCAAGGCATTGAGGAGGAGGAGGACCCCGACACGGCCAGCCTCCACTCGCGTTCCCTGTTTACACCAACCCCTTCTACCACACAGTCTGCCTCGGAGCTGTCTGCTTTCGCTGCCTCTCATGAGGAGCCTCTCAGCAGGAGTGATAGCTCTGATACCAACCAGGTCAGGACCAGCTTCAAAATACATGGGAACCCCACATATCAGGCAGAGCTTTACGGTTATCTACTCAACCACAAACGATATCCGTCAGGCTCTTAATTTGGCTACTAGTTATTACATGATCCCTCTTGTTTGTTCTTAAAATGTGTTGACGGCTTTTTACATTATGGTTTTCTGACAAAAGAGTCAATGGGAACAATTTGACACTGACACCATAGGCAAAGGCAGTTCATCCTTTCATCCTGTGTTTGCTACAGTTTGTAAGCCAGCTAAACAGAAACAGATCAGAGAGTGACAGTGAACAAAGGAAGCTACAACTGGCACTGAAAAGGGAACTCTGCCCAAAGCAGCCAGGATCCACTATAAATATCTCTACTTGGCCTGCTTATGTAGCAGTAAGCTTTTCCAAGTCTTTTCTGAATGGAAGGCACTGGGCATTGTTGTTCCCAAGTATCATTGTGGTTGCTGAGGAGTGTCTAATCTTAATCCTCTGTGGACTGACGTATTCCTTGCACAGTAATGTTTGCTGTTTCTGTCGCAGGATATAGGTGATGCCACATCAGTGTCTCTCCTTAACCTGGATCCCAGTGAACACACTCCTGAGGTAATTACTGGTGGACTGGACAAATGAATTTCAGTTGTGCAGGGGAATACTGAGCAAAATGTATAAATAGAAATACTTGGTGACAGAGCATTATATATGATTCTGTGTTGCAGTTTTTTAAGTTGAGTGCAAGCAAAGCAGTTTGGTGGGTGAAAATTAGATGCTAATGCCTGGAGATTTTGGCTGGAGTGGAAAGAACAAATGACGAGAAAAGATTTATTAGCCGGAGATTTTGCTTCATACCGGGAAGTTTTTGCCCGTGCTGCAAAATTTGCTGTGTCTTGCAGATTGCAGCACTCGACATAGAAATTGCTTTTTGCACCAAAGAAATGACAATAAATGGATTCATAAGGGATGGATGGGGAGGATAGAATCACAAAAAGATTTTTTTTTTTGTAGTATTAAGTGGTTTCCTGTCTTTTAGGTGAGTCCTCAGACGCGGCGTCGGGCGAGAGCATCCCTATCGGATATCTCCAGTCTGAGGGATATCGAAGGGCTGTCTGTGAGGCAGCTGAAGGAGATCCTCGCCAGGAACTTTGTTAACTATTCAGGGTGCTGCGAGAAGTGGGAGCTGGTAGAGCGTGTCGGCAGACTGTACCGAGAGACAGAGGAGAACAGGAAATCATGTGAGTATCACCTTTGTCACTGTGAATAAATATTGTGTGCTTTTGTTTATCAGTCGCTTGCTGTAGAATCGGTCCAATTCATTTGATTTGTAAAAAACATGATCAGTCGTTATAGTAACGTTTATTAATTTTACTTGCAGTGGAAAATGTGAGCAGTACTGTAACCACAGGTAAGATGTCACTCATCTGTGTGTACACTGTCCTAGATGTCAGTGCTGCTGGATGCCACATCCTGTTTTCAAGAGTAGAGACTTAAATATCTCATGCTTGCTTTACTCTCCCCACACCAAAGTGATGGCCTTTCCCCCTCCTATCTGCAATGGTGCCATCAGAGGTAAGGCTTATAGGTTCCTTGCCACCGTTGCCGTAGTCACATGTTCTACAACAGTGTTTCCAAGTTGGGATACTGTGTGAAACTTGTGTAAAAGCAGAAAGCAATGATTTTCATTCAAACTCTATAAGACAACAAATCAAATTGTTGTTTATTTTCTTTAAACGTAAACTCAGTTTGAATGGCAGCATGAGACTGGAAAAGTCTGGAAAAAAAGGGTTCATTGTCAGTGAGTGATATAGCAGTAATAGTAGTTTTTATCTATATAAAATTGGATTTTGGGATTTTATCTTCAGAGGATTCAGAGAATTTAGAGAAATCTCTGGATGCGAGGCCAAAACCAAGTACTGAATAGCCTTAACCTTGGGGCCATCAGTCTGAACTGCAGTGAAAACAGACACAATTCTGTAGTAGGGGTCTCTTCATTGTAGCTTCATTCACAAGTGCAGGTTAAAACTGAACCATGCAAATAAAACCACATATAAACACAATCTCATTTTATTTTATTTTGCACAATTTGAACAAAATGCAAAGATAACAGTATAATAATAATGTAATACATATGTGAGATATGTTGAGCTCGTAAACAGTAAGAATCTGGAGATTCTGTATTGGAGAAGCAAAGGAAATGTGTGACTATGATCGGGTTGCAATCCAAACGAAATGTTTCCTATCAGAAGTATGCAGAGATTCAGAAACATCACTACATTCTCTCGGCCTGAGCTCATTTGATATGGACTGATGCAAAGTGGAAAACTGTCCTTACATTTTTCAATGATATGTTGTCCTTTTACTATTTTGATCTAAATATGAGGCTTAAATCATTTAGCAAATCACTGCTTTCTGTTTTTATCTACCTTCACCACACACTGTCTCAACTGTTTTGGAGACGCTGTTGTATCTGTGACTCGCCTCCATCATACGAACACGATCACATTTCCACCACATCTGTGAACGTACTCTCGCTGTTCAGCCCCTCTAAGTGGTGCTTCTGTGGCATGACATTTACTGTGAGGGTCTCTGTGTCGATGTTTGAATGAGGATGAAAGAGAATCCTATTTTATCTCACTTAAGAACATACATTTCAATATTTTAGTTTCATTTGCCGTGTTACCAGAACATTAATACACCTTCAGATCAGTCTCCGTCAGTCATCTTTTCATGTGTTGAACGTCAGCCATGTACATTCACTCTCTTAGCAGCACGCTTCCAGTGATAAGGACTGTGTGGTTGCCATAGAAACATCTTGACATATCAGGTGTTGACATTTTGCTGGAGCTTGTGAGCGTGACCTTACCCAGATAAGGTGCACTTGATCAGACGAAGTGTTTCATTGAGCTGTTGAGTATTTCGGTGACCCATTGTCCCATCTCACTGCATGACATATCCCTCAGTTTTTTCCCCCCACCGTGTTTAAATCAGATTCTTAACACTTACCCATCACCTCTCTGTGTCTTTCTCCTGCAGATGGTGAGAACTGTCCGCTGACAATTCACGACGACAACCTCTGCAGGATCTGCATGGACGCTGTGATCGACTGCGTTCTCCTGGAGTGCGGTCACATGGTCACCTGCACCAAGTGCGGCAAGAGGATGAACGAATGCCCAATCTGCAGGCAGTACGTCGTGAGAGCCGTGCACGTCTTCAAATCCTAATGCACCACTGCACCTGCATCACACTTAGACTGTACCTTAACTCAACAATGCAGCTCATAACCTTTGGATCCCCAAAAGACTCATTTTGTGGATGTTTGTATTCCCTCAATTCTCACAGTATTTGCACATCAAAATAGGAGGGTTTTTCCTTCAGAACTGATGGTTTCACCAGTGTGCAGAGCGTAGGACAGAACCCTCCTCTGAGTCATTCCTCAAGTAAACATATCTTTCATCTGTGTCTGTTAACTTTTTCTTACAGTTTTTCAAAGCTAAGAATGTGTGGCTCAAGCCACGTGCAGTCTTGTTAAACACAACACATCACCCTCAGACCTGCCTATAAACCGTAGCTGGTACTCAGCTCTGCTGGGTATTCTTAAGAGCACCTTTCTTTACAACTGCTGCAAGTGACTACATATCTTAGTAACGACGAGGGCAGACTCACACTGAACCTCAGCAAAGGACACAGGAGGTGAGTGAAGCAGGTGCCAAATAATGGCTCATGCCGTTATGCTTCTCATCCATTTTTCCTTACCCTCAGCTGTGGGGGTCTGCGTGTGGCTATTGGTTCTTTAGCATGTTAGACCTGAATCACTTAGTTTACACTGTGTGTGGCTGCATCACTGCTCACAACCCACTACGACCAATAATAGTGGTTGAAGTGATGGGTACAAACTCTTAAATGTTTGCCTGAGATTTGAATATCACTACCTTTGTTTAAGTCGGAGGTAAATACTTATAGACCTTTCTCTCAGCAGACATTTTGGCTCGTGATAGCAGGAAAAGGTTTAATTCATAGCATTAAAAAAAAATCACTCCATTCAGGTGAGAAGACAGAACATTAGACTGTATCTGAGTCACTATCATGGCTCACTGGATCCGAGGCCTCGTTCAGAGAAGGGTTTTCTGCTGCACGTCAAAATGTTTGCTGTTGAAAAGGCCTGTTAGAAATCTTTGAGATTGTGTCACTAAAACCACAAATGAGCCGATGATAAAGTGGATGCATAATTAATTATAGTCACCTATTTTATTACATAAGCGCTTGTTATAATACATCGCACATTTAAAGAGTCTGTCATTACAGCAATAGCTAACCTCGGCCGTCACCTCCGTCACGTCTTGGAACTTAAACGGAGACAAAGGACAGAGAAGAAGAAAAAAAATAAACGGTGCTAACTCATTCACCCATCTTCCCCGTTTTCCAGCTGAACTGTGGATGTGAAACTGAATGTTTTTAGTTCTCATATATTGTCGGGAGTGGAATGAAGTGTCTTAATGCTTTTTAGTTAATTTCCTCATATAATGTATTGAACTAACTATTCGAAGATATAGCTACAAGTTTACTGACACCTGTGGTATAGAAAGTATATAGAAATAATGACTTGCTGTACATTTGCATATATTGATCATATGAGATGTATATATATCTATATATATTTTTTTTCCATTTGATTTGAATTGTGTAAAAATGAAACGTTGGGTTTAGTTTATTATTACAGGGTTCCGTTCTTCCTGTGAAGTGGTTTGAAATATGTTTAATCTGCATTAGTTTGCTCGAACTCTTGGTCCCTCTTAAGGCAGAGCATGAAAAGAAGCTTTATGACACTGGTTATGTTATGTCCCCCTCCTTATTTCTCCACCACCTAGTCATCAAATGCTCTGCTTTTTCTCCCTGAATCATCCCCCTCTCATTTAGAAGTATCACGCTCTGTACTGTCCCCCTACAATCCCGAGCAGTAGCAGAGCAGGTTGCACTTTTCTTTTAGAGAGGGTGTTGTGTGCAAGGTTTGGTCTTTGTATTTGGGAATGTCGAACTTTTTATTTTGGTAATTAAAGATTTTAATTAATGTCTTGTTTTTTTTTTAATGTGTAATCATGCATCACAAGCAGTGTCAAATAATGGATCCACTGAATAGTGGATGTATTAGAATTTGATGATTTCATGGAGCACATCTTTGCTCTTATCTCAATAATTCATATTTTCATTGGGACAAAATTTCATACAAATGTCTAATGACGTCCAAAAGATCAACCTGCCACTTGCTCATGCTCTACAAAAAAGATTACATTAAACCTTTGGCATATAAAGACAAAGTGGTAGTAGTTCCTAGTTTTTCTGGTATTTTACAGACGTAGATAAACAAAAATGTGATTATGATGTCTGATTGACTGATAACTGAAGTAATTGCTAAAACGGGATTTCTTTTTTTTTTTTTAGACCATAATAAGTGTTGCCCTTTATTTTTCTTCACATTGTGAGAATCAAATGGTTTAACAAATGGTTTAAATGCCTAGAGGACTCCCTGCCTCAATCTGTCAGGGATGTTTTGGAGGCAAAAGGAGGATTTACACAGTATTAGTGAGGTTACAGCTGCAGTGTTTTGACCTTTAAATTCTGTTTTATCCTCTGGAGATCATGAAGCCTTGTGCAAAATGTAATTTCACTGAGATGCTACTGATACTGCCATAACTGCTCTCACCCACCGAGGCCATGCAGACTGCTCCATTTTAAGGAGTGTCCACTCATGGTCGCTAAATGAACCGTCAATTTCAGTTCTATCACAATATGGCAAAGAGAAGAACCAGGACTCAATAATGATACAAATGAAATTCTTTTAATGCATATTAGCACTTCATATTTGGATTTACAAATATAAACATTATCACATTCACCTGAGGTGATATATTACAGCACAACACCCAAAATACAACACCTACAGTAGGGAGTATATTTTTTAAATGTATGCAAATTAGTTATTTGTAAAGGTCATAATTAAATGCTTATATAAACCAGTACAAAGAGCCAGATGTGTGGGGTTGGCCGCATTACAGAAAGTCAGAGTTGTTGACTGTGAACGTCCACTTCCTGCTACTGGACCCCACCAACTGGGTGATGCATCAGGCTCAGACAACCCTGAAAAATTAGTTGCACGCAGTATTTGACCGAGTTATGGGAGACATCTGTGCCAACTGAATAAATACAAACAGTAATAATAAAAAAGTCAATAAATTAATGTTGAAATCTGAAAACACCAAACCAAAACACTCCACTGTTCAAAGTATCAACATGAAAGGCATGAGGGTTTAACAGGAAATATCACTGAAATACATTCTAAATATTCAAAGTATTTATGATAATCTGTCAGATACTGCTGTACATGCTATTTCTGTCTGATACTGAAGTGACATCAATGTCAAAAGCAGAGATTTTGGCACATAACACCGTTACATGAAGTCAAACTGAAGGGGACAGTCTTCAGTTCATGTGCCGTACAGTCTGTGATACTCATCTCCTGAGACACTGAACTCATGAATTGATGCTGGTATAAAAATATGTTTTTCAATATTTAAAGAATAAAAATTATACACTCACTTAAAAGCACGTCTTAAAAAAAAAAAAAGTACTGTGTCAACAGAAATACATGCATTTCCTCTTTATCTGTCCAGTGAATGTTTGACAGCTCCTCATGTTAGATTCAAAGATTTCCATCCAGAACCTTCCTCTTTCTCTCTTCACTTTATTGTGACAGTGATTCAGAGACTCATCACAGGACCAGTTGTTCCATTAAGTGCAAAGACATTGTTTCAGTACTTTTTCCCCCGTTTATGAACTAGCTCGTCTTCTGCAGCAACTTGTCCTCTTTCAGTCTAAACGGTACGCTCACAGACATCTCTGCGATGAACCTTTCGCAGGCCGTCCTGGTCACCTGTTTGCAGAAGCGAAGGTCGATCTGACAGATGCTTCCGCAGCGCTTGAAAAAGTTCAGGGAATGGTCTGTGACTCGGTTACAAACTAAGAAGGAAACGGAGGACAATAATCAGATGTGGAATAGATTATCCAGTAAATTAATAACTGATTTAAAGTGACAGGGAGCTCGACGTTCACAGTTTACTTGAGCCCAACAAACAATGGCTACATTAACACAAACACTAGTATTTCATTAATAATCATGTGACCACCTCAATCAGAACAAACTGGCCTGATCAGAAGGAATTTTATATTGGACTGAGAAGGGTGGTGTAAACCTTTTGATAATCTGTTCAATAGGGCTTTATAATCACGAAAAATGCGTAATTTGTTTCTTTCTGAAAGGAATAAAATAAAATATTTTGGGTTGATTAGATGCTCCACAGCAGGCAGAAGCACCCTGTGTGCATGTGTTAAGGCATGTCAACACATTTATTTTATTGGATCAGTTTATTTAGTGTCCCCATCAGCTAGTGAGATTGAATTTGAGCTATTTTAGAATGACTTCAGTTTACTACAGGACAAGTGTCCTCAGTTATGATTTGACTTCTTCTGAGGACAGGGTGTGGGCGTATACAGTGCTTCTTCACAAGTTTTACAGAGTTACATTCTCTCGTGTTTATTTAGGTGGGGCATTTTATTTTTGTGATCTTCTGTTGTTCTGTCTGAGATCACTCTGACCTGAACAGAAGTCTAATGAGTATTTTTATTTATTTTAGAAAGTACTGGTATTCATATTGGTATGTAATTTCTTGGCTGAGCCCACAGTAGTGAAATAATTTAGTGAATAATATCAGATGTGATAAACTTTCAGTCCAATCTCATAAAACTAGTCCACAACCTTCCTCTGCAGTTACTACAGGAACACTCTGAGGATGAACAGACAGCAGGCATGTTAGCAGACAACCCGGTTTCATTTTCTATATTAACGGATTCATGAATGACAAATGTGCACAACCTTTTAACTCCTCTCCCTGCCTATCCAGGGGCCTCAAAATAGTTAACTGAGACAGCAGATGAAATTCTGAGAAAGGAATTATTTAGTTTGTCTTCGGGCTTAATAAAATAGGAATAGATCTTTTCAATGGAAGCCAAAAGCACTTTTCCTGTTACAAGTCTCCTCACTGATAAACTCCAAGCGAATGGCGACCTCTTGTGGTCACGATTTGTAACATGTGCTTATATAAACGGCAGAAGTGGGCTTTAATTCTGCAGTACTGTCCAAGTAAGAAAAAAATATGATTTCTTTTTTTAAGGCTCCTATTTGAAGCATCTAACTGCTGTAACTTTTGAGGTCCCTGACCTCACCTGATAGGTTGATTTCTGTGAGGGAGTCCCTGGTCGTGGTCCCTGCTGCAGTCAGCAGATTGACTGACTGGTCGTTGATATGGTTGCAGTAGCTCAGGTCTAACCTGGACAGCAAAGGCATCTGTCGACAGATGAGGCGCAAAGATGTGTCGGTGATGTCCAGGCCCGCCAGCCGCAGGTCCTCCACGTTCCTCAACTTGCAGCGGTTATCCAGTTGACCTGTTGGCCAAATACACAACATCCATTACTGTACTTTGTCAGCAGGTTTAGGACAGTCTAAAAGAATATATATATATGATAAGTTATGTGATGGGATGTATTCATACATTTAAGCATGGCGGGCAGGACCAAAGCCTCTGGGCAATGACTGTGCTTGGGTTTTACCTGGTCTGTTGTCTGTGGGGGGTGAGAGGAGGTCCCTCATCTGTGGGTCTTTGAGTCCCTCCACCCACTGGACATCCAGGGTACGCAGCAGAGGACAGCTGGAGGTGCAGAGTGCAGAGACAGCAGCCCAGGAACACCCTGATAGCTTTAACACTCGCAAACCTGAAAGACACAACGGTTCTTTGAAATACTGTTCCAGTACAAACAAAATGTCCATAGATCAAGAATCACTCGTAGCTGCAGTGGGTACCTGGCAATCTATTAATAAGCCAGCTTAATTGCTTCTTGGAAATGTTGGTCCAACTGAGGTCCAGGGAAAGTGGTTGTCGGCGGATAATCCCGCTTAGCATAAGAGGGGTGATGGAGGTGCACCGATTCAGATCGATCTTTGTCCAAAGTCTCTTATCGCAGCACCTAGTCACATAGAGAAGATTTTCATGTTACACTGTGAACGCGAGACAGTTAAAAATCAAGCTCCTCCTCTATTGTCTGAACAGTTTTTTTTCTTTCATTATGTTGAACATAACAATCTAAACACGCTATGTGAAGTGTTCTGTGTATTTACCATCTGTTCCACGTCTTGCAAACTCGCATGCAGACGCACAGCTCCTGGTGTGTGAGATAGCCAAATATCTTCATCCAGACCTCCCGCTGTATGACATGTGTTTTTCCATCTTTCAGAGGCAGTCTGTCAGGAGGTGGGCTTATAGGGGGCGGTCGAATGACGTGCCGCTCCATTTGGATACACTTTGGTGGTGAACGTGGGGGAACCGGCCGGTTGGTTGGGGTGCTCCTGTTGAAGCCTAATGGGGTGATCTGACTTGGATAGAAGTGGCGCAGCTCCCAAGGGGTCCCGTTCATCTCTTTGGTCTTGAGGTGGGCCCTCTGATCCCCAAGTTCATTACCATTGCGGAACAACCTCTTGGGTTCCTCGTTTTCAGTCTCTGGTTCCACCTTGAGGGGTTGCCGGTTCTCATTGGCCAGGCAGTCCTCTGTCTTCTGGATTTCCTGGTTCAGTGCTTTGCTCAGCTCTCGGCTCAGCTCTTTGTTTGGTAAGCGGCGCTTACGGCGAGCTTTAGGACGTGGACCTTTTTCCTGGGTCTCACTTCCGCCCTCGCTGCTAGGGCCGGCCTGTGGAGAGCTGCAGTGAGACTGGTCACTGTCTCCAATCGCTGTTTTAATGCAGGGATTCAAAAGGTCATTCTTGGAGTCTTTATAATCCCCGTCTTCTTCAGTGTCTCCAAAACGCCCTCTTCTCTCGGCGCTGCTTCGAAAGTGAGACTCTTTACCTTCTTCATAATCTTCCACATATGCATCATCGTCCTCCTCTTCTATCTTGATTTGGTGCAGAAGTTTGGAAAAGTAAGGATCCTCTGACTTTTCCTGGAGGACAAAATGGTATAAGAATTGCTTACATTACTTTGGTCTGGTACAAATGGAATTACTCCCAAATACTTGCGTCTATATTGTCTAAGAAATGACGGACAAACCTTTTTCCTCACACTGGGATCTGCTTCCTCATCATCATCAAACAGCTTCCTCTTCTTCCTCAGCTTGTCTTCGGGCCTGGGCCGGGGCAGGTTGCTAGGGGAGAGCAGCGGTGGCTGTCGGTGGAGAGGCTCCTCAGGTCTGTATCTGGGTGTCTCCTCTCTCTCTGGTCTCCTCTTGGCTGCAGAAGAAACGTCCCCCTCCTCCTTCACCGGCTTCTGTTCCCTCAGCAAAGAGCCAGGGAGGTTGGACGCGTACTTGAACCCTGGGCCCCTTTTTTGCTTCAATACCAGAGGGGACGAAAATTGCGAGACAACTTTATACCTTTAGCCTATCACGACGTGAAAAACCAGTTGCATACCTACGAGTGTCGCTAAGGTTTAATAAACTCATCTGTGACCAATACATAAAACACATTGTGTATCAGTGGCTTCCTGCTTCTGTCACATGTGAATGACTTTCACAAAAGCAAAAGCAGGAAGTGGTAAGCTGATCAACACACAAACTGAAACACTGAAAGCAAAAATAAAAGAGGAAAGTCACTGGAATTCTGAAGTTCTTCAGTAATAATACTTCTGTTGTTTTTCCCATTCTCTGAAAATACTTCCAAGACACACATTGCAAGCTGTAACTTAATTTAAATCCTGTGACTCACACATATTTGTACTCACTTTTCCACTTTTCCCAGCGTGGTTGCATTTGGGGCATTCCCAGCAGTTAGGGAGCTCATCGTTCACCACTCCTGACGCGTCGCTCACCTGATGCACCGACAGGGAAATGAGACGGATTTCAACCAGAACAACAAGCTTTAACGGACACAGTGTACAGTGTATCTTTAATACAAACAAGACAGGGGAAGTGAAAGCAACTGTGGTGACGTGTACTTCTTAGGCAGGTCAGCTCAATTTAACTTCAGCCATAGCTCTCTTACAGACTGTGGTTTTATGTGTTACAGAGAAAAGAGAAGTACAGATATGTAAAGATCCCAATAAAGCTTTAATATTCACTTTTGATATTGCTGTATGGGGTCCTAAATTTATTCTACAACACGATAACAACCAAACAAAACAACTGTAGATGTGTTTTGTTCCTTTTTTAAGGTTACATTTCAGAACTGCTGTTTGCATAGCGAACATTTATGTAAAGGGGTTTTTAAAATATGTTAGTATTTGTTGCTGCACTCATGTCTTTGGACTATCTCTTATGTCTTTCAAGTTTCCTCTCAGCAGGGAAAGTACCTACCCTGAAAAAAACTGTGTTCTAAGAAGTTCCTGCAGTGCACACACAAAACAAGGAGGAAACTTCTTAAGATTTATTGCAAAAAATGTTTCTATAGTCTGATATCACCTATAAAGAGCCGTCTTTACTCAGAATGACGACAAGTCTTTCAACATGTAGTATGACTCCCACAGAGGCCTGATCTCAGCATGACTGAGTGATTCAGGGATTACATCAAGAAATGTGTTAAGTTCCCTAATATGCTTTGGAACAAATTTCCCACTGTTTAGTATTTTAGTGAGGAGTAAACCTATGAGGATTAGTGCCATTTTAATTGCAAAGGGTTGTTGCCCTACATTTTCAGATGGCAATGCAGTTTCTAGGAAGTCAGCTGCTAAATAAAAACACAATACCTTGGGTGTTGCATGCAAAACAACAAGACACTGCATGCCTTGGTGTGAAAAACAGGTCTGACCAAGCCTATAGAAACAAATACTTCCTGCAACGTTCTCACATAACTGTTATGGACGGAGTGTGAGCTGCTTTAATCGTTTTTGTCTTCTGCTAAAAATGCCTTCGAGGCTTTATGCGGTGAGAGTCAAGTCCTCAAACATAATAGTGTCATAAAAACTTGTGAACCACACAAGAATGATGACTGTTCACTGATATATATACAACACTATTTCCACATCCAATTACCTTCAGTGACTACAATCCAAAATGACTAAGTCACTCACACAATGTTACAATGACCTGGGATCCTGGCACACTACTTTAACTCAATGAGTCACCGTGAGAATGACTCGACTAAGGTGGAGTTGTACAGCTGTTCCCACTCTGGCTCTCAGTACCTTAAGGCAGTTGGGATGGACGATCTCGTTGCAGATAGAGCACTCCATTAGCATAAAGTTGAACTTGTCCTCCTCGTCCTCCAGTGTGTCCTCCTTCCCTGCTTCTTTGCACACCACACACACAGCTGTGTGGGGCAGGACGGGCTGCATGCATCATAAACAAGCATAAAGGGCATGAATAAAAAAAACTTTGACATAATGATATTATGAGTTACCAGATTGTTTAACAGCTAATGCAAGCATGCAACTTTTAAAAATAAGATTCTTCACACTCGGCATAAAGATTCATACTTCCTTATGCATATTCCTACTTTCTACAAGTCTCCTTCTCACTCACCGCGATGCACTGTCTCATGATGCAGGACTGCTTCATGCGCCCCGGCCCACCAAACTTCTTCATGTCCTTACAAAAGTGACACTCTCCACATTCGGTCCGGAGGCACGCCTCACACTTTCGGCAGCGCGTCCTCCTGCGCCTGGCTCCAGACGAGCTGCGGTTGGACGGCAGCTTAACAGCTGACGTTGTCGCCATCTTGGGCTTTGGACGGTTGGCTGCCCGCTGCTGGAAGGCAGACGGTGAGATTAGATCAAGGTGGAAAAAATTAAAAGAGACTGTCAGTTTGTACTTGGAAATAAAAATGAATCTTAAAGCAAGATATTGGAGAAACACAGCATTGTCAGCTTACCTGTACAGAGCTACTGAAACATACAACCATCAGGCACAACTTTAAAAGTATTAACCCGTGAAACGAATAACATCAGTGATCTCATTATGATGTCATGCGCTTCTATGAAACACAGTTCTCGGCATTTCTTTGGAAGTTACTTAGACAAGGGGGTGTTGTTTCTTGCCGCTCATATCCTTGCACATTTTCCCTGCTTCTAAAACATCAGCCTTGAGGACAAAATGTTAACTGACTAATATATTCCACCCACTGACAGGTACCATGTCATGACATCAGCCCATGATATATGAACAACTTAGTTTGTTTACATTAGCCATAACAGGCCGGGGAGGTTGCTACTTGGCAATTACTGGGAAAATGATTATTTATTATAAGTTTCGTAATCAGTTAATTGGCTGATCATGAATTCAGTTCATTGTTTTGTTGATAAAATATTAAACAATAAACGCCACTTCTGATTTTCTCTGTGTAAGCTCATATGATCTCCTTTCTGTTCACTAAATCAGAAAGACAAACAGGAAGCAGTTTATTATATGCATGTCAACACAAGCATCAAGTTTTCACATTTAAGGAGCCGGACACAGCAAACGCTTGCAGTTGGTAAACCGACGGTCGGAGGCCAAATCATGTAAACATTTAAAAAAAGACAAAAATAGAAATCCTAAATATACGTTTGTAAATATTTTCGCATTCTTTTTTTTGTCTCTTCTCTGTTGCCAAGGCGGAGAAGAGACAAAGTCCTATGAAAACAAATCACAGACCATCACTGTGAGTCTTGTTCTGGCAGAAGAGGTTACCATGGCAACACATTTGCCTCGCTGGCGGCAACTCTTTGTGAGAGATGGGCAAAAATAATCTCACACGAGGTTGCTATAATTTACTGTGAGGCCGATTTATTTTATTCTCATTTTATATCTGATGAATATCCATCTATCTATCTATCTATCTATCTGTATAGATATATAGAGAGAGCGCAATTATCAGTTATAACTCACTTATTGCCGTTTATCAAATGGCATTCAAGTGCATTCTGGAAAAACAATGCCAGAGCACTATGGACAGGTGAAACAGGTAAAGCAAGGGAATATTCAGCAGGACATTCCTGGCTAACGATAATCTTGACTAATGCTTTAATGGAAAGGAGGAGAAACCAGTCCATCTCTCGGTGAATCATTCATAACAACGTGACAACAGCCCTCAACAACATGTTCCTTCATGTTCAAAACAAACTGTTCTTTAGCCCGTTCCCCTGGGAGCATTTTAGAATGACATGTTTGTCTAAAATAAAGAACCTTAATTTTTCTTTGAAATTGTATTTTTTGGATGTTCTTTACTTGCTGCTCTTCTAACATTTTTTTCCATCAATCAATCCGACTACCGCTGAATGGATTGTCAACATCACACACTGGTTCTCAGTTCAGCTGCGTCATAATTACCCTGACCTCATTTGACTGTCTCTTATTCCTAATATCACATACACCAATCAGCCATAACATTATGCCTGAGTGTAGGCACACCTTTTGCTGCCAAAACAGCCCTGACCCGTCGAGGCACTGACTCCAATAAACCTTTGTAGGTGCTGTGGTAACTGGCTCCAGTTAGCAGCAGGTCCTTTAACTACTGCAAGTTGCAATGTGGTACTCCATTGATCTGATTTGTTTGTTATGCTCAATTGTACTGAGATCTGGGGAATTTGTGGCAACACATTAAACTTGTCGTTGTGTTCTACAAACCATCCCTGACCCATTTTTGCTTGGAGTCAGAATACATTATCCTGCTCAAAGAGGCCACTGCCATCAGAGAATACCATTTCTTTGAAGGGGTGTACATGGTCTACAGCAATGCTTAGGTATGTGATATGTGTCATATCATAAGTAACATAAAACATAAATAGCACCGGGAAAATCCTACAAGAGCTGCTGTTTATCGATTGCTCAAATCTTTCCACTTGTGCGTTTTTCCTGCTTCTTAAACACCAGCTTTGAAGAAACAAAAGTTCATTTGCAGCCCAACCCACACACTGACAGGTGCCATGATGATGAGATAATCGGTGTCATTCACTTCACCCGTCAGTGGTCATAATGTTATGGCCAGTTTGCAGAGCCTCTGAGCAAATACAATCCATGCAGGGTTTCAATTACAACAACTAACTGGAATTTCCTCAGGACCCTGAACGCGTTCAGTCTTAACTCCGATCACATAAACAACCAAAGCTCTCTGAAGAGCACGGCCCCAAAAGCAACCATCAGCCGACTTGTCTTTAATGTAACTCTGTACTATAATATGTCAGGAATTCAGGCCTGAACAAAAACACGGCCTATATCCTGAGTGCGGCCCTCTGACTCAGCTTCAGCGTGGATTTCGGTAGGAGGAAGTCACAAGGCTCGTCATCTGCTGCTCATGTACAGTTGTCCCCCTA
The DNA here is from genome assembly GCF_963514085.1 of Chelon labrosus. Lineage (NCBI taxonomy): Eukaryota > Metazoa > Chordata > Actinopteri > Mugiliformes > Mugilidae > Chelon > Chelon labrosus. The sequence goes on along the minus strand of NC_140359.1, from coordinate 10,238,473 downwards.
AACACAAGCATCAGCTACTGTCTGCAAAATACGCGACACAACAGACTAAATATCTGACCTGGTACTGTTGGTGGGTGCTGCGGTCGTAAACATTGTGTAAGCACAAAGATGTGGCACTTCTCGTGTTTCTGCTGAACTGTACAAGGGAAGTGTGTGCAACTTGGACTTGTGCAATACGCTCCGTTAGAAAGTGTGCAGTCTGCTGAAGATGCACATCATACCACAGATGAATTTACACTCACTTGCCAATTCATTAGGCACACTAGCGAAAAAACAAACGCATGCTGACATAACACTGCGGCATAAATCCCCCTCTGTGACTTTTCTAATGTTCAGTTTACCCTGAAACAGAGAAAGAAAGGTGGCAATTTACCTGTATGATCACTTCAGAGGAAGTACTTTGTGGTGCTGTTAAAACTGTATTGAATTACAAGTGTGTCTGTTATTTAACTTAGCCCTCATACTACAAGGGGGCTGTCAAAATAATAGGAACAGCCCTAACAAACTGCAGGCACCAGACTGAAAACACAGTTGAATCAACAGCTCTCTGAGTTATATTAAACAAATGCTGAATACCTTAACCTTCCTGAAGTCAAAGTTTATGCAGGGCTGTTATTTTAGAGTGGATTCGGTTACTCTTGTGTACCTAATGAACTGGCAAGTGAGTGTACAACCCCTAACATTGCATTTCCTTCCTGGCACACAACAACAGGACATAGCAGACTCAGCAAATCAGACATATTGTCAGGATTTAGAGGGGTCACTGTACCCCAGTTTTGGGAACAACTGGACTACCAAGCAACAGAGTAGGAGATCCACTTCATTGTTCCCTCTCCCCATCCCCCTTCCTCGGTGCCCGATTCAACATTTCGCCTAAAGCCGTCTTAAAGGCGCAGAGTGGTGGGACAAGTTTGGGAAATTAATTACAGCCCCTCTCAACGAGACAGGTTAGTGAGTAAATCACAGCTTTGGCCCAGTCTAAGGCTGTCTTAAAGCCAGCTAGCGGAGACTCTGTCAACTACTTTGTAACATGACTGGATGGAGATGGTTGAGAGGTGGTCAACACGAAACGGGTCAGTAGTGGCTAACATGATAGATGGTGTCCAGGAGGAGAGGACACGGTGTGTTTGGGCGGCCAGGGTATCAAATCTGACAAGAATCTCGAGTTTCATTTAACTACGTAGAGAACATTTAGAGGGGTTTGTCTCTAAAAACCCGTCTGACTGAAAAAAATAAGCTTTAAAAGACACCCTTCTCTACCCACCTAGATCCAGAGAAGAAGAAGAGCGGGTGAAAACCTAACGTTGACCTGAAGCGTGGGAAGAAATACGGTCACAAAAGCCTTTATTTCTCACGGTGGACTTTGATAAAAATACACATGAGCGCATAGAGGTTATATAATGAAGTGTAGGAGCTCGTACCTGCTCAGACTCTGAATCATATTCCTCATCGTCTCCGCTCAATGACAAGGCCATGACTCCCCTCGCTCATCGTTTGTGAACACTAGAGAAAAACTAACATGGCTGAACAAGGCTTCAGCTCACTCCCCCCTCCCTTCGCAACACATCGACACTAGCAACTGCTTGGTATGTTCAGGAACCATGGGGAAAACTAACTTCCTGATTACTTAACCCACTCACATAATTAAGGTGACGAAGCAAAAATGATATCGGTATTTATAGGTTTGTTCTAAATGTAAAAACGGTAAGTTTAGCTAAATAGTAGACATAAAAGTTTAAGTGATTTTCAGCCTCTCAAAACCCCGACACGAGCTGGCATGGTCGGCAACGGCTATTACGGTGTAAGTGAATGCACCGTCAATGTAACAGGAAGTGAAGATGAGCAGGTAAGGCAAGATGGCTCACTCCCACACACGTCCGTCTTTGCAGATTTTGTGGGCTGCGTGAGTCATTGGCACATCAAGTCCCCCAAAGGATTATTTGAGTTTATCAGACACTTTAACCACCAAGTGGGCTGTAGATTACTAAGCCGTTTCAACTACGCAGACATGCCACTAACTCATTTCACGTGACATTTTGTGCAATATGTTTGCCCCCCCCCCCCCCCAAATAAATAGCCTTGGTTTTAAGTACTAGTTGTTTTCCCTTTGAAGCACAACGTAAGTCACAGCAACCTCAGAAATAAGCTATGATTGGACATTTCTGAAAAAAATATATTTTTATTTTATTTGTTTGTTTATTTATTGATGATGTTACCTCTGAGGACCGAGAGGGACTTAACAATAAATACAAATACTTTTTTTTATAATAGCAATTATTTTACAGTCGTTGTTTCACAACAAGAAAGGGGTCAATAGCTTACTCAGGATTTTTATTATATAATTACGATGATACAACACTGACTTATGTAAAGTAACAGTGTGTTTGAAAATGTTTTGCTTTGGCGCCACCCAGCGTTCAAGCCTGCGGCATACTTTGTTTTTGTTTTGTTTTTTGCATATACTGTACACTATATTGCCAAAAGTATTCGCACATCTGCCCTTTGCAGCTATAACAGATTCAACTCTTCTGGGAAGGCTTTCCACAAGGTTTAGAAGTGTGTTTATGGATTTCATATGCATTGCACTTGGTGATGTATGGCTTGGATGCAGCTACTCGGCCATGGAAACCCATTCAATGAAGCTCTTTATGCACTGTTCTTGAGCTAATCTGAAGGCCACATGAAGTTTGGAGATCTGTAGAGATTGACTCTGCAGAAAGTTGGCGACCTCTGTGCACTATGGGCCTTAGCACCATCTGACCCAGCTCTGTCATTTTACGTGGCCTGCCACTTCGTGGCTGAGTTGCTGTCGTTCCCAGTCGCTTCCATTTTGTTATAATACCACTGACTGTTGACTGTGGAATATTTAGTAGCGAGGAAATTTCACGACTGGACTTGTTGCCTGAGAGCGACCCATTCTTTCACAAATGTTTGCAGAAGCAGTCTTTATGCCTAGGTGCTTGATTTAATACAAGCACCTAGGCATGATCATGGAAGTGATTGGAACACCTGAATTCAATTATTTGGATGGGTGAGTGAATACTTTTGGCAATATAGTGTACATCCTGTTTACCAGAAGGCTTTGAGATCGTTCTGACTTAGGGCTCCCACAGAAGCTTAAATCAATTCTATGATCACAAACTTTCAAATGATCAGATTGTGTAGGGACCGATTCACAAGTACACGACACATGAAATTAAAACATTTTCAAGGTTCTGTGGTCTGAAACACTGCTATAGCACACAAAGTCAAACATAACGTATCACTTATTTCACTTGGCTTTTCTTTTTTTTTAAGAAACAGATGATCTTCTTGTTTCTGATTCTCCTTCTGAGATGTTTTGTTCTTCTCTGTTTTAAGGTGCTGAAGGATAATTATGACAGCCTTGCAAACATGCTTCTGGTACTATGGGAGCTACAAATGGATGCCTGCTACATGTGGTGAAGAAAATACTCAGATTCTTTACTTACTTTACTGATGCCACACTCAACTAACTCAAAAGAGCTATATTCAAAACCTTACTTAAGTAAAAACATATTAGTTTTATCAGCAAACTGTATGCTGCATCAAATGTAAAAGCACTCATTTTGCAGTATTTTTTTCCTCTGTCTCTGTTTTACAATTACATATGATATTATTTGATTAATATTACTGCTCCATTCATGTGAATGTTGCATTTTATCGCTGTAGTTCTTTATGGTCAAGCTAATTTGAACTACTATATTTAGTGGAGGGTAGTTTAAACTAATTCAATCTTTATTTTGCTATTAAAAATGAAAAATCGGGGTATTAAAAATTGTATTCTGATAAGTAACTAGTATAAAGTTGTCAGAAAACATACAGCAGAGTATCAGGCCACTGATATGTCAGGCATAAAGCTGCATAACATGGAACTACCTTGATTAAATGCACTTTCTACCACTGCCGAATCTGAAATCTGTCGTATATGCTGCATGCATCAGTCCAAGGAATCCACAGAAGTGGTTGTATTGTTCATAATGTCACACCTTGTAGTCAGCAGAGTTGTGAACACATTCTAGGCTTGCAAAACTTCCTCACTAACGCTTTCAAGTGACAAAGGGATCTGCTGTAGCAGCACATTTGACGTATTCAAAAAGCGTTTAAAGGCGTTTCACCACTCATTCGAGTATCTTCTTCAGTTCTAGGGGACTGGTGGGAAGTTTCACTGTGGAGCCTATATCTAGGCTGTGCGATGGGGTCACCAGTGTCACCGATCGTGGCCAATCTCTACATGGAGGAGGTAGAGACCAGAGCCCTAAACTCCTTCACAGGAACCACCCTCCACCCACTGGTTCAGGCATGTGGATTGGGTCAAAATCAAGACACAGGAGGTGGAAGCTTTCATGCAGCATATCAATGCAGTGGACAGCAACATCAAGTTCACTCAGGAGGACATCAGAGGAGATAGTTTGGCCTTCCTGGACTGTCTGGTGCACGTGGAAGAAGACAGAAGCATTAGCATTGGAGTATATAGCAAAAACACACACACTGATCAGCATTTATTATTTGATTTCCACCACCCAATGGAACACCCCCAACGACAGGTAAGAATCTAACCGTTAATGGAAATTAGCTGCACTATTCTGTTTGTTAACAGAAACAAGTCAAGCAAGTTTCTGATAGGTCACCCACAGAGTTTCCAATTAAAACCTCAGACCTCCCACCAGTCCCTTACTTCTCAAGAAAACTGTGCAAGTCCAGTTGCCCTTTTTTAACGCTTTTTGGATATACCATGACCTGGATGACTGAGAACCTTCACAGACACATTTTAAGTAAGTTTAATTGTGCACAGAAGGACTCAGGCTCACGCTTACCTTTATTAGTATTATTATTATTAATGATAATAAATACATCTGCAATGAGTGTTTAAATGAAATAATTCTCACTATGTAGTTTGGTGCCCCTATTGTTGAAATAACAACTTTACTTTTGTAGATAGCAATGCCAAGAAATTTTAATGGCTTTTCAAATTAAAAGACACGTTAAAAATATATAAAAGTATATATTTAAATAATCAAATTATGTATTTGGGAGAAGGAAGATACCATGAATTGACCCTCATGACGAAGAGTCTATTACTGGCGCAAGGAGAGGGGGGAACTAGCTGCTGCAGCGCCATAGCTCAGCGTCCGTGAAGAGCATTGGATTGTGGGTAGTTAGCTTGTGTTTCCTGATAGACTCTTACAGTCAGCTGTTGCGGGAAAGTTTTGACATAGTTTGTTAGCTTTGTAGCCATTGTTTTTAGATGCTTTGTTTCATTGGAACCACATTTCCCGTGTTTCATCTGTCATCGAGCACCGTTCTGTAAATATTTAACGTTACATATTTTTATATATTTATATATATATATATTTATATATATAAAAAATTACAGGTATCAACTTTCGGAATGAGTTTGAACGAGCACTCCATGCAGGCTCTGTCATGGAGAAAGCTATACTTGAGTCGGGCCAAATTAAAAGCGACCAGCCGCACCTCAGCGCTTCTGTCGGGCTTCGCTATGGTAAGTTATTGACTTTTAACACGGATCCCAGCGCTGCTGCATTAATGCACGCTCGACGACACAGGCCGTCGATGTGAGATACTTGACGTTATGTGACGCAGATGAGTGCTGTGGCGTTCACGGGCCTGATGACATACTGTGCATTGACATTTGACATAAACCAAAATTTTATTGCCATAAGGAGAATTTAGCGAGCCAAACGGACCGAAACAAAAGTAGCAGTAACGAGAAGCAGGCAAATCCGCTCGTCAGTCATGTGTGTGACTTCACACAACATCTCGTGTAAAGCTGATAGTGGGTGCAACAAGTGAAAACCAACACACACAGGGCTCGCCTTCACACGCCCTCAAGTCCTGGCTTTTTCCGCCACAAGTAGACCGCAGAGCAGCACTAACAGAAAACAATCTCAATATGTTTTAATAGTAGCAGTAAATCTGTTTTTAAAGCTCAATTAAATCTCTTGAAAATCATGTGTTTTTATTTTATTATATTTTTACATATTTTTTTTACATTTTGATTTGATATACAACTACCTGTGAATGCATTAGGCAGGCCAGGCCAGCAGTACACCTGAGGAAATAAACACATTCTAATATAACACTAAATCTTGACTTCCTGTAGGTTATGGTGTTTAGTTTAGTTTAGTTTCACACACACACACACACACACAAAGATAAAAAATAGATAAGAAAGATAACAAACTGTTACTATGATATGTTAATGTTGGCAAGATTGGGTGCCTAAATACAATCTTTTCACCTCATATGAGAAGGTACGGTAATCTAAACAGGTTTTCAGATTAATTGGGAGTGTGTTCCATGTTTTTATTGCTTTAAAGGAGAAGACTGATTGAGCAAATGCTGTGCCTCGAAAGGGCATGCTACAGTTCCCGCTTATGGTGGACCTGGTAGTTCTACCCATTTTTCGAGCACAGGGCTGGACAAATCTTCTCAAAGGTGGAGGTGCAGCATTATGAATGATTTTGTGTACATTATTAAATGATCAAAATTGAGTAAATTGTGTTTAGGGAGTATGTCACAGATATGAGACTGGAGTGGTTTTCTGTCTAAGATTTAGATGTAATTGGTTTCAGAGCAGTCATATTTTCCTGTGACCATACTGGAATGCAGTAAAGGAGATATGAAAAGAACAGTGCATTAAGGTATGTCTTAGATGCATCTACTGTTAAAGCGTTTCTAATAAATCTAAAATTAGCTAGGCTGTATATGTAGACATAGCTTTTTAATGTGTTTTTTAAAGCGAAGTGTTGGGTCTTGAGTGACTCCTAAGTATTTAACCTTATTAACATTTTGCAATTCCTTTCCATCCACATAAATGTGTGGAAAAGTGCTTTGTCTGTATTTATTATAAAAAAACATAGTAACAGTTTTCTCAGTGTCAAGTGTAAGGCATGACTTCGTAAGCCACTCTGAGACTTTATGCATGGTGGCTGTCAGCTTGGCAGCAACTTTTTTGGGGCCTTTATCGTGTACATAAAGGACGGTGTTGTCAGCATACATCAAGATTTCCACACCATCGCAGACTGATGTAAGATTATTGATGTAGGTACTGAACAACACCGGCCCTAAGATGGAACCATGTGGTACCCCCATAGCACAGGCTCTTAATGGCGATATTTTGTCTTTTATCCAAACACATTGAGAGTGGTCAGATAAATAAGACTCAAACCAGTTTAACACATTTGTGGATAGATTGAATTGTATGAGCTTAGAGAGAAGCACAGAGTGGTTAACAGTGTCAAATGCCTTACGCAGATCTAAGAATACAGCGCCCACCACCTCTCCCTTGTCAAGACTGGACTTAATGACTTCAGTAAAGTAACAACATGCTGTTTCAGTTGAATGATTTGTTCTAAAACCAAACTGCATAGGATGTAATAAGTTTTCTGAATTTAGGTGGGCTAGCAATTGTTCAGCTGCCACCTTTTCAATCACTTTTGAGACAGCAGGAAGTATACTGATGGGTCTATAATTACTGACTTCCTGTTTGTCACGAGATTTGTAGATGGGAGTTACAATAGCTGTTTTTAGTACACCAGGGAAGATACTTTCCTCCAGTGATTGGTTTATAATGTTGGTGATCAGGGGGATAAGACGTCTTTATATTTCTTTAATAGGTATGTATCAAGCCCCCAAATATATTTTGCTTTTGAGTTTGATACTGCAGAGAGAATTTTATTTACATTAACATTTTTACATCTCTGGGTGATTTTCCAGAGATTTGATCTATACTTTTCCAAAGCAATTTGGTGTTACCTTTAGCTTGTACTATAATATCAAGGAAAAAGTTTGCTTTAGCTTTCCTAAGTTGCCCTATTACTTTATTCCTAAGGCCTTTAAATATGGAGCGATCAGATTCAAGCCCTGATTTTAATGATTTTTTTTAAGGGCTGCATCCCTTTTTTTAATTAACTGACTGGATATTAGTCATTATTAGTTTCAAATATCGAGAGCTGTTGATTCAGCTGTGTTTGCATTTTAGAGGCTGTGGTTTGTAGTGCTATTGAATTGTGTTGTTTCACTTTGACAACCACATTCTAGTCAGTGGGCAGTGTTTAATAAGAAAAAAAATACTTATGTTTAATTCAATCCAGTTTAACAGCACCACAAACCAGCTGAATTAACACATTGCACCTAATGTTTTGTCAAGTGTATGTAAGTGTATTTTCATCCGAGGGTTGAAGTGCATCTTTAGTTCAGTCAGCAGCATACATGCTTTCTAATGGAGAATATTGAACAAGCCTCAGTTGCACCTCTTATCTACTGAACAGATATATACACTGCCTGGCCAAAAAAAAAAGTCACCACTTGGATTTAACTAAGCAAATAGGTACGAGCCTCCTATTGGATAATTACAGCGTAGGCGATTATCTTTCAGCTTGCAACGAGTTATTTAACCCCAACTGATGCAATGAGTAGCTTTCCATTTCTTAAACAACCATGCTGAAAGACACATCCCGTGGTCATGGAAAAGATGTTAGTCTGTTTGAGAAGGGTCAAATCATTGGCATGCATCAAGCAGAGAAAACATCTAAGGAGATTGAAGAAACTACTAAAATTGGGTTAAGAACTGTCCAATGCATTAGAAGAAATGCGGTCGAAAAAAAATCCTGCATGATTGAAACGTTTAGTGGAATCACAAAAACAAAAATAGAACTCAGGGCTCCGTTTAATAGTTAAAGTAAGAGCATGTCCATACGTACATACGTGCGAAGGGAACTCAAGGGATTGGGACTGAACAGCTGTGTAGCCTTAAGAAAACCACTAATCAGTGAGGCTAACTAGAAAAAAGGCTTCAATTTGCTAGGGAGCATAAAGATTGGACACTGGAGCAATGGAAGAAGGTCATGTGGTCTGATGAGTCCAGATTTACCCTGTTCCAGAGTGATGGGGGCATCAGGGTAAGAAGAGAGGCAGATGAAGTGATGCACCCATCATGCCTAGTACCTACTGTACAAGCCTGTGGGGGCAGTGCTATGATCTGGGATTGCTGGGGTATATACACTGTCTGGCCAAAAAAAGTCGCCACAAGTTATTTAACCCCAACTGATGCAATGAGTAGCTTCTCGTTTCTTAAACAACCATATCTAAAGACACATCCCGTGGTCATGGAAAAGATGTTAGTCTGTTTGAGAAGGATCCAATCATTGGCATGCATCAAGCAGAGAAAACATCTAAGGAGATTGGAGAAACTACTAAAATTGGGTTAAGAACTGTCCAATGCATTATTAAAAACTGGAAGGATAGTAGGGAACCAGCGCATCAGGGTAAGAAGAGAGGTAGATGAAGTGATGCACCTATCATGCCTAGTGCCTACTGTACAAGCCTGTGAGGGGCAGTGCTATGATCTGGGGTTGCTGCAGTTCTAGGGTTCAGGTCTAGGTTCAACAACATTATTGTTGTCCACATTTTCCCTGATGACTCGGGGATATTCCAAGATGATAATGCCAAGATTTATGGGGCTCAAACTGTGGTTCAGGGTGCATGTGACATCATTTTCACACATGAAAGAAGGCTGGAGAAGGCTTTGCTCAGTGGTCAGATTCTCCCATAATCAATACAAGATCTTGGTGAAAAATGAATGCAATACTGGATGAAAATAAATCTTGTGACATTGCAGAAGCTTCCCGAAACAATGTCACAGCGAATGCGTGCTGTAATAAAAGCTAAAGGCGGTCCATTAGAGCATTTCATCAATTGAAGAGTATTTCTTATTTTTTTAAATAACCACATACAGCCAGTTCTTGCATACTTAGGATCTGCATGTGCATGTATAGTAAGTAGTTGTAATAATATCTGCACTTCTACTGTTGACTTTAAGCTGCCATTTATACATCTTGGAATAAAAAGGCATAGATTTTTATTGTTACATTTGGTTAACTCATATACTGTACATGACCATCTTATCTATATGGAAAAAAAACATGTGCACACAGGCGAGTTTACCCTCAAAGAGACCTATGTTTGCTCTTGGTTCACGTGATGGAAAGCACTACTTTATGCACTGTAGTCATAGTGGATGTAGACAGTACTGTATACAGTAACAGTTGCACTTACTGTGTTACTGATGAGGCCTGGGTCGAATCCCTTTAAGATATGTGATGTGATGTGTCACTTCCACAGTTGTCTGTTTATACTCAACCATTAGATGGAGCACTGTAGATTTTTAGTCATGCATTAGTACAACTATAATTCCAAAATGTGTGCATCGAGCCCTATGATTCTCTTTCATCATAGTGATTCTGATGCCTCATCTTAGTATCAGACATAGGCCATTGCTATCTTTTTCACCACACCTTCCTGCGAGGAACTCATTTGAATCTTTAAACGTAAGATAGGAGGGAGTTAGTTGTAGCAGCTGCCACCAACGGCTGAGTAGTGCTGCTAATAACCGACCTGGCTGTCCAACAGTGCAACAGATTTAAAAACACAGATGAAAAATTGAGCAGCTTCATCACTGTATATATTCCTTGAGCTGCTATCACTACTGATATGATCCATCATCAGACCGGCACTACCTGTAATATCAGTTTATGAATACAAATGTAAACAGCGTTGAAGTGTTTAAATGTTCTTGTTTGATTTTCCCAGGTTGCCATGGTAGAGGTACAGCTGGAGCGGGATCATAAGTATCCTCCAGGGCTGCTGATAGCTTTCAGTGCCTGTACCACAGTTCTGGTAGCAGTGCATCTCTTTGCCCTCATGATCAGCACCTGCATCCTCCCTAATCTGGAGGCCGTCAGCAATGTTCACAACCTCAACTCTGTGAACGAGTCTCCCCATGAGCGCATGCACCGCTACATCGAACTGGCCTGGGCGTTCTCCACAGTCATCGGGACCCTCCTGTTCCTGACGGAGGTGATGCTCTTGTGCTGGGTCAAGTTCCTGCCCCTCGACAGCAAGGCGGAATCGAGCAACGGCACCATAAGTTCTGGGGAGGCCGCAGCCATTGCTTCCACCTGCATCATGGTGCCATTTGGAATTGTTTTTATTATGTTCGCCGTTCACTTTTACCGCACGCTCGTCAGTCATAAAACGGACCGGCAGATCCGGGAGCTGGAGCAAGTCATTCGGCTCCAGAACCAGCTGGAACACAGGGCTGAGAATGACGACTTGAAGGCGGCTGCCCATTACCCCTGACTACAGCCAATGAGCACAAAACAGCAAAGACATTAAGATGCGCCTTCATTGTGAAGCTTTAATTTTGTATTTGTCAAACGCAATTGGATGCTTTTATTTGTCTGTTGACTGTCGCGCTTTTTAGTCCACTTTTGAATATTGCATGTTCACGGACCTCTGCATGTTACTTGTAGTAGTTTGTTACAGTTTTACTTTTAGGTCACTGGTAATTCTTTTACTCTCAGCCACTGATATTTCTGTGACTTGTATTATGGCATACCATCATATCATTAACATTTCTCTAGGGTTATAATCACTGAAGGATATCATGTGGACACTTGAGCTTAAACTGGGTGATTTTTTTTTTATTAGAGCAAGCGCCACATCGGCTCAAATCAGTGATAACGAGCACATTTAAGGTGCACTTCCTTGTTTGAAAATGAACAAGACCGGATGTTCATTTCAGTATTTCCACTTGAATGAAGTCTAAGATGAATCGTCTGTCTATTTCAAGTATAAAAAGTCACTGCTTCAGTTAGGTCTTCTATGCTGGAGATGGTGGTAAAAACCCCCACGAGTAGTATATAGTATATATATAGTTTTTGATGGATTGCCTCTGTGGTTCTAATGTTTGTTTGGCTCTAAATTAGACTTTATGGAAATAATACAAAGCCTTAATTATCAACACAGGTGTTCACATTGACCAAAGTGATTGAACAAGCAGCGTCCTTTTTCTAATTCACCAGGCCTCAGTTTTCTGCTCTGTTTGGCACATACTAGTCCACACTCACTGAACTGAATGTTACTTAGCTTAACTTTCTGTTTTGCCCTAGAGAACAGTTGACCTTCAACAAAGAGTCATCCAGCTACCAGAGGGTTCTTACCCTTTGTTAACTCCCACCTTCCTGTGTTACAGTTGTTAGACAACAACAAATGCCAGTAAAACGTTGAAAACATGTCGATTTAGTTAGCATTGAAACTCGTAATTGTGATTCGAAAAAGGGGGAATTGTACTTTCAATGCGTGAATACAGCAGAGGACTTAACCGTACGCCAAAAAAAAATGGACAAAAGAATGGGAGTTTTTCGAACGTCAGCCAAAGTTAGCACAGATGCTAACATTAGCTTTTCATATTACCTCTAGAATTTATAATCGCAGGCCTTTCAATGGGAATACATGGCTATTGTTTATGTAACCTAGCAACAGTAACTTGGAGTCATTATATTTTTTTGGATTGTGTCAGATCTACTTTTCATTTGCGGAGCCAAGATTCTTCTTCTCTTGAGGAGAACTGTTTTCATGATCCCAACTTTTAAAGAGTTCCAAATATCTGTATTTATATAAAACCGTTTAAGTTAACTGTGTTTGTGTGCAATCTGCGGAAGTAGAACACTTAAAAAATGTGTTAAAATGTTTTAAGTGCTTTTAACCAAAATGTGTTATCATGATACACATATTCTTATCTGAAGGTTTCACTGGCAGTCAAAAGGAGTTTTTGAGGGCAGCATGGTGAGCCTGTTTCTGTGTTTCAGACTTATTTTTCTACCTTCAAAAAATGTCGTAAACTTTTCTTGCATCGCTTTTGCCAATCAAACCAAACGGATACTGGTGTTGAATAAGTGAATGTATTATTACAAAGCATGAACATATTGAAAATGTTGTGTACACGTTTGTATGTTGTTTTTTTCATAGTTTACAAGCTTAAGCATGCTCACACCATTTGTTCGTTTTTTAAGTGTGGAGAAGAATTTGTGTTCTTTATGTGCTGTGGCATATTGCTAGATTATTTTGCTATGGTTTGACAGTTTTCTGATGTGTAATGTTGATACTGTACATGTGAGAGTGCCATGACCACATTTTTATATCACTGTATTATATCCCAGACTATTAATCCCTCAGTGTCTCTGTGACACAAGAAATTTTAAATATTTGACAAAATACAATTTTTTTTATTTAGGCTTTTGGCCATGATTTTGGATTATATCTGGATTTTGTTACATACTGTGTTTATATCAAGGAAATACTGTAACATTATCGCTGTATCAGTGGCACATGGTTCATACCAAGTCAACAACTGTAGCTGATCAAATCTGAGTTCAAATTGTTCTGAGCACACGGGGAACATCCCCGTGACAAATAGCAGAAAACAAAGATGGTTAATAACTTATTAAAAAAGTCATGTTGATTGTGTTTCCTTAAGACTTTTTACAGGAAATTAAATGAACTTTTTTATTTTTTTTTTCATTCAAGTGCATAATGTGAGTCTCTTCTTAGGGGAAGTACCACATGCGCCTTCTTTAAAAACAGAACGATGCAAGTAAGGCGTGTTACTTTGGTTCATTATTGTGGTTTATTTATTTAACCAAGTGAATGTTACTGTACATAGAGAAATCCCGCTGTAAATGCTTTAAAGTGGATTTTCTGAAAATAATGTATTGTATGTTCTGCTTATGTTGGGTGTTTGTAACTCATGACGCATGTAGCTTTTCGACCTGGAAAGAGTCAACCGAATGTTTTTGTTGCCACTTTGAAAATAAATAAAAAAACATTTGACATGATTTCTTTTTTCTTTCTTTTTTTTTTTTTTTTGCATGTTTTGGGTTCTTCAGTATTTCCATTTAAGACAACTTTAAACATTGACGGCAACATACACATTAATGCGTAATAGTGACAGGGACCATTTCACTGCACAATAGTGAGTACTTTTCATGTAATTTTGATACTTAAAGTAAATTTTTCTGATAATACAGTACTTGCATACTTGTTGCAAAGGTTTCACTTGTATCTCCCTAATACTTTTAATGGATGACACCAAAAGGAAACCACACAGGAAATGATCAGACATAAAGTATGTGCGTATCTCACACTGTCTGTCCATCAAAATTGTGAACATGCATCATAAAAAAAGTCACACATTGCTCTCTGACCCATTGACCAGAGCGTCTTCATCAGTCCTTTGTGCAGGCCTTTGCACCCAACCTCACCCAACGAGAATGATGATCACTCCATCACAGAAATGCTCCTCAGGGTGTCACACATGATATCACAGTAGATCAGCACCACACTGGCATTCTGGTACAAGACAGGCTGTAATAATCAATAGTAATTAGTAATCAATCACAGCATTACTGCCAATGTGATTGTTGTGTTCAATTATTCTGACTACTATTCAAAGCAAGGGAAAACAATAAGGACATGTGTATGTGCTGTATTTCTCTTATGCTGTTCTACAGTTCTGGGCCACTTGTTTAATAAAGTGCTTATTAAAGCAGAATAATGACACCTTACCTACAGTATCATAAATATGTAGTCAAAACTGTGGTCCTCTGCACTTTGTACTGACAACAGTCTTGTCAAACACAGGTGGGATATATTACTGAAAGAATATGTTTTATTTTCCTCTTAATACTTCTAACCTTCATACCTTTCATTCAAACATCTGAAAATAGTCTGCTACGGGGGCAATATCCAACATGCAACTGTGCCTCACTGTGTCTTACTTACCTCTGGAAAGACTCATTTTGTGTAAACTGTAAGTATCGAGGTTTTCCCACAACCCCTGTCCCCAACAATAACAACCTTGAATTCTTCCTGTCGGCTGGTGTTTCCACCGCTTGCTCCTAATCCTTTCTGGGTCATGTTTTATTAAAAGACAAACGGGGAAGGATGCTCCCAGTGACTGCTGATCCTAGCAGTGTATATACAGTAGAGATAATCCAGAGATAAACAGAAACTGTAGTCTCTCTGCTGCAGACAGGCTGAATTACTTCCAAGTCATTTGTGCCGCATCAGGAAAGCAGCAGTCTGAGCAGAAGAAGAAACACACCAACAAATATTCACACTTTCTCCTAATGGACAGCTCCACCTTCTGTCTGAATATCTAAAATATCAATTTGAGCAGACTCAGAATTAACATGTCCTTGTTCCAGTACTCTGTTAAATATGCAACTATCACGTCTGTAATAAGCTTTTATCCACTGTAGCTATACGTAACTTCATCTTCTGTTGATTATTTTTATATTGTCTTTGCAAACTACTGCTTGATTGCATTCAGCACATATTACATCTACAAACAGCTGTAGTTGAATGATCGGACTAACACTATTGGTTTTGTATTTATTTATTTATTAGTTTACACTGATTTATACTACGTATTAAGCTTTGGAAGAACCCTAATTTATTTATATTTTCTTTCTTATGCATCTGTTTTTTCATTCATAAAATGTGTGTCTATTTTATTTGTTCTTTCTTGAACTGTACTAGATATAAAGTTTTGGTACATAACAGGTTTATTTTTTATTGTCTTCCTTACTTATCTGGTCTATTTATTATTTATGTTTTTCTTAGTTGTTTTACAATCTTAGATTAAACTTTTTTCATTCAAAAGCGATGTGACTACTTCATTTTATTTGTTTGTTTTTAATTTATACTACATTTATGGCTTTGGTACTTACCTGATTTATTTTTATTTTCTTCTCTAAGCTTCTGATCTATTTATTGTGTTTAAATAGCTCAATATTTTTGACTTACTAGTTTTACAATCTTAGATAAGTGCTATCTTTGTGTGTGTGTGTGTGTGTGTGTGTGTGTTCGTGTTTTAATTGGTCGAGGCTATATATAAAGCTTTGGTAAATACTTGACGATTATTTCTGTTTTCTCCTTACATATCTGGTCTATTAGTATTGTTTTGTTTTATCTTTGTGCTTTTACAATCTTACAATAAATTATATTTATCTTTTTTTTTTTTTTACATTAAAACAGAAGTTGTATTTTTTTATTTTATTTATACCAACATGAAATATAAATGTTACCATTACAGTAACATGCCCTGAAGGTGCGTACCTATGTCCTACCTGTCACCTGGACTCACCTGGAGTCCTTCAACCTTTGGTGTTCTTCCGCGTTGCCGAAAAGATCTAATCTTCCGCCTCCTTCTGTCTGCTCTGCTGGCGGATGGATACATTTTCCGACGTGGACGACGAAGTGTAAAAACACCGAGAACCACAGCAGCTTTTCCACAATGTTGCTCCTTCAGAGGATAAAACTTCGGTACAGGTACGCGAGATGTACACGTGTTGTTAACTTTGAGTGTTTCGGTGTGTTTTATTTCACAAGCGGTTATCTTTTAGATAAGGATACCGTTACAGGTGATGCTCTCCATCACCTGTTGGGGTGTGTTAACCTGTAGCGGAGGACTAATGCCAGCTAGCTAACACCTACTATATTTAGCTAGAGCGCTCGGCCGCTGTTTTGTTTTGTCTTTCCAGGTTTTGACGAATGTAATGGAAAGCGAAAAACAAACTACTGAGAGAGAGACGCCGCCTCAGCACTGGATAAGTTGCAAGTTGATTATTGACCCAGCGTTGACAAAAGGACTGTACAAAGTGTGCCGATATGATGGGCAATTTTTTAACATACCTGTGAGCATTTTTCAAAAATATTCCGTATTCTCAGCCTTTCATATACAGTGTTTAATTAAGCGCGTAACAACCATATGTTTTCTTTTGTAATCAGGTTGAGGACTTGGGTCTATTTCCTGTAGACACAGTCAGAGATCCTCGCATCTGCCGCCTGTGGAGCAAATCCAAACACGCCGAGCTCCAGCTTCCAAAATATAAGGTACAAGCTATAATGACACTTTAATGACAATAATAATTATCACGATGAAAATAGTAATAATTATTGTTATTTATCCACATGTTCTCAGGTCGATGAATGGTATGTTGGCCCAGTTCCTCCTAAGGAAGTAACATTTTCTAGACTGAATGACAATGTAAAGGAGATGTTCTTGACTAATATGTGCAACAAGTATGGGAACGTCGAAGAGGTGGAAATATTTTACAATCCCAAGAACAAGAAGCATTTAGGGGTCGCAAAGGTCGTCTTTGACACCGTGAGGGCTGCGAAAGACGCTGTTCAGCATCTCCATCAGACATCAGTGATGGGAAACATTATCCACGTGGAAATTGATCTTAAAGGTAATGGGTGCATGTTTATTTGTTGAAGTATGAGTGTTGATGTTGTTAAGTTTGTTGATTGATTGTAACGTGCAACTCTTCAGGTGAAAATCGGGACCGATATCTCCAGCTCCTCTTGAGTGGCGTGTGTACTCCATGGTCGTTGCCGTCGGGGAGCAGTGAGCGAGCTCTTCAAAGCTTAATCGACAATTTGCTGGTGAACGTTTAAAGCTGCTTATATGGGTTTTAATATCAAAGCATTCATATATTTAATATTCCTGAACTGGCTTTTAAAAATGTTTTTTTTGTTCTTCTTTTTATTGTCCATCTCTTACAGGTCAGTGCTTCCTCGCAGCAACAAGGTGTCTCCAGCCCTGTCAGCATTGCTACGCCGCTCTCTCTGGACACAGCCTACTCCAGTATTTGGCAGGATACGCCTTGTAGCTTTGGGCTTACACCACAATCTCAGGGAACCCCCCGCACTCCCTGCTTGACTGCAACCCCACTCTCTCAGGACTCCTGCTACTCCAGTCTTCAAGCGACTCCAGTCCTCCAGGGGGAGCCCTCTACCTACAGTGTTCCCAAACCTTTAAGACAAGAGCTCTGCCATCGTAAACCTGCGAGGCATCACAGGGGATCTTGCCAAGTCTCAAACTTCATATTGAAGCATTACCAACCACAGCCACCACTCCCTCTCTCTACCCAAAAACAAACCAGCAGCAAGCAGCTTGTAGAGTGGAGTCACAACGCACAATCTACTCACGATAATAAAGAACCTTCCTTTAACTCCTTTCAGGAGTCAGTAGATGCAAATAACCCCACTTCTACGCTGAACTCTTTCAGCATCCTGAGCATTAATTTCACCGCAGACCAGCAAATAAAAGCAACATCTCTACCTGATGACAACCGGCCAGGAGTCGAGAGTTTAGACTCTCGAATTCAAAGTTTGCTGATAAACAGCCAGATTAATGACCCCTCATTCTTTGACAGAAAGACACTGGAAGCTGACACAAACTCTCAGGATAGCCCAGCTTCACCTTGCTCAGCTCTTAACGCCCCTTTATCGGACGACTCTCTTGTTTGCACTCCGACTTCATGTGGATCCCTCTCAAACAGCCGCCAGCGGCCCTACAATGATGTGGTGGATGACAGACGAGGATCACTCATCGAAAATGAGGATGAAACCGCTCAAGCTGTTTCATTTCTTACCAGAAGCTCCCAGTCTCCCAGTCCACCTGAGTCCACACATCTTGAAAGGAGGGCTCACATGAACAATGACCAAGAAGCTGAAAGGTTCCATTGCCCAAAGGTAATGTGGTCTAGATCTCTGCATACATAAAATAGTAGTTATCATGTGCTATGTAAAGGTCTTTGTATCTAATTTATTTTTGTCTGTCTTATTTAGGAGCTTCATACAGCTAATGAGGATAATGAACATCCAAATAATAGAGAGTCTGGAGATCCGACGCCAACAGAAGATGTCTCCTTTCTTCAGCCTCTCCTCACATCTCAACGTCTTACCCCCAATGCTCCTCCTGCTGTTACAGCTGGACGCTCTCATCCACCTTTCTCATTCCCCATTCCTCCCTTTCCTCCAGCTGTTCCACCTGTCCCACCTCGCCTTCCAAATGGCGCTATCCCCATCCCACCTCCAGGCTGGATCCCACCACCGGGCCATCGCACTGGAATCCCGATTCCTCCACCTCGTATTCCTCCACCTCCTTCAGTTCCTCCCCCACCAACTTTTCTGGGACCCCCTCCACCTTTGATGATGCCACCTTCTGCTCCACCACCTGTTTACCTGTACCCTTTACCCATTCAGCCTGCATGCCCTTTGGATAAAGGGAATGCTCCAAGACACTGCAGTGCACCTTTATCGTTGCCTTTACCACCCTGGCCTGCTCCACCTTTTCCCAGGTTCAACCCCTTCGTGCCACCACCAGGCTACACACCTGTGCAGGATAACCCCCACAAGATCACAGCGGAAAAAGTTTTAGAAGTCCTGATGGATGAACTCAAGTCAATTATCAAGAAGGACATAACACGTAGGATGATTGAAGGGGTCGCTTTCAAGGCATTTGAGGAGTGGTGGAACTGTCAGGAGAAGAAAACCAAGGTAAGTTTATTGATACTTTATTATCTCACAACGTGGTCAGTAAAATTATATAAACAAATTGTGTTTCCTTAACTCAAGATGGAAGTTTCTACCCTGAAAAGTGGATCAGTAAATGTGGAAGAGAGAAACAAAGCAGTAAATCCGCTCAGTCACATCAACTTGCAGGGAAAGAAACCTCCACTGCCGTCCTTCAAGGTATCTGTTCTGCTGAATTGTATCTGAAACCTGCGTTTGACTGCTTAGTAAATGTATTTAATAGGTAAAAATGACTGTTATGCAGGTAAAAAGAAAAAGACCTGAAGAGACAGAAAATGAGTCATGTTCTGCTCATGAAAGTTCAGGTCAGTGCTTTTAACTATGATTTCTCATATAGTAACTTGTGTTTTCAGACCTGTTTGATCAGCTGTGTTACTCTCTTTTTAGATGTTAAACAGAGGGATGATACGATGAGACCTGGGGGTGAGGGAGCCAAACGCAGACATGCAAGACCTCTAATGCTGGACAGTGATGACGAGGATGAACGGAAAGAGGAAGATAACACAATTCAAGTTGAAGAAACGATTCCAGACGAAGCGGAGGCTCCTATTGAGGATGAATCTAAAATCCTGGTAAATGAGAATGTTGCTCGTATGATGAAATAATAAAAAAAAAGCCCTCCAGTCAGAATTTCTGTGTTGTGTCACTACTTTTGTTTTTAGTGTTTATTATTAGTTTAGTTTATTTAGTTTATTTCTTACAGGGACCATGTACAAAATGCATTAATCACTTAAAAAGGGAGAAGATACACTGTACCAGATTTAGCAAATAGCTAATTTCCATCTGCAGTCCTAGGGCAGGTAGGATAGAGCAGGACAGTGCAGGTAGGATAGAAGAATTAAAATGATAACCTGTTTTGTTATATTTAATGAGACTGTATAATATAACTGATGCTCGAATTAGTCTGACAGAGACGATTACGACGATGGTGATGACAGTGACCGTCCAGGGGAAGAAGACAATTTGGAGCAAAAACAGCAGGAGGATGAAGATTCTGTTGTCTTTAAGACTACTGATGCCGTGGAATGCTTAGATAGCGGTATGTAAGAAGGTCACGTAATATAATGTACACTAATGATTAATTACATATCACTTAATAAACAGTTTTTTTTTTTAATTTACAGAGACGTTTTCAGAGAGCAGCTCCTCCGTGGAAAGTGAATACTCATCGGACTTGGAAACGTCCGATTCGTTCTTTTCAGAGAGCTTTGAGGACTCGTCCTCTGACCTCGGCTCTGAAGATGAAGAGATGGAGGATGGCGAGGACAGCGGGAGGGAAGAGTGTATAGTGATATCATCAGATGAAGACTCAGTAGAGCTTGAGGCCCCACTTACTCCCTCATCTGCTCCGCTGACGCCTGGTGCCCAGCTGGATAAAGACCTGCAGGACTGGTCAGATCTGTTTCAGAGGGCAGGAACAGAGGAGAACCACTATACATCATGTCACCAAGATACCTGCGACTTGGATGCCGTGATGGAGCTTGAGCCCAGTCAACCAGAGGACCTACAGCCACCATCACCTATAGGACTTCCAGGTTATATGTCCCCATGTTGTATATCAGTAGTTTGAATTAGTTTGCACCAGGACATCACGTTTGAATGCCAACATTTTCGGAGTACAGTTTTTAAATGTTTACAAATTACTCCTGCAATATTTTCAAAGGGCTTAACGATTTCTTGTTCGTGTGTGTAGCAGTGGAGGCTGGCCTTGATGTGGAGATGGAGAGCCCTGAATGGACAGTGGAGTCTCCGGAGAGCATAGAAAACCTGCGGCCTCCAACTCCTACTGGCTGCTTGGTGGACAGTGACCCGGACATCCTGATAAAAAGCAAGCCAACATCTCCGGCAGTGGAGGAAGTAGAACGACCACGAACTCCTGGCAAAGGAATAGTGGTTGAACTGGAAAGTGAGTTCTCAGGTGAAGCTGATGAACTCCTCTCTCTCTCCCCATCAAACAATGAACTTATTCTAGCTCCTCCTGATCTCCTGGCGGCCTCTTACCCATTATACCAGGAGATGCCGAGAACTCCTGGTAGAGAGGAAAGAGCTGCGTGGACTCATTACAGTTCTGTGAGAGCTCCAGCAACGCCTGGCAGATGGACAGTGTCAGAAAGTAGCACAGTATGCCCACCTCTTAGCAGCCCACCCCCTGTTTTACCTCCCTCCATCAATCCGTATTTTACGGCACCAAAGACTCCTGGGAGAGATATTATACTACCACGGAGAGCCATAGTTCACAAGAGGAGAACACAAATGATAACGAAGCCACTGCCTCTCAGAGCTCATCCCGTCACAGTTTCGTCTCCAGGCAGCCTTTCCGAATCTTCATCTGACTCTGCTGATGACAGTGATGCATGGATCAGCTCAGGTGTGAGAGCAAGGCCTTTGCAGGGACTGGAGAATATGCCAGGTCTTCTGGATGAGGAGAAATCCTTACGAAGGCACAAACGTTGGAGGAGGCTGAAGAGGAGAAGGAGAGCCCGTCATCTGCATAGATCACTTAAAAGACTCGCCGGTTCACTGTCCTCTAACGGACGTCCTCAGAGATGGCGTTCACTCTGCGAGGAGAGGAGAATTCTTCATAGTGTTTGGAAGAACGGCCTGGATGAAGAAGATGCAAGGCTCCTGCAGATCACTTATGAAAGGCTGCAAGAGCAGGACAATGGCATCGGGTGGCTGAGTGACACTGTCTGGATACCTCACCCTCATATCCTTTCTTTAAAGAGTTATGTTCAAATTAAATTACACCAAAATAAGAGCTAATACAGTTTTGCATTTTCATTATTTTTGTTTTCAATTCAGTTGGTTTCCAGAGAGGTTAAATGTGACAAGTTTTCCTAAAACAAATATTAGATAATAAAATATAACATCATTTTTATCTATTTTATTTTATGTTTTCTGTATAAAACGAAATACATTAGAATATTATGTTAATATTTTGTTATCTAATATTTGTTTTTAAGGTAAAATATGTCACATTTCAGTGTTTTAGAAGAAAGTCAAAACTCTTAAGAAACCCTGCAAATAGTTGGGGATGCTTAAATGATGTGTGACACTGTTGCGGAGTCTTGAATTTTTTTTTAATGAAGCATTATTTTACACATAAAATATTTAACCTTGTTTGAGTATTACACAGTGTTGTGCTTCATATTTTGCGCTTCACATCCTTAACTGCTGCTCACTGACGAAGGTCCTCGTACAAAAGAGTGAGGAACACAAATCCTGGCAGCCAGTCCACAGGACCGGCTCTGCTCGCAGTGAAGGTTTCTACAAAATCAGCAGGAAGGATAAATTGAAATACCTCAACAATACAAAGCCGGCTCTAGAGCCTCCATCTACAAGTGCTCAGGTAGAAGGAGGGAATTGTTATGTTCTGTTTATCTTGTGTTGTCCAGTTTATTCCATTCAGTGTCGACATGTTTTTGTTGTAGGGAATATGCATCCCAGCACAGCAACAAAGCTCACTGCGATCCGGATCTGACTTCAGGTCTGAACAGCGCCGCCTGCTGTCCTCTTTCAGCTGTGACAGTGACCTGGTCAAGTTCAACCAGCTAAAGGTAAGCAAGATATTAGTTAATGTAATCACTATACAACCTTGCAATCAACTTATTTTTTAAAAAAAAAAGTTGAACTTATAGCACAATTTCAGTGTATCCGTATAGAACAAAAAAACAGCAGAACGCAGAAAGTCCTGCTCTGTTAATCAGAATCAGAATACTTTACTAATCCTTCTAAATATACGATATATTGAATGAGTTCTCACTTGTCTGTGTTAAATCTGTTACTCTCAAAAACCTGTGAATTATAGCCTCCAGTCTTTTTGGTCTGTCAGTGTTTGCAGCAGTCTGCAGCTTGCACTAACAATACATTATTTTTTACACTGCCATAAAACTCTATTTTCAGTTCCGAAAAAAGAGGATTCGTTTCAGCCGAAGTCACATACATGAGTGGGGCCTTTTCGCCATGGAGCCCATAGCGGCAGATGAGATGGTGATCGAGTATGTGGGTGAAATCATCAGACAGGTAAAGCGAACACTAAGTAATGACAAATGTTAGAAAAATATTCACTGTAAGGTTCTCCTCCAGCAAAAGCCACAGATGTTTTTTTAAATTCAAACTACTTTTCCCCTGTTTGTTTCTCTAAATTGTTTTAGCGGCCTGTTGAGGCTCTCTGCTTATTCTGGGTAGTTTCCAGAAGTGCGAGTAGAGTGATAAACAACACTATTCATGAACATGTGTTTTCTTTCTCCCCAGGTTATTGCTGACATGAGGGAACAGAGATATGAGGAGGAGGGCATTGGAAGCAGCTATTTGTTCCGCGTTGATCAAGACACCATCATTGATGCCACTAAATGGGGGAACTTAGCCAGGTTTATCAACCACAGCTGCAATGTGCGTAAGACTAAAATGCTTCTGGATCAGATCAAACTTTATTTAGTCATTTATTGCTAAATAACCCTATGTTCTTTGTCTTACAGCCTAACTGCTACGCAAAGATCATCACCGTGGAGTGTCAGAAGAAGATAGTGATATACTCCCGGCAGCCAATAAGCATCAATGAAGAGATTACATATGACTACAAGTTTCCCATTGAGGAAACAAAGATTCCTTGTTTGTGTGGGGCAGATAGCTGCAAAGGCTCCTTGAACTAACGAAAGTCCTCATGTTGTACTGCACAAACCAAACACAGACGCTGAAGATATAAGAAGCCATTTTAATATAATTCCCAGCGGTTCAGGAGGCCTTACAGTAGTGGAGGTGATGCTCAGTGGAAATCACATCATTTCATTAAATGTCATACACTGTATTCGGATCAGGAAAAACATCACTTCACATTTACTGACGCATCACAGTTAATGCAGCGACCAATTCGCACATTCATAGTGTTTCTTTCTACTGGAGGGAAGAAATGGTCATTCCCAACTTCATGCTAAAGGTCTCAATAAAATATCTGTTGGCCTCATTGTCCATATGGTAACTAATGTATATAGTTAAATGTTTTCATTTAAGAGAGCTTCAATTATGCTTTGCTTGAGTCAAGCTTGTATCAGCAATAATGGTTTTCTTGTTAATGTTTTATAAAAAGAACTGCATTATGAATGTTGTGATGTACTCTTGATAACTGATGCAATATCATGAGATGATGATTCATGCAATATGCAGAAATAAAGCATAACACCTATACACGTGCTTTGTGTATTGTTATTGTGCGTCTCAGAATATACGTTTTTTTTTTTTTGAGTTATAACACTGAGTTCACATGTTCTTTGAAACTCCATTTGGTGTCAGGATAGTGAGATTTCCTCTGGCGTGCTGGTCTGCTTCAATAGCTTCAAATAGCGACTTGAAGTTTCCTGCACCAAAGCCCTGTGGAAAACATGTGAATTTAAGTTTCTGACATGTTTTTGGCAGCAACTGGAAGCTTTAAGCTATCTTCACATATTAACACATTGATTATACAGTTCAGTATGTCTCCGGTGTTTGTCTGTCCAATAGTGTCCTCACCTGATGATTATGCCTCTGAATGACTTCCAGGAACACAGTGGGACGATCCTGAACAGGCTTGGTGAAGATCTGAAGTAAATAGCCGTTGTCGTCGTAGTCCACCAAGATCCTTAGTTCCTATGAGTAAGTGCACAAGATAATATTTGTCTAATTTATACGCATTTCCATCTTAAATTCACTGTAACTGTTCTTCTAAAAGGGGGTGCAGCATTTGCAGCAAATTGGTTTGTCATTATTGCTTTCTATAGATAACACAAGATGAGATAGGATGATTAGGGTAAAATAAGATGAGATAATGATCAAATGACACCAGTCGCCCAGTTTTACTGAAATCTGTTCGTAGTTCTGACCTGCAGGACATCCATGTCCTCTGAGATTTTGACCTTTGAGTCTTTCAACTTCTCCCTCAGCTGGTCGTAGTAGGCGTCTGGCACGGACATAAACTCCATCCCACGCTCCTTTAGGTTACGGATCTGCAAACAATTAAGCAGAACGCTTTTGTTGCCTTTGTTCATTCGTGCCCATATAAAGATAATCCAGTGTTTTTTGTTTTCTTACTGCAGTAATGATGTCCGATGTGTTCATGGCAATATGCTGCACTCCTGGACCTCCATAGTACTCCACATACTCCTGTAAATCAAGAAAACCCTAAGTCAGTTTTTGAATTGTGTTTTTAATCTGATCACATGTGTGTGATCGAGCAGAACATGCCTGGATCTGGGACTTTCTCTTCCCCATAGCCGGCTCGTTGATGGGCATTTTCACCGTCTCCTCATAGTTTGCAACCACAATGGAGCGCAGGGCACTGAATTCAGTCTGAAGCTGCTTGTCATCCACAGACCAGAAGCGGTGAAAGAGAAGGTTCTTCTGATACCTGTTAAGTCATTAACCAGAGATTAATGGCCAAAGTGACAGAAATTCAAACATCATGACACTCTTCAAGTGTCTGGCAAATGTTTTTTTAGCATTTAAAATACAGCATGTCTGTTTTTACTCAAGAGTCCTGTCTAAATTTGACATTTAAAAGATTTATGGACTGCAAAATATGAATGACCGACTTTCTTCACATCTGAAAACCTCCAGCCTTTGTTACACCCCTTTTTTCCGGGATCAACCAATGAGCTTGCTCATTTAGAGAACTGCCTTGCCTTGCCTTTTCATGACTACATTACGGGTTAAAAACAAGATCCAGATGTGCAAAACCGCAGGAGAGTCATTTAAGAAAAACGCAAAGTCATTCTCATCCCTAACTCATGCCAAAAAAGCAGAGTTATGTAAGAATCAGACACCATTTAACTCCTCCTCCTCTCATCCACCCCCTGACTTGTAATTCTCAAGATCACATCAAAAAATGCAGAGACATGTTCAGCAGGATTGTTTGCGTGATGCTACACTGCTAGTTTATAAACCAAAAGAGCCACATTACCATTCCACCACAGGAACCATCTCATCATCTGGTTGGTTTCCCACAACGTGATCGATGAAGTTCAGTTTCCCACTTGGTCTGCATGGAAACATGGAGGCAAAACCACACAGATATATTATTCCTTAGTTATCATTCAGACAGAAACTTGCATGTTATCATCTTAGAAGAACTTATGCTTACTCACAGTTTGGCTAGTAAAGGGTCCTTGAACAGAGGGGGCTGGAAGCCAGGCAGAAACAACCCATTGTATTCGGTCCTCTCCACAAATGTGTGTGTGGTGTCACCATACTGCAGGAAGCAAAAGCATATCAATTCATTTCATAATCAAAGTGTGGTGTAGTGACTAAAACATTCACAGGGTTAATCCGTCTCTTACCGTCTGAAGCACAGCCAGCTTGACTTTACCGTATTTGTCCTCCAGAGTGTGCGGCTCCTTCACAATGATTGCACCTCGCTCACGGGCTTTCTGTGAGTTTATGCGCAGGGAAATGTTAATGCATTATAAAAATAAAAGCATTCACAAAACGGAATACATGGAATCAATCTTTAAAAGTAAAAAAGCTGAGAATGTGCCTGTAAAAAAAAACAAACTGCTGTGCCATCACCTGAACCAGGAAGTCACAGTCCTCCACTGTAAATGCAATATCCTTCACTCCGTCCCCGTGCTTGACCAAATGATCTCCCATCTCTGAGGAAAAGACAAAAAAAAGTGACTTATTCTAATTATTAAAGAAAACCTAGGTTATACACTCTCTTGCTTTAAGCTCTTTTAAATAATATTTCTGGTTTGAACTTTGGATTGTTTCCTCCTTCCTTATTAGTCTTTATCAATTACAAGAAAGAGAAATAACTAAAGCCACATTGGGAGACCAGCTCCTGATCAGTACCGTACCTTTGTTTCCAGGATTGAGGGCAGAAGAAAAGACGTAAATGATCTGTAAAAAAATAAAGTGAAAACTAAACATAATGAAAATATCTGATCTTTGTACATCATCAACTTACATTTGACTTCCTCTGTACAAAGCTACCATTTGAGTCCAGCATAGCTGTTTACAGAAAGCTGATGCTATAATTAACATTATTCATCTTTATGTTACAGATGTTTAAGTAAGGTGTATTCATTATCATAAGTCAGTCAAACCTACAAAAACAAAATCTGATATTCCTGCAGGTTTCATTACTGTCCTGGTGTCACTGATGAGCTGTTGAGATTCTTTACCTTGCCTTGTTTGACTACATGGGACACCACTTCCCGACAGCCTGTCTCCAAACCTTGGTAGGCCAAAGGTTCAAATCCCAACTTGTTACAGTAATACGATGCGGCCTGTTGAAGACAATTATTTTTACTCAGAAAACATGTTATCCTGAACTGAAATTGGGCACGATTGCAGCAGGTTGGTCTGGTGGCACCATCTGCTGGTGATGAGCGGGGATTTGCTTGAGGTGGGGAAATTATGAGGTCTGGTGTCCCCTCCACCTCTCTGGAGAACCAATAGCCTTCCAGAGTATGTAGGCTTCCCCAATTATGAGAAAAAAATGTGTGACCAGAGAAGTGGACAGCGAGCAGTTAAGAGAAAAAATAAAATAAAATGTACCTGCTTTGCATTTCCCACCCAGAATGTTAAGTGATCGAAGCACAGGAACCTGCCCTGGTCGTGCTAAAGACAAAAAGAAACGACAGAAATAAATCACTGGATGGAAATGTATCTACACACTTACATTCAATAATGCCCAAATGGAGAACAATCACATTTAATACTTACCCATACTGGAAAACCAAGATCTCAATATTTATTAATAAAACTATGTTCAGAGCAGCACATAAAGTATTTACCTTCTCGCCTTTGTCTGTGTATGTTGTCTGTAAAAGAATGCATCACAAGTCATAAAAGAATATCTGGACTGCACTGCCAAATGTTTCTGTGCAAAAGCAACGTCTCAGTATGACAGGTAATAACAGAAATAAGCCAGTTAAAAAACATTCATGGATGAACGGTAACTCACCATCTTGCTGGTGATCTTCCTGGTGACCCGGCCTGACTATCTGAACAAAATCTGCAGTGGACGTCTGAATTTAAAAAGCTGTGCAGGAAGTTTCTATATCCACTCCCACTAATGACGAGGAGGTACTGGAGGAGGAAAGACCACTGATGCCTGGTGCACTTTTTCTGTTATGTAATGATTACTTGGGGAAACATGTCAACACATCAAAGGTCTGATTTAAGCTCAATATCACTCCAGTCACTGTGTTTGCCATAAATGATATCAAGAAAGACATTTTTATTTTTATTTTATTTTATTTTGCCAGTGAAATAAAAAAAAAATCTGAATGTAAGTCTTCACATGGTGTAATAGATAATGAGCATTGATGATTAATGAATCCAAACTTTATTTTGAAAATGTTGAGGGTGAAAAAGTCCACGCAGGTTTAGAATTACAGCTGCATTTTTTCTGGAAGAAGAAAAATCCCATATGTTAGTGTTTAGTGGCGAGAGGAGGCTCACTCATGCGGGACTCTCATTGGTTCGCTTGGGCTACGCTGAGTGAACCCTCATGTGCCTTGAAATGCCTCCATCCCATCAGGCCCCCTCCATGTGTAGTATTCCAGGTTTGGTAAAGCTGTTCCATAACCATCACAAATATAATTGATCTTTATTTAGTTGTAGTTTTACAAATGGTGCACAGTTTAACTGTCCTGAATCACACTATTTTCAAAGGGGAGCAAACGTAGGCACGTCAACTGTCCATGAACAGAGGGGGGTGGAAACCAACATATACTACAATGCCTTCTCTACAAATGTTATGTCATCATGTTGCAGTGGACATTCAAAGTATTCATACTTCTCTTACCATCTGACTTTACTGTACTTGTCCTCCAGAGACGACAATTGAACCTATCTAAGAGGCGTTCTGTGTGTTTAGGCACACAGAAAAATAAATACTGTGTGAAAGTAAAATCATGAATACACTGTATGTTCCATATTTAAGTAATAAGGGTCTCCGTGTGAAGGGCAGGCTGGATAAAGTAAACAGCTCTTGAAAGCTTCACCGCAACCACAAACAACCACAACACATTTTCTTTAATTTTCAACTTGAGGCAATAAAATGTTCCTTGCTTTCCAAGAATCCTGCAACAAATCAAATATTCAATTGTCACTGGTGAAAGAATAAGAAAGTCAGCGCAAGTATAACAGCACCGGCTGCCAATCCCTAAAACATGCCATTCATGCAAGCAAACTGAAAAAACCTGCGATCCCTGTGATGCCACAACAACACAAGGCACACCGGCCGCAGCTTCTACAAGGACAGATGATTCAAATAAAGCTACTGCACATGCATATGTCAACACTGTTAGACTTATGAGTGTTACGGAAAAATATTGAATGTTAACTACGGGCGGCACAAATGCCTCACAGCAAGAAGGTTCGGGTTCGAATCCATCGGCCGAGTGGGGCCTTTCTGTGTGGAGTTTGCATGTTCTCCCTGTGTCTGCCTGGCTTCTTGATCTTTATTTAGACATGCTAGACATGGTGATTCTAAATTGGCCGTAGGTGTGAGTGTGAGTGTGAATGGTTGTCTGTCTCTCTGTGTTAGCCCTGCCATAGACTGGCGACCTGTCCAGGGTGTACCCCACCTCTCACCCGATGACTGTCGGGATAGGCTCCAGCCTCCCCTTCACAGGACAAGCGGTTACAGAAGATGAATGAATGAATAAATGAATTAACTATCTCCTGCATTACACAGAACTGATTTAACAAAAGCATTCATCAATGTTTCTGCTGACCAGAGACCAAACATTTAAGCATAAGAGATATAAGATGAATGATCAATCTTCAATCCTTACAATTTTCATTTGTACAAGTTCATGCTGTGAAGGCTTAACAGACTTTTTTTTTATTATTATTATTGTCCTAATCAGTTGCATGACTACAAACAAAGCTCAAGGTACATGTAGTGTATATCACTCTTTATGATGAGTCTTTATTTTGTCAGATCCTACATAAAAAAAACAGATTTGTTAGTCGTGCGTCACACCTCTACATTCCTGCAACAGCTCGCTAATCACTACTGAGAATTTCAAGCCCACCCCTCAGCGCTCCCGGTGGAACTGTCCCTGAAGATCTTTGTTTTTCATGCTGTTACCAGGAGTCTAGCCGTTGTCATGGGATGCAACTACAGACATTAAGACAGAGGAACACAATGTGCTCCAGCTCCATTAAATAATTACAGCCTCTTTACTGCAGCTATAATAGATAATTTAATAGTGAGATAAGGAGGGTGGCATTAAGTGAACAAAGCTTCACTAATGCATCTGCTTTACTGGAGCAGGAGCAGTTCTTCAGCCAACATGGAGTGTTTCCTTTTTTTGCTTGTAATTGACAGCGTCACGTTTTAACTGGTTTAACTTGCATTGTTGTTTCACCGCAGTGTTTTTACATCATGCTGCAACACATTAGATATGCGTACAGACCTAAAGCCCCTGGTAGGGAGCCTCTCTAAGGACAAACACCTCAGTCACTTAAGCCCTTCCCATGCCAGCACTCCTCACATCGCTGTAGTAGCTCAGTTCAAGAGAGCAAAACAGAAGTCAGGAGGCAAAATAAAGATGAGTGAATTGTCCTCTGAAGCAGGTCCAGAAATACGGGTGAATGGTGAAAAACAGGAGCAGCAACAGGACAATGCAGCTGCAGGAGAAGAGCATATCACCTGTGGGAGTCTGGATGCTGAATGTTCAGAAGAAGAAAAGGAGGCACAAGCAAAGATGCAGTCTGTTTTCCAGCAGGTACGTAACCAGATCAGATCACAAAGAGCCCCGAAGAGCAGCATACTGGAGCTGGTGCGCAAAATCAAAGACAAAGAAACAGAGGTTGCACAGGTGAACAGTGACTCTGGGGGCAAAGAGGTTAATGGTGTAGAGGAAGAACTAGTTGAAATGTTGACAGAAACGTGCAAGGGTGAGATGGATCTCAGTGGGGAGGAGTTGTGTGCAGTTTTTGAGCAAAAGCTTGAGGCCTGCAAAAAGGCCCTGAAGGGTGAATTTGAAGTTCAGATTTCTCTGGTGCGTAAAGAAATGCAGGCTTACACTGACCAGGCGGTGAAAGACTTGGAGTGTAGAATGCAGAGCTGGCAGTCCACCAACCTACAACAAACCCATCCCAAAGAACAACAACAGCCCACTGCTCCAGACAAAAAACAACGGCCTACAGCACCTCCTTCCCTCACGGCCAGAAGAGGAAGGGTCCTGAGTCGGACCATGACCACCATCATCCCCAAGACCTGTGCCCCTGTCATCATTGGCCCACGTGCCAAATCAGAAACACTGTGTTCCTCGAAGGCCGAGAGATTTCTACCAAGGGACCCGGTGTTCTCCTTAGCAGGAAACAAGTCTTACCACAGCCGCAATCCACTGCCCCCGACTCGGCCCCCGTTGCACCAGCGTAAAAAGCCGATTCAGACAAAAGCTAAAACAGGAATCTGACTCAGCTTTGGGAGAAAAAAGAAATCTCGGTCACTTATGAAACTGACCTGAAGACAAACCAGGACTATGACATTTTGTGTCAAAGTGATCACATTTATAAAGATTTTATTGCTTATTAGGTACTGTGTCATCGCTTATAATACTGTCACATTACTCACTGCACAAATATAAACTGTGTTTGAAAATTGTATTTATAATTGTTTAAGTAATAAAGGATCTTGTGAGAATTTGAAGAGATTTCCCATATTCACTGAGCTTCGCCAAGAGAATAACTTATGTAAAAGCCAGGTTTTGTGAAAAAATTTAATTATCTACACAAACGTCATAGGCTGTTGTAAATGTGAGTTCTTCTTTAACTGGTTTAGAGTAAAAGAGAGCAACATTAGACAAAAAAAAAAAAAAACTTCCTGGTAACAGTCTGGGTTTTAGCGCCCTGATATTAATCACTGAACAGCTTTTATTACATTTCAGAGCTTTTCTTTTAATGCTCACTCTGTTATAAGAGATAACATGTGAGCCCACTCTTAAGTTGTTTTCTAGTGAAAACTTTCCTAAATTGAAGCTTTGACTGTTGTACAGTTATGACTCTTGAACCTGTTTTGGTAATTGTACAAATCGACCAACAGGTGGCAGGAGTTCATGTCTGTGAGCAGCAAGGCACAACCAGATGGTTAAAACTTCTTCCATGTCTTAGCAGAAAGTGACTGAATGAAAGGAGCAAAATAAACTATTACTTAACATTTTATGTTCACATTTTTTTCCTTGCAGCAAATGAAAGCATTTACTCTCACAGAGAAAGCACACACAGTTGATTTTACACTTATTTTACCGTAAACCATTCATCCATTGTTAATCCAGTTCTGCAGAGTGACTGGAAAACTTTCCTGTCATTGACAGAACAGTAATATCTTTGTAGTGGTTGAGAGCAGTGTACCTGGAACATGAGGTCACCAGGCTGAGTCACGCCTTTGTCTTCTTGAAACAGTCTACTGCTGCTCCCCAGTGGCCAAACAGCAGAGGACTGCTGTGTACTGATGATCTCCCAGGAAAGAAGAAGTGTAACTCTATGAATGTAAACACAGCAGTGATGAAAGTGTACAGAACCCTTTTATTCATTTTAACAGACTAGATGTTTAGATGATCTGAAGACAGCCCCTGTCTTAACTACATAGATGTTTTATGTTTTTAATTTTCTAGCTTCTGGTTAAAGATAGATCAAGACTAGCATCACATAGGTATCTGTAGGTACCGTTAGCTCCCTACTTATAAGAAGTCACATCCTGTTCGAGGTGTGCAAAAAAGGTGATTTGAACCTTGTCAACCTATGATGGTTTTTATTCTTTTTTTCTTTTTTCTTTTTTTTTCTGGAGACCTGAGCACCTGAGTGCTTAAAGCAGCTGAACTGGCACTGGGACCAGCTAGTGACAGTAGATGTATTTAGTCCTGGAGCCGACACAGGAGCCGAGTGCCTTAAAGCAGGACTTTCACAATGGATGGGATAGAGAAGGATGTGAAGAGGATCTTTGTGCGTAAGGGACGATGAGCCCTGAGCAGCCATATCCGGAGGGGCCGACGGCCCAGCACATTCAGGTCTGGCCAAGCCACGCTGTCTTCGGAAGCAGCATCTCTCGACTAACGATATCCACCAACAGCAGGCCTCATTGCTATTCAGTATGCAGACGGACCCTGGTTTTTCCTACAAATATTTGTCAATGGATTACGCCGTTTTAGAAGTACTGTTTAGATAGATAGATAGATAGATAGATAGATAGATAGATAGATGCAAACATACTAGCTCATGTTTGAGGTTTAACCTTCTTAACATTTGACCATATTTGCAGTGTACTGTATAGTTTCTTCTAAATTACTACTGCAAAAAAATCCTCCCAGCCATTGAATTAGCTGCAGTTAAAACTGTAATGGGTGGAGAGTACATGACCCTGAACGACAGTGAATAACAATGACAGGGTGACGGCGTTGAAGGCCGTTTGAAAGCTCCGATTTCCTAATCACCTCTTGAAATGTGCCAAAAGATAACAACATTACCATGAAAACACTGATCTCATGTAAATGCTGTATTTTTCCAGGCCGTCTTTCTCATGGTCAGGACAATTAGGGTGAGGGCCACTTCCAGGTTGAACTGGAGAGATTACAGAGACAAGCGGATTTCAATGGTGACCCCTGAGCAGGCATGGTAGTGTGTTGTGTATTGTGAGCACTCAAACAGCCACGTGCGTGATACGATTAGACATGTTATAGCGCATTATATAGGAGACCTCATTGATCAGATTTGTGGGGATTTCACTCTTTTTTCAAGGTCTGCGGAACAACAGTCATCACTATCAAGGTGCATTCGAACAAAAGGAAAGGGATATAGAGATAACTGAGATAACTCTTTGCAGCACTTTCTGGGAGCGAACAGTTTATTATTATACAGGTAATGATTTGAAAGAGTCTCACACTTTGGGAGCAGAGGGGAGGAAATAACATGAATGAGACAGAAAGTGCCGAAACAAAGGTGTGTCCAGAGTAAACAAGCACTGAAACAAGTGCAGAGGTGGGAGGGAATGGTGTGGGGGAGCAGTTTTTGGCAAAGGGAGACTGCTACTTCCCAGGTTTCTGTGTCAGGTTGGACTGACTTGTTTTGGTGGATCAGAAGCTCTTTTGTCTAGACTGCCGCTGGGCTCATACTCCGACTTAGACACTTTATGTTATTAACAGTACAGTGTAAGCCTTAATCCTCTGGACAGGTTCTCATCACGAAGCTGTCAATCCCTCGCTGAGCCTAAAAACAAGGTTCCTTATAGAAAAATCCCACCTGTTCACTCATGACCATTCTTCTTGAGAGTTTTTTCTGTTTGTTAAACAAACGTAACACCATATTGCCACATAGAATGACATTTACATCTAAACAGTGCTTCACATTGAGCTATGAAATAACTAACTATGACGTATTTTTTATTAACCTGACTGAAGGCAAAACTCCACCCTGCAAATAACAAGGTGGGTGAAATGAGACACAGACAGTCGCACACGCAGCATTTAATTATATCCTATTTTAAAGCAGCAGTCAAACATTCTGGGCGATAAAGGTTGATCGTTGAGCAACTTTAGCTTTTTCCCCTGGTCTCTGACTTCATTTTAATGTTCAGCAGCGAAGAGATGTCAGACTATTAATAAAATGTTGGGTTAACAAAATCCCAGGATGTCACGCTGGGTCACTCTTCTGCGTGTTCCTGCTCAGCAAAAATCAAATTAGAAATAGTTTAGTAATCAGAAATTCCACAAAGTGAGGACTGTGGGAGAGTGTGGATCAGAAGTGGCTGACATCACTGGAAACACGTGACATAATGACATGCAAAACCCTACAACTGTTCAAACATTTGGTTTTGAATGGTTTGGGTGCGTGGCAGTATGTGAATTCACTCTGTTATTTCAACTGAAATCAGCCCACTTCAAACCAGCGGGAAAGAACAAAGAAATAGTTAAATCAGTTCAAACTTAAATATGTTTATTCTTTGTGGTAAAAGACCTTCTATTTAAAAAAAAAATACAGTTCTATCAAGACAAGGGCAAGACAAACAGAAGAAGAACACACACATAGGAGGAAATGGAGTGCACACTTCACCACTTCACCACCCCCACTCCTGTCCCCCTTGACCAACCTCTTTCCTTATTTTTTTGTTCTCCAGTAGACCTTTTGTGCTCCAGGTTCATAGACAGACAGGACAGCTGACCTTTGAGGAAAACAATTTGGGAGTATATGAAGTTATGCTCTTGTCTGTCACCAACTAACTAATGTATTTACCGTACAGAGAGGCTGCTGTGACTTTTTGTGCAAAGCTAATGAGCTACGAGAGACTTTTGAGGAATGGGGAGCTGATTGCGTGTGAATGTGTTGTGCGTATGTGTTATTGTCTGGCAACAGGTGGACGAATGCCACGGAGAAAGTAAGAATAGCGATGACAGCCCGTGGAATGTGTCAGGCCTCTGTTTACGTGTGCATATGAACACACACACACACACACACACACACACACACACACACACACACACACACACACACACACACACACTATAGGGTGCATTTGTTGCTGCCTGGGTGGGATGGGGACAGCAGGGAGATCTAAGGAAAGGAGAGCAGTTGTGTTTTGGTTCAGATGTCCCATTTGGGTGTGGCAGCTCACGCGGACTAAAGAAGCAGGCACCTGTGTGGGCCACTTTAATGTGTTTGGCTGCAAGTTTGGAGATGCACACTGAAGAGGTGTTACCAGTGAGATTAAAGGTTAAGTGACATTTTATGTGTTTCTTATGGCCAACGATTAGACTAAAAACAACAATTAATGGATCCTAGTAATCAGGATTGTCTGTGCAGCCAGAACCTGATAGGCCGTGTCACTCTGTGCCATTATTGTCTGTCAGTGAGCCATGCTGGTGTACTTAATATGATCAAATGTGCTGTAGTTTATGTGGCTAGCTGTTATAGGGATCTGCAACAAATTTATGTATGTGTTGCCCATTTTTAAAAGTTTATCTTCAAAATGGATACTTTAGGTTTGTGACAAAAATAAAAATTCAGACCTCATGCAGCTCATAATCAGATTAGTGCTACAATGAATAGTGCATTTGACCTGGAGCATGCAAACATTAGTAGACTTTTGCAGCATTTGTTCAGAACAATCAAAACTAACATAGTAAAGGGACGCGTCATGCTCCACTCTCCAGACCAGGAAAACAAAAAATCACTTTAATGGGTCAGTAAATGAACATTTTTGAACTCTCAGGCCACACATGAACACAGGCAACATTTACGTGCATCCAGAAGCAGTTGTTGTTTTTGTGTTTGCGGCGCACCCCCCAGTGCAGTCCCGGTGCTTTGGTCAGCTGGTATTCTGGGTGAGTTATCCCAAAGTGAACTTGCTGGCTAACAGCATCAGACAAGCTGTCAGGCCAGCTCTTCTCAATAACAACAATATGTCTGGCCGGTCCAGCATGCATGATTGACTCCACCCTGTTTTCACTGGCTTATTGTTGTCGGCCGTTTAATGTAAAGATGGACCACATAAATATTAAATTCTTTTGTTGTTGTGCAATCTCAATGACGCAGCAAAAGCCTGAGTTATGTGTTTGAGTCCCATTTTACCTATCAGACTGACAGTCCTCAACTTTACATATAAATGTCTAACTATAAATCCTCCCAGCTGGCACCTAACTGAACTTTATGAAGAATAACTGTGTGTCCAGATTTGGTCTGTGTGTGTGATGTACCGCAAGCGCAAATCTGCTCCACTTTGCCAGGATGGACAATAACTAACACATGATCTCTCAGACACAAAGACAAGATCAATCACGCCGCTTCACATTTTCTCTGGTTCACACATGTTGCTACTTTAAGATGGTGGTGCAAGACGACTTTGCGCGGCTGTGATTTCCTCACCTCAGTCCCAGTTTTGCATTTTTTCTTTTATTACTCTGAAAGAAATGTCTCGGTGCTCGGTGTGTTGGAGCATCTGCAGTCTGATGCCACCTCCCCCCCCCCCCCCCCCCCCCCCCCCCTCGCACTGCACCCCAACAACCGCTCTAACTGCAATCTCTTGTCAGCGGAGACAAATATTGACTTGTTTGGTGGCCCCAACTCTGCCAGGATTAGAGTCCCACCTCCCTCCCCTGCTGCCGCCATCTCTAAACGGTCATTATGTCCAACAGAGCTCATTACTGTCAAATCAAAGGATC
Organism: Chelon labrosus; assembly: GCF_963514085.1. Taxonomy (NCBI): domain Eukaryota; kingdom Metazoa; phylum Chordata; class Actinopteri; order Mugiliformes; family Mugilidae; genus Chelon; species Chelon labrosus. The sequence goes on along the minus strand of NC_140359.1, from coordinate 10,201,058 downwards.
CCTGAGAAGAGTCACTCATTGGTAATGACCCTGTTATTCATTGAACATGTGGGGTCTGCTTGGCATTACATAGTCCTGATTATAAAGTCTTTTTGTTCATGCAAAAATCATAATTTTCCAAGCTTTTTAATGACTTTAAATTAAATGTCCCGTCTTAGTTGTGCATACAGTATAACTGAAAACACGTCTCTGAATACCTGTTGGGCTTCCTTCCCTGGTTATCGATTAATAAACTCTTTCAAATTCAAAAACCTTTAAACGCAAGTTAGAAGACTGCGTCACCAAATAGTAAAAGCACCAGAGCTGATGGAAGTCGCAACTGAGCACGGAATACACACTTTCAGGATTGATGGTACTTTGCATAATCCGGTTACAGTCTGGATACTGGCTGTGAATCAATAGAGATTAGAGATCTATTAGTCTGAGGGTGTAAACCAAATGCAAGGTTATTCATAACAAAGCCTGGGCCCTTTGGAGATACTTAACACTGAAATAACAGGACAGTGTCATGAAACTGATGTGAAACTGAAGGTTGAATATTTACATTTGGTACCAGGGTTGTTCTCAACTTTCCCCTCTCCGTACTTCATCATTCAAATGTCTGACTTTACAAACATTCTCACACACACACACACATGCACTCAAAGAAGCTAAGAGATTTGTTTCATAGCACACATCTTTAATACAGTAGTTAGTTACAGCGATGTCAAAAAATAAAACATATATGTCAATTTGGAACATTTATAAGGTTCCTTTGTCCCCATTAGTGCTGAGACTACACTGCAGAAACCCTCCATCCCACCCCACCCCGCTCAACATTTGTCAACTGCCATCTGCCTGTCTGCCCCCCCCCGTCTCCTCTCCACAAACTATATAATTAAGCCGCAACACCTTTTCTCCTCTTACACCTCCCTCCCTCCCTCCCTCTCTCCTGCAGCCCAGACTTCTGCCTTCACAAACATCAGGACACTGCTCTGTTTGATTTCCCTGCTCACACATTTATTTATTTTTTTAACAAGTGCTTCTAAAACAAAACAGCAACAGATCTGAACAGAAATGGTATGAAAATACTGTATAGCTTCGCGTTTCATCCAGTGTAAACAGATTTCCATGCAAATCATTTCACAATTCATAACTCTGCCGTGATAGAAATGAGAACTTTTGCAGAGACAAAACAAAAAAAATATAGATTTTTTCTCTGAGAATATGAGGAACAAGCAAGTAAGGAGCTCAGCCAGCTGACTCCAGCTTCCCAAGTCCACAAAACATACAGAGCATCGATGTCTCTCGCTGTAGAATAGGAGGATATCTTAATGGATTTCATGACTGTAGGCAGTGGCAATTGAAGGTTCATCATCTCATCTTACCACCTTTGAAAAGGACACATAAAGTCTGTATTTTTACAAGTGTTCCAGAGGTTAGAGATGGGACTGTCCTGCAGTCCTGCTTCGCTTCACTCCATTTACTCTCTAAACCTTTGTGGCCAGAGACTGAACCTCTGACTTCTGAGTCTGGGCGCTGAGCGTAGACGACATGGAGCTCATCTGGCCATGCATAGCTTTCTTCAGGTTGAGAAGGCACAGGCACTGGGAACGAAAGCGGAGGTCAAAGAAAGCATACAGGAATGGGTTGAGGCAGCTGTTGACGTAGGCCAAGCAAGTAGCGTAGGGGTGAGCGAGCAGCAGGAAACGCAGGAAGCCGCAGGAGCTGGGAGCAAGGTTCAGGTAGGAGAGGGCATCCATGCTCTTCAGCACATGGAAGGGAGTCCAGCAGATGGCAAACACCACCACCAGTGTTGTGATGATCTTCAGCAGCCGCTTTTTCTTCTGGTCCTCCTTGCGCAGGTTGTTGAAGTGACGTGTGACAGTGCAGCCGATGAAGCAGTAGAAGATTGTCATGGCCAAGAAAGGTAGGAGGAAACCCAAGGCAGAGGAGGACAAGCTCAGTCCCGCAATCCAGAGATAATCATGCCTCTGGTTTATCGTCACCAGACTAAAGTCCATGGCACATGTGGTCCTGTTGCTGTTTGGGTCAGTCACAGTGGTGCGGAACAGCAGGGTGGGCACAGCCAGTACGCCAGACAGAAACCAGATAGCACCCAGGGAGGCCAGCATGGTTCCTCTTGAGCGCAGCCTGCTGCTGGACAGTGAGTGCACGATGGCCAGGTAGCGATCAAAGCTCAGGCAGGTGAGGCAGAAAACACTGGCATACATGTTGACCAGAACAACATAGCTGCTGATTTTGCACAGAGCCACACCAAAGGGCCAGTGGTAGCCTAGAGCTGTGTACACAGCCCAGAGAGGTAGGGTTACAACAAAGGTGAGGTCAGCGAGAGCCAAGTTTCCTATGTAGACATCTGCAGCCCGACGTTTGGATTTGGATCTCCACACTGTGAAGATGACCACGCCGTTACCCGACAGGCCCAGGATAAAGATGAGCATGTAGAGGACCGGGATGAGAGAGTAAGAGGGCGCCCACTCTGAGAAGTCACATGCAGTCTCATTGTCATCGTAATACTCATAGTTATCACCATATTCCCCAGTGGTGGACTCCATGATGCAGTGGAAAAGATCTTCTCAAAAAAAATCCTTTGGACCTGGTCAAAATCCAGAAGAGGTGAACGAAAGCAAAAATTCTGTGAAACAGGAGCAGTAAGTTTTGCTGCTGACAAAGAGGACAGATTGTGTGTGTGAGAGTGAGTGACTGCTGGCGCTGTCTGCCTTTTTAAACCCGGCCCTCCACACCCCTGGTTCCCTCCCAGGACGACCCCCGCCCCCTCACCCCCAGTAAAACACATCTCCCCCTCCTCCTCCTCCTCCTCCTCTCTCTCTCTCTCTCTCTCTCTCTCTCTCACCTCTTCTGGTGTGGCCCATCTCTCAGGGTGGAGGAGCCCTGATATGGTTCCCTCTGTAGACAGGCCAAGCAGTCAAACACAAAATAACAAACTTAAATCAAATGTAACTGAAAAAATAAAAATACTTGGCATCACCAAAAAGTAAGATAATGTGTTCGGATATATGCGAAATAAAGACAATTAAGTATTTTTTTTTTCATTCAGAGTTAAAATAATAATAATAACAACAATAATAATAGATACATGTGATCAAACTTTAGATTGAATCAGTCATCGATAGTCATGTGAATAAATTCCATCATGTAAACAAAAAAGACCGATGCCCCACCCTGCCTCAGTCTTCTTCATCTCCATGATGACTTTATCTTTAAAATAAAATAAAAAATGTACTTCACGCCGCCAGTCATCTTTATTTCCCCCCGACGATTTACTCAGAAAAGGAGACCTATTCGGAACAGGTCTGGACATTTCTGCTCCTCTCGTTTAACATCACAATCACTGCACTTAAGGAGGCTGTTAAAAGTGCAAACCGCCGATCACTCCCATTTTGCAAATTCCTCATCGGCAGCTGACGCCGCTTTTAATTCATTTTCATCAATACTGGAACTTACTGGAACATTTCATCGGAAATATGTGGAGGTACGCTGAGCGCACTCTTGAAGTGGGAGCGTAATTAGATCGGCAGTGGATTGCGAGCTTGTTTGAAGATTAGATTAAATGTCAGTGGGCAGCGCAGGGGGCGAGTAGTGTGTGAATCCAATTCTCAGGTCTGAGGATTAATTTCCATGATAAAAAGGACATGCAAACACACCGGGCTGAAACAAAAACAAAAGGAAACCTCGCATTGACGCCACCTTGGTTTCTGAATCCCTTTCATTTGGATCTTCTGGCTGCTCAGGATCGTTTAAAGCCACTGCACTGATTGCATCACATCAGGAGTTAATGCGGCAAATGAGCATTTTATGTCTGGGGATTTAAACAGAATGGCTTATAGATCCCGTAATTGTGTGTAGGTTTAGTTGTTTTAACTTGCCACACATGGGAATTAAAGGTAACAGTTCATCAATAAAATACCCCACTATAAGTAAACTTATAAAGTTTAGATTCAGCCCATGCAAGCTGACGGGGTATGTTGGTGGTCTAACTGCAATCAGACAGCCCTAAGGAATTATTTTCAGTATCAGAAACAAAAAGTGGACAAGTCTGAACATTATTTACAGAAGGTTTAGTTTGGATCATCTGTCCAAAATAAAAAGCCTCCTAGTGGTGATAACAAGGAGCTATTACATACAGTAAATGCTCACAGGGGATTATTACCCCGCAAATGCATCCACTTTGAGAAATGTCTCTGATGAAAGGAAGGGCTTTCTGGATCACTGCTTATCAGCCCGTGGAGAGTGACTCGTGATTGTACTGTACATAACGGAGTCAGAGCTGTCTGATGGGAGTCATTCTTTAATGAGGAGTGAGGAGACATTTCTTCTCTGTGTGGGAACAGTTCGTCTGGCAGGAAACACTGATGTCTACTTAAACACATTTCTTATCAGGTTAAAAAAAAGTTTATTTTTTTGAGGGTTAGTGCAATACATCTTAAAGCCTCCTCCTTAGATTTATTTCTTTTCTTTTTTTTTTAAAGAAAAGCCCCATGATTATTCTGCTCTTACTCGATGCTCAGTTGCAGTAAACAGAAGCACTCAAACTAAACCTTCAAACACACCAGGTGTGTCCCTCCTCTGCACCAGAGAGAGGATTGGCGCCTGCTGCTTGCAGCCCCGGTATCCCTTAAACAAATAAATTTGCAAATTTAAAAAATAAAGGCGAGCAGATAAGAAACAGATGGTCAGATTAGAACATCATCTTGGATATCTTCAGAGGACCTCCTCACTTGTTAATCAGAGCATTTATAGGTGCCAAGATAAAGTTCCGCTGTTGATCCTTAGATGGGGGGGGGGGGGACGATTATCAGCTGAGATTTGCTTCCCAAATAAAATATCTCAACTAAATGCATTGTCATTTTTGATATGAAGTTACTATTGGAAGCTTTCGTGTTATATTTTTTGTTCTTCACATGTTCCTATCGCTACCTTGACACCGGACATGACTGCATTGTGTCACAGGCTTTTCTGTCTTCAGGCCCGGACCACACATGTGTCCCTGCCACAGCTGTGGCTGCTTTTGATCTCCTGCTGAAATGACCCTGCTGCTGCGATATGACCACTCCAGTCTCACTGTGTGTTGTGTTTGTGCAGGGACAAAATGTAGCAATTCAATGGGAGGCTGATGCTATCGAAAGATTTCTGAGAACCGAATAGAGGGAGGCGTGTGATATGTGTCTTTGCAGAGTTGATTTGAGTCAGTACCAGGAGATTTTGGGGACACTTGCAGTGGACTCATGACAGCTCCAGTCTGGAGGAGATAAGTGACTGAAGGTGTAATCTGTGACCTGAGGGTTGTTTGAAGTGCAAAAATTGGTGGCAGCACTTTGACTTTCCATTCTGCCTTGATTTGTGGCCAATACAGGAGACCCCTTGCCCCATTAATCATGCTGAGGGGCCTGGGGTCCTGGGCTGCAGGGGGCCTGGGGTCACAGTGTAGTGTCATTTCAAAGACAAGGTTGGTCATCAAGTGCACACTGTCCTCTGGTGAAAGTGCTTTGTGTAACATAAGCATAAAATCCTGGACACAACTTAGCTTCCATCTAGTAAGATCTTATACTGTGAGCTACATTAGTGGATCTTCACATCCGCTTGCTAAGTGCCGACTCTGCTGTGTCAGACGACGTCGCACTCCCGTGCCGTGGAGTCACTGACTAACCCTCAGATGTGCCAGGGTACTGCTCCTGCTGAGGGGTTTGCTGATTGACCGCGCATCTTGTCTTGTCAACTAGGTTATCTGAAGATCATTGCTGGGTATCACTCCTAGATGATAATTTGCTCTTGCTATCTCACCACAAAGTCAGAGAACAAAATCAAACAAACAGCAAAAAAATACAGAAAACATTCTGATTGGGCATTGTACTGGACTGTAAGTACCCAATTAAACCCTTAAGCTGGAGGTCGCTATCGTTTCCCCACATCTGCCTACTCTTGAACTCAGCACTGAACTGAATGGAGACCTCCACCCAATCATCATGTTTGCGTTGATAAGGCTGCCCTATTGTTTCATTTTTGTCGCTCTAAGCACTTTTCTCTTAATGAGCCTAGCACCTGTTGAGTGTTTTATTAAAATTTCATTACACTTGCCGGATCAGAATGAAATAACAGATGCAAGTAGTTTTTTTGTTTTCTCTTTCATGATATCTCTCTTGATAAGAGATTTAAGTGGGTTTTTTTCCTGCGTTTGTATCGTCCTTTTAAGCTGCTGCACTGATTTTATGCTTGACCAGTGCAAATACACAGATACACTTGTTTCGCTCTTTTTTATTTAATATTTGGTGCCGCAGTATGAATGTAAATTCACCCAGACTGTCTGCTTTCGGCTTTTGTTCCATGTCAGTGAGCTGATGAAGTCAAAGTCAAGTTTGGTTCAAATGGGGGTGGAGGGTTTATCTGCAGCAGAAGTCTGTCTGCGGTTTAGGGACAGTTGACATCCATATCAAAATCCAAACATGGCCCAGCCAGCGCCAAGCTGCAGCAGTGTTTTCAAGCTGATTATTGTCGTTGCCACCAGAAACTAAATCTTGTCTGTTTGTTTATCCACTATCTACCTTCCTCGTTGTACGTCTGCCAAGAAATAAACACGCACCGCCGTGTTTCCTTCACTTCAGAGGACTATACACCGACCTCCCCTAACATATACAGTAACTCCTTATTCTAAGTGTTTGTGTTAAAATGTAAGGATAAAGAAGTACACACAATAAACTTCCCATTTGTTTTTTTATTGCAACCTTTCACCTAAAATTAAATCCACACTGACTGACCCACATCGAGGCAGCGGGCCCAGCGGTTCTCTCTGCTCGTCCATCCTTGTTGTCTCTGCATCTCCAGTAGTTTAGTCAGGAACTAGTGGGTCACAAGGTGTTTCCCCTCTCTCTTTTCTCGGGACCCCGGACCACCCTTGCACCCATCCTCTGACTCCCCACCACAATGTGTGTGTGTGCATGTGTGGCAACGGACAAAACAGCAAGCGCCACAGGATGTGCTATAATGGGACAGTTTGTCTCTCCAACTGAGATGCTTCTGTCAGTCTTTTGTTTTATAGCTGCTTAAGGTAAGCTATTTATTTAGAGGATGGTGGGATTGAATGATAATAAAAAATATATTTCTTTGTCTTGCCACATACATTCCCAGACTGCTGTTTTTGTAAAGTAAATAGAATAAAATAGGTCAGAGCAGTAGTTTTGTGACTCATTTCTTGTCATATTTCGTCATTCTACGTTTGAATCAAATGTTTACAAGGGAAGTTATTTTTATATCAACTCTGCCGGTGACACACGATTTATGTTTCACCTGCGCTCACTGGGAAAAACCAGGAAGGAAACCTAGTAGAAAAAGTAGGAAACAATAACACGGGAGAGAAAAAAGAAGCGGGAGATGAGCCTAATGAAAGAGAGGATGTAAGGGAAGAAATGAAGGGACAAAGGACAGAGTTGATGAGAGGGTAACGGTTGGCAGGCAGGCCAGTTTTCTCTGAGCAGCAGAGTTAATGACAGGGATTAGGAGCCAGGGGGACTGTTGGGATCCCCTCGCTCTGCTAGACTCCAGCCCGGCCCTCCCATCATCCCAGGAGATCTGCGGGAATCTGAGTCCATTTGGCCTAAAATCTCCTGACAAAACAAGAACCCTGTGGCTCAATTAGGAGGAAATTAGTCTCTTTTACCCCCTTTGCAGCGGCAGCTCTACTGCTTCTCCGCTGCATGTTACTTCTTAAATGGGTAGTGTTAATATGATATTCAGAATCAATTATCTGGACTGCATTTGATATTGCCTGCCTGTTTCTCTGAAGATTTTTAAGACGGGGAGACTTAGTCTCGACTTAAAGGAAATACCTGGCTCTCGTGATCAATAAGTGCTCGGTGTATTTTCAAGTCCAAACATGATTATTGCCTGTTTTCTTTTGAGCTAGAGAAACAGAAACCCAAAGCCCGTCCCTGTTATGAGAAGTTAAAGTGAGAACCTAAACAGTGGCCCATGTGAAAACCAGGTGCATTACAGACTTTCCACCCAAAGTCTCACAAAGTCTGAGCCTGAACTTTTGTCTGTTATGTGATAATTTCCTTTAGGGCTGGAATGAAAGACCTGACGGGCACTGACAAAGAGCAGATTGTTCCATCTGACTAAAAATGTTTAGTGTGTAAAATGCTTTAGCTCTTAACATTCTTCTTTACATGATTTACAGCATTAAAAATTCTGCAGCATGGCATGGAAAAAGGGTTAGGGCTGTTGAATAGCCACCCAAAACCAGAATCTTTCCACAGGAAATCTAAGACTCCTTTATTAAAAACTGCTAAAATAAGTTGCTAATAATAGACAATTTCTCAGAGGACTTGCATCCAAAATAAAATTTCTGAGAAATCATCACAGACATTGCCCGTGACCCATGTCAAGACACTTGACTTTAAAAAAGCACTTTCAAATTTGAACTGCTAAATGCAGTTTAACAGGGGCTGATCCACCCAGCAGTACACATTATAAAGTGTCATTTAGCAGGTTTAATAGTGATCATAGGCACAAAACAATAAAAATGCATGATCTACTGTTTTTACGGTAGCCATTAACCTTCCCGTCAAACCGAGGGAGCAGCCCTCCGCATTCTTAGCCCTGGTAAAACTGCAAAGTGTCTAACAGTGGCGACAGTGTGGCGGAGGCTGTGCTGTTTTCCCCATCTGTCAGCTGCTTGACAGACAGCAACAAACTGTAAATCAGTCACCTCTGAGACAAGGCCGGCTCTCTGACTTCTCAGAGCAAACAAACCATAGGGTGTGTGTCGCTGTGTGTGTGTGTGTGTGTGTGTGTGTGTGTGTGTGTGTGTGTGTGTGTATTCACCCCTGACAGCTCACCATTCCTTCACCTACATCATACTGTACGTTGTAGGTAGGCCAAGTGGAGCTAATAATTAAGATAATGTTTGGGTTTTGAATTCTCCTCTAAAAAGCAGCCACTCTAACATGCAGATATTGTGTGCCTTGTCAAAAGAAAAGTTGTTTCTGGGAAATGCATCAGTAAGATCAAAAATGAGGATGAGCAGCCACACCTATCACACTGAAACTAGTGCGTGCATCTGTCCCTGTGTAGATCCCATCCCTTTACATTTGCGTTTTCTGCCACCACTCTGTTCTGAGGCTGTCTGGGCTCTTAGCTTTGTGCAGAAGCCGCAAGCCACGACTCCTTTACAAACTGACAACTGCTTTCGGGAGTCGAACAATAAACTCAACTTTTACACTCTGTCGACAACTTTGATGTGCAATCACGAGGCGAGGGGAGGGGTGTGGGGGGTAAAGTAGGAGTAAAAACATCCTCCGACTCGCCCTAATTGTTTCAGCATCTGTTCTGCTGTTGCTATCACCCAGACAGGCTGAAAACAACTGAAAACACACATTCAAAGTTTCCACTCAGTCCGTTTCCTTTAATCAGGCTGCCCTCACAGTGACTGATTGCCAGACCAGAGCTTGGCCTTGTCTCCCCTGTCTCTCCATCTCTGCTGACTGTACAACGCACGTTGAAGCCAACAAGGGTTTCCCCTTAATGATACTATTCTTTTCCTCTCAACAGACAGATGATGATTACATTAACTCATTACAGCTAATGATTATTATCATGTAAAGCGACTGGAGGAGGAAGGGGAGCATGCGCCCAGGTTAGGAGTGGGCCAACAGGGACAGGTTGTGTTTGAATAAGTGTCCCAGGCCAGAGTACGTTAATGGAACGAGACCAACTGGCTGTGGAACGTGGCCTTGCCATTATACACGTACTTCAGGTTTCTAAAAGAGGAAGCGGGACACTGTTAAAACACAAAAGGTCCAGATGTGAGGCCCCCTTGAAACACAGCTCACTGCCTGCCCCCTTCTGAATGCTGACAAATTGGCCTTTAACGATCCCATAACAGGCCTAAAGTCAATGTCAAAGCCATGTGTCACTATTCTGGACCCTGTGAGGGAAGGCCAACTGCCTCCAAAAAGAAGCCGGGACTCTAAGAAAATATTTGGACAAAGCCCTGCACAGTTTCAGCACCCAAAATGGCTTGATCCACATACTCCACACTCAGCACGTGTTGTTGCATTTCATTTCATTTTAGGATGGAGGGCTTCAAACCACAAGAAAGGCTGGTGAGTCACTGTAGCGTTTAGTCTGCCATCAGAGATTTTTCTTTCACACATAATTTTTTTTCGTCTGTAGCATGCTGAACGTCAGTTAGTCACTGAATGTAATGAAAAAAATGGCAAGCGATCTATGAAGAGCATGTTGGATAAAAGAGCAGGACGGGTTGTTTTTAGCCTAGCATGACCCCCTCTGTCTCTCTCTCTGCCTCCCCTTAGCTTCCTCGCACATATTCAACAACATCCCTTCCACTGGCCTCAGGTCCTGGTCCTCCGAACACAATAAAAGTGGATCGTATCTCATGGCTATTTAACAAAAACAGCAGTGACCCCATCTGAATAAGGGTGCTACAGTTTTTTTTTGTTATTGCATTGCATTGTGGAAGTGAAGTCAGAATCAACAGAAAAAAGGCCTCGCAAACACAGAAATCCACCGTATTCCATGAGGAGACATGTGGACCAACACTGGAAGCCCACAACCCGACTCTATCGGCAGTCATCTATCAAGATCCTACAATTTACGAGAAAATTAGATGGTAAGTTCTGACACATATTTCTTTAATGACATCTGTTTCTTATTATCATCTTCTTACTGTGTCTGTTAAGTAGTAAACATCTAGCTAGATTATGGTGTTTTCAGAGTAGCTACCAAGTTAAAAAAAAACACTTGTTATTTTCTAAAACAAGCTATGATTATTTCACATTGACGAGTTTTCTTTTTTCCTTGTTTAGTTAAATTGCTGCTGGAAGCTTTACAGAGCTAACCTGTTCAGAGGTTTGTCTTCTCCTACCCTTTGTGCATTATTACCTGTATGATTAAAAAGGAGTTGCAACTTATTCAGTTAGATATGGAAAGTGTATTCAAAGGTTTTTGAGTTTTGAGTTTTGCTTTTCAGGTGCTTCTTGGAGATCCAGAAAGAGATTCAAAGGCCCTCCTGGGCAGGAGTATCCCCAAAAAGACAAGGAAGGTTGTTCAGAAGAAGTCCTGCACTGTCAGTTCTCACATCTCCTTTTTTCTGAGCAAAAAAATAAAAAAAAAAAAATAGACATTTCCTGTACAATGCTGCAGATAAAAACTACATTATAGGCAAATATGAACTGTAAACAAAAAATAGGATTTATCTTAAATAAATGTTGGTCTTTGTAAGTATTTTATCTATCTGTGTTGTAGTAACCTAAATCATTAAATATAAATGTTGAAGAATGTCAAGTGCTAAAGTAATTTTTTGCCAGAATATGGACCTATGAGGCATATTTTAATTTGGTTATAAAACAATAATATTCTGTAAAATAGTTTTACAGCAAATTAAAAAGCTGTAGTTTACTGGCCACCCTGCTCCCAGTAGTATACTGTAAAATCAAAAAATCACAGGAATTTACTGTAATGCATTGCAGGGTGTTATTACAGTAGGCGTACTGTAAATTTACAGTAACATGCTGGCAACCCTGCTGCCAGTAGTTTACTGTTTATTTACGGGACAGTTTGTTGCAGTGTACAGTACATTTATTAACTTGGAAGGAAAATATTCTATGATCCAAGTTCATGACTTGGATGTGTGTACTACAGGCCTATTCCTTTGAGCTACCAGCACGTTCTGCTGCATCATTAATTCTAAGCTCCTGGGTGTCTGGGTGGCCATGATGCAAGCATATGTATTGGCTCGCAGAACAATCCCTTATGAAGCTAAATATCTGCACCCGCTGTGCAAATGCAGCTTAAAACAGACCACGCTGTCCCTCCCCAACACCAGCCCTTCATTTAATCTACCCCATAACCACCACAAAAAAATAGGAGCTAAAGAGAAAGACTCTGCATTTAATTTAACTTCACTCAACAGTCCAAAGACAACATTCATAGTGTCATAAATACGAAACAGCACATGTAGATGATAGTATAGTGTAAACAATAGAAGCAATATTTACATTTGATGATGCCCAGGAAATGAAATGCAATTCCATGCCACGTCAGAAATCCATGCACCTCAGTGGAAACTGGACTAATTGTTGTCAAGACATGTCTGTGAAAAATAAAATCTTGGCACTAGAGTTAAGTTGGGGGATCACTAAAGGTTTAAGGATTCATCATCTGGGGTTCATGATTTCTACAACATGTCACAGTGATTCAGTAATCCAAACCAAAGCAGTGAACACACAGACTGACTGACACTGATATACCAGGACACTCCGTGCTGCCGCTGTAGCGACAGTCCATTACCCTCTCTTCTGTTTTTAACTAATGTCGTGTCAGTAAGAACAAAGTCTGCGACAAAGGCCCCCATCCCCTAATAAACAGACGCCCAAAAGCTGTGTTTACGCTTTCACCTTTTGAAGTCTAAACATCCACATCAGAGGCATCATTTCAGTGTTTACATTGTACTGTATCTGGGAATTATTTGAGAGGGAATACTAAAACAGGAAGAAAAAGTCTGCGTTACCCATCACACTCAGTTGACACTCTATGCATGTGCTGGATGCAAAGGTTTGGGCTGGGTTCACAGCTCAGCCCTTCCTGCCTTTGTTGGTCTTTGTTTAGGGTGGTATGCCTTCATCAGCCAGGGGTGCCCTTGTGCATGACCCTTGCTCTACAGGCCCGTCCCGAAAGACCACACTACGTCTTACACTTCAATGCCAGTTGAAGTTTGAGGCATTTATCTGTAAATTGAGCAGAACGCAGAGGAACACATACTTGCTTTCGTGAGTATCATGGAAACTGAATGTTTTTTTTTTTTAACAGGAGGTTGAGGTGGGTACAACCCCGAGGGTCTTTAGGATTAGGGTTGAGAGGGCAAGTCTAAACCTGCTCTCTTAACTTCCATTCATGCAGAAAGGAAGGTATGGTTACTCCTGTAAAAAACAAAAAACAAAAAAAAAAAAACAAACAAAAAAAAGGACTTTGCCAAAAAAAACACAAGTATATAAAATTCAACAAACCATCTAAATCATCTAAAGGCTTTTGATCACAGTCATACTGAAACCTCCGTAATTAAAAGCCCAGAGATCTTTTCCCTGACATCTGTGCAAGTGTGACTTCATGGGTCCACGCGGAGGGCACGAGGCTGCTTGACAGCAAGATCAAGGTCAGAGAGTTTGAGAAGGGAGAAGAAGAGAAAGCAGGACACCCAGGCTCTTTTCAGGGATAATCTCTGCGGCTAAAACGCGGAGTGACACGCTTTCACGTGCCCATAAGACAAACATCCCACAGAATTCCAGCGCTGCAGACACCCCGGCCTTTTTATTTGCAGAGCGAATGGCGACTCATCGCCTTGCTCCTCCTGACATGTTGGGGGGATTTTCAAGAGGATTTGCCTCGCAGGAGAGAAGCCTCACCTGTCAGAGATAGAAAAGCCCTTTGGCCAGGACACAAAATGGATAACAAATTCTGACAAGAGGAATCCGGTCTTAGCGGGAAAAACACACATAGCCATTATTTAAAGTAAAACACAATAACACATGCTTGCTGAGGTAATAAATTTCTGATAATCAGAGGCAAACATCAGCTGGAAAATCAAGTTACTGATCCAAGATAAGCATCTGACTGCTCCTAATCTAGGCCTTAACGTCCTCCCCTCATACGAACCTGTTAGCCTGCATGATTTAAAACTATATTATGGAAAAACTATATAATGATTGGGCCAGCAGCCAGCTTGATTAGCTTAGCACAAAGACTGGAAACACTGGGAAACAGCTGGCTTATCTCTGTCCAAAGATTAAAAAAAAAAAAATCCTGAAATCCCTCTAAGGCTCACTAATCAACATTGTAAGAGTTTTCCCCCGTTTCCAATTTTTAAACTAACAATTCAACTCCTGGCTGTAGCTTCATATGTACCAACATAAGCATCCGATCTACGTTCTCATCTAACGTTTTAATGAGAAAGTGAATGAACCGAGCTCTTGTTTTAAGAGTTGTAGGAATTTTACGCAGAATGCAATGGGAAACCAACAAGTCGACAGTTCCCAAAATAAGTCTCTGTGTGTTGTTTCCAAGGCAATCAAGCCTCCGACTACTGTATTGTTAAAAGAGGCTGTTTGGCAGCACGCCTGTAAATCATATTCTTGTTAGTGAAAAGCAGACAGTGTGCTGATTTTCTTTGCAAAAAAAAATGAGGGAGAATCCAATTGTTTTTCGCCTCCCTCCCCCTCTCCCTGTGCGGCTATCAGCGGGTCTCTGGAGAAGTGCTGGTTTCCGTAAACGTGATGGGAAGATGTTTCCTGTGGCAGGTCTGTCTGCTGCTGATTAGAGCCCATCCATCAGCTGGACCTCCTTGGAGTGGAGAGGAGGGCACTGGTCAAGTCTGTCTCCCGGGTCCACACCAGCTTCTCCTATAAGGCCATAACAGAGCCACACCCTGTCCCTTCACCCTTGACGACACAGTTCAATAAACCTCTCAGCTGGTGCTAATTTTGGGCAAGATGATTCATCGATTCAAATTTGGATGTGCAGTGTAAGTGAACACAATAAACAATGTTGGAACGGGAGCCAGGATTTCTTTTTTTAAGCATAATTTGTCATATCTACAAGCAACTCTTACCCTTTATTTTCATCCATCTCACTGGTCAGCTTGGGCCAAACACAATATACACACAAATTTACATTTTTCTTTTCTGAGCATCACGTTTTAAGCCGTCTTCCTGGGAATGTTTTACAGTTTGGAGCGGCTGCCTTGAGTCTCAGAGAGGTCAGAGTGGCTTTTGTTTTCTTTTGCAGACGTGATCCTTCATCGCCTCTGGTTTTACGGCGCCGATTGCTCTGTGCAGCGGTGCAGTGGCGTTGCTCCCCCTCGGTACCTCTATGCCACTCTTGGGTATAGCACCCACAATAGCAGGATGACTCCAGTCTAAAAACAGGCTGCCGCGCGTGCCCCCTGCTGCTTCCAAGTAAATTTCTGCTCTGTCTCCATCACTTTCTTTGGCCTCCAGTGTAAAGTGTAAACAGGAGGTGGAGAAGTATCCTCCCTGGCCAGCCAGAGGAAACCACACAGGGTCTGGGGTCTGAACTCTCCTGTGTTCAGCTGGTCAACTGGAAGGCAGCACCGTGAACTGTTGAGTCTGAGAAACTGTGTTGCGGCTCAGGTCTATTGTCTTAGGCATTGCTTATAGATAAATGTCAAAAGCAGCCTGCCCTCGCATGACAATGAAATTTTGTCTTGTGCTGGCACAACCAGTTAAAGACATGAAGACACAAACAGGAAAGATTTTGTTTGCCAAGTGAACACAAGAGCAATAAACACTTTAACTGGTCAGCATATCATCTGTACAACCGTCTTAGGGAAAAAAATAAATCCCAGAGGTGATAAATTGTGCTTGCACGCAAAATAAAGACTAGTACTTTCCTCTTATGTTTATTCTCTGAATAATGTGTAAATCAGTACACATTTCTGTTTATTAATACAGACAGTGATAACTCACAGTAAAGTTGTGTCACAACACTTGTTTCAACACAAATTCCTTTGTTGTACAACGACATAATTGTCCACATCAAGATTTTTGCCACACTTTGACTCTAGACGGTATAGCTTTTAGGGGCCCCCTCCAGGCATGCATTTGAATGGATGTAACATTCCTCAGTGAGCAGTAAGTGACGGAGTATCGTTGACCGTACTCACCTCAACCTGTAACCTGTCAGGCTGTTGAACCTGAGGCTGGCTTGACAATGCCCAGGTCAACAGGTCTTCATTACAATCACTGCAGGCTATAGCTTCCATTACTCAGGTTTGACCTCTGACCTTTGAGGGACAGTCTAAATGAGATCAATAACAAAAAAAGCCATTTTTAAGTGGTATTATCAGCCACAAACTGTGATAATGAGGTATATATGAGGAATAATAAGGTGCCAGGGAACTGTCAGCATCTACAGGCCATCAAAGCTAACAGTTCAGCAAGCTAGCCAGTGGCTAACTTCACGTAAGGAATACAAAGGTGTTATGAAAAGATATGGTTGTTGTGATTATCAACAGTTTCCTCAGGCCATCCACTTCCATAATTTCTGAAAGCGTCAGTCCACAAGCACGTCACAACTCGTGAGCTTGGACCTCTCCAGAAATTTCCACTTACGAATATCCCTACGGGGCGCCGTTCATAGCGCCGTTCACGACAACTGACAAAAGAAACTTTGGTCATGTTTGCATCAGCTCGACTTATGTCAGCCGTGTTTTTGGCGTGGTAACACATCACTAACATCAAACATGAAATCTAAATCTAATGTTAGTTAGCTACAAGGATTTTGTTTGCCTTTTATCCATTGGTGGCGCAGACTGACTTGTTGCAATCTTTATGGTTGACCATTTCTAAACACAAATTACAGCTGAGGGAGGGGGGAATCAGGTGATGACCAAAACTGCAACAATCTACCAGACAATGAAAATTATATGATGCTAAATTTTAAGAAAGCTTAAATCCAGCACTAGACAAAAACTGTGGTATTGCCATGTTTACTAAGAAGCTTCTGGAGAATTCGATTTTACAGTCTGGTCGAGGTATTCAACTCAAAACCAAAAAAAAAGTCAGGGTATCACTGAAGTCGTTAGGAGTCATTCGAAACATTTAATGTCTGTAACTTCTGCATCATTTCATTAAGTTTTCTCACAGGATGTGTGAATCTCTGTTCTAGTGTCCGTTCTACTGGAAAAGTTAGGAGATCACTCAAGTCATTGCTGTTCATCTTCTCAGCAACATGAATGTCTGAAACTAATTTTATGGCAATCCATCAAATAGTTGTTGGGATACTTCAGTGACAAACTAAAATGTGACTCTCAGCAGCACTAGAGGAGGTCAGAGGATGACCACAGGCAGCAGGATTCTTCCTGAGAACCATAAGTAGCGGTCAACTGACAGACTGGCAATCACAAAACATCAATGCAAGATCAGCTGTACTGGGTTGCATTTTATCACTCTCCAGTCTTTGGTTAATTTCCAGCCAGAAGTTCATCACCCTCAGCCTCTTGATTAGTGTTTACGATCTGGCAAGAACACAAACAGAATATGGGAAAAAAAGATTGACCCAGCACACTGGTGGAAGTTGACTTCTTAAACTTGGAGTTATTAAGCAGCGGATAACTGACAGTAGCTCCCAATAAACATTTTGCTGTTCTGGCAGAGGTAAAAGGGGACAGAGGAACTCAGGTCATCCCAGCTGCACTGCTAAAGGGGGAAATGAGAGTCAGGGTAGGAAAGATTTATAGTCTTCATAATAAATTTCACAGGAAGGATTACAGCATTACATTGTAAGTGTGGATATTATAGTGAAGGAGCAAGGATCACTTGGCCCGGGGACGGTTCTGATAATAGCCTGGCCACTGCTGCTGTTATTGTTCAGGAGACACTACACCAGGCTGACTCCTCTTTAGATCAGATGGACGTCTCAAAGGCAGACACTGAGATTTCCTTTCTGCCATCCAGCTGCTGCCTGTCATTACTAGGAGCCTCTGAAGTTACAGCCAGCTGCTCCTGCGGATCAACTCACTGTATTCTCACCACTGCATTTACAACATTTCATTACACAAAATAATAATAATAAAAAATCTGAATTAGTTAATAAAATTTAAAAAAAGTTAAAAAAAAAAAAAAAAAAAAAGCTTAAAATATGATTAAAACTTACACACTGGAGGGATTTTACAGAAAGAAAACAATAACACATACTGCACATCAAACCTCAGCTGTGTCCACAGACTACACATTAAATCCTCTTCTCCATGCATTTCTCCCTCACATGCATAACTCAAGAGAGATTTTCCACATATCTCTCATTCCATTGCAGTCTCTATCTGACCTGCACAGTCCATGGTCAGACACACCAAATTCCACCGCTAACAAGCACCACAGTTCAGAAAATGAATCACAGAGGAACACTCTATCGGATAATATACCACCAGCATGCAAATAGCTACTAAGCGATATTATTTAATTGAAAAAATGCTGTTCATATGAAGTCAATTTTCTGCTATAAAGCAACTCATCCACGTTCAACGCTCCAGCAGCTCCAAGTTGTTAAAAGTAATTGCAGTTAAATTGCTAAGAATCACAAAACCATATCCAGATTCTAATTAAAGGGTTCAACTGCTGCGGTCCAACAACACTGTACGTTCAGAGAATGAGCCTTCTTCTCTTCTTTTGTACTCAGGCGTGGGTTGTCAGATCGAATGTGCACTGGCTGTCATTGATTGTGTGAGAGGACAGCACGCTTGCTAAAAGCTGCAGAAGCGGCGGTGTGACCTGACGCTGGCCCTTGCCCTACACCCAATGGGAGTGAAGCTCAGTGGCAGGGTGCCACGGCTGACACGACAGCTCCTGCTGGGAGGGGAACAGACAAGGCATAGCTCACTTCTAATCTCCACCAGACTTGATTTTGGCTGGATGGTACCCCGCCTGAAATGCTGCACATCCCGACATTGCATAAGTCCCTGCTTGACCAGAGGAAGGCTCCTGCTGAGCCTCGTACATGATAAATGATGTCTTATCTGTGAAAAATGTCCGTGTAAGCGTGGAGATATTTCACACTTTGCATGTGAGTTGGTAATTCGGTCATGTGTGCAAGACCCACATGCAGAGACATGTTTCAGATAGCATGCCATGTACACACAAAAAAAGATGTTGCCTTTGGGGTACAATGCCCAAAGCAAATACTGCTGATCTCTGAAGAACTGAAGAAACAGGGGCAAGGCATTCAGGGGCTCCCTGTAAGTAATTATCCTGGCATGTATGCACACACATACAAAGACTACGGTCAGTCAGTGGGGAACGGCTTGACTCCTCAGGCTCTGGTTCTTCAAACACACCCTCTTCCTGTTTTCATAAGCAGAAAAGAGGAGTAGCAATGGAGAACAGAAGAGGAGAGACACAGCAGGGTGAAGGTGAGACCTAAGTATCATTACTCAGCGGCCAGGAAGAGGCCACAACCTGCGCAGTTCATAGTGCCTGTCTTAGGTGGAGTGACAGAAAATTAATTGTCAACTATTTTAATAATCAGTCTCTTGTTTTAGTCATTCCTCAAGCAAAAAGGTTGTACTTTGGCACCAACGTCTGCAGTCATAGGATTTATTGCTTGTGTTATAAACTGATTTCATTTCCTCACTAACCTTTTATAGAAAACAATCATTTAATGAAGGGAGTAATAAGTAACTTAATCAGTAATAAAACAAGGTGCAATCACTTTCCCTTAAGTGATAAATCAAATGATAAAGTCAGTCTGTTAAACATGAGATGGGACTTTCAATGACCAGAATCAGCTTAGGTTTGAGATGATGAAAAGAATAAGACTGTGCCTGCCTTATTCAGAATCTGTTGATCATCATGCCGACTGCTCTCAGATAAGCTTCTGCGGACATTAATAGCAGTAATAAGCAAAAACATGACTTTAAATACGCATTAAAAACTGATGTTGGAGGTTATGTTTTTGTAGATGATGCACCCATATCTCAAGGACAAAGAGGAAGGTGAGGAGAGGAAATGTAAATCACAAGCATGCGAGTGGGCATTGATAGGGTGATGGAGGTCATGAGCAAAACTCACAACATAATGTCTGAGTAATGGTCCCAGTGCACTCAAGCCAGGGTTGGAGTGTCACAAGCACACAGTTTTCCCACATGAAAGGAAAAAAAAGAAACCGCCACCGCTTTTAACCACTGGCTTTTATCCACAGGCACGAGGCGTGCAGACTGAACGTCAACAACGTCAAGTATTTTGCAAAGTAGGGGAACTAGAGGGAGATAATTGCATCAACATGAAAAGCTCTGCAAGCTGAGGTATAGGTATAAGAGGGGGTACAGTGTATGGTTTTTTAATGTCCCACAGTGTGGGAAGCAGAAGGTTCTTCACTTCAAAAGACTTCCACGCTAGACTGTGTCTCTGTGTTACGAGTCAACAGTCTCTCTTCGCAGAAGATTATTAGCTCTATTAATAATAATAACAATAAAAAAAACAGCAAATGAGTCATGGTGTGAATAAGAAGAGCCGTATAGTCTTTTCCTGGACCTTGAGAAATGTCACCAGTGTTTCCTCAGTTCTGTGTTACGAGTATGCACTGTGAAGAAATCCTGCCCACAGGAGGCAGCTGTAATGTAAAACTGTAAATTTAAGCACCAAACTGGGGTCTAATCAGCAGAGTACAGTACGGTATTCAACAGTGTGAACACTGTACGGGCTGGTCAGACGGCTCCTGTCGTCACACCAAGTGGATTCCCTGTTAATATGACTTCCTGAGGGGGCCCCTGGATCCTCGACTGCCAGTCATTAATTACACTTCCAGCAAAGTTCGCTCAGCTCTTATCTGAAACCGCGAAAGCCAGACACACGGTATCAGCACGTATGATACATGTGGAACATTTTATTCACGGCCTGCTGTAGCAGAAAGTTTCATACTCTCTGTTTATCTCGAATCGATAGCTGGCGCTGCTTTGATCCCATCTGGCTGCATCTCTCACCCCATTACTTACTTAGTTCTCTCCACTGATACCTATCAAAAAAATAAAGGCATACAAGCCCCAAACATAACAACAACAAAAACGCTTCACACTTTGATCATGAGCATGGTTTCATGCTAGTCTAGAGTGCATGAGGAAGGCCTTCTGGTCTGACGACAGCAACCTCTCCCATGACATCAGAGTGATATCCGAAGCGTGCAGGCCAGGGGAAGGAGTGAGATGGAGCCCCAGCTGGACTACTGCCACCTCGCCATCTGGGTCCAGGCCTTGTTACAAAGCACTAACACACGTGTGCTGCAGCCGGCACATGGATCCATCCAACCAACACTGGATGATTTATGCTTGAAGGTGCTACTGTATTCCACACATATAAGTCTGTGTATAGAACCGGAGGTAACTGAAGTGATTTTCATTTTGCTAAACAGGTCAGAGTTCATGTTGATGTGACTCTAAGTGGGGTTTACCATAGATAAAGGATACTCCATGGTGTCCAAGTTAGTAAATCCCTTCAAGTATCAGATTGCACACAGGTGAATATAATTGCTTTTTTTCTGAATTGTGCATTGCGTTCAGCACTACATTTGGATTTTGCTATAGGCCGAACAGATGTCTGTTTGTAGTAGGAGGCAGGAGTTTGGAGAATGATGTCTTCTTTCCACTCTGCAGAATTAAAAAGTCTGCTTTTATTGAATTAAGGGGCTCAACAAATGGTCAGTTCAGGATACAGTGTTCAGCATTTACAGCTTTCTTTTAGTTTTGCCTGTGTACCATCAGCTCCATTAGAACCGGATAATAATGACCACTTGTGCTTCATCTCATCTCAAAGCACCTTTGCCATCAGACGTCTTTCATCCAGCACAGCCTCGCTTCTGTGGCAAATTTCTTTCTAACATATAATTATTCACAGCAGGCCACTGTTAGTTCTTGTGCCCGCTAGATGTATGTCACCTGTTGTTCACACAACCAAACATCTATACGAGGCCTGCTGCTCCCCCTACTCTTCCTGTGCCTACGTCTTTGATCAATAATTCTGTGGCCAACCATCAGCCACCAATATGGGCACCAGAGAGGGGCTCATTGTCATGTAATTACAGACCTACTGCTTCATGACCGAGCCAGTGCCTGAGTGAGTGTGATTAAAAGTCAGCTGGGGCATGCCTTGGGTCTTTCAACTGGAACCAACAGCTTGGAAGCACAGCACTGCCAAACAAAGCTTTCCTCCGCACGTTTGATGTGAATGCTTTAAACATTATACACTCCTTTCACCAGAAGTTAGGAGTAACGTGATCGAGCACCTCATTTGTGATTAAATTGAGGGGAGAGGACATCTGGAGGGGTCGACGCTGAGTCACACGAGTTCATCGTCGGAGAGAGAGGAGCCAAGTATTAGGACAATAGCGTCGTGAGAGAGACAGTGGCTATCTGAGTCACCGAAGCCATGTGTCCAAGACCATTGTTTGACTTAAGTGAGATGAAAAGACACCAACACAACAGGATATTGAGAATGTGAATGCAAGCAGATGATTAATAAAAGAAAAAACAATATACGGGAAAAGGAGATCTAAAATAAACACAGAAAACACAGAAGAACCACAAAAATCCCAAATTACTATGAAGAGATACTAAAAAAATCCAGAACTGAATTAAAAAAAAAAACTAAATTAGGACAAATAGACACAAAATGAGTGCCAATGAGGCATAAAATGCCCACAAAACAACACAATGAGGTGAAACTGAGGGAAAAGAGACACAAAATGAACACACACAGATGCAAAATGACTGCAGATAGATTCTCACAACACGTGTGTGATTCGCAGCAGCTGTGTGTCTCTTTCTGTGTGTCTTGTAGAAAAGAAGAAAGATCAGTAAGCATGCATTTGATGAATAATGCTATAGCAGATCAGTTTAAGGCGGCGTACATGTAGGTCATATTAAACCTACTGTATAGCGGTGGATGGAGGAGCATTTTTTTTTCCTGAGGGAACTCACAGGAACTACCTTCTCCTTTATTATCTTTCCTGCTATTATCGCTGGCAGCGCCTGCTTGCTCTCTAATCTCCATGGCCAGCACGGCCTGCACGCCATCCCGGTATAGCTTCTCGTTCTCAGGGGCCCACTCCCTCATACATCCAGCTTCCTCCAAGGCCATTCTCCTCATATTACCTTGCAATTCATTCAAAAGCATCAGATAGCCCAAATTGAGCATTTGGCAAGTTGAGAAATTGGAGTCACATTTGACCCCATCCAGCCAGAAAAAAAAAAGCAACTCACTGTATCTACTTGTTAGTGCGCCTTATAACCTTGCTTAAATGGAAAGGGCAAACTCAATTAAGCATCTCTGACTCATTCATGTGTTTCTCAGTGACTTAGCATTAGTGCTTTCCTCTCATCTGCAGCAATCATGTTTGTTCATCTATCATCATCTGAGGCCCGGAGCAGATGGAAGCCTGGGATTGAGTTTAGGTGACAACAGCACACACATGCAATCATGTCCACGACAAGATTTATGAAATGGGATAATGAGTTCATATCAGTGCTCGAACAAAACCCAAGCTGAAGCTCAAACTCCAGATGTGCTCTTATGTGGCTTCACTGACTCCAGTTACACTAAAGTTATTTCATCCCAGGAGGTGGATTATTTTCATTACAGTAAAGGTTGAAAGTCACGAATGCAGTGCATTAAAATTAAATTAAAACGGAGTAAACCATTTCCAGTCAGTAATTACAGTATCAAAGGGGAATCAGTCATTGCAGCTAAACAAGAGTTCCCTAATTAAATAATAATCATCATCATTAACTTATAAATGTTCTGCTCTTTTTCTTTTGAAGTATGTTAAAGTGCCAATCTCAGAGATTATAAATATCAAACATACATTTACCTTACCATTGCCAAAAAAAATTTTTTAAATTACTGCAAATGTAATCTGTTTAAAAGGATCTCTGAGTGAGAGCTGATGGGTTCAGCCAACCGAACATTTCCTACTGCTGCAGTTTCATAATAAAAAAAATTAACTGGCAGATCAAAACAGACATTTGGGAAGTAGTACCAGCAGATGCAATGTGGCTTCTTTGGTTATGTTTTCTGACAGAGGATCAGTTTGAAATATTCTAGCGCATAATGGAACAAGAAGTAAAAGCCACAGTGGTGCTCCTAGATGAAGAGCTGCAGGCAGCAGGCTGCAAAGTCCCAGTCCTCACAAATTGATGGAAAAAATGACTGTGATAAAGCTGTTGTTTTGCTACAGAACTCTGTCACATTATATCAGATTTTCTGTTACCACCAGTAACCACAGGTGTCACCAAATCAACCAGGACTGCCCTATCCTTCTCTAAATCATCATCTCAGCTGACACTATTATGCTACACAAAGAAACCCATGCTGCATTTAGTATAAATTCATAAGAATGTTTCATCTGTTTAGCAGTTTGAATATTTGGGCATTGTCCTGCTGCAAACCCTCCACTAATGCCTTTATTTGCTTAGGGAAGGGGTTGGCATAACAGATCTAATCAACACTCAATCCTTGAGAGCCCTAATACAGTTTAAACCAACAATATTTTGAGACCAGATCCAGCCCAGGGCTAAAACTGGAACCTGCAGCCAGCCGTCTATAACAGCAGTGTTAACAAGTCTCACCGCTGTGCCCTGATCCTCCTCAATCATACCCCAGCCTGGAGAGGAAGGGGCTTTGTCCATGCAGCTCTGAAGACACAACACTGTCTGTGCTGATACATGAGCTGCTGTTTCATCCCCGTAGCTCATTGTAAATAACAGAAAAGACCTTTCCATGGGAAACAAACCTGCTTTGTGTTCCTCAGCCTGTACATCTAAAGTGCTGCACACCGGTCTTCCTCAAAGCACTGGACTCCAGGACCAGCTCAAAATTGCTGGCCAGGTTTATTGCTGCTGTTAAACATTTATCAAAATCTTTTACTTCCAACCTTGTCACACTTACACACTTGAGTATTGAGTAATGGCATTAATTTCAACAATGTCATGCAGGCTACTTGTTAGGACATTTTACAGTTAAAAACTACTCTACCACTAAATAATAGAATGGAAACATTATTAGCATCTATGGCAGTTCCAGTATGTACTTCAATCCCTTGCCATTAATTATTCTTTGTAACATCTGAGCATATCTGAAAGGACTGTACTGCTATGCCAGACAATATAAGTTTCTGAATTAAAACCATCTGCAAGGATGTTTTTATGATACACTCACATTCATCTAAGCTCTTTTTCCCTGCAGCAGAGCCTGTCTGCTATGCTACAGTGTCCTGGCACGGTCGTAATTATTAAGTTATCCACTAACAGCGTCTCTGTCTGCAAGATCGCCCATCTGCCAGCCAAGAAGAAGACACTTTAGCTGGTGAGTAATAAATCATCTGAACAGTGAGATGATATTCCACTTGTTTCCCACTTTTATTTGCATTTTAAATTGTGAGCATGTGTTGCATTTCTCTCACACCCAGAGCAAAGAGGCTTTAAGGTTAAAAAAGAAGCACATATGTACACAACTTAAAATGCAAATAAAGGTGAAACAAGGTAAAAAGCCTCTCGACTCTGTGCATCAAAGTGCACTGTGCTTTATGACAGGTGCTAAGGTCCTCATTCACTTTGAATCTTACATGAAAAGATGCAGCATAAAGATGTTACTGCAACAACTACCTCTTTATCATCTGGTCTCATATAAACACTGTACTTGTCACAAGAAACTTGAACATTAGCTGCACCACATGTCCAAACTTAAAGTGGAAGAAGTGGTTTCAGAAAACATTGGAACTCCAATCTCTGCTTTTCTCCTTGTAATTGCATTATTTAACATGGAACATATTTGTGAGTGATTTTACAGAGTCTGTCCATTCCTGTTTCCTGAGCTCAGGTCTATCTTGTTAAAGAGATCCCCCTGAAAAGTTGTGAACCTATATGTGGGTTTCACTTGGAGCAGTCATCTTACAACATGTGTAGTCATGGTGCAGTAAACTGCTTTGGAAGAGAACCTTTAAACCATCAAACAGGAGTGTGTTTGTTTTAAATCCTTAAGTGTCGATGGAGACCCATCAGTCCAGCCGAGAGTTGACAGTACGGGTCATCAAAGAGACTTTACTGCTACCGCATCTCACAAAAACCCCAAACAATGGCAGGAAGGGGCTGCAAGTCTTCAGGAGATGAGCCACACACAAACATCTTCAAGCAGGATTCATCAGACTGGCGCTGAGGTTGGGGGGGGGGGGGGGGGGGGGGGGGTCCATCCATTTCCTGTTTTTACCTCCCAGCTAAGCGGCGACAAGGGCCTGCGTGTGCCAACACCACTAATGACTCCAGACTTGTCAGGCGCAACTAACACAATCATTCAATACTCTATTATGCCCAGAATGGAAGTGGTGCAGACTTCCCTGAATTTGCACATGTGCATTGGCAGCAACATCATCTCATCATTAGTGGTGACCAGAAATGATGCCAGTGACCGTGTGTCTCCAGCTAAGGACACAATGGTTTGTTAAGAGTCTCCCAACTCAGAGGACATCCTCCCCATATGGCTGAGGGAGCCTGGCTCCAATACTAATCTGCTCCCACTGTTTATAAAATAAACAGTCCCCTGAACACTAACCTACAGCCCGCCCACTCCTGCACCCTCTACTCTGCATCTGGCTGACCTTTGACCCGAACTGTTTGAACTGTGTTTCCTGTCCAGTGCAATGTGAATATAGTGTAATGGCAAAATCTGCACTGTAGGCTTTTTTTTTGGAGGGGATTACCAACACATCCGCATGGAGGTGGCACATGTGGCAGCCGCCATCGCACACATGAGCACATAAAAAAAAGGAGGACTCATGCTAGGCTATAAAAGTGCAAATGAGCACTCATTTAGATAAGGCTCTATTTACTGGTGTTAGGTTTCTTCTAATTACAAAATCGGTGGTATACTTTTTTCAAAACAAGGCTGTTCACACACACACACACACATCTCCAGCAGACACCCCCGCCCCTTCTCGCTGGGAGCCTGCTAGGTCCACTGGTGGAGGATTGAGACGAGATAAGCCCATGGTCGGCCTCCATCAACACATGAGGCTTTCCAAAGCGAGTAGAGTTACAGACAGGCTCTCCTCTGGGGCTCAGTGGGAGTGGGAGCGGGCTGGGACGGGGCTGCTCAGACATTGGTAGGTTGTTAATCTGCCCCCAGCCGGCCTGCTGATGCCCACCATCTGTGTCTGTAACTCATCACCCGGCCGCCAGGAGCCTCCGCAGGCACACACACAAGTAAACAAACACCCAGAGAGAGCCATTTAACAGCTAATTCTCTACCTGGCTTAGGTAATTACTGATTATCAGCGCCACCCAAAAAGCAGAGGACAGGAGCTAGAGAGGTAAGGTATGAGGTATAAGGAGGAGCCAGATGTGAGAAGAGGACCATTAACTTCAGGTTGTTTCATCATCCTCATTAAGAAGGGAATTTGTGTCAAACTAAACAGAAACACAGCTCACTCAGGACACAAGTATGTGAAGAAACTACTGTGACAGGTTTAATTACCACCAGCAGGGATTCTAGTCAACAGACTTTCGGGAGTGTCAGGAAAACTGTGGGCCGCTGGTTATGCTTCATTTACTTGACAAGACTTCACAGTCATAATTGCGCAGGCCTCTGGCTCTACTGAGCCAGGGGATGTAAAGGGTTAAGAGGTCAGGAGGATGGGCGCAGCACAGGGGTGGGGGACAGCAGGCGGAGATTAAGCGAAAAGCCTGAAACTCCTCAAGGAGTATGACAGCCGCACAGGTGTGCAGCACTTACCCCCACGTAACCCCCACACACCCATCGTTTGGGGCTGAAATATCCCCTGGGCGTAGCAGCAGGCAGGTGATTAGCAGATACAATTACTATGCCTCACTTAGCTTTGTACCGTTCACCCATGTGGTTGAATCTTACTGACAGAGACAGGTTGGTCGCTCTATGAAGTGAACGCTGAGTTGAATGACTAAGTTCTTAAAAATCTGTGTGAAATTGTTGGTGGGTGACGGGGTACGTACTGTAGTGTTCTGTTTTGTGTAAGGGTGGCAGCGAAGGCAATCAGTGTATCTATTGTTCCCTTTTTTTTGTAAAAAAGATCAAATATTTTTTCCAGAATTGCTGCAATTTGTTTTAATGTGCAGCTTTGACTACTTTTGTAAAAAGCATTGTCCAATAATGTATGTAGGGTTGAGAGTTTTTTTTTTAAAGTCCTGTAGATATTTCTAATCCAAATATTATTCAACTCGAGGGTCTTTTCAGTGAAGCATCCCCCTCCTCAACCCACTAATTTTCATGCAGTCCCTAACGCGGTGCAGCGTGTCCACTGGGAGCAGCTCGAATGAGAACTGTGATGACATTTAAAGTACTTTGCTAAATGCACTCGTGAGAATTTTTGTGTGTTATTCCATGTTAAATTTACCCGCTAAGTATTATCCATGTCTGTAGCCATTTGTACGCCCTAAATAGAAGTACAGTTACACAACGGAAACAGCATTGGTGCCAAAACTGCACGTCCAATACGGGCAGACTCTTGCGTATGCCACAGGATAGTGGAGCCTGCGGGCCCCGCTCCAGACTAAAAACATTTACAGGTTTTTATGGCATTATTTAACAGCGGCCTCCTTTTGGGATGATCTACAATAGCTCGCAGGAGCCAAAGGATTGAAAACATTTATGTGAGAGCTGTTATGTTTTCACCCGGACGAAACCTTGCGGGCCCAGCAACCAGACTGCACGCAATTAGTATTCAAACTACACTATATAAATAAAAAAGCAGACACAGGTAATTTGGTCTGGATGTGGAAAAGTGCCAAGTCATCCGTAATGCTAAGAGAGGAAGATAAAAGTGAGGGCTTTTCCTCTGGCAGATGAACATAAGAGGTCCACGCAGAAAGAACAACACAGGCATGATTCAATTATCCACCCTGGAACCTTACACATGGAGCCCTCTTCTTAATGCCTCCTGTACGAAGACTAATGTTTTCCCTTGGTGCAATAAATAATGTTTTATTCCCTCTGCCATGGAAAGTTCACCTGCACGGACGATCACAGTGTCTGCCCTCATATTTGTTACTGCGGCCTTTTAATTTGACCTGAGCCAACCTGTCATGCTCCATCAAACGTGGGAATCGGATACCTTAGGAACACAGGCGCCTTTGCTTTACGTTATGCCCCACCACCACCACCTCCCAGTGCCTCAACACACTGAGCCTGGGAGAAAGTCACCCGCATCACATGAATCAAGCACTGTGACAGGGGTCCGTTGGGTCTGGGATCACACAGAGGATCACAAGTCTCTCTTTTTACTGCTCCCTCTCCCGTCTCTATTAGCTGGGGATGAGAGAGGCGGGATGGCCCTCTAAAGGCATATATTTCCGTTGATGGAGAGATAAATCAGATCATTTCTGGAGTAAGGAAGAGAGCACAGAGGGAGCCTTCTTGGTCACCCCCCTTTGAGATGTAAATGGCACGGTGGCACTGAAAGAGGGCCAGGTGTCCGATGCAAAGAGGGAAAGCGTGACGGTGCATGCATTCCTCAGGGACCTAGACCATTAACTGTTGCCGTGCCTCGTGTGCGCAAACATCAGATCTCATAATGGTCTGTAATGGCCATGGTGGACACACTTGAAAAGTATGATTAATAGCTATTGACAGGTTTCTCCTTCAAGTCAGACAGGTAATACTCATGTCGACACAAAATATAGCACATCCAATAGCAATTACAACTGTGACAATTTTCAAATGATGTGTAACTTGCTGCCTTCTGTTCATCACTAACCCGATTCCCTGAAGACCAGAGGTCAACAGCTGCAGCTCACACCTTGCTGGACGATTAGAAATCAGTTAGCGGGCTTAGTGGGGTCATCAAGGCGGCAGTTTGCAATGAACTCTGTAAGGCCTGAGGCAAAATCCTCAAATATCCCACACCTCAAGGTGGAGACGAGTGGCATTAGGCAGCTCAGACAGTGAATTAAGAAAAGAATAGCAACCCGCTATTAGTCCAAACGAGGAGAGGGAGTGGGAATGGCCTCTTTGGAGAGGGTTAGGGACTCAAGCTGAAGAGAAAGCCTAAAAGGAGAAAGGTTAAATATGTCGCAGAAACACTCCCACAGCAGCTTCACAATCTTTCCTTCATTTCTGGGATGCCCAGACATACAGACACCAGACCATGGACTCCCATTTGATAAGACCTTGCACCATGTCATCCTATCTGACATGATGTAGTTGACACAATGCAGAATGAAACTTTTACAAAATTCTCCCATTATAGTGCCAGTGATAATGAAAATTAACTAATCTTCTGCTCTTAGACCAACACACTGGGAACAGCTGCTTCAACGCAACTTAGACAGTAGCCCCATAAATCATAAATTGAGACATATTTCCTTTTCGGTAAGTCTTATGAGAAGATTGTCCTGCCCTCATATCCGTAGGATAATTATGTATCTTGATATAAATGGCTGGTCAGCTTAGTTTTTAATAAGCACTGAAGAAACAGCTTGCTTGACTCTGCCTAGAGTTACAAAAATACAGCTAAAGTTCACAGATTGAGAAATATTTCAGCACACAACCTAGTTTTTGTGCAACAGTCGCTGTAATGCAGTGGATTTATTCTACCCCAAACTGAAAAAAAAACACAATGTGTTTTATGTATTTATGTATTTTTATCAGCCATTCAGTCTGCTACAGTGATCAATATTTTCTCCAGACTAAACCCTTATTATAATACTTAAGATGAAAAGTGCAGTAATACCATTATTATCAAGACTTTTCCTATTTAGTGAAGAAAGGGAGAAAGTTGATTAAGCATATATTTTGAAAATGTACTTTTCACTTCAGCTATATAAAGTCAAAACAAAACGCACAGTAACTTTGAATTTGTTCATGAGGGCGGACTTACTTTGAAATTAGTTGTACGTTGTCCACGTGAAGGTAATGTCTAAGAAATTGTGGTGATTTTTAGACTAGTATTCTAGGCTAAGCTACTAGCTGGTTATATGTTAGCATGAATCTCATTACAAAACTTTAGATTACTTAAATGTACAGAAAATGACTGATACATATGAACTGATATCAATAAATTCCCAAAGATCAGAAATAAGAAGTGAGCAGCTTTAGGTTACGTTGCCAGGCAAATTTAAAGAAAAACAAACAGCGAGCCAAAATGGTCAAATGTATTTGTACATCTTTATTCAAAAGTAGAGATGTCACGTCACTCTCAGCTGTGGCGCGTTTGAACATGTTATGCAAAAATGTAGTTAGGGTAACTGCTGATCCGTGTTACATGTGGTGCAACATTAATAAACGTGTACAGTAATGAAGATATCTTGTTTTGTCACACACATTGAGAAACACTGCCTCATTTCAAAGTGATGACTGTGGTGCCCCATCTGCTGGTGAACACAAGACACTGCATACGGACAGGTAGAAAGCTTAACATGTCAGAAGACCCTTGCTATAGACATGCAACAGACATGTTTTAAGTTGGTTTTAGACTAAATTTAACATTAAACTCATGCCTTGTGGTCGTCAACCATCTTTTCCATAAGGCTACAGTAAATGGTAAAATAATACCCATCAGTCTTTCCAGATTAACCTTTTTCTCCTAGTGTTACAAATGTTGACCTAAAATGGACTGTCCTAGACTGCTATTGTCCTCAGCAGTTTCTGTAACCGTTCAATAAAATATAGCAATAAATGTCGAGAAATAAATTTCAAATTACAAAACAGTTATTTTAACATGTCATATCTACACAAAGAGCATTAAATTAAACTGTAACATGAGTGAAAAGTGATACAAGCGACTTAAAACTATTGAGTACAGGGGAGTGGCTTCTTGTTAAATGTCATCCTTTTAATCCCCACTGCTTTTTACAACTGACCTACACATGCAGAATTATACACACAAACACATTTCATACGTGTGCTCATGTTTGTCAAAACTCCCTTTGCGATTGTGACCCAAGTTGGAAACAGACTGACACAAAAAAGGATTGTCATGTTTAGGGAGGGGGAAAAAAAAAGCCTCATAGCAAATGTAAATCTCCATATTTCCCAAAGAAATGAGGCAGGTTCTTGCAAGACAGTTGCTTCAAATATCCCAGTAGATCTTGAAATCCCATGAACCTTCCTGACTATACACACAGGATAAGCTTGGTCACAGGTAGCAGGTCGTAGATGGTCTCTGAACAGTCTTAATTTGCTTTGGAAATTCTAGCAAAATATATTACAAAAATAGACACGACATCTTAGTGGCTCCCGCTCGAGCAGTGTCGAGAGGAAGGTCAGCACCATTAGGTGATCTGTGTTCGCTCAATGTCCAAGAGTCGACGGGAAACGCATGCATGAAAACGTACATCATGCTTATTTGCGTTTGGCAAGAGACAGCTTTTAAATTGACGAGCTTTTAAGAAGGCAGGAATGTGTCATACAGTGAGGAATGTCCAGTGTTCTCCTCTCTGTTGCCCAAGTAACATGAATTACTGCTGCTCCAAAGTGGCTGGAAGCGCCTGGCACAGTGAGAAGTTTATACAGAGCTGAACAACATCAGCTCAAATGACTCTAAAAAAGGTGACCATCTGTGCACCAGCAGGGCATGCGCGCACACACAACATGTCAACTGTCCTTTAAATAATTTGAGAAGATGAGTCAAAATTAGGATTATAAGACAAGATGTAAAGAAAAGTGAGTCTCAGAATTACCCCTGCTGTGTTCAGGTTTACTAACAGTAATGTAACAGGAAGCGCAGCAGGAACTACGAGGCTGCCCTCTAGTGAACAAATCCCATAATGAACTATAATGGCTTGAAACACAAGGAGTTTATATCAGTTTACATCTTCCGCTGCGCAGTATTACCAGTGAAATCTATAGTGTTGAATTTGAAACACGTACAAATTTGCATAAGCGTTGGCACCTTATTATTCTTTATGTCCTATTTAGACCTTTCAGCACTTTACTCCCAGTATCTCAGTAACTTGTCTCCCTTTCATAAAGAATACTAAGACTGAATAAGAGCATCAAGCATTAAGAGGAGGCAACAGCAGCTTCAAGTTGACGAATGGCAAAAGCGTTAAAGTAGTTCTACACCTAGCAATGATGCTTTAGTGTATGCTAATAATATCGTAGGCAAAATTGGGTTTAAAATGAATACAAAATAGTCCCTTAGTAGAATAATAGTAATGCTGGCAAGTCAGAGACTTTGGCAACAATGGCTGGTTGCTGAATGGAGGGTGCTGGTGCTTTGTCCACACAAACAGAGAGAGAGCTGCAGAGCTACAGGTATGTATCCTGCTCTGTGCTGCTAAGGCTTTGCGTGGATCGCTGAAGAGCGGATTCTTTGGCAGGAGAAAGGTCTGTTGGAGGCGCTTTCTGCTGGTGAGGTGAGTCTGTTATGTTTTGTGGCACAGCATCTGGAATCATGACAGGAGGCGGGGCAGGTGGATCTGAGGGTGGAGGAGGAGGGTCACTGGTAAGAGGGTAGGGATTAGGGTAAGGATTGGGGACCTCCACAACGGGCTGGGATTTTTTTATGCTCTCCTTCTTCTTCTTACTCTTCCTCTCCTCCTTGCCCTTCACCAGCTGCGGTGGAGACGGAGGCCCCTCAAGTACAATAGTGGGGTTCTGCTGCAGGTCCTGGCGTCTTGGTGGCTCAGCCCGCATGATGAGCTGGGCGCCGTGCATCCTTGGGGGCGACTTGAAATTCAGCTCTCCGTGCTTCTTCTTCCAGCGCTTGAGCTGGGTGTGATGCTCTCTTTCCACATCTCGCGCTGTCACTGGCACCTCGAGAATCTGGAAAAGACACGTCACCAGGTCACAACCGGACTCATACAAACAGCAACAAGAACAGGCTGCCGTGGCTGGAAAATACTGTACGGTTCTTGCCATGTTCGGCCACTGTGGTAAAAATGTGAACTTTGTCAGTAAATGCCAAAGGGCCTTGGATTGCTGTGGATGCACTGTCACTCACAGTCAAGACAGCCCTGCACATAAGAGGGGGTATTGTTATAGTAGACAGAGACTCACACAGGAACCAGACACTGAACAACCAGCACTCTGCTCAAGATATCGGTTAATCACTTTAATTCACTCTCTCAGACTCTGCTCTCGGGCTTGTGGCTACATTTATGAACTCTCTGTCTGTTATCTGCTTTTGTACAATGCAGCCTGCCATTTTAAATACTATTTCCTGTTGTATAAGCACGGAAACTACTCTGATCTTATAGATAACATTCTCCCTCTGATGCGCATGGTATAGATAAAGCATGACACATCAAGAGATGAGAAGTCTTTAATTTGAGTTAGAATCACTCCTGGAAAAAGATAAACATGAAGAAAAATTAACTATATCTGAGGTTATGGACATTTTTATCCACGTGCCTCATCAAAAACTGAACCTGATAAAGATTCAACTTTTGGATAAACAGACCAAATTCAACTCTAGGCTTATTTTACAATGTTAGTGGAATTAAAATTCTCAAAATCACCAATGTACGTTGCTCATTAACCTTTCTGCAAAGTGAATAGTTATTGACAAGTGATCTGGAAAATGCCCTAATAGCTAAAGATATATCACTACTCAGTACACCATGTCTCTGCTCCTCTGTTCTCACCTCTCGGACGAGGAAGCCCTCTTGCATGTATCGAGACTCTATGGCCTTGAGGAGCTCCATGGTCTCATACTGGCCCTGACAGGCCTTCAGTTTCTCACGGGTCCCCAGCATGCACTTAAGCAGAACCAACCCCACGCGAAAGATTATCTTCACTCCTGAAGGAGGAAGAAGAATTAGGTGAGAATGCTGCAGTGCGAGAATGTTCTTGTGTACTTCTTTTCTGTAGTACTGTGTGCAATTGGTACCGTCACAGAGGAACATGTCCCAGACACGCAGCACGGACGCCCAGGGTAGAGTCCTGGAGAAGGCACACATAAACCATTCAGTCATGTAGAGGATCGGTTCGATCTTATGTTTCTCCAAATGCCGGAAGGCTAGCGGGCAGACACGTCGCAGAAGAGCATACAGGATCTCTCCGTCTAACTGTATAGCTTCCTGAAAGAGACACAGGTAGAAAAGCATTAACAGAGAAAATAGAAACCCTTGTGGTGTGTATTGTCAAAACAGAAACCTGATATGCATGTGGATATTTATCCCTTAAAATAAACCGGTCCAAATGGATCGTATTTCTGCAAATACATTCACACTATGCCTTACTTCCCAGAGTCTGTCTTCTTTTGAAGCTGCATGCTATATTTCCACGAGGAAACTTTTTTTTTTAATATAAAAATAATAATATTGACAGTTACTGACAGGTTAAATTAATCACACAAGCTACTTTATTTATGTAGTTAGCTGAGGAGGCAAGCCGATGTTAAATTATGGTCTGACAAGACTGACAACGCCCCACTGGTTTCATCAGAAAGCTGTAACTACAGTATTCATGCATCAGACACTCCGTGGGGAACAAAAACACATTCCAGTTTATTGTAGTCAGCAAAAAGCCCAGTTAGTTATTGTGGATGATTGTTTTCGTAACCGAAAAGTTATGTTCTTTTTAGCATTTTCAACACTTGCTGAGGTCTTCAATAATGCTTTCATGAGTTTCAGTCTCACCAGGCCAGGACTGTAGTAGCCAGGGAGATACTTCTCACAGATTTGGACCAGTCCCCAGAATGCATCCTGTGGAAACAAATACAGATGATGTAAAGAAAAACTCGCTGTTCATATTAGAGGACTGCTCTTTGTTCACGTGAAACTTGGATAACACTGGAAAATTTTACACTTGTTTAATTCAGCCATAAAGAAACTTTTCTGTGGCAATGCTGTTTGTTTTCATTTACAAACCTTTTCCTATAAATTGTTATGTGGGTCTTTAATCTTTATGACATTTGTCTCATTAGAAAACGGGCATGTCAAAAGTGACAGATCAGTAGTTGGTATGTACAACCACACACACCACAACTAGAAATGCTAAAGTGAATGAGTAAAATTCGTGATTGCATCAGAATGTGATGACAGATGACAACGTGGACTTACTCTGTGGGATTATAGACCTGACTGCAATGCTATGCTATGTTATGTTATTATGAGCTGAGAAACCATACTCTTGTAAATTCATTCATTATTCAGTCTCTGGAGTGGCTCATGGGCTTATCTGCAGATTACATCATCTGTTCACTGTGTCCAGTGTTTAGTTTAAAATAGACTTCTTCGCAATTTACAAGTGAGTCTCCTAAAAGAGGAAGAGGAACATGGGATTTCTAGTTTTACAATGAATGCCAGTGTTAAATACCAAAATAACTTAAAAACAGCACATTTATTCCAAAGAAGACAGCTCATACAATGTGAATGCAGTACCTCAGCAGGCATGTGCATAAGTAACACAGCAGCAATAGGAGCCTGAGCCTGGCAGTATCCCTCCTCTGGTCTGTAGAGTGTGTAGGCCTTGAGAACACGGAACAGGTCCTGCTGCCTGCACCGAGTCAAAACACAAACAGAGACAACATTAAGACAAACTAAATGTCAAACTAGACATGGCCATGAGTTCCAGAGTCTAATATCAGATCACATCAGATAGCTTACCCGTGCCCTCCCCGTGACACAAACATCTCATGAAATGGAAACTGACGATGGAGGTCTTTCTCGATCACATCAATCCATTTGGGGTCGCCTGGCTGACTGTCCAGCTCCTGACATGTAAACATAGAGGACATGTGAGATGTCTTTGCCACACAGTAACTACACTGAGACTGATGGGCTTTCCAGAGACTTTCAGTGATAACACGAAAACTTATTGGATTAAACGATTTATATTAAATTAGTGTAAAACAGCTTATTTGAAAAGCAAAGACTGAACTAAAAGTGAGCTGGCTCCAGCCCTATGCAATAAACATCAGGGCTCTCAAACAACCACTGGTGCGTGACCACAGTTTCACTATCAATTTCAAATGAAATTTAAAAATGAAATGAGCCCCAAATACACCACAAAAAAAATCTGTAAGGAAGAAGTGAAAGAGGAAGCTGTCTGACCTGAAACTTTCCTTGGTTTTGCTCTTTCTTCACCTTCCCCCCTGACAGGTAGAGCCATGCACGGCCACGGAGGGCAGGAGGGATTCCTTTCTGGCACCGAAGCCTCACCTGAGTCCCAAAAGAAAATAGTTTCACCTAATAAATAATACTCCGAGGAAACAAGTGTGGAAATGGCTTGACAAAAGCCAAGAAAAGTGTTATGCAATCTAGTATGTACAGTCGGTGGTAAGTGGACCTGCCACGTAGTATTGGTTCCTTTTCTTGAATCTATGTGAAACACACTTACTATGGAGTCCTTAAGGCTGACTAGCTCACATTTAGGAGGACGTGTTAACATATAACGATGAACAAGAACTAAAACAACGTTCTTCTACCCCAAAAAATCTAAATAAAGAGGTTAATTAAATAACCTGTGCCCACGTATATATAGTCCCTATATTTCCGTAGGGGTGGGTTAGTAGTTCTAAACTGTACATTTAAGTATCTGCTGCAGCAGATTTTCTCCCATCTCGTCATTAAAAGTTATTTATTTAAAATTAATTTCATAGCACTAACACATTACAGGTTAAACTGGGATCACCAAACGCATTTAGTGCTGGTGAACTCTGAAATGCTCTCTGTAAACATACAGTAAAAACTGACTTCCACTTGAATTTGGCCACTACAGTATAATTTCTGGCCAGGGTGGTGGAGAACTCATAAGTGCTGCAGTCATATAATGTTTGGGAAGTAAGAGTAAGTATCAAAGTAACCTTTACTTAATCCCTCAAGGGCAATTATTGAATTAGCATTGTCAAGCAAAGAGATGTAAAAAATAAATAAGGGAGCTGCTTTATAAGTACAATATAATATGTCCGCTGAAAAGCTTTTAAAGAAATAACATCAACGCATCAATTAATAAAATCCAATACACCAACATAAGCTGAGACGTATGTCATCCATCTCATTATCCTTTAAATTTTTTCTCTTCTGATGGCTTTGAGCTTGTTTTTTCTGTGAATGGGAAACATCCCCCTGTTAATTACACAACAAACCATTTTTGTGATCACAATAAAAATAAAATGCTTAAAAACATCCTTTAGCAGAGCTCATGTGACGTCTCCAAGCACCGTCGCTATAACCTTGAAGAGTCACAAGCAGCTGTTGAGGCAACAGATTAGTATAATAAGATAAGTGATAAGATAATTTATCCCACGATGGGGAAATTTAAGTGTCCCTGTGCTGAAATAGTATAACAGTGTTAATTTCTGGGCGTTTTTTGTTTTTTTCTGATATGAAGCTGGCACGCTTCCCCAAGGACACTACAGTTGTTGCTGAACTACACCTATCAATCGAAGTAGCATAATAAAGGATTAGAAAGCTTGACCTTCCCTGAATGGCCTTTAAGCCTACCTGCAAAACAGGTTAATGAAACTCCCTGCCGCTTATTTTGACGTTTGCTGTTTTAAATACATAGACAGATCATTCACATCACCTTTATTTCAGAGTCGTCTCACAGGAAGTCAATACAGCCCCACCCTGAATCTGAGACTATTAATTTGTCACATGGCACATGGTGCAATAAAGGGATGGGTTGTGTCTTGCTTGCCGCTGACTCATGGAAATGAGATGAAGCTGCAGCGCTGAGCTGAATCGCGCTTCACGCAGAACCAGCTAGACAAGTGGAGCAGCAAACAATGTGTTCACTAAGACTTCTCCTGGTGCGATCGAATACTTGAGCAATGTTATGTACATTGTTCGATCATGTATATAAAACTACTTGGGGCTAAAAACTTCTTCCTGGAGACAACGTGACAATATCTGAGCTATGCTTAAAATCCGTTAGACAAAGGCGTAATAGTAGTATGTTGGACATAAGAACAAGCCACTTGATATTTTGTGTTACTGAGTTAACACCTGGTGCTGACCTTGTTGAATCTCTTGATCATCCACTTGTCCCAGTGGCTAAGCATGTCCAGCCACTTCACCTCCCTTTGCCTGAGCACCTCAGGAGGCACATCCTGAGCTCTGCGGGTGCAACGGTGAGAAGATGGAAAAGACACATTTTATATTTTGTACATTCAATCATGATTAAACCAAATGAGACTGACCAATGCCTTAATGCTTCTTGTTTTTGCAAAAAGAGCATGGGCAGGGTGTAAAAAAAGGCTAAGAATTTTGATTAAGTCTGAAAGAAACCTCCAGTTGGCACAGGCATAAAAAGACTGTTGTTAGGGGTTATTCCCTTGAGACAGCACAACACAGAAGAGACAAACTTGCAAGAAAAAAGGCACTTTATCTTGCCGCATGTGTGATCAGATCTGCATGTGTGATTATCGCTCATTTGCAGTCAGTAAACTGTGCAATGAGTAAAAATAGGAACTACTAGTTCTTGTTTTGAGGAGACAATAAAAGATGCAAACCCACGTGTTGCCCATCTAATGACATATTCTGTTCAATCTCAGGGAGCTACAGTCAGGCTTTGTCTGCTTTATGATGTAATTTAACCTCAAAACATTTAAAGGCAAAAAAAAATAAAATAGGACTCCAGCAGGAAAAGAAAAACGTAAGCAAATCCAAGCTACATTATGAACGTGGTCTAGATGCTTTACCAAGGTATGTAATTATCTCATAGGCACAAGCCTGTAATTGTAGGCTTCACGTCTTCAAAGAGCGTTTTTTTTTTTAATTTAGGACAACCATCTTTCAATTAAAAGTGTAAGCTATTTGTTGTGGATCAGTACAAGATGTTACACTCTGAATTCAGCTCCCAAAAAAAACGTTGAATGAGTATAAGTTACCTTCATTGCCAAAAAAAGTGCAAGTTAAACTCCGGGTCTGTGACTAAAACTGAGCCAAAAGAGGCCCCTCTAGTAATGGGGCACCAGAGCTGTGGCTTCAAGTCTGCCAAAACTTCAGAAAACAGGAAACTCCCAGGCAGCCGGTGCTTGGCACAACTTTCACCCTCTCCTTCCACTATTTCAGTGGTGTCATGTGTGCTTTAAGGCCGACAGTAAAAAAAGAAAAGGAGGAAAAAAAAAAAAAAATCTGTGTCTTGCCTCCATGAATAAATTAATTCAGACCAACCAGACAGTGAGAACTCCTCCATTTAGCTCCCCCTCGCAAATAAAGTGTGAGTGGCAAATAATATTTATATAAAATAAAGGTTAAACTGTATATTATGGAAAAAAAAAAACAATCCTTTACGTTCTACCTTCATGCATCTTGCGTTGACATTTGCCACAATGAGGGAGGCATACAAAATGAATGTGCCACGCAGCTGGTTGGGAGCTCAGTTGTTCAGAGGAGCCCCGACAACAACACCAACACAACTTGCATTTCTAGATCCCTACCATTATCCAGCTTTGACTGCAAATTTAATACCACCCACGTATTATTTTTAGCCGAGACTTCATTGAAACAACAACACAGATGAAGTCCGTGAGAATGAATCACTGGAACAGTTAAAACAAACTTACGACGCCTCCGAGTGCTGCTGAGCCCCACCAATAAATCCATATTTATCGGTCTGTCTGTCGCTGGTGAAGCCGTTGATCTCTGAGTCGGATCCAAAAGAGCTCTCGTCGTCAATGTGGCTGCTGCTAATAGTCCTGATACTCCTTGTGTCCACTGATTGACGGCCGTTCTCTATCTTGGCCATGGTAGCAAGAGAGCTAACTGGCTAGCCAGTATAGCTAACGTCAGCGAGCTTGTTGACAGCTCGAAGTCAAATCTGCTCTTCTGCATATGTTGTCGACTCAAACTGCATCGACGCCATGATTTCCCTACGCGGGTTAAACTTTCCAACTATTGTTCTGTATGTAGAAATTACCTAACTTTGCGCTTCAACTGTCAGGCCACATTAAAGAGCTTATGTATCAGCTGGCTAGGTTAATGCTTATTTCGATTTAACATTAGCTAGCTAACGGTGACTAGCTAACGTAAAGTTAGCCTTAACGGCTCGTGCCAACACAGTCCAAAACTATTTCTAAACTCACTCCTAAACTCAGACTTACAACAAACT
Source organism: Chelon labrosus (assembly GCF_963514085.1). Classification (NCBI taxonomy): domain Eukaryota; kingdom Metazoa; phylum Chordata; class Actinopteri; order Mugiliformes; family Mugilidae; genus Chelon; species Chelon labrosus. The sequence continues at coordinate 10,160,499 of NC_140359.1, read as the reverse complement.
ACATTATCATCTCAGTTTCCCCAGTTAGGTACTTACTAACTACGTCTGCTGGTTACAAGACTAGTTCATTATGTCCTCATCTAACGGTGTCTTGGTGCGCTGTCCTGTCATTCCGAGTTTGCTGGACAGATTTCTTTCTGTCTCCACCAGCAACAACCCAGCCTGCCGTCCTGTGTTGATTACCGTCGTAATGTTATGGCGACCCCTATTGGTCATCTGTAATACTGTATGACCGCACCACTTGTATTGTTTTAGCTCGGCCTTCTACACTCAATTGTCATTTCATTAGGTACAACGAATGCGTTGAAACAGTCTTCCACTAAGTCTTATATTCAGCATTTGTTTAACTGTATAAAACTGTGTTTTCATTTTGGAGGCTGCGATTTGTAGTGCTATTGTGTTTAATTATACTTAATTATAATAACTGTAGTACACTTTTGGTTATAATTCAATTCAGTTTTTAACTGCAGTTTGTTTTGGCCATGTAGTTATGTAGTTTCTGGGGCTGTCAGTAACAGCACTAACTACATCCTTCAAAAGAGCAGCTCAATTACAATCTTTCTTAAGCTGTTCAACATAAACTGAACTTCTGAAGTCATGAAGCTGAGATTTATTGCAGTACTGTTAGGTTAGAATGCATTTACATGTGAACACACTTGTACTTTATACATGCTTTTATACACTGCCTGGCCATAAAAAAAGGACACCACCAAAAACAAACAGTGACACACTCTTAATATTTCGTTGGGCCGCCTCTAGCTTTGATTACAGCACACATTCACTGTGGAATTGTTTCGATAAGCTTCTGCAATGTCACAATTTTTTTTTTTCCATCCAGTGCTGCATTCATTTTTCACCAAGATCTTGTATTGATGAGAGTCTGACCTTTTATTTTTGACCCTTTTTGCTGAATAATTCCTCCCGTCTCTGTGCAATGCTGCCACTGGATACCCAGTTTCCTGTCGGATAAATAAAGTATCTATGTATCCATCTATTTGTTTTCACAAGTATACCTAATGTTTTGGCAAGCGAGTGTAAATGTTGCCTTAAGCAGCCTGTGCATCACGTGGCCTGCATTAATCCATGTCATGTTATCTAATCACACTGTAATTAGTCAGTTTCAAACTTTATATATCATTATTCACCAACAAAAAGCTTTTTTTTTTAACTCCTTTATTTAAATGAGAGAACATGATGGGGCTTTACTTATTCTTACAAGTTACCAACAACTGTATATCATCACAAACAAATCACAATTTGAACTAATCATGTGAAACCATGCCTGTCAGTGGGCGTATAATTCATTTAACATTTAAGAACAACATGCTCTTCATACAAAAGTGCATGAAAAATGTTATTTACTTTCAAAAATTACCGTCAAACTAAAATGACAAGACAGGGCAGAGAGACAAAAAAAATCCCCTTTTTCCTGCAGCGTGGCTCACTTCTTTCTTCCACCTCTCTCCTTCAGTGCCAAATGAATGACTGAACCGTTGCACATGTTGTAATAAGCCAGAGAGTTGGAATCCTTGATGAAAATGCCCTAAAATCCACAATATTTATTTGTTAGTCGTTTATATCTATGTAGATGACATGACATATTTCAACAAGGTTAAAAGAAAACTTTACCTCATACTGCAACTTCTGTTTTCCAGCTGGCATGCCTGTAGCTTCATGGATTTTGACTTTAATGACAGACACCTGTGAAGACATTGCATTTGCACATCCGTTAGAATGCAGCAGGGGCGCTTGAATAAACTCATGAATTAAGTACACGCGAGTACATCAAATATTTGCATACCTGGTCTGTGAGTGGGACAGTGAAATTGAGCACTTGGCCATTCAGCTTCCATTCACTCTTATCCTGCATGTTCGGCACCTGCACTTTAACTGCCACTGGTCCCTGGAGATGGAAAAAAATAAATCACAGCCCAAGTTTAGATAAAATAAGGGAGTGGTATAAACCTAGATGTTACAGATGCAGTCAGTAATTCCACCATGTTTAGCGGTTTGCTGTGTGTTCTTCAGCTAATAAAACAGAAAATACTGGTTTTATTTAATACCGCGGTCACAAACATTAATGACATTCCCAACCATTAGGTGCCTGTATTTTCTCTGCATGCTGGTCAAAGACTGTGTCTTAGTATAGGAAATGAATGTAGTGCAACATATTTCCAACACATCACTGATCTAACAAACCTTGTTTCTACGAAGGAACTCCTCCTCTGGAATAAGGTTGTCTTCTGTCTTCATCTTCTTGGTGGCCGGCTCATCCTCATGAGGTGGGGGTGGATGGGAAGGTGGAGCTGGAGCAGAGCTTGGTGGCTGTGGTACTGGAGGAGCGGGGACAAATGCTGGAAGAAGAAAGAGGTCATTTAACTTAAATGTCTGAAATAAAGAAGGTGAGAAATGTTCTGGTACCAGATTTGCAGAAAAGAAGTATTAATTTCACATGTGAAGAATATTTATTCTAAAGTATTACTGACAGGTGTTTGGAAGCATTCATCTTACCGGTTGGAACAACCATGGGAGGTGGTCTGGGTGCCATGATGTGGGATGCAGATGGCGGCATAGGAACAACATTGATGCGGGGGGCAGGAATCATGGGTGGCATTTGAGCTATAACCTGACCTGGTGCAAGACGCACCACAGGAGATACAGGTGGCCTTGGAATTACAGGTACAGCAGACAAAAGAGTGGTGCGCACTGGAGGGGCCATCTGTGTAATAAGAAAATTAGTGGATTATGAGGTATATATGCACAATCAAGAGTTATGAAGAATAAATCCTTTATAAAGCTAGTAACTCACAGAGACAGGTGGGCGAGGTATAGATGTGATAGGAGGACTAGGTTTAGGCATACTGGAGGCAGAGGAAGGGATGGGAGGCTGGTGATGAACATCAGATGGCTTGCTTGGGCCAATTTTCTCTTTGGTGTCATCCTCTCCAACCAGTCCTTTGGCTTTGTGAATAGCTTCGATCTGCTCTTGCAGGGTGATGTTGGCCTGTGCTGCCTGCTGTGTACGAGCCATGCTTCCTGAATGACCATCCCAGGTAACCTGTTGAGGGAATAAGTTAAAAGACACAAAAACATTAATGTAAACAAACCAAGTTTCATATAAACTATGAGGATTAAAACTCCTCTGGCTCAATCTGAATCATCAAAGAAAGTCTTATAAACCACAACAGTTCTCACCTTCTCCTCTGGCTTCTGGATTTCTTCTTCACCAATCTTTTTACCAATGGCCGTCTCTTCCACACCAAAGATATCGGTACGCCTCTCAGCCAGCTGTTTCAAGCTACTCTCGATATCCAAACCAGGAGCATAGACTTCATCCTCTGTCTGTCTCTCTCTGATGCTGCGGTCTCTTTGCTCCAACCAGCGTGGGTCCAGCAGACCAATACGCATGTGCTCCTGCATCTTACTGGCTGGAATCTTCTCACCAGTAATTGGGGAGATGAGGTATTCATCTGAAACTGCAACTGGGAGCTGAGGCCTAGAAGCTGTGAGGAAATGATAGCATGAGATTAACACACACCATACATAGTAATGTTATGGATTTAGTATTCTCTCATCTAAGGAGTCCTGTTACCTTTGGGGTCGTAGTCTTTGCGAATAATGACATGGTCTGGAGTTGGTGGCAGTGGGGGAGGCATCGGGTTGTCTGGTGGTAGTGGCGCCTTCATGCCATCATCATCATCATCAGATCCCTGAAAAAAAAAAAACAGCAGAAGAATACAATGTTACCAGAAATTATTGTTCGTTTACTTCTCTTCCAGCAGAGGGAAAGTAAACGTGGGTGCTCAGGGGGAATATGTGTTGAGATTAATGGAAATTATATTCCACAAAGATTCGCAGCACAGGAATCAACTACTTCATCAATTCTAACCTCATCCATGTCCTGCACTTGTGTGTCTTGATCAGGTTGTGAAGCTTGGCCTTCACGCCTATCCTCCCGCTCGTCGTCTTCGTCCTCACTTTCAACCTCCATCTCCACTTCCTCACTCTCGCCATACTTCTCGTAGCGCTCTTGGATTAGGATTCGAGCGCCAAGTTCCTCTGGTGTGGTGGGTGGGGGGAAGTGGCCTGGGGGAAGAGAGGTACCAAAAAAAGATGCATGATTTAGGATACATGAAGCTATATTTAGGGGATTTATTGTTTACACTTTATAGTTATAGCAGTTAAATTACCTTGTTCATTAGGCTGGAAATCCACTGTCTCAACCACTACAAAGTCATGCCAATCAATTTGGGCATATGCCACTCGTTCTTTCTCCCTTTCCTCTTCCTCCTTCTTTCTCTCACGCTCCTGGAACTTTGCCCACTCAACACGGTACCTCACCTGGTTGTGGAATAAGACAGATGATTAATACGGGCAACATGTTACTTAATCCTTATTCTAAGAAACAGTCGCAAATAAAAGAAATTACCTGGTCCATAACCTCTCTTGGGTTCTCAGCCTCTCTCTTGAGTTTGGTCAGTAAGCCTTTGGGAGGAATCAAAATCTGAAGGTAGAAAGTCAAAATACAGTTTAACATCACCACCCAAACAAACACCAAAAATTTCAGACAGGGTTAATTTTTTTGGTCACCTTAGTGTACTGCTCAACCAGTTTGGTGAAGTAGTTGAAGAGGCTGTGCTGTGGACGCAAAAAATCAAACTGGTAGTTTCTCTGCTCTTTCTGCATGAGCTGTGTGAGAAATTGGCGGCCATTGCGAGCAACAAACTGGGCAGTGAGCTTGACTACGTCCAAATCAAACGCCGAGATTGATGGAGGATCTGCAATGAACTCAAACTCAGGCGGTGGTTCTTTGGGGACCACTGTCTCCTGAATGACCTGTGACTGCACCTGTTGATAGAGTATTAGATGTTATTAGATGTTAACACTGCCAGATATAAACGATGATAAAATGCACACTGAAATCCAGCGTCTTACTTTTTGTGGAAGTTGCTGAGACTGCTGCATGGTCTGCTGCATAACCTTAGGCACTGCTGCAGATGGTTCTTGTGCTTTGCCTTCCTTAAATTCATTGACCTTGTGACGGTAGTAGGAATGGTAGGGGTCATTGGGGTTGAGGAAATTAAACTTTGGATTGTTGATCTCATTCTGACGGATTCTTGCTTCAAACTCAGGTCCATTCCTGTGACATGACAAGAAATTTGTTACACCACAGACATAAAATCCTGATTGCAGCTATATACTGTATAACTGACATAAATTTGGTTACTAACCTGGCAACAAAGCTGGCTGTCTTGTCAACAATGTTTCGAACTTCAGGAGGTGGATATATGATCCCAACAATGGGTTTGGTGGCAGGGGTTTCTTCCACTGGTGCATCGTTCTGCTGACAGAATTTACATGTGTTAATTTGTGTTATGCAAGACTTAAAATAAGATTTAGAAAAAGCAAAATAAGCCAGCATCATGACCAAGGAAAAATACTACTTCTTTATTAAAACATTTCTCAACAGACTTAACTGTTATACTTTACTGTAAATCTTTTAAAAATAACAGATCTACAGCTCCCTTCTAATATTCAATCTTGTATCGGCTAAGAGGGTGAATTAGCCACCAATGCTAACTACATGCTAGCAAGATTTAACGTTTACTCAAAACAGACGACAGTTAATTAAAAAAATCTAATTCATGAACAACTTTTACAGTAAAAGAAAGCGTAAACCGATGGCTAGTTAGCCGACAGAAGAAGTATGTTAGCTACATGGCTAACATTAGCTAAGCAAAAGCGGTATCATTACCTTGTTGTTGGACTCCGGCTGAACTATCTGAACAGGCCCAGGCGGCATGGCTGCGACTTTTTGTCAAACCGGAATTTACCTGCAAACACCGAACAATGTGAGCACAACTGTTAATACACAGCCTTTTAAAATTGTATTATGCGAGGAACGCAATCTATAAGAAGTACAAAAAGCCTATATTTGCAGTGGTTGAATACTCACTCCGTCGCGCTTTCGTTGCTCCAATGGACGCGTATTACTTCCGGTAACACGCCGCAAAGGATTGTGGAACATAGAGTAACTTTTGAGGTTTCCAAGGAGATCGGATGTCAACAAGCTACACCTTTCTCCCTTTGAGCATCAGACAAAAAATATAGCTTTAAGCTAGCTTGTAAGACATGAGTGAGTTGCTGGGTCGTCAGGACTGTATCGACAGCCTCCGAAAAGACCTGGTCGACCTTCAAGGGGCGATTCTGGACGTGTTTTCTAGAACCGGCCCGGTCCTCTTCTCCTCCTGGAAGTTCCCCGACAAACTCTCTTGTAATCTGGATATGGTAGCTCTGCTGGAGCAGTACGACTTTATGGATGGGGAGGACGCATTCAACCAGCATTCCCACATTGTTTTACTGGAGCTGCTGATAGACAGGTAATATATAACGTTAAGATAATAAATATTTGAATACTTCTTTAAACACGCTTCTTTTCTCCTCTTCTGCCTGAACAAGGCTTCTACTTCTTCTACAAAGCTGCAGTGTTTTTGCTGAGCAAATGAGGGGCAGCTACAGGAGCGAACAACCCCAGCAGAACGGATGCATCTCAGTTGGTCTTGTGGTCAGAAACTATTGGAGTAATCTAGTTCAATTTGCCAACATTAAGGTAGGCATATTACTTCTTCTTAGAGAAAATAATGAAGATTGAGCAGTTCACAAATATATCTTACTTCTTTTTTTATTTTTTGTTTCTTCTTCTTTTAGGAGATCTGCAGAGACGTTAGGAAACCAACAAAAACATTTAACTGTGACGAAGCAACGACACCTGGCTCCAACCAAATAAGCTCACGCGCTGATCTTTGCAGACATTGTTTATCGACCTGGTCTTCAACAAGCTCATTTAAATTTGTCCCTCAGAGTCATGATGCCTCCAGTCCTACCGACAACATCCCGAGCCATCCTGCAGTTGAAAGCCATAATGCAGGCTGCCAAACATTTGAATCATCCCTCATACCCTGTGATGCCTGTCATCAAGTGCAGTCCATTTTGAGAAAGACAGGAGATGCTTTAGTAGATCTGTTACACAGTGAGGGCCTGCCCTCATCTCTGCAGCCTCTCTTAGCAGCTGTGGAGGACACACTGGAGCTGGGACACATGACAGCAGGTGATGTTGGTCAGTGGGCCAACGAGCAACTCAGGGACATGCGCCGGCTGGCAAAACATGTTCAGGATGTGCGAGGTACAGTACAGCCTCTTAAGGATCGACTTACTGCAGTAGAAACAGAAAGGGACAGATCCAGAGCCCAGCTGGAAAAAGTGCAGAAAGAGGTCAAACAACAAATAGAAAAACATCAAGCAAACATAGTCCAGCTGGAGTTTTCACTGCACAAAGCACAGAGATCCATGAAAGAAACAGAACAAAGACTACTTGAGGAGCAACAACAACTTAGGAGAGGTGAGCAAACTAAAAAATAAACATGCTGAAAAATCACTGACATTTTATACATATTCTTTCTTTTAACAGACGCTTTGTCCTTGGAGGAGACTAAAGCCAGCCTAAAGGAAAAAGTAGCATTTTTGCAAGAAGCTTTACAAGCACTTGGTGAGGACTTGCCATTCAAGTTTTGCACATGAAGTCAACTGTTATGGTGTAAATGGATATTTTTTTCCCGTGACAGAATGTGAAAAGAATGCGCTGCAAGACAAGGTGAAGACCTTGCAAGCAGAGGGTGAGGCTTGTTGTAAACTGCAAAACAGGATCCAGCAGTTAGAGAGCCAGATCTCTGACACTCAACTTCTTCTTGACAAAGAGAGCGCCAAGTACCAGAGTGCTTTCCGACAACAAGAGGTCAGCGTCAGAGCACTGGATTATTTGTCACTTTCTGCTCGAGACATTTATGGTCACACACAAATATGTCACGCAACAGCAATTAAATTGATTTATTTTTATTGTGCATTCAGTCAATGCAGGCAAAGCAGAAATGTTTGCTAGAGAGAGTCGATGCTCTGGACGAAGAGTGTGAAGAGCTACAGAGGCAACTGGGAGAGAGAGAGGAACGACAGATCAGCCTACACAATAGGCTGCAACAAATGTCAGAAGAGAAAGAACAACTACAAGCTCAGCTCAATCAGCAGCAGGTACTTAAATGCCAATTACCAATAGAAATACCCATAATACACAAGACTAGCAGCATATGCCCTTATGTGTTTTTCTTCTTCTTCAGGACTTGTATTTAGGGCTTGAAAAGGAGAAGCAGACACTTGAAACACAGGTGGACGAGCTGAAAAAGTGTGTAGTCGAGCAGAAGGAATACGTGCAAGGATTAAAGGAGAGGGAGCGACTGTTGGTGGCTTTCCCAGAGCTCACTCCACTGGCTCAGGCCCAACCACAGAGTAGGCATTTATGAATCATCCACCGACTGACATCACCTGCATGTATGCACATAAACTAGTTTGATGTTGTTTACACTGCTGTAGAGCACCATCCAGCCGTGGCTGCTGTTTCTTTAGAAAAGAGTGTAAAAAAAATAAACTCTACATAGGTGTCCCTGTGCACCTGCACTGTACTGTACATAGCAGAGACAGCAATAAAATTCTTATTTAGAGTAATGTTATGAAAATAATTCCACAGCCATTACCTGGAAAGGTATAGCGTGTTTCCGTTCTTCCACTTGTCATTTATTTGTACTGTACTTATGTTGAGTTACTACTTGCTGTATGTCTTGCAAACAAGGTACAGGTAATGTGCTTCTGGATATGGAGCAACAAATGCAGGCAAATAGCATTCGCATAAAGGTTCTGGAGCAGGAAAATACTGCCCTACACAGAAGTCTTGAGAAACTGGGGGAAAGAGCACAACATAACGCCATCAGGGTAGGAATTTAATAATGCTGTAAAATGTGAAAATATATGATAACTATACATTAGTTGTACATTTCTCACCTACATGCTTATACAGATGTTATCTGGGTTATTGACTGTATATATACATTTTTAAATATAGGAAGCCTCACCTCTGCAGACATGGAGTTTATCTCCATCCAGCACCCCAACAGTAACACAACAAAATCACCCAACACAAATGCAGAAGAGTCAGTTGTAAGTATTTTTAGATTTGTTAAGAAAAGTGTTATGTTCTAACACAAGCAGCACACATGAGTAATACTGTGTTTCCATTCCTTCTTCTTCTTTGTTCCACAGGCAGAGCAGCAGTGCAGCATGGCTGGGACACAGTAACAGAAGAAAGGCAGCGAGAGGTGGAGAAAGTAGTTTGGAGTCATCCAGGTCAGAGGATCATGTGTCTGCCTCCCCCTCGTCCCTGCACCTTCAAACCCTCCACTTCAACACGGACTCCACTCCTGCAAAAAGCCATACGAGGCTACGCAGCAGTTCCTTGCTCTCTCATTCTAGAGGCGTGAATCAGAGGAGAAAGTAAATGCCTGGAGGTGTAAATGTATTTAATCAAAAGGTACTTTTGTGAAAGACAACACAGCTCTGTATGAGTATTGTTGGCAACAATTACACCTTGCGCATTCCTAAATTACTAATGTTTCTATAAGTCTACATTATTGTGTGCACTTATGACAGTATACTACAACTGTTACCACTACATATCTCATTAATGTTAAATTAACTATGTCTCACTGTGTAAATGTAAAAGGAAGAGGTAGGTAGCAGGTGGAAGGTAGCATTGACAAGGAAGGAATCACATGGTTCAAAGTAAACGGACGGCTTGAACAACCTTGAATGTCACGCCAATAATGTGAAAGATAGAGACGTCCTTGTCGTTGTTTGTATGCTATCTGGCAAGGGTGGGGAGTTCCCATGGAAACGTAAGAGCTTGCAGGATTCAGAGGAATCATGCTCAGCTGAATCTCACTTCAGACCTTTAGTTCCGTCCCTCTGATATAGTCTTTCAGTACATCCTCATTTGTGTACCAAGATTAAAATTCAACATACTGTCCATAATTTCGAGTTAAGCCATTTTTGTGTTTGCATGCCACACTTTAGGCTTTTTTTGCTGAGCTAATTTCAGATGTCATGAGCTCAGTTGTGTAATCTGGTTCTAATAGAGAGTAACAAATTTGACCTGATTAGCATTTCTAATCACTTTACTATCAACACTCTGACCTCTCACTAATACGTCCTGAATGAACACCTGATCTGTCATTTTATTCAATTAGGAGACAGCTCATGACTGGAGGTTAATCCCTAACATGGGTTAGTTAAACATTTGTGTCATCAAGCATGTAATTGAAGTTAGTCTTAAGTTCTTTAAACTAGCAGCCACAGATGGCAGGGAAGAATATTGCTTGACAAAGAATTCATAACCACAGCATCGAGTCATGTTAATCATGATTATATAGCCTATAGGTTGTACTTCCTGCAAGATAATAAAATCACTTACACTGCACATATATATTTTTTTTTTAATCAAGGGGAGGCGCTACTAGTGAATATAGCAAAACAAAAAGGAAGCAACCAATAGATATCATCAGGAAACGTAGTTCACTTACATTGAGACATTTGTTTTTTTAAAGTTTTTCTGAGTAATGTTTTGTCTGAGTCAACGTCCATTACTGCATTCAAGTAAATCTTGAAGGAAGCAGCACCCAGGACAGGAAGCAAAACTTTGGGTAAAGGTTTAAAGTTATTGTTTTACTTAGATGGCAAATGAGATTCCTGCTGAGTTTATTTTTATGGTGGGGGTTTGGTACTACTGCATAAAAGAGAAAATAACAGTCATAAAATAAATCAGCTTTTTTTTTTTTCTTCTTTTTAGGAACAAAATAATAACAGCTATAAGTGATTTAACAAAACATAAAGTTTGGTCTATTTAAGATATGTGAAGCAAAATAGCCCAAAATCTCAAAATTGACCAGTGCATGAAGCTATGATACTTTTGCCTGTTGTGTCTCAACTTAAAATGGTTACAAGGGTTATTATGGGTCTGTATTTAGCAGCAAATAATGTCCAGACATTGGACAAGTGTATACTTAAGACCAGAATACCGTTAAGTAGACTGGGAGCAGGTAACTGGATGGTATAAGATACTCTGAATCTGTTTACAACAGCTGTATGGACAAGAATTAACTTACAGGCAGGACATAGTAAAAGAAGATTTGGTTGAATATATTCATAATATACACTATTTCAGCTTGACCTCACCAATGACAGCTGGGATAGGCTCCTGACCCCCCATAACCCTTCATAGGACAAGCAGTTACAGAAGATGAATGAATGAAGATGATGAATTATTTCATTTTGTTGTGAACAAGGATATTTACTTTATTCTGTTTCTTATTCTATACTTTGGACTAGACACAGACTAGATATTACTTGTGTCGTACTGTATGTGGTTCTCCAAGATGCAATTGGAAAATGTAACAATTTTTGCAAATGCTGCTTCAAAACATTTATTTTTTTTTCATCTTTTGTATTTTACACAGACATACAGCATAACAGAAGGATTTGAGACTTTGATGTGCAAGTATAGAGTACAATACTATTCAGAAGTAAGAAAAGAACTGGATTATTTATAACTGTGCCTCTTGGCATAAAAAAAAAAGACAGAGAAAGAGGTGAGAGAACGTTCAGCTTAGAAAAAGCACCACAGTAGTTGACATCAAAAGCATAACTGTGACAAAAGTTTACCAGACGATAGTTTGCAAACTGTGCAAGGTTGTACAAAACTCTCTTGAACCAAACTCCTTTTTGAAACTATGCCAAAATGCCTCCTATTTTACATTCTATTCCAAGTTAGGGTTTTGGTTTAATAATTCAAAAGCATGAAGTCCTATATAATTTTATAACAGACATATAAATAAAACTAAACCATTCAGACGGACTAGTTTAGCTTTGGAAATCAGTCTGTATTGATTACAACATGTTTAAGGCCATTGGTTTCCTATGTAAAACATGCAAACAAACTGGAATTAATAAAGACTACACAATAAACATTTTCTGAAGTACTTTTACTTACAGTATGTGATAAAAAATAAAGCCTCATTTTAGGTCATCAACTGACACAAGTGCAGTCTGTGGGAATGTTATCTGTATAATACGAGAGAGTTCTCACATGTGGGGCTATCTTTAATCTAGGTCAATCTGCAGGCTGGCGACAGGGACTGCTGCAAATCTGCTGGGATTATGGAGGCCTCAAAGAGATGAAACATCCCACTTTAACGTAACAACTGATGTCTGCCAGCCTGTCGATATTTGTGTCCAAAGAGTACCATTCATTAGGTTTGTGCTTCCCACTATATCAAATAATTTCTCAGGTTGTCTCCAGAAATCAGTCATACAATCTCAGTGATCGATGTGCTTTGATATGCAACCTCATGCCAACACAGAGAGAGGGGGCGGTGCTGAAGGGCTGAAGGTGCGTGAGAAAAAAGACTGCTCAAGATCAGTGACACAAAAAAGAACAGGGTCACGGGGTGAGATTTAGGAGATTAAGTGATGTGTTCGCTCAGTTAAAAGGTGAACAAAAATGACCGATATGGACAAATAGTGGTACATGCAAAACATAGAATATAACACAGATATAGTTGCACACAAAACCTATATAAAAGAAAATATAATCAATAATAATAGAAAAATAAATACGTACAGAGTCTTATAATGTAGAATTAAATACTTCGTCAGAAAACAATATACCTAGAGAAGTCTATGATTACCAAGTGAAGTTTGACTAAATGGATCCAAATGATTAAAGCATATGGTTTCTTCAGTGGCTTCGGGGAGAATGATCTGAGAAAAGTCGAAAATGTAAACTCACAACTCTGTGCATTCTTCTGCTTAACTTAAAAAATGCAACAAATGAATGCTTACTTTGCCCAAACTAATAACTTTCGAAAAGAAAAAGTTCATTTTCCAGCTCCAGAGCTGTGTTAACATTTAAAAAATCCTCCACTGTTTGTAACAAAGAAAGCACCATATATAATCTACAATGGCATGGACTCTGACAAACTGGCAAGGTTGCAAGAAAAGAGCTGGTCTTGAAGGATATAACACAACTTTGATGCTAGAAGTTTACTGGACAGTAATAAAGCTCTCTATTGTACATTTGAGTATTACAAGATATACAAATAGGCCTCACAATAAGACAGGGAGAGTGTATCCCATCCTGTGGTGTGCATACATATGCATAGCAACGAGTACAGACTGTCACGTGCTAAAGGGAGTGAGATACAGAATAAACTAGTGATAGTACAGAGCATGAGTGGGAGACAACAGACAAGACCAGGCAGTTGTAACTGGTCACACATCATCTCTGTCCTGCACACTCCTCAGCTGTCGAGGGAGTTGATGGACTGATGTGGTGCGCTGAGGTTTCCACTTGACCATCGGGCTGGACGGACTGCACTGTCTCTACCAGGCTGCCGCTGGGCAGCACCACGTACCGGGCCGCCATGTCTTTGGGCTGCAGCTCCCGTATTCCCTCCTTACTGTGCCAGATCCCGTAGCCAAAATACACGAAGAGACCTGGCAAAGGGACAGCATGAAATATTTGTGACTGGAGCATTAATTCTAACTGCAATGAGAACAGTGATGTAAACATACACTTAGTGGCAAAGAGTTTACTTTAGTATGTCATAAAAATCACAATTATACGGCTAACATAGCACAATATATAGTATAGTATAATTTTTGAATGCTTTGTTGAATGTTTAAGCAGCTTATTACATTAACCTTTTCTGTTCACAATCATGGATTAGCTTGCTAACGTTTGCTAATTAGTGGTAAACACAAATTACAACTTAAGCTGATTGATGGGGTTGTCATTAGTTTTGAGCGTAAGTAGACATTAACAAATTATTGGATGCTGAAATTGGGATCAGATGATAAAAAACAGGAATAAGTGTAATAGAGTAACGGAGGAACAATACTGGCATCCTGCTAGCACAGCTAAAAATATATTTGTAGCTTTATGTTTAGTACTGTCTGCGAAATTCAGTATTTCTGATGATTTGTGTTTACTCTGGTGCACTATTGATTGCTGCTTTAACTCCACATTAACACTGAGTTGAACAAAGAAACCCAACACTTTTTTTTTCCTCCAAAGGCCATTACAGAAGTGTCAATTTCTTTCTCCAGGGCGTGGGAGCTCAGCCAGAGGCCCTGTCATATTGCACAAGTGTGCATCTTGTTAACTTGCAACAGTCTGACAGTGGCGTTTAAATGGTTTACTGGTTCAGAGACGCCTTAAGCTAATGCAGATAATCACGTTACTCAAGTGACCCCCCCCCCCCCCCCCCCCCCCAGTGTCAGGACATTAAGGCCGTTTGACCACCACCTACGTCCTCGGAGGATTGCTGACGAAAGGGGAACGTTTCTTTGCCTCTTTAATAGCCCGGAATACACTTGCTTAATCTGGTGGTGTAACATTTACAGTACATACTGTTCACTAGCAACAGAGGGGCAGGTGTTTTATGACAGTCTATTCAAACTGCTCACTAAGCTAACAGACACGTCACATCAAGAGTAGACTGTAGACTGCCGGCTATTATTTGTGTGGACTGGAACTGGTGTGCTCACTACTGCCAATAATTTCACATTTGGTTTAATTTAGTCATGTCTTTGTCTTGCAAGAATTAGTTTTGAGGAACTATGCCAAACAGTTTTCTCAGTCTAGTTCTGCTGCCTTCTTACCTATAGCAATCCATACGGCGAATCGAATCCAGGTTAAAAGGCTGAGCTTCATCATGAGGAATACATTAAAGAGGATACTGGCACCTGGAGTCAATGGAACCAGAGGTACCTATACAACAATTAAAGTTCAGTCACTCCTCATAGTTAATTTTCATGACAACAATTGACATAAATTAAACTGTAAATTATATTTTTTCAACATTACCAGTTTTGCTGAGTATATTTTACCTGGAATAATATCAGTAAAAGCTCACCTGAAATGTTTTGTTGTTCTTTTGTGGCTCATGAACCCATATAAGCGCCAGGCTAAGAAGGAAAGCTAAGCTAAAAATCACCAGAAGCATTGTGAAGCTCCAGACCGGGAGCTGAAGCTGTTTGTTTCCAAATTCCAGCACGGCGCAGAGGGACACTGAGCTGACAATCAGAGTCAGCACAGAGAAGGCCACCACCTCGCCCGGCTCGCAGTCACCCAATAGCCTGTCCAGGTACGGCTCCCAGCAGGCCCTCAGCTGCCCCACCCCACGCCGCTCTCTTGTCTTCTGCCTCTCCACCAACTGGAGTTTGTCAGAGAACGACTCGTATTGCTTCAGCTCTCCGGTGTCCTCGGTTATGGTGTGAGCCTCTGAGGGGGCAGGAGAAGGCTCGGCATTGGGGTTGGGAGACGTGGAAGCGGTTCCCTTGGCCTTTTCTGGCTGGAAGCGTAGTACAATAACACTTGCTGCCACAAAGGTGTATGCAAGGAGAGTGCCAATGGACAAGAACTGGACCAAGGCCTCGAGGTCAAAGATCAGAGCCATGGTGGCCATGAGGATCCCAAACACTAGAATGGCATTGACGGGAACTTTGGTGATAGGATTGACCCTTGCAAAAATGGAGAAGAACAATCCATCCTCTGCCATGGCATACACAATCCGAGGGAGGGAGAAGAGGTTACAGAGCAACACAGTGTTCATGGCTAGAAATGGGAACAGAGAAAATATGAGTGAAATGTAAAAAAATATACCAGCAACCATTTAAATTACACTTCACTATTACATTATTGAAAATTGACACTCACCACAGATGGAACCCACTGCTACGACAATTCCAGCCCAGCTGTAACCTCGGCGGAAAAAAGCATCCGCCAGAGCTGAGTTGGGGTCCAGTGTACGCCAGGGTACCATCAGTGTGAGCACAGCGGAGACCAGGATGTAGGCTGATGCTGCCAGTCCAAGGGAGATAGCAGTAGCAATAGGAATAGCCTTCTGGGGGTTCTTTGCCTCCTCACTTGAGGAAGCAATTACATCGAAGCCCACAAATGCATAGAAGCATGTGGCTGAGCCTGCTAGTATTCCCGACATCCCAAAGGGTGCAAAGCCTCCTTGTTCCTGGCTCCAGTTAGCTGGTTCAGCTAGCACAAAGCCAAACACCAGGATGAAAACAATGACAGCCATACTAATGGTGGAGAAGATGTGGTTGAGGTAAGAGGACACTTGAACTCCGAAGGAAATGAAGAACGAGGCAACTACTAGGATTCCTGCTGCTAGTAGGTCAGGGTAATGGGCAAGAAAAGGAACGTGCCACTGCATGATGTGCGTCTCTGTGAAGTTCTGGATAGCATGGTTAAAAATGGAGTCTAGGTAGCCACTCCAGGCACGTGCCACGGCAGCACCACCAATCATATTCTCCAAAATCACATTCCAGCCAATGAGAAAGGCCCAGATCTCTCCCACAGAGACGTAGGTAAACATGTAGGCAGATCCTGTTTTGGGAATGCGCGCTCCGAACTCTGCATAACAAAAGGCAGCCAACAAAGAAGCAATACCTGCGAAAATGAAGGATATGATGACAGCAGGCCCGGCCGTGTCTTTAGCCACCGTTCCCGTCAGGACATAAAGCCCAGAGCCCACCATGCCACCGACGCCCAGCAGGGTCAGGTCCACGGTGGAGAGGCAGCGTTTCAGTGATGTTGCCATCATGTCATCTTCTAGCGTCTTGAGTCGGTTCAGTCTCTGACAAAGGCGCACTGCTGGCGCACAGCCTCTCGAACAAGTTGCCATAGTTACAGAGTGAGATAGGCCAGCTGGGTAGGTTGGTGTTGTGATAGTCAAACTGGATCCATTACCTGTCTATGAAGATGACCTGCAAGACACGGCACAACATTTACAAAGGTAAGACTACAAAAAATTACTGCAGTCTACATTTAGAGGTCTGATAATTGGTTCGATATATTTTAGACAGAACCATGGATACGCAGGTTGTAGGATATGATATGTTTAAGACCAACATGTGCCACCTTGGACGCAGATGTGTCTTCCAAGCTCAGCCATTACATTTAAAGAAATTATCTCTTCATCCTTGTCTGCATAGTAACAAATTGAATAGTGTCATGAATATTCAGTATATATTGAACTTTTAAAAATATTTTATCTCAAATATTATGATTATAACTCTTTAACATTAACGGTAACACAATAGCTATAGAGATGCTTAAAACTGTCTGTTGTTAGAGTTAGATTTCTCCAAACAAACTTTGAAATTAGGTTGAACATATTATCACCCTTTAGGTAAAGTCTCTAAAATTAAATTTAGACACCACGTGTACTGTGAAATATCAAGGAAGCATTTCTAGATGGTATGAGTTTGCATTAGTGCGATATGTTTGTGTTTCTGTGGCCCTCTGTGGCCCTCAACACTCACTAGCCCAGTCCACGTCACGTACATGCTTTCGCCGATGTGTAAAATTACAGCACCGAGTACAGTTAACGATACGGGATGAAATTTTCCATTGTCTTTTCATCAGTACAACACACTCATCCGCCTGCCGGCGCAGCATCAGCTGGCATCGATGGACATATGGCGACAACAGGATGCCTCCATTATAATTACGTAACGCTTTATTCCCCTCTAGAAATTAGACCGCTGTCCCAAACTGCAAGCATCGATAACAATACGCACCCAAACAAACGTACACGCCTAAAAGCGAGAGATAAACAAAGGCGAATGGAAATAATCGACGTTTTAAATGTCAGATAAATTATTTACAACAAGATGGAAACGCAAAGAGAGGATCGTTAGCGCATCATACTACCTC
The DNA here is from genome assembly GCF_963514085.1 of Chelon labrosus. Lineage (NCBI taxonomy): Eukaryota > Metazoa > Chordata > Actinopteri > Mugiliformes > Mugilidae > Chelon > Chelon labrosus. The sequence continues at coordinate 10,142,828 of NC_140359.1, read as the reverse complement.
TCTCCTGGATGAGCTGGGAACGCTGCGCTACAGCTCACTTTTTCATTCGTGAGTTAGGTGTGATCATTAGGTCATCGCTCTCTTTATAATAAAGGAGGGGGGATCGTCAGTAATAACACGAGCAATAAAACGATCCATTTTACCGTGTCTGTTCAGGGTTTTTCCATCTATGCTGCCGCTCCAGCGCGGTTGGAAGTTACCGGGGTGCAACGCCTGGTGATGGAGTGGAAGGTGCACCGAGGAATAAAAGCAACATACGCTGCCCGGACTGCTTCTTAAAGGCGCAGCCACCTTCATTACGCTCCTGCTGAATGGGCTTCCCCACTGAGCCCCACCCATAATATTATAGCAGGAGATTGTTAGGAGGATCTCATAAGAGGTATCCCAGATGGGCAAAAAAAATAATATTATATATTTATAAGATATAAATACGAACACGTCTGAGAATAAGTCATATTACCAGCTGATTACCAGTAAAAACAAAAGAATGAAAGCTTAATCACAATTTATTTTTATACCAAGGAAACATGGAAGCCCACAGGCCATGTGAGCAATGGAGAAAAAATATATCATTATATAGTCAAGACTCCTTATCATGGAGCTTTAACAGGTGAGCATCTTACATTTGATCTGTGTCCAGCTCCAAGAACACAGATATGAGTCCTGCTCTACAGTATAGTGGAGAGCAGTGTGCATGTATTTTAAGTTACATGTAAAGATTTTCCAAATGAAGAAAAGCAGGTCATAGGTTCTGTCCAGCTGCAGATTTATTTATCCATCTCGCTACCCATGAATAGGCGCAAACCGTTAAAATATTAGTGGCTTTCTTGTACATTTATGGCCCATGATAAACATTTACCATTACTGACATTGACACTGACACACTGGTACTGAATAAAGTAGCCATTGTAGCAGAAATATGAGAAATATGAGAACAGTGCGGGAAATGCATTACAGTTCTGCTCAAAATAACAGACTATTCAAAACAGAGCCAGAACACTTTGTGACACATTTCACACCTCCTTTACATCTTACACATTTTGAATCAGCACAATAAGGCCATAAATAAACAACAGATTTATGCTCAACAAACAGCAGTAATATTTGGAACGTTGAAGAGTCCAGCTTTAATTTTGACGTCTCTACATTATTGCCGCTAAGAAATGGGCACATGAATCAATAAAACTTCCCCTGTCACCTGAAACGTTGCAAACTGCTCCAAAGACTTTGGGAGACGTTCGGAGTCTTTGGAGTTTCGTAGGCGACCATCTCAAAGCTAGAAGGCCTCAGCTTTAACACCAGTTAAAGCCATCTCTCTTCATCGCTGTGTGTCCTGGAACGTGTATACAGTGGGTCTTCCTAATTGCACAATGTGAGACAAAGCATTTAAGTTGTCACGGTGTGCTACATCTCTCCTCCAGGACTTGAACCAACTTTCTCTCGCAGATTTATGACACTGCCAGTAAATACACTCAGACAACATGTGTTCAAAACTCTCTGAACTTGTTGCTTCTTAGAGATAGCAGTGTCACATAATGTCAGTGCGTCTGTGGCCACTGAACTTATTCACAATTGGACCTCTGTATCTTTCTCAAGGTACTCAGGATTGTGACTCCTTTTGTTGAAGCTTGAGGATCAGTTCAAGCAGGTTCATCTGCATCGTCAGCTCCTGAAACGCACAGTGGTTAGAACAATATGTTAGGACATACATCACCCTCTGCTGGACATTTGTCTCCATAGCAATGTACATGTTTTCTATGCAATTGAACCATTTGTAGCATTCGTAATTCAACTAGTGAGTAGGCGTGTGTTGGCAGTAACCTGAGGATTAGTAGTGATATAAAAGCCAGGAACTCCTGCCTTCTCCAGGGTGTTCTGCTGGTCAATCACTTTTTGATCCATTTCTGCTACAATCTTCTTATCCATCATTCTTTGCTCCTCCCGCGCACGAACCTCCAGAGCCTGATAACGCAACACACACATATTAGTAAAGCAAATGGCATGTATCGGTACCGCGATCATTTCAGTAAATTAATGAAACATTGCTGAGGCGATGAGAACTCAATACTTACATCTAGCTCTGCTTGTTGGTTTGACTTGAGAAGTGCAAGGTTGTGAGACTTGCACGACTGCAAAGCATCTTTGTGTTTTCGAACAAGATCTTGTTTGAGTGCTACACACGGAAGAAAACAGTCAATCATTGAAAAGAGAAAGAAAACGCAGAAAAGCAGGTTTAATGTTGGATAGAGTTGTGGACTTGAGGGGACTAAGTAATTATCCAGGTAACAGACATGGAAATGCTTCTTGGAGCAGACCACATTAGTCACTGCATGACTCTTGTTAAGCGAGGCACCAACCTTGGTGTTCACAGTGCAACTTTTGCCTTTGGTTGTACAGATTTTTCTCTGTCAGATGCTGAATATCCAGGAGGCCCTGCACAATCTCATATACTGTCCCATCTATGAGTGCCAGAGCCAGGTCACTCAGCGTGTTGTAGGACAGCCGCTGCTGGAAGGAGCTAACCATGGAGAAGAATAAAGCAAAACAAAGAGGATGATGTTATAAGTCGCCCATATACCTAAAACTAGACCTTTCTTTGTGTAACCAGTTCTCTGAAATCAGTGGACTAAGTATATCCCGAGGGTGACGATACCTTGGCAAATCTTTGACTAAGGTTTGCAGTTCAGATAACAGGTAGTAATGTCTTTCTTGCTGTTTCGTAGAATCACCGTCAGTGACTCCGGAGTAACCATCCATCCTTGTAACTGGAGAGATGAGCACAGTGCAGGACGATGTTCAGCACATTCAGCTAGCTAGCATATCCGGGCTCGGCTAATTTATGTATTTTATAGTTGAACGTTTTCGGAAACGAGTTATTTATTTGAGGCTAGTCTGCATCTGCAAATCTTCTTACGTGAACAAAATGCGGTACCATTACTAAACCAAATTGGTAGGAAGGAAGGGAATGTTTTTAGCTATGCTTCCCTTTCATGCTAAATAGGACCCCAAGCTGCTGGCTGTCAAGATGCCTGTCTGTAATTACGCGTGTGAAATAGCAAACTATGTTCGCCAGATGGCGCACTGTGCTTCCTTTAGGATCAGCTCCTTACCAGGCGTCACCATTCACATGTACGGTTACTACAAATGATCGCAACATCGTACCTAAAGATGCAATAACGTGAATTACAAATATATTGAAAATATGTCAGATACGAAAATAAATTCTCTGTTGTTTTTGCGAATGCAGCTAATTAATGTTTATGGCAGGATGGGCATTTGTGATGGTCTATCAGTTTAACCTGTTTAAACGGTGAGCGTAATGGTGACAACACCAAAGCCCCGTTCAGCCCAATGGTTCAGCCGCTCTCCCTGTGGCTCCCAGTGTTTCACCTGCCCCACTGACTGGACTGCGCCTGGGCTGCGCGCTACTGGTGGGCTGTGCGCTGTCACGAGCTGAAGGTGTCATGAAACGAAGAAAACTCACTTGCGGAGGGGAAGAGCTCTATTTATAAGAGCGCGTATGGGAACACAGGAGAAATTGGATTAATAGCTTGCTCGACTGAAAATGGCCAAAAACACATCTCTTTATTTTCGCATTGTCGAGGGCAGGAACCTCCCGGCCAAAGACGTGTGAGTAATTTCGGCATGTGCTTCTTCTGTCTTATAGCCTCAGCATTGTTTAATAGCCCCTTGTCAAGTTAGCTAGTTATGAGAAAAATTACAATTAAAATGCAATTTTCTGGTAGGCTGTCTCCAGTAAATTGATTAAGGTGATAGGTGATTTAGTCAAAGACAAATTGACCTCAGTATAATTAAAGACAACAGAAAATTAAATTAAGCTCACTCCCAGGCAAATACCACATCTGATTATGTCGTATTTATTATTTTATTTTTTTAAGATCCGGGACCAGTGATCCATACTGCATTGTAAAAGTTGACAATGAAGTTGTTGCCAGGTAAGTAGGGAAATCTGCACATTACTAGAACATATTGTTAAAACAGGAAACATATAGTGTTATAGCGGAGCTCTCACGTTTTAATATCTTTCTTCACAGTTTATATATTTGCATCAGTTTAGTGTTCTGGCTGTGCTCCCACTACTCTGCACATGTAAACCAGGGTGGAGTGTGTGTGATCAGTGTGGTGGTGCCCACAGCGTGGCCCCTCCATCACAGAGAACCTGATACTGGTCTGGCCTTTAAAACACCCGCAGGTAACCATGGAGAGGGTGCATCAATTATTGCAGGGAGCACCCGGTGCAAGCAAGGAGAAAGCTGGAAGTAGAATACACCAGTGCAGACGCGGTTTCACTTGAAGATGGTGATTTCCTCCTCCGAGTTATTTTCGATAGCCGCTGGACTGAGAAGTGTTCGGACATTGACCCAAAGTTTCTAGGAACACAGTTTGTTGTGGACTTTAACAAGAACATGGGGTGAATTCGGTGCCTATTGTTCCATCTGGCATGGCGAGGGAAAACAGCACACTGATTCACTGCAAACACTCACACTAATTATCTTGTAGTGTTACAGGCCAACTGACTTCTCAAGTGTGATATTCATGCATGATGAGGCTGGTAGATTGCGGTGGAAAAAAATGGGTACAGTACAGTCTTATAGAAACACAGCTGTTTGTTATAAGGACACAGGGTCAGGGTATTCTCTGAAATCTTTTTATCCTGTTGACAGCGTGGATTATAGAAACAAAACAATATTTACCAGGCGTGTCTTGGTTTTATTTTTCTAAATATATTTTATAGATGTTTTATAGAAACACTAGTCCCACAAGAGTTTGCTGAAATAAAATGAAATGCTTTAAATCTTTAAAAAACATATCATTATCAACTAACTATACAAAGATTATGACTCAGTCGAGGAATAATTGACACATTTACATTGATTTTAAAACATACTGAGGTTAGACCCTTATGAGCGTTTATAAAATGCCAGAAAGCAACTCTTACCTGGAGCTGCTATAATTTTTACGCAGGATATTTTAACTTACCCAGTAGTTTTATCACATGACCTCTCAAAATGATGCAATGCCGGTGTGACCCCGCTGTCAGATGTTTCATATGTCACTATGTTCAGTGCAGATCAAAATCACAAATATAACTGTTCAGTAAATCATCAAAAAAGAACTCAACAAAGAAACATCTTAATAAATGTAAAAACGAACAATAAACTTTTACAGTCATTTGTGACCCCTGCCATTATGCATTCACATGATGTGTTTCTCTGTGAGCATGTTAAACCTCTCCTTTCAGGACCGCCACAGTGTGGAAGAACCTAAATCCTTTCTGGGGGGAAGAGTACACTCTGCACCTTCCGATGGGTTTCCACTCACTCTCTTTTCATGTCATGGACGAGGACACGATTGGGTAACACTGTCATCCAGAAACGTCTCAAAACAAATCATTTATATTTAACCATTACTCTTAACTGACAGAGCTCTGCAGTTAATTTATAGTCCTCAATGTTTGCTTAACTTGGCTCATGGACTGATATATTTGGGTTAAATCCTCGTGCACGGCAGAAAAAAAAACTCAGGCTTTGAATAAACAAACATCATCAGGCAGATGGCCGATGAGACTGAGTGATTAAATGTTGTTTTTTTTTTCTCCTCTTCTCCGGACCACCAGTACTCTAATCATTTAACTCAAGAACTTTGATCGTATTTTCAGTAGCTTCTATCTGATAATCTCTTTTTTTTTTAACATCCTTTTCTGCAGGCATGACGATGTTATTGGAAAGATTACACTGAGCAAAGAAGCCATTGGATCTCAAGCTAAAGGTATGAGTGAACAAATCAGTCTGTAACTGGAGTTTATGACCAGAGCTCAGAGGTTAAACACACATGGTTCCCATGATAGAGTCAAAAGTCAGAGCGACTGAGGAGACATGCTTTTTTTTTTTTAGTCTGGGAATGTTTCTCAGTGTTCTCTCACACATTTCATTTATCACATTTGTCAGTCACTTTTTTTTTTTACTGTTTTCAAGATATTCATTGATGAATTTGTTATTATGATGGCCCTCCCGGTGCTCGTCTATATAAACTCTGGGAATGTTCCCTCGTGCATCATAAACCAATTTTTTAAACCCGTAGTGGTGTAAAATGAGAAGATCAAGCAAAGCTTTTGAAATGGCTCCCAAACATTTGATGAGTGGCTCTCTTACACCAGAGTGCGAGAAATCAGTCACAGTGTTTACCTCAGCACTAAATGTAGCTCCTCCTATGCTGTCTTGGCCAGGCGTATGGCTTTTAAAATATGGTCTGTCGTGATGGTGTTGTAGTTTTATTACGTTGCCGGGGGTGTTTATTGGGGAATGTTTGCTGCATACCGATGCCTCTCTTTTGAAAGCCACCTGGCATGGCCTTCACTCCTGTGATTCATTGCTACATGATGGCACTGAGTCAGTTACTCCCTCGCAGGATTTTTTCTCACAGCCTGGCCTTGACATTGTACCATTTTTTATTTCTGATAGCAAACAGTAAACTTAATTTACATGCTGTTCAGACTATCTATATTTTTTTTGGCTTTGCATGCCTTCACCTTAAACTGTTCTCGTAAGAATTATAGAGATTTTTGCACAAACGTCTGTAACTCAATACAAAACAATGATTTGTTATACATTTAATTAATTAGACCACAAAATATATGAGTATTATTAGTATTAGAAATACGCACTGCAATATCCAGATCATAAATATTGTTTACTATGCAAATCCTATGACAATACAGTAATTGTAGATTAACAAGTGTCGTTGAACAGATCTCTTCCTCAGTTGTCTTATTTTGACATTAGTGCTGAAGTTACTAGCAGATTCACCACTTAAGAAAAAACACTGGATTGGAAAACACGTGATATGCAGCCCTAGTTGTCACATCTGTTGTTATTCTTTTTCACTGTTTGAATCTTTAGAGAATAGTATCTGTGTGTGGTCTGTTCAGGGCTAGATAGCTGGATGAACCTGACCAGGGTCGACCCTGATGAAGAAGTCCAGGGGGAGATCCATCTGAGTTTGGAGCTTCTGAAAGATGCAGAAAAGATTTGCCTGCGTTGTCGAGTCATTGAAGCCAGGTAAAGAGAAACCTTGACACTGCTGACAAGATGCGAGGAGCTCAGTTAAACATCATAATCGGAGCTTTATGCAGATCTCTAACGTCAGGGTCGAGATAAATGAATAAATAAATAAATGAATACTTACTCACTAAGTGTGTGCTTTGAGTGAGCTAAGATGACTTCACAGCTCACTATGTTCCACAATTTGTATCATGTCCCCACACACACACGCAACAAAATATGAATTTTATGATTTTAACTGTAGGTAGTGACCCACTGGAGGCAGCAGCTGTTTACACAGTATTTTACTGCGCCTCAAATGATGATGGTGTTTAGAGCGCAAAACTTTGATCAGATCTTGCGTGGTGACTTGCGGCACATATGGAGACACATTTCACACATACTTGAATCTGGACACTCATCAGGACGCTCATTAGTACCAGGTCTTAACAGGGCCTTAGAGACAGTAGTGGATGACCCAGAGAGCAGGGTTGAATCAAAGGGGTAGATAAACTGTAGAAGCATGGGTAAATGTAATTTCTAATGGTAGAAATAACATGTAATCATCTTATTTTAAGTTTCTATAGCTGAGCTGCTCGTAGCAGAGACCCATCAGCGCCATCACTGAGCTGAAATCTTATCACCATCACCCCGCAGGCCTCCACATTCCCTACTGAGTCACACTGCCACTATCGCACCACTCACTGCCCCATCTGTGTGTCCCAGCCTACAATCTCTCCTTCTCAGGCAGGGCACTAATGAGCATGTCAGTCAGGGCCCGACACTGTGTTATTCAAACACACAGATGAATGTGAAAAAAAAAAAAAAAAGAATAAGGTCAAGTATGAAGTAGTGTTTTTGTAGTAGTATAACACTAACTAAATTAATTTACAGAACAGATAATAGGAGTTTGCAGGAGGAGCATTTTTATGTATTGATAAATTCTCTTGTCTTTTGGTCTGGTGATGCCCACAGAGACTTGGCTCCGAGAGACATTTCTGGAACTTCTGACCCCTTTACAAGAGTTATTTTCAACAACCACAGTGCAGAGACATCGGTGAGCTCCATGTGCATGCATGTACAATATATTTAGGTTGCACTGGAGCCAGACGTTTGTATTCTTCCGCTGATGATTGTTTGATTGTCTGTCTTTTTATTTGATATCGTTGTACAAATAAAGGGACTGAAGTGACAATACGTGTATTGAAGGGATGTCGCTTGTTAGGATTTCTAAAAATACTTCATTTTAGATTATCAAGAAGACCCGTTTCCCGCACTGGGGAGAGACATTAGAGCTGGAGTTGGATCCAGAGGAGCTCAGCGAGGAGGGGACCATTACTGTGGAGGTCTGGGACTGGGACATGGTGGGCAAGAACGACTTTCTGGGAAAGGTGAGGATGCCATAATTATTTATCTCATGATTTAGATGTAATCTCATGACTGCCTTAAAATGTATTTTGAAGTATTTAGAAAAGTATTTATTTCCAAACTTAAATGTCTCTAACAGATGTTCTAGTCAGACATTGTATCCTTGTTTCCTTGTTTGTTCTTTTGTTGCACAGGTGGAAATCCCCTTCGCTTGTTTGCACAAGACACCTCTGCTGGAAGGCTGGTTTCGTTTGCTACCCTTGGGAAACAATGAGCTTGATGCTGGGTGAGGATTATGGGTGTGTTTGTTTGCACATTGTGCCAACTTTGTGGGTTTGTATTCTTGAGAAGCATTTTGCCTCAAAGACTCAAACTGTAATAACTGTATTTTTTAAAAACGTGCCCAGTGAAAGAATTTGCTCTCCTCCAGGCTCTCTTTCATGCATATAAATGAATATTCACAGGTGTATAGCCAGGTCTCTGACAGCATCTGTTCCGGGAGATAATTTTAGAACAAAAACGGTTGAGTGAACCGCAAAAGGATAGTGTCAAAGTAAAGTGAAACTCAGAGGTTCTCTGGGAAATGACTCACAGTTTATAAGAGGGGAGGGGGACACTGCTGAGTGGAAATTTGTTAGAGACCTACTTTCATAACAGTAAAATTGGCATTGGTTGGGGAAAGCAGTGTGACAAAAGCTTTGACAACTTTCCTAACCAATAGGACTCCTTAAGAAAATGTTATTTCTACTGGCACAATATTAGACCAAATATGTACAAACTTATCTTCAAATAAGTTAACAGTCCACAGAAATACTTTGAATGTACAGTATACTGTGATTGCTGTCTGACCTATTTTTTGAAAGGCCTTATTTCAGTATAAGATCAAGACCTGCAGAGAATCCCCTTCTCCTTTGTTTCCAGTGGAAAGCTGGGAGCGCTGCGTCTGAAGGTGCGACTGGTGGAGGATCGGATCTTGCCGTCCATGTACTATCAGCCACTCATCGACCTTCTGGTTGAGTCGGTAATCTCCCCTACAGAGGTCAGCATCACTGCTCCTCTTCATTTCTTCTCGATCATCATGTGAAGGGACTGCTGCATGCGTCACATCTTCCCCTCTCTAGTGCTTTCCCTCAACCTAATCCACACTTATCCACCTACTTCATTTATCCTACACTGGCTTTCCAGTGACGCGCACATTCTTAGACGATGACCTTGGTACTCCTCTTCCCAGGTGGAGGATAGCAGCGCTCTGACCATGCTGGAGGAGGTGACCACTGTCGAGAGCAGGCAGGACGTGGCCATGACTCTGGTGAAGATCTACCTGGGACAAGGCCTTGTGGTGCCCTTCCTGGATTACCTTAACACCCGGGAGGTCAACCACACCGGTAAGAAAAAAAGTCTAAAATATTATAGTCTGTCTGAGACATTATGAGGAACTAAGGTATACAGAGAACACCTGCCAGTTTGCTGTTGTTGTTCCACTCTCCTGAGACGCTCAGGCGGTAGCTGTTGTTTAACTCTGAATTGACATTAGGGTCCCTGAATGCTGCAGTGATGGTCTGTGTGTGGGCAGTAAAATCCAACCAGCTCTATATTTACTACCCTGATGCCAATTATTTACTCACCCAACTGTCTTTTTCATGGCTTCTCCGTGGTCTGGATTAGTCATGTTTTTTTTGCCTCCGCAACATATCCCCATGATAATTCGCACTGAGTTGTGCTCTGGTCTTTGGGTTCTGTTTGTGTAGTTTGAGATAATAAGCATAGTGCCTAAGTTTCCATAGCAACTCCACATGATCTAACTGCTTGATCAGGAATAGACGCCGTGAGCAGTCAGACATTAAAGTTCGGCACAGGGGGTAAGGGTAGGAAAAAGTACGGTACACCCACTGAGCTGTAATGAAAACCTAGCCTTTCCCATAGGCGCAAATATTTTACCTGGCAACTCAGTCTTGTCACCATGGATATTTTAGTATCACCACTCTGAAGGATTTACATAATGCTGAAGCAAGGTCAGTCTATGCTCAGTTGTGAGACTAATGCCTTTGTTTCTAAAGCAGATCAATTCTTGGCCAATACATCAAACTGAATAGAAAGCCGGCACATCCAAGAAAGGTTTACAGGAGCCAGAACTGGAGGCAGGAAAAGACAAAAGCACCACACAGTGTATGAATAGCTTCCAGTTTAATGTATCAGTCTTAGAGGGTTTAATCAAGCATGATTATGTTCCTGATGAGGGTCTCTGAGAAAGTTCATCACACTGATTAGGAGCTGTTAATGTTAATGGTGGGATCCTTTCCCTTGTTTCTGCCTATAGGTATACATAACGCAAAGAGTATTTTTTGGTCAAAAGAGTAGGGAGTTGATGGGACATGAGACAAAAACTGTTAATTGTTGAAATTTGTGGAGAGCTTCACAGCCATTGTTTTTTTTTTTTTATTATTTTTCAATTAGCCGACTAAGTTTAACAAAATCAAGTCAGGTTTTCCTCTAAGGGGTTTAATAATCCTAAATAAAATTAAAATTAAAAATAAATAAATAAATAAATGTTTCAGTTTATTTATAGAATGAAAGTACTGTTATTAACTTTCTCCTTCACCTTGTACTTCTTATAGTTATAAATTAGTATATTGTATTATACCTTGGATTATATGTTGAAATTCTCTTTCATTTTCCTCTCACAGCGGATCCAAACACTTTATTTCGCTCCAACTCACTTGCCTCAAAGGCCATGGAACAGTTCATGAAGGTGCGCTGACATCCCTGTTGTTTTATTTTAAGCTGTGATTGATTTTTTTTTGTTTCCACTGTGAGTGAAAGCAGAATTTGTCTGTTAATTATTTCCAGCCCTTTGGTCGATCCTTGCTATCTTCCTCCTGAACATTCCCTATCTCCAAATGTACACCGAGTTTGCGTAAACATTTTATGATCGTTCAGCTGCATCTTACTGTATCTTGTTTGCTGTCTCGATTATGCAAATTTACACTTTAGACTAAATAAATCGCGCTGGCATGGAGGTAAATGAGGTGTCTCCAACATATGCCATTGTTTTGTTGTCAGGCTGTTGGCATGCTGTATCTGCATGAGGTGCTGAAGCCTATCATCAACCGCATCTTTGATGAGAAGAAGTACATTGAGCTGGACCCGTGTAAGATCGACCTGAACCGCACAAGGTAAAGCAGACCTTCTTCTGGATCGCAATACCATAATCATATTCTGACCTAAAAATAATCCAGGTCTGTTTCACAGGTGCACGTCTTAAACTGCAAATGACTAATGGGGATTCTGGGCTGTTAGATTTATGTCTTCAATTCTCCGTTTATGTGTCAAAATGGTCAAATTGAAAAGATGCCACAGGAGACTGCCCACTTCCTTTACACTTCACCCCTGAGAGAAGGACATCAATGTGAGAAAATGAAAAAAAAAAAAAAAAGGAATGCAAAAAGGGGGAAGGCTGTTGCTTGGCAACTGCCATGAGCCCCCAGAGATGTCTATCTCTGACATGGAGGGAGATCCAGGATCTAACATCCTCTGTGTTTGCAGAAGATCGGCTTACTATCATTGTTGTCTCCTCTCCCTGTCGATATACATCTCTCCTGACATTTTCAATACAGCAGTTCGTGTTCATACTCTCACATTAAAAGACATAATCAGGAACAGGGAGGATATGGGCGACTGGGAATAGATTTGAGTATATGTGATGAAAATGCAAAATTGTGTGTGGTCTGATACTTGAATTGTGTAGATCTCTGTCGCAGGGGTTCAGTCCTTTACAATCTCTTTCTTTGTCTCTGAAGACGAATTTCATTTAAGGGTGCAGTGTCAGAGGCAGAAGTACGGGACAGCAGTGTGGAGATGCTGCAAAGCTACTTAACCAGCATCATTGAATCGATCGTGGGCTCAGTCGATCAATGTCCTCCCGTCATGAGAGTGGCCTTCAAACAGCTACACAAGAGAGTAGAGGAGCAATTTACTGAGCCTGAGAATGAGGTCAGTCGAGCAAAGTACACAGAGAAAAAAATCTAGGATTGAATCTCTTTAAAGCACATCAGTGTATTTGCAGGTCTTGTGATTATAACTATAGCTATCAACACGAAGGAGAAAGTCCCTCACTCGTGGATTTTCCTGTCAAACTCACCATCATTTTTACAGGACGTGAAGTACCTGGCCATCAGCGGATTCTTCTTCCTGCGTTTTTTTGCTCCTGCAATCCTCACGCCTAAACTGTTCCAGCTGAGAGACCAGCATGCTGACACACGTACAAGCAGAACACTGTTACTACTGGCCAAGGTATGGTTCCAAACACAGGCGTACACACAGACGCTGCCATGAATAATTTATTCGTGTCCAGTCATCACACTTAAGTGCATAAAAAACAAACAGTAAAGAGGCGGGAGCCTTGGTTGTAAGGTGACAAGCTGTCTGCTAGTGGAAGAAAAATGGATATTCCAGGAGTAAAACAAATGAATCTGAACGTGTATGTACGATGTTGTCCTTTTGTATCTTTTCACCTTGTAAGGGAATTATGTAACGCTGTTGAATTAGCAGCGTCTTCCTTTAGTTTTGTGTCAATATAAAAAAGTGTACTTAAGAAAACGGAACTGGTAAACTATATCCCTGTGTAAGGATTTCTTTATAATATTCTTTTACTTTCCATCCCAGAGTCTTCAAAAACAGAAAGTAATTTATAATGATTCAAGATTACACACAAATTGTTTCAGAAGGACACAAACAATGAAAAACCGTTTCCTTGTGATAGGCAGGTTGTAACTGAGGTCAAGCATGCTCTTGAATGTGATATTGTAAGTGTCACTAAGATAAACACCCTCGATTTCAATAAAAACGGGTCTCTTGGTCACATGTTAGAGAGAAAGCAAAACCTTTTTCGTCTCCCACATTTGGCTTCTGTGGTTGCTGTCCATGGTGCTGAAGTGCTGTTGCCATGGGTCCTTTACGGAGACGGGGAACGGGCTATTTTTACCTTTGTGTGTGCTGCGTCCAGACTGTGGTTCAAAGCCGACCATCAGAGAGGGCTGTAGAGAGGAACTTCCTCTTCGCCCCAGGCCAGGTGTGGGCTGGACAAAAGGCCTCACAGCATGCTTGGCCTCAGGGACCCTTTTGATCGCGGACTTTGAGATATGCAGTCACTCGCTGAGTTCTGTCAGTCACCTGAGATTTGATGTGATGAAGATGTGAGTTTAGAGTCGGTATTTTGTCTTTGCGTTTGGCCGTCCAGGCACTACAAAGTGTCGGCAACTTGGGTCTGCAGCTGGGCCATGGAAAGGAGCAGTGGATGGCGCCCCTTCATCCAATCATCCTTCGCAGCGTGGCCTCTGTCAAGGACTTCCTGGACAAGTTGATCGACATAGATCATGACATTGGTAAGGCTGATTACACTGAGCACACCACTAAACTTGTAATCAGACGTCCACAGGTCATATTATTGAGCTTATCAGCCACAGGCCACCTGGCAGTGTGGCAGCCAATGTCAGGATTAAGTTAAACAAGGCTATAGTCCAGTATTGAAATATTCATAACTAGCTGGAAGTGTAGAAAAGAGATGACATGGTGAATGAGCTGGCGTGGAGCTAGAATGAGACGCCACACTGGTTATCCATCGTGTCTTGGCTGCTGCCTCACTGTCATGTGTCAGTGTTGTTGTAAAAACATCTTCCCCCTCTGACATATCATGTTTCAGCCTCCTTCTTCACATCACACTCACTCCTTTCTCCTAAAGGCCAGTTTGACATTTAATGCTCTTCAGGTGGATGTGTTGGACAGAAGTGAACGCATGTTATTCCTCTTTGAAGCTGTCCTTCGTGTGGTGATAGAAGAAGACTGACGTGATGAAATTAAAGATAAACACTTGAACGTACAGCATGCTGTTTGTTTATTGGCACAGCACCACCTTGTGTCTGCCTGGATGAATATGCCATTACGCACAGAGTTTGTCTTTACATGCATTTTCTCCTCCGTTCTGCAGTGTCTGAAGTGCCTCAGAGGGCTGTATTCATGCCTTCAGTCACAGTCAAAGAGGGGTATCTCCACAAACACAAGACGGAAGGACCCCAACTGCTTTCCCGCTTTGCCTTTAAGAAACGCTATTTCTGGTTGACTAGTGAGACGCTGTCCTATGCCAAGACTCCTGACTGGCAGGTCGGTATTGACATACGGTTCGTCTCACGAGTATCCATGTTTGCTTTTTAACATTTTGCTCATTAGTGTTCATGTCTTTGGCTTTTATACAAGCCAAACAGATGAGTAAAGTTTGAATAAAAGTCACGTGAAAGTGATTCATCTATTATTAGAAGATGATATGCCGTCTTATGATGAATTAGTCACTGTGTGTGCCCTTTGAAGGACTTTCATCTACTTGGCTCATACAAAAGAGGAAACATTTTAGTTCTTCCCAGCTTGCTTTAATGTATTTGTGTTGATATTCTTCTGAGAAGATCATTAGTGTCATTATCATGTGGTGCCAAACCTTGTGATAATGATCTCTTCTCATTTACTAACAAGAGACCGTGGTGGGGAGCAGCCCAATCTAGCCCACTAAAAAGCTCTCTCTTTGAGCCAGTCTCCGCTTTGTGTGACTGGAATAAAGGCGACGATTAATTGAAGGCTGTGGATATTCATGCTAACATTGCAAATCAGATTGCAGACAATGTCCTGGCCCCTTTTCCTCCATGTCGGAGCACTCCAGTCTCAGTGAGACGCGCTCCCAATGGAAGTGGCTGATTTACACTTAAAAGTAGCCTTTGCTGCCACACTGGTCTCATCTCCACTTCCTCCTTGCCTCATATTGTTCTACATTAATGTGTGCAAAATATTTCAGAAACCACTTAATTAATGTATGATCAGATGTCACCCTTCTTTTACTTAAACCTCAATGTGAACTGCCTGAAGTAGAAGCAGGATATGTTGCTGCCTACATCCGCGTACTCGTGTTAATTGGGGTTGTGGTTTGTGGCTGAACTGTTGCAGGTGCGCTCTTCAATCCCTATCCAGTGTGTGTGTGCCGTGGAGAGGGTGGATGAAAATGCCTTTCAGCAGCAGAATGTAATGCAGGTCATCACCCAGGACAACGATGGGCAGCTGCACACCATGTACATCCAGTGCAAGGTGCATTCGTACCGACACCAGCCAGTCACCAACAAAGTGCATGACCTTTTTTTTCAGTTTATTGCTTTTCTTCTAGACACAACCATGATTTCTTTGATCCATTATTTTGTTCACTGATGACACTTGAATCTTTTTTTCAGTTTTTCATTTAATGGATGCATTTTCCTGTTTGCTGATCCTTTAGTTTGATTCTTCAGACACTTGAATCCTTGCTTCATTTATTTATTTATTTATTTTTTGTTGAAACAGAATGTGAATGAACTGAACCAGTGGCTGTCTGCGATCAGGAAAGTCAGCATCTACAATGAGCGCATGCTGCCCTCTTTCCACCCGGGGGCTCATCGCAGTGGCAAGTGGACCTGCTGCCTGCAGGCAGATCGTGCTGGTAATCCTGGTGTTATTATTTCTAATGCTTCTCTGAGGACTACAGAGTTTGGCAACTAACCTGTTTTACAAGCGTACATAAAAAATTTAGCTCACATTACAAATGTATTGAATTACACCCAAGGCGCCAGAAGGATTGTCAGGAATTAACAGCATCCCAGAGCATAAGTATTATTGTCCATTAACATGCAGGCTTATTTCATGACATGACACTTTTCTGCTTCACCTCTGGTTGACCGACTCGTAGCTGGTTTCGAAAGGCGAATTAGTTCCTGGCAATCCATATTTAATGACTAAACCTTCGATTTGCAGCTGCCATGTTTTTGTTGCTTCAGTGGAGAACAAGCTCAGGGATAACACAATTTTCACTTTCTCATTATTCCGAAAGCTACATGAGAATATATCTTTTGTGTGGTTTCTAACATAATTTTATCTGTCACATGTGCCTTTGAGAAATCAAAGTGTAGAGTAAACCATTAGTAATGCTGGAATTTGGGGTTCGACAAGACAAAAAGACAAAATGGTGATCATGACTGTTAAAGACTGAGTCTCAGTTACAGGCTGCAGTAGAACCCACTCAGCTGTGACTCTGGGTGACTGGAGTGACCCACTGGATCCAGACGTAGAGACTCAGACGATATTCAAGCAACTTCTCCAAGGCAAGGACAAACTCAGGTAGGTGATGCAGTTCATTTACCAGACACTAGAGGGCTATGTTGTGACACAGGAATGCACTGCTCTGCTGTTGCCTCTCCCTGACAATGCAATGAATCTAATATTTTACTGTCACTGTATGAAAACTGTTTATATTCTGACTGATTCTGCAGGAAAAAATATGTGGAGATGCCAGACGCTGATCAGACGTTGGGCAATCAAGAAAAGATTAACTCTGACATTCACCCAGGTTAAATTAAACTCTGTGTTTACTGTGTTTGCTTATGTTAACACCATTGGTAGCTACAAATACTGAATTTCAAGTACGAATCGTAGGATCTTTAAATTACCATCAATGAATCTACGCATTTCTGTCTCGTAGATGGCGCAGAATGCCGCGCTCAGCTAATGAAGGCAGGTCAGAGTATCGCTGCCCGGCTCTTGGCGGTGATAGAGGATCTGGAGCAGGCTCACGATACCTTCCAGCGCAGAGAAAAAGAAGACGGCACCAGTGTCATTCTGAATCCCTAAGCTACACATGGACTGGGATCCATTAATGCCTGAAGGGGATCCACGTCCTGTACCAACATGAGGGAGCATCAGCTATTCACTCTCTAGACTGTCAGGGGGGAAATAGTGGCCGCATGGTGCAACCTCTTCCAGCCTTTTTGTGCATTTCCTGCTGGCTGTAAAGAGCAGAGGGAATTCTGCCACTTTTAATCTTTTTGTATTCTCTGAGTGCCACGACAACAGTGCCGGGGAGAGATTATGATACTTGACGAAAAAGAGGGGGCGAGGGACTTTGAAGCATGATCTTACTTGATATTTTCTATGTAGATAACAAGCAATCTGTTGCATGGCCTGTATCCACTTGTTGTGAAATGTGAAAAGGAGCTTTTATATTTTTGAGATACTGTACAGGACCTCAGTCACACATTTTTATGCAAAAAGCTTCTTGTAGTGTAATCTACAGTACCTGAATGTATTGCTGTTATCAGTGTTTTGTATTTTTACTGAGGCAATTATTTTTTGTCCATGGGCGCATTGTAGCAGTGACATTGACATAACAGGTTATTCCACTTTGACATTATGAAATGGTGGTGGATAAGCTATGACCATAACTCGGCCTGTACAGTGAGGAGAATGAATATTATTTCAAATGTTGCTGATGTCCCTTTATAGAAAAAAATGTGCTTTGGTTTGGTGCTATGGCCAGTCACCTTTAACGTTTGATTCTGATATAATTTGCATATTTAAAATGCCCTGACACTTGATGTAGCCACTCCTGAAGTCATATGGGTAATATTTATCTCCATACAGACAAAGAATTGGTCTTGAATATAACTGTGAGGAGTTACAGTTATGTGGATTACTCCCATTTGATAATTTTACATTTAATTGAGATTATCGTGCCACTACATTTGGCTCACAAGTGTCAGGATATGTTTGAGATGCCAAAGTTGATTTTAGAAATCTAAAAAATAAGTTCAATTTTGAAACGCTGAGACCTTCTTTGGTTTTTAACAGGAATCCATATCCGTTACAAACAAAAAAAACAAATCCTTAAGTAATGTACTGTGCCTGTCCCTTAAACAGAGGGATCAGATTTGTGATCTCTGAGATCTGGTCTCAGCACGCTACTCTGTAGCTGTACAAGATTTTATTCTGCCACAGCTGTGTGGACGGGACAGTTTTACCGCTGTTGGTCTGACCCTATAGTACTGATGCCAGACAATTATTAGGCTACATTGATACAGTTATTGTAAGTGTTTTGGTATATGCAGCTTTCCAAAATTTATTTCACTGATTTGCCACTTGAGTCTTTTTCAGAACTAGAGTGAATATTACTGGTTTGTGAACTTTATGTTCTGTGAATGAGGGCTCTTGTTACGTAAAGAAAAACACACTGCCTGTATCTTATTTTGCAAATACACCATAAAGGTTTGTTCCAAGTGGATTGTTAACTGTGAACACAAATGTATTATTCATTAAACTTCTAATTCAGCAAACAAGTCCAGCATCAAGTTTGTGCCTTGAAAAACTAAACCGACACTTCACAATAAGCGCATTTTCCATTCTCGTTAACTTAAAGGGCAGAAATTATTAATACTAAGTGTCTAATTCTCAACCTCACAGCCATTTGTCTCCCCGTCAGTTTAAAAGTGGAAGGTTTGACTCAGCACCGGCCATGACATTTATTCACATTACAGGAAACGTCACATCGTATCTGATAGATTGCACAGCAGACTCACAATGTCATGGTTACCGCACCACCCTTTTCAGCAAATGAATAATTTAATCACACCCCCATAACTACAGACTTCACAATCCAACAAGAATCAGAATTGAATGTTAAATTATGGCAGACAAACAATGTGTAAATCCATTCTACCTCCTGGCCTTATTTAAATGCTAATGAGGGCCGACTTACCTGCAGTGATGCAGCAGAGTCTCCCTGCTAACACTCTCATTAAGTGCAAGAGGTGAGTGATGAGAGGAGGCAGGGCAGAGGGGATTAGGCACCATAACTAGAAGGGGACTGACCCCTGAGCTTCTGGGTCAGTGATGGAAGAAGAGACAGGAGTGCTGAAGGTGGGATCTGATCTCCTCGGGCCTCGACAGATCTTAAGGACTGCTTTAGTATGCGCTAACCACAGCTCTTCCAGAGACAGAAAATGACCATAAAGCAAATTTACTGCCAGTGAGAACTGTTCCTGCTGCTCTCCACAGCTCCAGCAAGCCTAATTTATATCCATATAACGAGGTGCGGAGCACAGAGCTGCCCAGGGAGAAGGAAGTAGCGGAGCTAAATGGAGGAGGACACAATGCCAGTGACTTTAGAGAAAAAACAGCCAAGGTGACAAAAGGTCAAACAAACTACCCCTGTCAAGGGCACATTTATTTTTCCACAAGAAACACACAAACATGCAACAAGGTCATCACAATTCAATAAAGACCAATAGATTAAGAAGCCCTTTATAGTTTAATCAATGTCTCTCTATATCTTGCTTTTAGTTTAACTCAGGTATCTCTTTGTGAACCATTATAAACTGCAATATGCGTAAGATAAGACATATCACAAAAATTATGATTTGAAAATGTCAATTAAAATGGGCACTTAAAATGCAAAACATTCAGATGTTTAACATGTTGTCAACAGATCAGGGAGAGTAGCCAAACGCTATCACGTCCCCATCTTTGTAAATCAAAGCCAATAGAGGAAAAGAAGATCTTTCTAACTAAGTGGAGGAACTTGCAAAACCACAGTGCTAAATCACCAGAAAACCAGGGTGATATTTCTAAAGAAGCTATGATGTTTTCATACGCAAAAAGATATGCACTGTCAAGAAACTTGCTCACAGTTTGGTTAACATGCACCTCTAGGAGAACATTACTGTATCTTTAAAGGACATGAACCTAAGCTTTGTCTACTGGACGCCCACTTGGCAAACATTCGTACACATTCACACAGACAAACAGATACAAACGTACATAATATCCACACAAAATGTTAAGGTATCATTTAGAGAGAGAAGTACAGTTTGCAGTGGACACTACGAGAGAGTACAACTGTAAATACTTCATACATTAGGACAAAGTTATTCCATCCCTTATCCCACGTTGAATCAAATGGAAAAGTACAGAATGAATATTAGTAAGAGTATTACAGCAATGTTATGTAATATTTCTTTTAGAGACAATCATTCAAAAAAAGACATCAAAAATATATGTATTCTAATACATAGCATGTGGACATCGTCGGATTGCAACCCCTTTTGTTTAGAAACGTGGAGGTAGGCACCCCATAAAGAAACATCCATTGTCATTTAAACCAAAAATCCGTCTTCTTGCTACACGTATATCACGTATTAGATCTTAAAAATAGTAAATTGCATATAAACCATCTCTCTCTTCTTTAATCAGACAAATACCAAACCATGTTTTATTTGTTTTTCATTCCCATATAAGTCTGTACACACCTGAAAAGTCTAAAAGGCCTGCATCGTTCATACTACAAGACCGACACAAGGAAAGGAAAAGTCCAAGAAGCAAACATTTGGATTTCTCTAGTTGATGACACTTTGCTCAACATGGAAAAAAATTCCCTGATAGTTTGGAAGCATTCTCTCTTGCTGTCCCAGTTTATAAAGGGTGTCAAAAATGTGTGAAGGAGAAAACGTGAAATGGAACAGGCCAAAAAGTGACTGTTTTTAACACCTGGGTCAAAATCACACTTTGAAATATTTTTAGTAGTTTGTTTTAGCTCGTGTAGAAAACAGAAAGTTGGAATTTAAGATGGAATACACCACGGCCTAAACAAGCCGAACAGTAAAAAAAAAAAAAGGACCCTGAAAACGAATGTGGTTGCCTGTTTCGGTTAAATTAACAACAATGAACATTTTTTAGCCTTGGGCATTGTGGAAACAAGTTGTAACATCTCATGTTAACTTGATATATGTCGACAAACAGCCACTAATTTACACACTTAGCAGTTATAGTATAGTTATCATTGATATTTCTTTCATATCTGTTTTTGGTGCTATAGATTCCTGGTGGATATATCTAAGCTTCTAAGTGATCCACCATGTTCACTAGCTAGGGCCAACACTGTTTACTGTTTTGTATACAGTAATTTTTGAGAGCTTACTGTGGCTAAAAATGACACAGCGTCTACACAGGAGCAGTTTCTGCAGATTTACAGTAATCTATCTTACATACATCCAATACCACACTTAAATCAATCCAGTTGTTGGCTTAGGTTATGTAATGGCTCATTTTGAACTTCTACTATAAGCACAGAATCCAGGTTAACCTTAAGAGTGAAGAAATGGCCTGAAACTTGCTGTAAAGCTATAGAATAGCTGCAGTTTCAGGTGTTAGTTTTAGTTAATACTTTTTTCCCCATATATGTTTCCACAATCATTTGATGCATCACTATTTTAAGACTGTTGATGAGGTAACATGTATTTAAAAACATCCTTTAAGTAAAACTTCCATGACTAAATAAGCAGCCCTCAAACAAGAGTTTAACCTTAAGAAGCTAGCTTACGGCTAACATCTATTGCTAACTAGCTACACGCTACCGTGTGGTAAAATCTGCACAAATATTGACAGAAAAACACAAGACCCAAAACTCTAATGTAAGTATGCATTAAACAGTGCATTATAGGAATAATAAAATTTGTTTTGGTATGAAAACTATTTTGGATTTAACCACATATCCTGTATCATTGACACAGATACAGACTCTATCTGCTACACACCAAACGGCTGATTATTTGCTGAAAATAAAGCATGTCGTGGACACACTACATAAAGTGAATTAGGAGGCATGGATTCCCTTTATCAGTGTGCCGGCCATGTTGGTGTACTGTTGCAGCGAACAAAGATATTCTTTAGGGCTTTAAATCGGTGTATTTGTTACATTTCCAATAGACAAACAGCTGAGATAATAACCCACAAATCCGTTGCTTCAGTTAGCTAAAACAAACTCTTAAGAATATTTGATCTTTAACCCAGGGTATTTTCACCTTCAGACTTAACAAAAAACACCAGCTCTATCCATTCTCATGTTCTGGACAAGTAGCAAAAGAGAAATGGTCCATTTGGGGGGGAATGGCCATCTTCATGCTGCTAAAGCTCCCCGAGCAATAATAAAGACACATTTACCGTATTTATTTGTGTCCCACTGTCAACTACACAGATTCTACATTAAGGAATAACAACAGCAGCATACGCTAAGACTACTTGTAATATAAGACGTCCATAACAAGTCATACATGTTTCAGTCCCTGACATACTGACAAATTTTGCCAGCTTTTGTGTATTCATGTTAATATGTGCCTGTGTATAGATATGTGGGACAGTCTTTATATTTTCTATATAGAAGAGTATAAAAATAAATTAAACTTACACCATTGACTCAAACTGAGCTTGAATTTAAAGGTATATCACATCTGCAAATGTATATATTTTATGTATTTTTAAAGCATTGCAAGCCAGTTTATAAACAACAACTTAAAAAAAGACAGATTCAGTTGCAATTTAAGACATTTTCCTAAAAATTAAACGACTGATTAAACAAAAATGTTGCCTCAAAGTGCAATGGAAGACTATGATTCACTCCTAAATTAAGCCCACAGCTGAGTGCCCTCACGATAAACCTTACACCAAGAACCCTACTCATTACCATTGATCAGATATATTTATGGAGAATTATGCAGCACTGGGTTATCTTTAATCTCAGAGCGAAGAAACATCACATGATATCCACCAAGGACCTTCAAAAAGTCTTCAAATGCTTGAAGGCATGGATTCTGGGGGACAAAGACGACAGCATAGGAAAAAAATAGCTCCTACCCATAGACATACTAAACCAACATTTGCATGGTTCCTGGAATGACGTGCTCTGCAGCGGAGGGGGAGGAGTGGGGGAAAAGCCATACATCAAGACTGGCCCTAACAACTCTGAGTAAGCTCACACAGGGAATGAGATGTTTCACTGCTCGCTGTACAAGCAGTTGATCCCAGTACACTGCCTCCCAGCAGGCTCACAAGAGACTTGTGGATGGCAGGCGAGCAGGAGCGCTGCCCAATATTCATCTCCAAGGGAAAAATGCTGTTGGTTGAAAGAGGAACATCCATCTGTGTATTCAGCTTTTCTCCTGAAGGACTTAAAGCCAGCATATTAATGCCTGGGAGCTCACAATCACACACTCGCCCCTCATGTATGGTCAGCATGATGGATCGTGCCAACTGCTGGGTTTTCTCCAACGGGGAGAATAATAATGCAGGCTTTAAATTCACAGAGGTCAGCGTCATCAGGGTGTCAACAAAACAAATGAGTTTAACCTTGAAGAGTAAGCGCAAATCTCACTTCACAACCTCAGCCTTTCAAGTTACAACTCCTCGTAACAGGCGGTAAACTGACTGGTCACATGCTTGTTTCATCTTATTTCACGTCTCCTCTCATGGACAGTCCACAAGGTCTACCATACAACATACATTTATTACCAACACCAATATTTCCTAGTCCGTAGCCGTCTGGAATCTACGTCATGCAGTACAGAACACACTTCCATTTCAAAGAATGACTGACCTGTCATATCAGAAATGGAATATGTCAAAGATGCTCAACCTAAAATCACATTAGCGGAGGCTTCCTTTAAAAAAACAAAACAAAAAACAAGTTTCACCACTTCTTACAAGTCAATAAGCAATTATAAAAGAAAAAGGGGACATACATAATTAATGAATCAATTCATTTTGATTCATTTGTAAAGCTGAAATTCTCTTAAATGTATCTTCACAATATCAAGCAACAAGTGATCCACTGGCACCTCACCCTACTGCAGATCTTTGCTCAGCATTCATTATGCAGCGTTAGTCTGGGCCATGCATTCGGGAGTTCAGCATTTATATATACGCCTGTGTATAGTTTTGGCCCCTTGTATTTTACTCCAAGTGCAGAGGCACATCACTAATGTTTGAATATAAAAGGGGAAACCAACATCATGAAACTCTCTTTTCATCCTTAACCCTTTGAGAGACTTAGACACAGACACAGTACGCTCAAGGCATGGATCAAGAGACAGCAGGGTGAAAATCCAGGTTATACAAACCAAAAAATTGATTATAACCATGTCATTTATTTTAGCTTCTACTGCTCTTGTGCCACCACTTCTGCAGGATATGCTTGCCAGTGGGGAGTATAGAGTTGTCAGCTGCATGTTGGCCTATCATGTGGTGTCCCTGTTCTCTGGGAGATGGCGGGGCAAGGTGGGTTGGGTACAGTCTCAGCGGCCCATCAGTCCTTCAGGTTGTCCTCGCCGACCCCCTGGGCCGACAGCTCTGTCAGGACGTTGTCCAAGTAGTTGGGGTCAGGGTAGCCATGGCCTGTCAGGTTGGAGCCAAATTCTGTCTTGTGGTGAATCTCGTTCCACACCACCGTGTCTGACTCGCCTGTAGTGCTAGACGTGCCGATGGTGAAGATGAGCCGTCTGTCCCAGGCTGTGATCAGCAGCTTCAGGACCTGGAAACACACAAAAGAGAGGAAGGAGGTTAACAATCCCTCAACGCCAAGAATGAAGGAACAAACCACATGCGGGACCCTTGGTTTCTGGGACTGGTGTCAGAGATTACCTTCCTGCCTTTCTCGTTGTCGGGGAGGTAGCAGTGTCGAGGGAACCCTCTTGCACTGAACTTCTTCCCAGGGTTGGGGTGCTCATTGGTCTGGTTGAAATGTCAAGAACAAAAACAAACATTACAGCTCCTTCTCCTCCAATTACGACTTAATTGAGTGGGAAATGTCAACAGCACCCAGAGGACAAGCTTTATTGTTCACATTGCTTACAACGGCTCTTTGTAAAAATCGTTGGAGAAATATATTACTGTAAATATCCCCTTATCTCTTTAATTGTCTTATTTAAGAGAGGTGCTTTCAGTGCTCCTATATAGAAAAACAAATCCTCTGCTTGGTTAAATTATAGAAGATCGGAATAGCACAGGATTTAGCACTGAAATACAGAAACCTTTCTGTCGCACCACCAGATAACCTCCAACTAGAAGAGGTATATTACAGTAACAGTTATAGACCCTTTGCATTGACAAACCGGCCTTATCATTGTGTTAATTTGTCCAAATGGCTTGCAATGAAACAGCTAACACTGCTTTAGAGCAGCCTCTATTTAAGTGCACTACTTGGACAGATTAAATGTACACATTTTTCCACTGACTGGCTGATCCTCTATATGAATATATAGAGGATAATCTATATTTTTAATGGTAAATTCCACCTTGTCACAACAGACCTGTGCTAATACCTTAAAAAAAAAAAAAAAAAAGCACCCTATACTGTCAGTGTATTTAGAGTGCAGAGGAGCGAACGAGAGAGGAGAAGGGAAGAGAAGGAGAGAGGCAGAAGACCTACAATAACGTCCCCAGGCAATATTGCATTGTGCTGCTGCGCTGACCGGAGCACTTAGATGACCCCCAGTATTCTCTGACCCTGGGGACACTACGCCTGAACTGCTGGTGGAAAAGGGTCAGTTCATTGACTTCATTAGAGCCCATCTCAGCAGCCAGGATAAAATACGCAGCACAAGCTTAAACCCTGAACATCTTCTCTACTTCAAATTTGAAATACCCTTTAAAGGATTCATACCAGTTTTACCTTTTCTTATTTGCGCTTGTATTTAATCATTTGACAGACAGAAAAACAACTTCTAAACGGCCTTACATAACTATATCACACACAATTGTCCGTCTTTGCCCAGAAGCATTGTGTGATACCTAAGACTGCAGTTTCCTATTTGCCCCTAATACATCACCTTTCCGCCAAACTTAAACGGATAAGTAGTTGTAGAAAGATTAAGAGGGCAGAGAGCCCAAAGGCTGCATGGTGGATTAAGTGAAGTGAGACAGTTCTCACCTGGATCCCAGCAGGAATGTCATAGACAATGCGGATGGTCTTGGAGTCTGGGTAGCCGGGCAGGCAGTGCGGGATGACGTGGTACTCCATCTTCCCAGGGGGCTGCGTGCCCGTTTTCTCCCCATAGATGGATTTGCATGTTGGACACTGAAGACTGCCATCCTGTTTTAATCCACATGATAAGATGACACTGACAGTTATTATTTGTTAGTTTCTTGTTGTTTTAAATTCTAATCTGCCCAAAGAATATCCTTAATTACTATGAAAACTTTTATTTAAGGCTCCATTACTCAATAATTTTGTCTTTATGATATGTGAAGTGAGTATGTGTAAGTGAAAGCCGCTCCTTCCAGGTGATGAAACCGCAGCAAATTATGACCTGACTCTGCGGCTCTCCTCAGTCGTACAGTGCTTTGTGGTGAGTTTCGGCTCATTGTATAGCTGCCGGGCCTGCAACTTTCCTGCTTTGATTCAGTCTCATCGCTCTCTTACCTTTTTCCAGGCTGCAGCAGGCAGCTGTTTTCATCAAAAACTCCACTGTAAGCTAACTGCACGGCACCAAAGAGACGGTATTAACAACTAGCTGTTGAACATGGTGGAGTACTCAGCAGCTTTCCCGATATAAAAGGAGAACACTCCACCAATTTAGCAATGCACTACAAGAGTGCCCGACACAATGGAGAGTCAAAAAAGGCTAAAACCCACCCCCTCTTTTACCACAGTGCTACTCAAACGTAGCAGATATTTGTTATTTTTCTTTAAAGCAGAGTAGAGCCACAAATGGTTTAAATGATGCAGTGTACGATAATCAATTCTTGTATTTAAAAAAAAATAATTGTTTGTGCTAAAATATGTAATCAAAGAATGGTGTAAAGGCATAAATCCCAAAGACTGAGAATGACAATATAAGCTTCAGCTGCTAATATGACACTGATGGTTGCTCATTGGATCTGATTTTATTTGCGCCATCTGGGTTAAATTTGTATTTGATGCAGGCGAACTGAAGTGAGCAGAATTTATGGTGATTTTACAAAGCACTGTGCTGACATGACTGATCTTACGAGGCTATATAAAATCCCCATCTGGGAGCAACAATACCGGAGCCCGATCATTCGCCACTGCCATGCAACCCAGTCAAGCTGTAAGACATCGCAAGTTTATCATTTGAGCCTAGAGTGACATCATAACAACGTCTGGCTCACAGGCTTTTACCCACCTTATTGCCATTGTTGTACATGGCCACGAGGCACAACAGATGGTACATGTGCCCACACTTGCCAAGTTTGCCCACCAGCTCTGGCTTGATGCCTTTGTGCTGCAGGACGCCTTCATAGCCTGATGACATGACCAGCCTCTCCATGCAGATGGTACAGTCCTGGAATAGCCAACCAAAATACTTCAGCTGCCATTCCACATTTACATAACTGTGGATTTCACTCTTGGTGAGGGCAGTGAATGATGAAGATCACAAAACTTTTATGTCCTCTGAGGGAGCATGCCTTCTTGATTCTCACCTCATCTGGCAGCACTTTAATCTTCTCTGTGTATCTTCGCACCACATCCTCCGGGTTTTTCCCTTGTTATAAAATAAAACATCAGAAAAAAGAGATTGGTGTTTAAGAAAAGCCAAACATGCCACTTATACTGACAAACCTCATGTAAATATGATGTCATTTGTTTGTCTGGTCCGTGTGGCATTTATTAATTTTTTTTTCTGACTGTGTATGTGTATACAGTGGACATGTTTGTGATGTTGAAGAGGAGGTCACCTTCAAACCGGCACATAACAACCAGCCATCCCCACACTCTCTGATAATCCCCGTGTGCAACCAGGCTAGCATGGCTGAGAGCACACCCACAGCTTACACCCCTAATACGCTTACAGGCAACCTCTTTTCCCCCAGAGCCTTTGTTTGTTCATTTGAGGGACAAGCAGTGAACGGGCAGAGAGAGAGCAGTGGAAGCAGACAGCCTGTGCAAAACAAATGTTAAAGTATAAAGGGTAGGCAGAGGAGGGTAGGAGAGTATGGTGAAGAGAGGGCGGGAAGAAAACACAGGAAAAAACAGAGGAAAAAGACAGAAGAGACTGAATTAAGAGGTTTGCGCAATTGCTGTTTGATGGATTCATTAGCCGGGTCAAATGACCCTCTGGCCGTTTCCTATCCAGAAAGCTGAGGAGGATCAAGCTAAATCTTGCCGCTAAAGGAATAAAATACAACGGCTTTTCTCTCACAGCCCTTAAGTATGTCTGAGTTCATGCTCTTTCTGCAAGCAGCACAGTTTGCACGTTTGCCTCCTGCCTCATTTCTCCCTCTACAATGACACTAGTAACATTTAACAGGTCCATTTAAATATTTTATAATTTTTTTCAAGGAAAATTCCTAGAATTAATTAATTAAAAAAGGGAAGAATGAGACAAAAAGCTTTTATTAAGGAATGACGATGTTGGATTGTCTATTTGTCTGTAACCTCGGTCAAGAGTGAAATAAATATCTGTTGATGTGTTTCTGTTTTTGATGAAATATCTGAACAGAAAGCTGTTGCTCCTGATATTAATCGCTACAGGATGAATTCTGCCTTTGTCATGGCTTAACTTTGCATTTTGTGTGTCATCATGTAGTAATTCCAATATTTCTAATATTGCAGTTTATGTCCAAACACCTGTAGACTGCTGGATTTATTTAAGAATACTTTGTTCAGTTGATTTTATCAGAAGTTCTCAATTTTCAGAAGAAGATCCATGCACAAACTGTGACGTCATGTAAATATTCATTATTCATTGATTTTTGGAAATGTTATTCTTCATACAGACTAAGTTCAATAATATGTGTGCCAGTGGACAAGTGAGCAATAAACTGGAATTGCAAGTCTAGCAACTGAACTTTGCCATATAGTTAGCAAATCTGTAAATCAGTTCATTTCTGAGAAATTAAGACTGTGACCTGAAATATGAAGCCTTACCACATCCTCTCCACACGCCAATGTCTGTGAGTACAGTAAAGGCGAGATTTGAAAGGCTGACTGAGAGGACAAGTACAGTGCAGCGATGGAAACCCAACAGTCTCACTGATCAATCATGACAAACACTCCCTCGGGAGGCCAGCGGCTTCCGCAGCTTGCATCGACCTGCATTTATTCTGGCCCCGGATCTGTCCAGTTAAGCACCAGATCCCCTCTCAAATCAGTTCAGTGGAACAGGCTCTTGTTAATTGCTTTCCTTAGAACTGCTTCTGTCAATCTGTATGTAATGCAACATGTATAAAACTGCTCATCACTGTTTCACTGTGTTTACCCATAAATCTGAAACGTCAATACAATATATTTAGAAAGAGATGCTTTTCTCACTAATCATCAAGAACCTTGTGTGAGGTTAGAATTACTGTAACCCTAATGGAGAGATTAAATGACATTTAAAGAATAATTACAGATCCTTATACAGTTGATTTTGTAGTTTTCTTTGCACTCTCAACAACAGATTCGCAGACAGCTGATAAGGAAGCATCTTGCAAAGCTTGGCAAGACAAAGAAAGTCTGCCAATTGTCAGCGGTTGGTCTATTCCTCTCCTCAGTGCATTTCCTATTTGCACTATTTAATGCATTATAAAAAAAGAGATCACATTATTTATTTTAATGTCATGTCCTTCTCCTCATTTCCCCCATCTCACCTCTCCTTAGGTGCTTTTTCTTGGTTTTGCGGCGCATGCCATTGATCCCTGGCACGGGCTTCATGTCGCTCTTGTTGATGGGAGGTGGGTGCAGAATAGGTTTTGGGGCACGAGTCAGGCAAACCGGCAGACCTGCAGCGCACATCAGGATACCTGTCATACCTGATGCATATGTAGAGCGCACGCACACATGAAGACACGCAGAAGAGTGGAGGAAATGAAAAGTGAAAAAAAAATAAATGATTGTGAATTTCCTTCGAGATAAAAAAGAGTGGAGATATAACTTTGATCACAAAAAAGCACAAGGATTCATATATTTAGCTCATATCCAAGAAAGATGCTGCACAGCAGATCTAACCTGCTAGCGCCGGATGCACTGGTCCAGAACCGGTCAGGTTCTTAACCGGGAGGGCAGGAACGCTACAAGAGAAAACAAATAAAGAGTGAAATAAAGTGGCAATAAAGAAATGAAGCCCCTAATGTCTACAGAAAGTGACCTTCTAACGTCATGAGTGGTGACTCATAGATTCATGCGCATGCTCTCTTGTGTCTTGTGGACGCTCTAGGCCATTTCAGGACTAGCCTCTGCCACTGGTTTGTGAGTTTAAGCTTTTTTGATACTCTTATGCTGTTTGGATTCTTTTTATTCTTTTTAATGTATGCACAAACCTTGTGTACTGCGTGTGCTTGTTTGCAACTGTCGCCTTCAGTTTCCCCTCGAGGGACAAATTAAGTGTTTTGAAATTGAACATCACACATTTCACACAGAGAAACATATCTGTATGTGAGGAGGGAATTTGTATTTCTTATATTCTCTACAGTTGACAGTTGTTCCAATTGTGCACCGCCACTTATTACACCACAGCTGAAAAACCTGAGAGCAGCCGATAGTTCTGCTCTGCATGCCGTGAAAAACACTCTAGTTAAAATGTCATATATACTTCACCACAGAGGCTGAGACGGCTGCAATGGGATGAGACAGCTTGACTCGTGTACAAAGCAGTGCAGCAGAGCCTGATTCAGAATGACATTTGGGGAGGTTGGAGTTCATGGCAAACACAGACGACAAAGACGGCTGACTTGCGCGCGCTTCAAGTTCTGTGGAGCAGAGCGGACCAAAGCGCTCGGGGCGTTAATGTGAGCATACAAGTCAGTGAGTCTCTTTTCAGAGGAACGGGGCCTAAACTCAACCAGCGCACAGCACAGAGGAGCTCGGGGGCGGCTTTCCTTTCCTCAAGTTAAAAGTAAGACTCTGTGTAACAATCCAACGCAGGTCACAGCTAGAAAATAAAATCCAGAGGCGCTAAAGCTTTGACGTCATATCAGCGAAGAGGCAACGCAATTGTGATTTGAATGTGAAACAGCTGGAAAACATGTGAAGCAGTTTAACCTCAAGTTCAGAATACGAAGGTCCAATCTTAACTATGTTGAAATAAGTGTCCAAATGTTATCCACAAAGGGTGACATTATTGATGATTAGCTCACAGTGGAGCATTTAGCAAATATTTACTGAGCAAAACAAATATAAAAGAGAGTTTATACTAGTCAGAGCTAATGTTATGTTACTTAGTGTCTGCTTTGCCCACTGCCACCAAGTGGTAAAGAGGTAAAAATTAAGGTTTTAAAAAACTAACAAACATTAAGCTGATGCATTGTACACCGATTAGGCATAACATTATGACCACCTTCCTAATATTGTGTAGGTCTCCCTTGTGCCCCCAAAACAGTTGTGACTCATCAGAGAATGGACATGGGCCTTCTGAGGGTGTCCTGTGGTGTCTGGCAACAGAATCTTGTTAGTGGGGGCCTTTGGGTCCTATGGGTTGGGGGGAGGGGCCTCTGTGGATCAGGCTAGTCCCAGCGCATCCCACAGATTATCTACTTCTCTTGTCAGTGGTTTTAATGTTATGGCTCATGATCAGTGTATACGTCTATGCAATGTTTACAGCTAGTTAAAATGCATAAAAACAAAATTGCTAAATTACACTAATAAGAACAACAGTTAAACAAATTTAAAATTAAATGTGTAAGGATATACTGGATACTAAGGAAACTCAGCATGGAGAATTATTCATTTACTGATCCCTCATGGGGAAATTCTTTCTCTGCATGTGAGTGTGTCCACTCGCAGCAGTGGACTGGCACTTGGGAAGTGTCCGGCAAGCAACTTGGGGGTTAGGTGCTTGCTGAAGTCCCCTCAGCCATGGACATGGGGGGAACCTGGGTGGGACCAATGCTTCTCTAACCAGACTGTTCCGTAACTGAAGATGAGTCATTGCCCCGTCAACCTCCATGTTAAAATTCCTAACTTCACAGCAAAAGCAAACATACTTATTGCCTGTCAACAGCTGCTACCTATGGGTGGGTTCATCTGCCTTTACATATAGTCAGTGGTATCATGTCACTTAACGCCTTGTGCTTGTGTGCACGACAAACAAATCGGTAAAATACATATGAAACAGCTAGACAGCGCCACAAGTGGTCAAGATTATAATTGTACTTAAAGAGGATTTCAGTGCCACATTTTATACAAGCTGCACACTAAAAAAAAACTTCCAGATGTAATCTAATGCCACTTGAAACAGAAATGTACAAACATGAAGTACACCTGTACTGGAACATTATTCCATAATGGAAAAGAACAAAACATGAAAAATAGACAAGAGGCTCAATGCTCTGCTCTAAAAGAATTACAAGTTCTCTCAGTTTATCGACCTCAGACACACACCAATGCACATATACTTCTGAATCCCTCTGCTCTTTGACCATGAAGCAGCTGAGGTCTTTGGCCCTGCAGCTCCCAGGCACTGCACAAATCCGCATCAACAGACTGCTTTGATATTGGTGAGAGCCTCTGTTCCTGTGCCAGGGGAAGCTCTTCAATAAGCCGCGTGCAATAACAAAAAGAGGCATGAGGCCTGGTTGAAGCCGATGCGTCCTAGCGCAATCTCTGGTGGAGGCTCAGGCACACCGCCTCACTCAGCAGACCAGAAAAAGCGATCAGCTGACTCCTGTTGTGTGCAGGGTTGAAATGAGTCAGAGTTAAAGTGCAGGTATGATGAATGCCTTATGTCAGAATGCTGACTTCATGAGTGTGAAACCACAGCACGTTTGTTAGCTGTAAGATTTTTTTGTCAAGCAAAGGCTACAGCGTGTGATTTCGCACCTTCGACTGAAGCGGAGGAATTAATGGCCGCACTCAACTCCTGCAGTCTGCGCTCGTAACAAAAACGAAGCAGTCGATACTTCACAGCACACAGTTGCACTTAAGGGGATTTTTAATAAAAGCACCTACTTTTTAACTACTTGGGTCAAAGGTTGGCCGCCTTTAATGTCTGTCCAGAAAGGAAGGTGGTATTTGTTTTCGACGTTGAGGAAAATGTAGAAAGCAACAAGCATCTTATCAGAAATAAAAGTAAGGAAGAATCTGATACTCAGAAAGCAGCAAAAAACAAGGTGCTGCCCACTGGGGGAGTTTCCACTTTGTTTAAACGTGCACTTAGACCTAAATCGAGTCAAAACACACGGAGAACAAGACGCCTCACTTTATGAGTGCACGTATAATTTAGTTTGTTCACAGAGAGCGCTGTGATCAAACTAATTATTTTCATTAGGAGAAGAACTGGGACAACACACCACAAGAGCCCTTAACACCATCTCATTGCGTGCTGCCGGCACATTTTGCACAAACTTCAAGCACACAGTACAGAGGATCTGTCAAGGATCTATAACATAACGTTAATTAGGGGTGCTTTTCATCTTTATTGCTTTCCCTTTCCAGCAAAGATATCCATCGGAGAGTGTATAGCACAATAAATACATTGATGAAATGGCTGAAGTGCCAGAAAATATAAAACCCATAGCAGCTATTGATGATCCTTATCTGGATGGGGATCCTTATCTAGACGGAAGGAAACAAGCCAACACACTTATCTGGTGTGTTTATGGTTTATTTTGACGAAGAAAGATAAACATCTTGTAAACAATTTCGCATCCCCATCCTCGTCAAATTATTTCTATGAAGATTGCATCTATGCACTACAGAAACTGTTCATGTACAAGGCTCCTGCCCTCCCTCCCCCTTAACCAGTCAGTCAACCTGTAGCCTGTGTGCAGCTGCCACTCTCAATCTCATTCTGCACTCTTTTCTCTTGACTTCAGAATGTGCACCTCTGGAGGCAGTGACCCTGTCTGTCCCCGTGTGCTTTGAGCACTGGGGTTGAAGACGCATGCCGCCTCGTCACACTGCGCTGACAATCCCTAACACAGGACGACTTCCAGGGTTTAACTCTTAACTCTTGCCTTTCGCTCAAGCTTTCACCCAGAAACCATTAAAGGTCTATGTCTACATCAGCATCTGTTGCCATTTCCATGGTTACAAAAATCAATGATCCTCAACAATAGGCTCTGTCGGCTTGTGCTCAGATCTTGCAAGCAATTATACCTCATAATCAGTGTAAACCAGCGCAGACCTTTTGACTTTCGGGCTTGACACTGCTGTTCCAGCACTTCAGATTTGATGAGGCACATTCAGCAAACCACACCGAACCTTGTCACCTCTGCATTTCTTTCACGCTGCCAGCTCAAATTTTTATCTTCCTTCTGACCTGTGCTCACTTCTTTGTCCCCTTCCCGGCATCTGCTGTGCGTGAAAGAAAACAACATCCCGGCCACACCGAAACCTTGAACAGAGGACAGTGCAAAAGAAAGGCATTTCACATGTCTAATGCAGAAATGTCTGACCAAATATCAACGCATTTATGTGCTAAATCCAGCCCCAGTAGCTTATGCATTAACAGCACATTCATTTTGTTCCGTGGCAGGGTCGCTGTCCCTTTTCTGTCTTCTGCTTAGTATCATCCTTTCTTTCCTGAGGGAATCTCCAGCTTGCCTTGAGGACTTAATCAGATGTAATTCCCCAAATAGAGACACCACATTAAGCCTTGTTGAGAAAGTGCTGACGGAGGACTAATATCTCCTCATCTGTTTATTATGCGCCATAAAGACAGTGCGAGGGGGGTCGGATGGAGAGAACTCCATGAGCGCTTAATTGCATATTGATGTGGGTAGCAGGAGGCAGAAGCAAGCCCTTCTCCCTTGTACAATGAGGGCCGGGCTGTGGGAGGATGCACATCACCTGAAATGCCCTGAAAATGCACAATAACGACACAAGAATTACCTAATTGCATCAGTGTGATCCACATGAGCGCTCATGATTTATTCATTTATTTCTATATTAATTTTGATTATAAGGGGAGCTCCAGAGCAGAACTGAGGGATAATGATCTCTGCACTCGACACACTCACAGCCCTCCAGTCAAAACTCACACTAGCGTTCTTAACGCAGGGAGCTCGTAAACACAGCAGACAGTGGCGCGCAAACACATGCAACTCAACAGCTTTTTCTTTCAACTTGATTCACATTTTTTTTTTTTTTTTTACTTTTTCAATTCAGCTTCTCATCCTTCACGTGCCAGAGAACAGAAGTCAGTTCTCAAGTCAGTCTAAAGATGCGAAGTGCAGGTCTTATCTCTGTCTAACACCGACGTGCACAGAGGAGGTGCACAAGAGGAAGTGGTTGGACTGATTTCGAAAACAAATCCCCTGAGAAATTCTTTCTCTGCGCTTCCACCACAACATATCTCTAGCTATCTTTGAAACATGCAGAAAATCCAGTATTATTGTTTCTCATGCCTCCATGTAATCATCTCAGGAGAAGAAAACTAAAACCGAGAGACAGTGGTTGACATTTAAGGGATTGCAAGTTTGATTTGAATCGCTTGAGAGCGCTGACCTACTGTATACCTGCAATGTTTTTATTATACAACACATTTATTTTTCCAATGCAACACGTTTAACCCCCAACCAAGTTTTAAAAGCAGTATATTAACACTAACTAATCTGATCCAATGTAGGTTTTTCCTTAATGCATTCTTGTGGACACCTATGAACAGAGGATAATATATAAGTCTTTATGTTTATTTATTTTTTTACTTTCATGCAGAGATGAAACAATTAGCCAGTTCAGAAGATGATCTCACTATGCTGATTACTCCACCTGACATTTTTCAAGCAGAAATGTCAATCACTTCCGCTTTCTAGGTTCTTTTCTCAAGTTTACACCTTTGTAAACTGAAATTCTTTAAGGCATTTTTCAGCAACTAACTCAACCAGTTGATAAAGAAGGTCGCTCACTAATGACAGTGATCTCTAGTTGAGGCTCTGCTTCTAGCACATGCAACAGCGTGAACAGTGGACGAACTCAATAACTCATAAAAATCCATAGCGCTCGGTGTCTGTCACTACTACACTATACAGGTGGTGATGTGTAGGCTGCCCGGTAATAAGATAAACTGACACGTTGACACAAACCAGCAGATGGTGCCACTTCTAATATTTGTGCATATGGGACAGATACATGAAGCAAAACAACCCCACTTCCTTCACAGCCCACAACCACTGGTTTCTTAGACAATAGCAGCCTACGCCAGCAATGGTGCACAGATCACAAAAACACATCTGGCACTGTGCTATAGCTTATGTCAAGATTCAATGGATCATGTGCAAGATTATTTAAAGTGCTATCCTAGCAGTTACAGATCTCTGTTCATATATAGAATGACTGTTTACATACGGTATGTAAAGCAGGAAAATAATCTCAGATAAACAAGTCACAAAGAGCCAAATGCCTTCCTAGCACCCAACGCCTGGTACATGAAGGCGTAGGTGTGTGAAAAACACATCTGATGTTTGATGTTCTGTGTGGGTTCCTCTGGTCTGTAGCATGCTTGTGGGAATGTGCGAGGGAGTTCACATTTCAGTTTTTGTGTGTGCGCGCGTGTTTGTGAGCTCTCGTGTCCTCCTGTGTGTACGCTAACCACACTCATCCTGTATGTCGAGCCACTCGCCTGGGAACTATGTACTCCGCTTCACCCTCTGGCCCTCTCTCTCTTTATCGCACCAGCTCTGTGATTCTCACTGTCACCACAGAGGCCTTTGTGCTGCGAGGTGAAAAAGTCACATTTCATACGCGACTCTGCACACCTGAGCTTTCACCGAATTCTTAAAATGCAGAAGAAACGTCCCAGAGTAGGTCACCGTACACCGGCTCAAAACCTCACACAAACCCTTTTCACAGAGATAAATGGTTTGCTACCCACTTGATGTATGAAACTAAGTCATGGCCTGCTATGGTGAGAAAAAAAAAAAAAACGCTGTTCATCAGTGGCAGTGAATTAGGCCGCAGAAAGGGGAAGCATTTGAGCCTGGGTGAAGGACGGTATTATTCAAACATGCAGTAAGTGTGTCTCTCCCCATGAGCGGCAAGAGCAAAATGGAATCAAATTAGATCAGGAGAGGGTTTATTTTAGTAAAAGAAAGCAGGATAGGAGACTGAAGTATCGGTTACGATGCTAACACACTTCTTTTCCTTGGTTCCTTTCTCTGACTCGCTCTGAGGTCAGAGCGCTCTGCTGAAGCTCCCATTTTTCCTTGATCCATTATTCATTCTTCCCCAGTGGAGCTCTGCCTCCATGGCAAATAGGTTTCCACAGCTACACCAGAGCCCGCTTCATATGTCTGACCATGCGTGTACAAATGCGCATCATGCAACAAAGAGGCAGTCACACACACACAAACACTCGGTTCATGTTGGACTGTTTCACATCCCCTGACACCACAACCAGGGCGTAGTGAGATGGCAACAAATTAGTTCAAAGCGGAAGCAACAGAATAATCCAGAAGAGCTATGATATTTCACGCCTTTTGGGGCCCAACATAAGCCCATTATGGAGCAGTTGCCACGGCAGACACACATACGGAGGGAAGGGGCTCTTCCTCAGAAAAGTGGAGCAAAGGAGAATCAGCTGGACTTTTTCAGATCCAATGATGAGCACATTAAAAGAGAAGTCATAAATCAGTGGAGGGGGAAGTAGAGAAAGACATGACACGTTTAGGGAGAAGTAGTAAAAGGTTAGTGCAGAGTCAAGAATATCAAAACAAGAAAATAACAATGCAAGATTGTGTTTATGAACATTATTACCCTGGTGGGATGGCTCCCCTGGCAGACCCCATGGATATGCGCTGGGTGCCCGGCCGGTTCAGGTTGTTCTGACCGTTGATGGTGAGAGCGTGGTGGCCATGGGCGGATGAAAGAGATGGCATCACAGGGGAACAGGCGAAGTTGGCAGTGGACAGTGGCAACTGCACCTGTTCAGCTTTGGCTTGCCCACCCCCCACACTTATGTTATTGTTGTTGGTGCCGGAGGAGCTGGATGTTGGAGACCAGAGGGAGGTCCCAGCAAAGGTGTTACTCTGCCGTACCACAGTGAGAGTTCCTGTGGTACCTGTGTTGCCCGCTGTTCCTCCATAGAGCTTACGCCGCTGAGAGGCCAGAATAGCATTAGAGGCAGCTCTTGTACTATTGACTAGGATGCACTGCTGGCAGGAGCACGGCTGGCCGGAGCTGGCGCCCACCGGCCAGGACTGGGACTTGGGGATAGAGCCCATGATGAGCGGGTAGGCCAGGTCCATGCGTCTCCGCAGGCGTCGCTTGCGCTGGCTCTGCCTGTTGGTCTGCGACATGCTGTTGAAGTCGATGAGGTAGCAGAAGCCCAGAGAGGTCAGATCAAGCCAGGGGTGCTGCTTCTCGTAGGCGTTCTGGATGGTCACACAGATCTCCATGTCATACGGCGTCCACGAGCCGTTGTCGTTCTCCCACTCCCACACCACGCCTTTCCCTGGGGCCGATGACGGCTCGTAGAAGTTCCTCTGAACTGGTCTCATGGTGCCTAAAAGTAAAACAAAACAAAACAAAAAACAAAGAAAAGAACATGAAGAGGGTTTTTGTGTTTTGCATGATGCAGCCAATACAGTGGCACTTCCAAGAGACAGATTAAAAAACTGAAAGAACGGACTTTCAGAGCAACAAGAACTCACAATACATAACATCTACCATAATGCAACTGAATGTTGTCTTTCATTAGATTTACTTCTTCTCCAAAATGCCGCAATTTTTCAAACCCCCACCCCCAGTTTGTAAGGAAGGAAGTCTCAAACCCAAGCTGAGAAAACCATGATGACAATTTGGTTTTGATAATGCCATCGTGAGATACACAAACTCATGAGCTGAGAAGTGCTCCTAATGATAAGTAAAATGAACCTTATGGGCAAATTTAATGGAGTGTCCCTTTAATTTATTTTTATAAAGTATAAGATGAGTATAGGAGCATAAGATCGTGCTCATTTAATGAGAAAAAGTACTGGGTACTTTCTGAGTATAATGCAACAAAGGCAGAACATTGCCTGCTTTTCACCATTCAAATTATGACAACTAGTGATGAGAATTTAAAAGTTGAATGGAAAAAAGACTAAGCTGTGTACATGATAAACGGAAAATAACATCAACAGATAAATTGCTAGTGACATTAGCCTGAGGCAAGATGCAGTTTTAATGTTTCTTCAGTTTCAAGCTCATCTCGTAAGCTAACAAGTGTTGAGACAGCAGCTTGACCAAGTGATGAGGAAATGAGGTGTAACACAGGGTGAAATCCCTCGCCCCAAATAGCTCCCTCTGTGTTTTAAACTGCATGCCTGGCCTCTCAGAAACACAGAAATCATATTGTACCCACAATGCCCCGCGGTAACTTTGTACTTCTGTCCCTCTACTGTTGGCCATGCGGCTCCCACCTCCATTATAACGCAATTACTGTAGTCGCATGGGAAATCAGGATACTTTAGCCTATCCACCTATGCAGCGCACGTCAGCAGGGGTGTCCAGGAACTCCGGCACAAAGCCTCACCACCTCCTTTCCCCCACGCAATTTAATGGGTAACTACACACTCTTACGCCAAGGACTAGGGTGATAACGGAGGGATGGGAGTGCGTGCAGAGTTTGAACGGGTGGGGGTCAGGGGTGGGGGGATGGGGTGGACAGTGGTAACCCTTCATCTGGCAGCTTGGTGCCTGCAGCTGAGAATAAAATGCATCAGCAGAATCAGCAAGTCTGACCTTGAGTCGCTGCTGCAGACTGCTGCTAAAGGACTCGGCTTGACGGCTAATTTCATCTGGGGCTGCTGAGAACCACACACACACACACACACACACACACACTCACAGATGACTGCTCAGTGAGCCAGCTGCTTGTGTCTCCCACGTCTTCACTCAGTCAGCCATGCACAACTTCCTCAGCCAGTTGCATCTGTGCCTGCTCACAGTTTGCTGGCTTGATTTCTTTTATTTTCTTTAGGGAAAACAATGAAAAATGATTATCAAAACGCATTTTTCAAAGTTCGAACTGATTTCCAGATCAGTACTGATTTCGAAGCCGGGTATGGCTCTGTGATGGTGAGCCACACGCATGAACTCTTCATCACTGTGGCTCCTGAGGGAAGCATTACGTGAAACACTTTCAGCACAGCTGCGTGTTTCTGGCCACGATCAATAGCAGCAGAGCTCCACACCGCCGTGCTCAGCGGTAAGTTTAACACATTAACCTTCATAAATATTTGAACATGTGGAGATGTTTTATTGCCCAGGCATCAATTCAAACGTCTCAACTTCGGTAAGGAAAGACGAACAGTATTTTTTATTTGTTTTTTTGAAAGCATACTAGCACTGTTAATTGTTTTTGAGAAGCCTGGGATCGTGCCTGATGCATGAAATGTGCTCAACTGAAGGATTTCCTATAAACAGTTCAGTGGGCTCCGGGGGACGGGGGTTTGGCATTCAGATTTCTTGAGTGTAATTAAAGCCAGGTGAGCACCAGGCGTTTCTCAGCATTAGTAGCGTGTGACTCTCAAAAACCTAAGTGTCCGATCTTTAAACAAAGCTCTTAAAGGTTATTGCCGTTCTAAATGTATTTTGAGAATCCCAGAACACTTGTTTATTTCTGGGCTACATCTTTTTCAGAGACCAACACACGTTTATTTTTCAAGAGAATAGCTACATACCTCTGCCTCTCTGCGTCTGACCCTTATGATGTAAAATATCATATGTCATGCATATTTCCATTTATAGTTTCTTATGTGAACACAAAAGTACATGCTGAGTTTACTGCAACTTCTAAATTAAAGTCTGGGTTGAGGTAATAATGTGACATTTGGGCGAGTCATATTATTCACTTTCTTCAGTTAGATATAGAGTATTTACCCCTCTCCTCTCTGCTTGTTAAGTTGGAAGCTAACTAGGGCCATGACATGATTACGTTAGGTGGCCTTAAATCTGGGACCTTGACTCTGTCTAAATCACAATTTTACAAGTTAACAAGTTCAAGCTGGCTTGTTTACGGTCTGCCGTTTTCCGGTGCCAGGCCGTTGCCGAGCATCTCTGGCCCAAGTTTTTCCGGTGTGTCCCGCACCGTTGGCACTAGTTGGGCCCCTGCTGCCAGCTTTTCAGATGATTCAGCATACTGATTCAGCGGCGGAATGAGTCGGTCAAAGAGATCACTCTTATTGGGCGATCAGCTTAAAAAAACAGCACGTGAGAAGAAAGAAAGGAAACAAAAGTAAACAACACACAGAGGGCTTTTCTTCTTTTATATCTTCATCTAATCTGAACATTCAAACGAACGATAGCATGATCACCTTGAATGAAAAAAACTACAGCTATTCTGCATGATTCAGGAAAATGTGGGCCCAGAAATTGATGACGCGAGGTGATGTCACACAACTTAATATTTTACACTGGCTTTGGATAAACTGTGCACATACTATATTGAAGAGGTTCATTTTGCCTACTTAAATACTTATATTTCGCTGTTTCTTTTTAACAGTCACTTTATTGGCCTTTTAAAAAGAAACAGCGAAATATATGTGCACATACTGCCAGCAGCTGTTCAGGGTCATCTGTAGCGTGGAAATTGATGGTCTTCTTCATAATGGGTGGTAACAGTGGTATCAACCTGACATCCTGAAATAGACCTGGAAACGCTCGGGATAGTTCCACAGACTCCGCAAACTTTAGATGGAACAGATGGGATAACATGGGAGCTTTTCAAAGTTGGTAAAAAAAAAAATAAATAAAATTCCGCTTGTTTGGAGATCGGAAATTTTGTTTGGCATGTAGGGGCGGCACAGTGGCGTGGTGGGTAGCACTGATGCCTCACAGCAAGAAGGTTGCGGGTGCGAATCCATCTTTGTTATGAATCCATGGGCCGCCTGGGCATTTCTGTGTGGAGTTTGCATGTTCTCCCTGTGTCTGTGTGGGTTCTCTCCGGGTACTCCGGCTTCCTCCCACTGTCCAAAGACATGCTGGTTAGGTTAATTGGTGATTCTGTGTTAGCCCTGCAGTGGACTGGCGACCTGTCCAGGGTGTAACCCGCCTCTCGCCCAATGGCAGCTGGGATATGCTCCAACCCCCCCGCAGCCCTTCACAGGACAAGCTGTTACAGAAGATGAATGAATGAATGTTTGGCATGTAATAAAACACATTATGGGAAATTTGTTTTCCTAAGTGATCAATACATCCCCGAGCTCTTGGTGCATAGATTTTGAATTTATATATATTCATAATAAGTAATAATATCTCACAATTGTTGCCATGATAACTTTCTATGACTGTTACAAAAATCTGTGATTAGACACAGTAGCTGACTTTCGGTATGCCTTTAAACACAGGAACCTGTGACACAAACTGTTCTTCCTGAACTAGATTTCCTTGTCTCACTGACAGCTCCTTTTATCAGCAAGTGAAACATTCCTTAATCTCGACGTCTTCTCGGGATCGGAAGGAGCCAGTATTTTCCTTCTCTTATTCACACTTTTAAAAAGTGAAAAGTCCACAAAATCACACTCAGTGCTTTACAAATGCAGTTTGTCTTGGATTGAGAATCTTTTTATAACCTGAATTATAATCAGAATAAAAAAATCTGTCTGCTGTCAGTGTGACTTCCTAACACTTGGATGACACTAGCCAAGAAATAACAGCACGTAACCTCTCCTTAAAATCCTACATTTATATTTGCCAATTGAAAAAACTGCATGATTCAAACACAGGAAGCTCCAAACTAGCAGCCTCTGTTTGCCTCTATGTTAAGTCTAACGGTCTCCTGGGTCTAAAGCATGGCTAACCATTAATAACTATTTCTTGAAATAATTTAGTCTTAAGTTATACTGTTATGCTTTGTCTTCTAAATAGGTTTGGCTAAACCTGTATTTATCTGATGACTGATAGATACTGCACTGTAACATCTCAGCTGTTATCTTAAATAAGTACAACACTATTGT
This sequence comes from Chelon labrosus, assembly GCF_963514085.1. Classification (NCBI taxonomy): domain Eukaryota; kingdom Metazoa; phylum Chordata; class Actinopteri; order Mugiliformes; family Mugilidae; genus Chelon; species Chelon labrosus. The sequence continues at coordinate 10,099,920 of NC_140359.1, read as the reverse complement.
TACTAAATGTAAATGATGGCCACAACTAACAAAATGAAAGCCAAGATCCACTAAAGCAGAAATAATGTTTAAATATTTGCATTCTTATTTAGGGCTGGTGCAGATTACTGATTAGGGGCCCTCGGAGGAAAGACCATAGGCCACAACAACACAGGAGTTCTTGGCTTCATGTAGGAAGTTTTATACAAAACACAGGCCCTCAAAATCTGCTCCCTGGCTCATTTTCTTTGTTAATTTACTGCTGTTTATAATATAACTGCGTGTGCCAAAAACCAAGCACTGAGTTGTTGATGCGCTCCCTGTGACCCTCCATGTTCTTCCTAACAGGAAACTAAGCAAGAGTGGCCACTTCCTGTCTGAACCTGCGTGATTTTGGCAGGCATCTTTCCTGCCCTCCTTTCTCATGCCTTATCTCCCTCCCACGATGTCCTCCAGCTGTCCTTCCCTGACACCAGTGCAGTTCCCCTCGGACGAACTGTAACAGTGTGATGTATCTCCACATCGGGCTTCTCTGTGGGACCCTAACCCCGTTGTCACACAGGGCCAGGTGGGTTCAGGGTTAGCTTGGGTACCCTCTCCCATCTTAGCCGGGGGGAAAACTTCCTGCAGTCTATTCACCATATGAGGGCCATGCCAGTCTCCATCCTCTCCAAAACAGTTTTGTTTTCCTCTGGAAGTGAAGTCAGGCCCATCTGAACTCTTTTAAACGCAAGGATGTGCATCATTAAATTGCAACATCCTTGCCTGTCCTCTGAGGCACACCGCAGGGAAAGATGGCAGATTGGCAAAATGATGCTTTGTAGTTAAGTTCACTGGGTGCTTTTATCATTACTGCACATACTGTGTATAAGATATACTATAGTTTGGCCCGAAGGTATAATTTAACCACAAAGCAGAACTCTAACGTGGTTTTGTTTTTCACAAAATGTGAATGCACTTCTTTTGACCTGTATGTTATACCATGCTCTAAAATAAGTAAGAAAAACGTGTGGCAAATTTTGGTTTCACTTGTCTAATGAGCAAAACTCCTTCAGCCTACATACTCAGTGTCTAAATCCGTTACCGAGGTCGTGACATACTAACATCACTGTGCTGTGGTGGTCATCCAACAAAGCGCGATAAAACACTCTCAACTATCTGCGACGTACGACCTGGTTTGCCACAACAGGTAATTCCCAAAAGCCTCGTCAAAATCCACGGGATTTAAGCTCTGTTGTCACAGAAACACTAAGGAAAGGTTCTGTTGTCATGGAATCCATCCCCGGGGGAGACAATAGACAAAGAAGGGGAGGCTTGCCTGTATGTGAACCTTCCTACAACTCCCTTCCCTGACAATAGTACCAGTACCTCCTCTACTCATCTCATCTGCTGCTGACGCCAGCTTTCCTCTCGCTCTCCACCGTCTCTCCTGGATCCGTACCAACGCTGTCACGCTGAGCCATTCTTCACATTTTCCACTCTGTCACTCACTGGACGCCGTCCCACTCTCACACAACACTCAACTCTTGGACAGAGAGTCTAAGTTTGTGTCACTGAATTAGGGACTACATCACCTTGTGGCTAATGCTCTCCTTCGCGCTCTCCCCGCTGTGGGAGGAAAAGCGGATGAGAAGCGCCCAGATCATGCTCAATAATATATCCTTATAATTGACCACCCTCTCCAGTCAGTTTCCCTCGGGCTGCTTTGAGCCTATTAAAACATAGTGCTGAATTTTTCCATTTAACTACAGAAGGAGAGAGGCCAGTAACAGGTCCAATATCATAAGACTCAGTGGTGGCTGAGAGGTATTTAGAGCTTGCTAATCTATGGCCTCGGCTGGAAAACAGGCAGAACTGTGCCAGAGAAGACACAACCCATATACAGTCCAGAAAAAACAACTCTACTGCTATCAGCGTCCCATTAGTGCAGTCTTTCTTTCACGTAAAACCTACTAGTGTATTAAATTGGAGCGATCAGTTCAAATAAAACTAAAAGGGTTGGCTTTAATTATAAAAGCAGAACAGTAGGACGTATTAACTTATAATTTCACATATCTGTACCTTATTAGTTGCCAGTTATTTTAAACACCGTGTCATATTATGGTTTGTTTGAGCAACGTGTCTCACATGCAAACTGAATGCAGAGGCCAGCGTCTAAATACAAGGGGGTGTTGAAGACAGAGGTTAAAGGGGCAATCAGGTTCATTTTTCATGTGGTAAAGGACCCTGGAATGGCATTAGGTGGGAGCTGGTGGTAAAAAAATATTGTTTAGACATTGCAAATGTTTTGGCATGAAAGCTGCTAATAAAACACATTATGGGAAATGATCAGTTTTCCTAAGAGAATAGTGCGTCCCTGAGCTCTTGGTGTTTTGATTTTGAATAAATATATTCATAATAAATAATAACTTTTGATGAGTATTACAAACAGCTGCGATTAGAGACAGTAGCTGACTTTTGGTCTACACCGATCAGCCACAACATTAAAAGCACAGACAGGAGAAGTAAATAGGGTTTAGGGTTTCAATGTTCTGCTGGGAAACTTTATAACCTGGCACTCATGTGGATGTTACTTAGACATGTAGCACCCACCTAGACCAGACCAGACACCCTCACCCCATAACAATGACACTGGCAGCAGCCATCCCCAGCAGGATGCAGCCTGACACAGGTACACACACAAAAATGGTTTAGGAACAACTCAAAAAAAAAAAACATGAAAAACAGCACAAGGTGTTGACCTGGCCTCCAAATTCACTAGATCCCAACTGATCAAGTATCTGTGGGATGCACTGGAACAAGCCTGATCCACAGAGGACCCTATTATTCAAATGGTTGTTCCTAGATTATCTACTAAAAATGTACTAGATTTCGTTGTCTCACTCACTGCATTTAAATGGACAATATTTCTGAAATCCTTCTAATCAGATTTTCTAACTTCCAGGTCTGGGGAAAAAAAATCTAACTAAAATCTTTAGATGGACACAAAATTAAATGATCTGATCAGATTGCGGAAACATTTAATTATCGGCTCAACAGAAAAATATTAGCACAGACTGAATGATTTAATTGATTGTTTCTCTTTGATTCGATTACATAGAGCCTTTTATTGCGCTTGAACTATTACTGTAATTAGTATTAGTGGTATATTTGTGTCCATGTGAACGCAGCAAGACAGTGATAGCTTATCTTAGAACATGCAACCACTTAAGCTGAGGACACACTACACAACTTTGACAGTCTTTACAGACAAGGAGTACACACTAACAGATTGCCTTCAGCAGATTTTTGTATGACGACTGAACCAGTTGGGATCACACACTGCTCCCGACGAGGGATCACAGGCTAAATGATTTGTCAAATCAACTAAAGCCAACTGAATGCATCAAACTCTTGTGCAAACTCTAACAGGGGCGACAGTTGTGGTATGCACTGCAACCAAGATTATATGGGCACTTTGTGCCAACTACCCATGCAGACTGTCCCAAATTAGTGCAGACTGGTGCAGACTTTGCCCAACTAGGAATCGTGGGTAAAATATGAGAAAAACCTTTGTAGTGTGCCCTCAGGTTAAGGCCTAGCCCTGTGCTGCTTTACTGCAAGGATCCTTTTCCACATGAATCTTCACTACTCTCTTGAAGAATAACTTATCATTATAAAGCCATCTCGGCAGCACCTTCTACCCCACTTCACAATACCCATCGGCAAAACACTGGCAACCACGAAGCTCTCCTCTGTCAAAATTTGGTTTGGTGCACAGGTTTCCTTCTATCCGGCCAGCAGAACCTCATTTGGTTTAACAGTTAACTTTCCTACAGAGCTGTGAATAGCAGACCATGAATTATCATCATACAGCCTTCATAATACCCTACATATGAATAGTGAACACACGATGAATATGCTAATAAACTCTACAGTATAGGGGAAATAAAATAATTGCAGCGCGTTTGATGTTTTTGCATAAACCCCAGAGCACAGCTTGGGAAAAAAAAAAAGAAAAAAAAGAAGGACTTTCATCTCCCAAAAAGGGCCTTCGCAAACAATAAACCCAAGCTGGCTATTAGTGATGATAAAGAGACAGAATAATGCAGAGTGGTTAAAAATGCATCACAGACCGAGAGGAAACATCTGTCTCAAAAAGGTCTGATCCTACACAGTGTGCGAGCATGATAAGAAGAGAACTTTTCTTTTAAACGCATGTACCACCCTCTCCTTTTCAAAAGCCGTTGTCGTACCTGTACATCAAAGTCTCGGAGATCTGTAAGAGCATTATCTCCTCATTAAAAAAATACCCAGAGATCAGAGACCATAATAATGAGCATGACAGCCTGGCTTTAAGCTGGTTTAACAGTATTATATGTTACATTATCACATTTCCCTGGCTCCCCTCTCGCAAATTCACACATTAAAGCTCGTATTTTCTATACTGAGATGACACTTTCGTTTTCCCAGAATGCAGTTCGTCATAATGAGCTACAGTACTGAACAGTGACTTGGATTCCCTTAAGCATCCTTGTCTCTTGTGATGGATGAACAAAAGCGGAGGAGCAGCCGATGGTTGGAAGGTGGGTGGGGGTGGGGGGCAAATGGAGGGGGAGGAAAGGAAGGAGGAGAAACAGAGGAGAGGACTGAAAGAGGTAAGGGAGGTAGATAAGAAGAAGGGAGGAATGAGGGGAAGGAGAAAAGGGTGTGAAGAGAGAAGAGGATGAAGGTGGAGATGGAGGGGGGAGCGGGATGGAAAAGGGCCAGTAAGGGGGAAGAGGGAGGAGAAACACTATGTGAGTTTATAAGGAGGGAGGGAGTAGATAGAAGGTATGTGATGAGTTGAGCTTTTCTGCCAAAGAACAATAAAAAAAGGAGGATGTCTCACTTCTGCCCAAGCTTAGAAAGTGAACACTGCAGTAAAACCGCCCCAACTAATACAGTTTTGCTGCCAGCAAGACAAAGTGGTGAAGAAAAGTGGCTTAGCTCCCACTCTCACCCTCAGCCCCTTCAACTCTCCAAAGTCTCCCACACCTTGGCCTGGGGAACTGGCCAGTTACCGTGCACTTGTGCAGAGTTTGCACTTACTGAGGTAACACAAAAAGACAGAGTGGATAAAAAAAATAAAAAAATCTTGAGAAAATTAAGTTACAGCCCTGTCCACCTGCCAGCTCCTGTACTGCAGCAAGAGACCCTGAAACAACCTTCTGACGCTGTACATGTCGTGACTGTCCTCAACCGAGGAGCTTTGGCTCTGCTCGCTGACTCACTTTGTGTGTGTGTGTGAACAGTGTATATGTGGAGGGACACACTGAAGAGGTGAGGACGTCTGAGCGCACGGTGCATGCAAATGTGCGTTTCGTTGCACAATCGCCACTTCACACCACTTCAGCCTCATCACGTCCAGCAGGAACCTCGTTAGCATGTCAGCGCCGCGCCTTCACGTGGCGAGGGCAATGGGGTAGAGGCGGCACAGCTCCAGGCGCAACACTGAGACACACACACACACACACACACACACAAACCTGCAGCCCAGTCTACACATGCCCGGCACTGGGAAAGAGCAGTGTCAGGATTACAGTGAAACAGGTTGCTTGTTAGCAATGGGGAGTCACTTTCACACACGCAAACTTTCCCAGTAAAGACAGACGCATGAGAAAACAGACAGCTTAGACGGCTGATGCAGCGCTTGACCACATTTCCGTCTGAGATAAGAGATTGACTAATTTTCTGGGGTGTTTGCCTGTCAGCACCCCGTGCACTACAGAGGCTTATTATTTTATCCCAACATTTCCTCATTTCCAACTGATGCCTGCTTTTTTTTTATCCTGACATCAGTAGATTTTAAGCGCGGCGCTGCCAGGTATTACTGCATAACATATTCAGAATAAATGAAAAAATACGAAATTGGATATAGATGGAGGAAATCTGCACATACTCAAAAAGAAGTCTGTAATCTGGATTAAATATTTAGTATTCAATCAAAACTGTAAAAAATGGAATAAATTTGTTCTAGTCTCATTAAACACTTCACATCGGAACACAGATGATTTCATGAGTTAATGAATTTAGTATGTGATTTATGCACATATTTTCCATCTTCTCATATACACTTTATAGGGAACACCCAAAATATTTAATGTAGTACAACACAAGAGCTCTACCATGAGTTTTTCTTATTAAAAGCTCCCAGTGTTTGTTATGATGGAGAGATTGATTGTGATTGGTTCCAAACATACAGCCAAACCTTTAAATGCGGTGTCGAAACTTCAGACCGCACCACTCGTCACTCAGTTCAGCAGGTGAAAGTGACACACACACTCATACAATCCCCACACCGTGATACGGTGCGGTATTTATCTGTGAAGACGCGATATTTCATGTCAGGCCTCACGTTGCTGGGACAGACTGTACATCAGTGAAACCGTTTCACGTGCTCTGCAGAAACCTGATTGATGGCCGCACCACATCGGAGGAGACTTTGAGGAACAGCTCACGCGGTTCTTCATCAGATGACCTCTGCCACGCTGTACATGAAGCGCTAACTGCTACATGACCGGATCAGGAATTTATGGCATTCTGTGAGGTGTGATAGTCACCGATCCCAATATGAACTGGGCGAACTGATCACCACCTCCGCCCTTATAGTTCTCTTATCAGACGTCACACTCTTTCTGACTCACCTCTTCAAGCACACGTCCACCTACAGCTTTAATGGATTCTTAATGAACTGTTGTAGCATTGCAGTCTAAGAAATTTCTAAAATGACTCATTTATTGGTTCCAGTATTAATTTCAAATATATATGAAATGATTTTAGGAGGCACAAAAGCGGACAAAACTGCTCAGAATATTACATTTGACAAATCGAAGGACTCACTGAGGTGAACAGCATGGTGTAAATGAGTGTGCTGAGACAGGCATTTATAACCCACTTCATGGTTGTCAGACATAGTCAGGTCTTATCAGAGGAAACGTCTGGCTACATTAGAGCAAACTGTCGCTGCGCCAGACTACACTGGTCAGCTCTGATCTGCAGTAACCTGGATGCGGTGTGAGGGAGGTCAGAGAGCATCAGACCACCCTGCGGGTAGATGAGCCTTTTATCCTCTGTACACTGTGAAGGATTTACCAAACACAGCTTCACCTTAAGTGTGTTCTACTTTTTTTGTATTATTAAGCCCAGACCTTTTCCCTGCTGAATCACAAGTGTAATCACATTTCTGCTGTGTTCATACCTCAAAATTAATGAAGGGACATTCAGACAACTGTATTAATGGCTTATTTTAAAAACTAAATTATTTTTACCGCTATGGTGCACACTGTACTATTAAGTCTATTAGGAGTGGGGGGGAAAGGATATTCGGGGGGAAATCATGCTTTTCAGGGCTAAATGTCGAGGCTGAATAAAATCAAGGTCATGTCCTCGTTGCAAAGTTGCTGCTGGATTGCTAAAAGCTTTTATCGAGCTTAAAGCCAGACCACAGGTCCAGTGGATCTCATCAAAGCCTAAAGAGGTGACACAGTGAAACACTGACTTTGGAGGGTCAAAGCTTGTAGAGAAACTCGTTTCACAAATCTGGTTTATCAGGAGTCATCAGTTCCGTTGCAGCGAGGGAGGAGGAAAAGGAAGCTGCTGAAATATGTATGATGTTGTTATGAGAAACTGTGCTTTGAAGGGAGACTACTTTTTTGACATCTTATCACAATGAAAGGGTATTTTCGGTGCAATATCAGTTCAAGAGGATGACGTCATGCTCTCAAGGCCCTAACAGCTGGATGAAATGTACATAATTTATATGGAACTATAGCGAATAAATCATTTATCATTTCCTGAGAAGGCGTAATTAATCTAGAACAGATGAGGGTCAGCTTTGAAATTCAATTAATGTTGCACTCACGGGGCAATTGGAAGGGTGGGATTACTGGGCTTAAAGTGATACACACTACCCAAAATCTGCAGCTTTTCTGCTGCATTGCGACCTACCTCGAAGGCCCAAAGCTCTACAGCTCAGCCAGAGGCAGTGTGTTCATTTGTACTGTACCGCTGTTTGGAACATATTATCAGACTGGTCAGCAAAGGAGTAGATTATACTGAGTATAATACACTGGAGGAATTTGAGAAGTTTCAGTTTACACTTTGAAACGTCTGCTATATCAAAACTGATCCAAGTCAAGTTGAGCACAGGGCAAAGCTACAAAGCTGACACACAATTCACACATCTCAAGCCAAGAGGAATGAGTGTGAGTAAAACGCTTAAAGCTCATAAATCACCATCGTCCTCCACTGAAAAATGCGTTTTATATGTTGTTACTTGACAGTTGCACTTGCACAGTGTTAAAACTGACTTAACATCTGTATGTCTTCACAAGTAGTTTGGAACAAATTGTATCTACTAGTTTAAGTTTTGAACTGAGCAACTTTATCTTCATAGATTCTGTGTTTTTCAATAAAGAAGATTTTAGTAATTCAAAATGAACTTTTACTACTACTAATTAGTCCTTGCACATACTGTATATTGAACATTTTACATCTTGCAACATGTCTGGGTTGGATCTTGATCAAAGCTTGACTGCTATTACATTCACTTGAGAGGTATTCTGATGTGAACCTGTGGATAGATTTTGTAGACATGATAGAGTCACAACTGTGCAAGATGTGTCTCCCAAATGACTCCAGCTGAGCCATGAGACGAAGCGAAGAGTCAAGAGACTGACGAGTGATGACCGCTGATTATGGTGCAAATATAAACTGCAGTGTCAAGCGCACAGTGATGGTGCAGCAAATACTTTCTGTCCTGGAATCTGGAAATAACTAAGTGCAAAAGGATGCATCATTGAATGCACTGTCAGTTTGTTATTCCTGCAGTGATTTTGCACGCTATTTTAAAACAATACCTGGAAGTAAACCAGAAATTAAAAAATGACAAGATTACCAGTATTATTATATATTTTTTATCATTGTCTGAATGAGGAGAATATTTTGAGGACCAGATTACTGCAATTTATATTAGAATTACATTCTTTTTGACACTTTTGTATAGGCAGGAACACTTCTAATGCTTATGGGGTCCTTCGAATAGAGCAGGCTGTGATGCTGACAGGTTCTTCTTGTCTGGAATAATAAATCCGTTCCAATAATAAAAGGTGGATGTAATAAAAATTGCCTTTCCCATTGTTTTAATTGATAGGTTCTGACATCCACCTTTTAACCTGAAAGACACTGCCGCACTGACTTTCATTCTCCTTTCAGGTGACAAATGACTCTCTGACGGAAACGCATCCATGCAAAGGACAGAACAAAGAAGACGCGACGGCCATTTAAGCCTGATAAAAACTGACCTTGAGGCACCAGTGGTATAAATCCTTAGAGAGTTTGCGAGCTCTCATTCATAGCAAAACGTCTAGAAAGTGATGGCGTGTGAGCAGCTCATCCGAGTAGCAAAAGAGGAGGCTTGGCTGCCAAGAGCACCTGGCAAATATTCTTCACCTCACAAGCTACTGCAGGATGCTCCACACGCTGAGCAGTCGCAGGACTTGGACTCTCACCAAGAGCCATGATTTAGAACTACTTACAGGTGACACAGAGAAAGGAGGAGAGGAGGGTGAGAGCGCCACGCATTGATATTCTGCGGAGCACCCCGGCAGCAAACAATCAAAATAAATGATGGGTTCTTTTTGTGCGGCTGAAAAGCATGTGTGCGCTTATCCCATGCTTGTCATGCAGTAATTCTTTGTCGTTGTCATCAGTCTGAACTTCGTGTGAATTCACAATCCAATCAGTCAAGACATTAGGCGCAATACAGCTGTAGTTAGGGCTACAACTGACTTTTACGATTGCCTATTTTGATTAAAACAGCAACTTTGAAATATCACAATATAAAACGGCCATTACAACTTCCTAGATTCCTGAAAAATATCCATTACACAAAGATACAATAACACCCAACAGGCACGCTAGCGGCTTTGTATGGATGCATATCAGTGCTGTACAATGCTGAATTGCGTAAACCCCTGCCCGTGTGTTCAGACTTTAGGAAGCTATATTCTGTCCTTTACAGAAGCTTTCACTGGAACAATGATGACTGTCTTACCACTAAGATGCTTTTGAGAAAGCCATCTCATTTCAGATTTAGAGCTTTGTCATGCCACCACAGTGTGGGCTTTTGTTTGCCTGAGAGTGAAATGCCCGAAAAAGCCGAGACCAAAACGAAAAGTCCCCGCGCTGTGTTTCTGCGTTCACCGAGGCTGATCAAGGGAGCAACCGCTGGCAGCCATAGTTGCATCAGTGCAGCTCTGCTCTTAGATGTTTTCAGTAAATGCTAGGCCCTACGCTCCCGTAGATCAAAGACACCCCAGTGGTTGCAGCAGGAACACTCTGTCCCTTTTTAACATGACTGCATGCTAACATTGGGTTTGAACACTGAAGAGCCACGTGCTATAAGGCTATGAAAAGCAAGACGGATGGATCAGCTGGGACATCTTAATGGATGAAAACACTGAGTGGAGAAATGATTTCTTCCAAACAAAAGCACCTAACGTGAGAGTGAGGATGCTTTAAGAAACTGGTTCAACATGCTGTAGTAATAATCAGTAAATGATAACTGGAGGCTAGGTTATCTAACGATGCTGCGATGATGCCTACTTTCTATTCTACCAGCAGCAGGCCGTTCGGCTGAAGCAGACAACAGTCTCTGATCTGTCTGACCTCCCGGACAGGCCTGATAAGCAAGTGGCGCAGAGAGCAGCTTTAAAGCTGATGAAAATTTAAGATATCCACTTTAGAAGTTAAAAGTGGTGACTCGTTGGATTAGAAGTTAAAAGGGAGACGTTGAGCTACTGCTACCAACGCCAGAGGCTGATAGGAACTGCACAGACTGTTCATCACTGTGATGCAATAAGGATGTGGAGCGAGTGGACTGAAGCGCTACGACCCTGGAAACAAGGTCGCTCTGAGACGGTAGTCAGACTCATGCTTTACAAGGATGTAATAAGTAAGTGAGTGGTGCAGTGTGGAAATGATTTATCAGTTGGACAGAAAACTAAGCACCAAAAATTTAGAAAATGAATCAGAATCTGCAAATCCAAGAAAGGATTTGCAGATTCTGATGTGAGAATATAATACTTTCGTCTATTTCGTATGGTTTTGAGAGCTGGCTGGACTAAACAAATAATCTGTAGATCTCAACTTAAACTCTTAGTGTCATCCCGTGTGCTTCTAGTGTTTTGTCTCTTTTTCTGATTGCGTATACATGTCTGTGGGCGCGATGCTCCTTATTTCTTTCCAGCAACTAGATTGCTCATCAGCCTACACAGCTATCTCTCATATATATAGAATAATGGGTAATGGGTAGTGGACCTGAGGCCACTACCCATTACCCATTATTCATCTACATTCACAGCCGAACAAAGCAGCCTCTCTGGCCTATCAACAATCTCACAACCTCTACTTACATCCCTGCCTACCTCCATTCCCTACTCAGAACTTAGAATAATAAATCTGTTATCATTCACTCCCGAGGGTCTGCATTTGGCCGGTCGACTGTAGCACATTCTCTTGTTGATTATCTCAGATATTATATAAGCAATGTGAGGATTAAACACTAATGAAAACACCTTTCAGATGTATCCATCGATAAGTAAAAATGATATTTTCAAAAACAAGCTCTGCTGAGCTTGAGATATTTCAGCTATTGTTTGGGTAAAGCGGTGAAATGTGTGGCACGATGTCACGCATGCTTAAAATGTGCTTGATTGCTTGTATATTGTCGCAGCGCTGACTGCCACTTCCAGCCTACTGCATAAATGATTTTTGTGGCAGGCATCGTCCTCTGCTCATTATATTCTACAACCAAAATATTTACTCAGATAATTGGCCAAAAAAAAACACAGCAGATTAATTCAGAATTAAAATGAAGCGCACTTTGAAGCCTTGGATGGAAGACTAGACCGCAGTAACGCTGAATCTATACTTGTGTGAAAGTGAAGCAGCAGGGGAATGTGCACAGCTGAGGTTCTTTCCAGTGTTATTATCCCTCCCTCCACACTGTCACTTTCCATCAGGAAAACGCTCCACCTCTCCCTCTGTTCCTCTTCTCTCCTCACCTCTGTGTGCTCCCTCTTCCCTCACCACCGGGTCGCTCCAATCCCTTTTCCTGCCGACATCCGTACGTTTCCGTACTTTTTGGGGTCATAATGGACCCCTGAGTCACACCTTAGCAACGCATTAGCTCCACACCATTTTGGCTCTGCTACAAACCACTGAATTGCGCTACATTATATATGTTCCTTCTTTGGATTTGTATCATCAGCCTTGTGATGTTAAAGCCGAATTACACTCGTATATATGTTTAAATACATAGTGGTATGTAACACAGTGTGTCAGCTAACCTGACAGCGCTGCTGATGTGTGTAGACGTATTCAAAAACGTGCTTGATTACTATTTCTAGTCATTTCTTCATGTTTCTATGCAAACTGGAGTATTTCGACCCCGCTATTTGTTCATTTTGCTTTCTTCTGACGCAAGTGGGATGTCACAGTCAGAGCTGATGCATACAGCACCTGACCTTTAGCATGCACATAGCAAGAATCCTTTTTACAGCTTCCTCCCACAGACCACCGAAGCAGTTCCCACACGCACTTACTACTGAGAAAAAAACTACATTAAAAGGAAAAAAGAGAAGAAAACGCACCACCCCGTTTTTGACTATGTGCAACATGACAACAATATCTGACAATAATCTGTGCAACTCAATACTTTTTGTATATATGCCAGTACTATTCTATTTTATTTTATTACTTATACCCTACACTTTTTACTTTTTTTCTGCCCTTTTGTATGCTGTTGTAAACTGCAATTTCCTCATTGCGGGACAAATAAAGGTTTTCTTAATGACATATGCTCGGCAAGTTTACATGTAGCGTCCGTACCGTTTGTCAGCTGAACACACTGTCTTCGTCATCTGACAGTTTTTAACCGCAATTAGTCAGAGAGGGTATTTAGCCGAGGAAAATAGGCTGCAGGAGAGGAGGTTCTCACGCCTCTGGAACCAAAACAAACAAAGCCCCCGCTCCGGCAACACAGCAGCCAACAGCTGCTGATAGGGGTTATCTCTGCAGTCACACATGGGCCATCTCATAACAGTGAGCAGAGCAACTGTAACCATACTAACAACTCTACGAATACACGCAAAGGATGCAGAAAATAAGTGTGCACTGGGGTCTGTCCGTTTGGTTTCAAAGCTGAAGTGAGATTGTAACTATTCTGACTGCTTGTGTGGGTAAATGCAAACTTCACTGAGTTCTCTTTCCACTTGGCAAGTAGCAAAAGTTAACCGAGATTCCCACAAGTGAGGCAGGATGGTTAGGATTTAAATAATTAGAACCTACTCTTAGAGCCTGCTCACCAATCCTCTGACCAACGGGAACACTGGTAGGACACAAATGCCATAGTTATAAATGCAGTGTGGTGCCTTTTGACCCTTTAACTGTGCCGACTGCTTCATTGCTCATCCAGTAATACGCAATAATGCCATAACAATGACCAATGGAGCCCCTTTACAGAATGCAGATGAACGCAGATGAGGCAGGGTCCGGTTTGTGCCACCTCTCCATCACAAGGGGAAATATAGAAGATGTAAGTGCTTAAAAGCCAGGCAGTATAAGTAATACCTGCAGTGTGAAATCCATCAGACAGGTCACAAGTGTTGGTGTGTGATGGAAATGGCAGATAAGCCCATGTGTTTTGCTATGGGAGTGGGTGTAGTGAAAGGGGATCGGTCCACAGCAGTGTTTAGAGGTTCAAATGCTCCTCTAGGGAGAAGAACGGATCGATCCCTCTTGGCTGGGAGCCAGTCCTCTCCCAGATGCCAGATATTCATCCACACTATACGTATAAGCCGTTGAGTCTTCTCTCATACTGGGGTTCAGGATTTCACCACAGACTGACCATCTTTACCAGCAACTGTACTGAGATTAAATCCATGCCTTGTGTTCTTTACCATTTAAATACACACGTGTTTTGGCCGCTCCCTCCAGAGAGGGGAGCTGCCGCATCGTCTGTGGTGCCTGTGCTGTCGTCATGATGCTTTGATTAGAGGGAGTCATGGAGATAAACTATAGCTGCTGCCTCATTAGTTGGTATAACACAACCCACAGGAGATCCTCCCTAGCCCACAGGAGAGCGGGGTACCCCTACACAGCCTGCAGGGACAGGACACGAACACCACAGCTGGCAGAGGGCACCATCACACAAGGCAGCAAACTCCCTCACATGCACAAATAAAAAGACACATACAGACATACAGATGCTGTGGTCATCAGGCACATTCAACTCCCCCCAGCTCTGGCCAAAAGAATAAAGAAAAGTCTCAGAGGACATGATCACTGGCTCCGCGACAAAATGGGGCTTCCCCACAGGGACACTCCATAAGCCTGCAAAATAGCAAGAGGCTGCGGGTGACCTGCTGAGCTACAAATATAGCAAACATCTGATGTGAAACAGATGCATCACAATCCACATTAAAACAAGCTTACTGAGGTCTTTTGTGCAATCAGCGGTGCAACAACATCACAACAGCCTGGAAGCGAGGCCTCGTGGGATGTCTGAATTGATGGCGGTGGCCCGGGCCGCGTTTACGGACAGAGGATGAGCGAAGAGGAGGGCGACAAGGCATCCTGGCTGCTGTCCGTCAGGCCACGCTGTGACAGGTTTATCCCGGCCGAGGGGGAAGTGTAGCAGACCGAACGGCACAACGAGGAGCGATAAACGTCAGGACTAGCCCCTGCGCCGTGGTAATGGCTGACAAACGGCTCGGCGGCTCATCTCACAGCCACTCAAGCCCAGACACATGTGTTGCTCTGTGTTGTACTCTGTCAGTGGGGAAAACAGCAATGAGAACAGCAGATACCCAGCCAGGCAGCTGTGACCATTCACTATAGGATATATTTTTCATATAAAGCCTCAGGTCACGCCTTCAATAGCCTCCACAGATGCTGTTACAGGATAATGACATGTTATTTTAACAGTCTACCCTTTACTGCCTTAACATTCAAACGTATAGAGTGTTCATATTTATTTTTAAAGCATCAAGTACAGTTTCCACAGCTGCTACAGTCTACACAGATTATAGAGGGAGCTAGTATATACAAATTGTGGGTAGTTTTGCGGGTTTTAAACTGCTTAGAGAAACATTTCATTGCATTTTAACCTTTTTTGTTTTTTTAAACCCACGATCAGGTGGTTACTATTATACCAACAGCTGAAATTGTAAATGAACCATTGCAAATTCAAGAAAGGTGACACAGTGCGTATCAGTGCACAGTGAGGTCACCTTCTGTGTATCCCCATGAGCATCCCCCTGCACCTCGTGGATGCTCTGATGTTACGTAAACGCCCTCACATACACCAAGGGACTTACCATGGACCTAAAAGAGCGGAGAGTTTTACTATTCGGGCTTTACCTTATCAAGGGTAACAATGAAACACAGTTTAATTCCAGACATGACCTGCCCACTCCCTAGAGCGTCTAACAAAGAAGTCGCAATAAACACAAGTAGCTCACTAATTGACTCCAACACAGTGGTGTGCAGCGGGCTCAGATGTGAGTGTGGAGAATATATCAGAGCGCCGAGATGAGTCCAAGGCTGGTCTTAACAGATGTCTGCAACCTCCCCCATATCTTCGCTTCAAACACTGGCACAGCAGCAATCCACATACGGAGAGAGGGTGCGCAGCCTTGGTGGAGTGTAACAAAAAACATCTGGTCGTATTTAAAAAGGTAGCAGTCATCAGAGAGAATTGCAGTCAACAAAACACAGGCTGGAGTTTGCTCTAAAGAGGAAGGGAAGGTCGAGAGGATTTACCGTAAACACGTTAGGGCCACAGGTGATCAATTCCTCAATCAAGATAATGTTGGTCTCAAGCCGACACACAGAAACAACACACAGACATAAAACTGAAGAAAACAATAAAACAGTTGTTCACAAAAAAAAAAAAAACTGAAGAAAAACTTCTTGACTGAAAACTCAGTCAGGACGCTGATTCAAAGTATGATTTATAACCATTTTTTTTTTCATATTCTTGTCTGAAAACTAAAATCACGAAGAGAATACCCCAACTGCGTCAGTCCCTGAATCAGCATCCATTATTACAAATGCCAAATGAATAACAATACACTGACTGGAAACACAGAGCTGAGAAGAGTGAGAAGTGCTGCGCTGAGCTACAGCTCCCATTTGCCTGATGGATGAACAGCCTCTCGAACATGGTGACCTTTGGCAAGGTCATGGCATTCCAGCCGCCGCATAAAGACTCTCCTAGTTGAATAAATAATTGCTACACTTTTATCGTGTGGGTGCTTCGTGTTCTGTTTGTTGCAGCGCCTCTCATCTCTACCTGTGGCTCGTTTACGTAAGTGGCGAAGCAGACGGGGCATTCAGCAGTCCTCATTTATTCCCTTTAAAGTTGCATGGGATTCATGTAGCAAACAACATAAAGGCTCTGTTGTACCTGGTCCCTGTGAGATAACAGGACTGTAGTGGGAAAAGTCTAACATCACTCATTTATTAATGTATTTCAAACACGAGAATTACTATTGTGTTTACATCTTCCTTGACATCCGTATCTGTGACATCTGTGTGTACAGGAAGCTGCTACGTCTCTTACCCGTGTCTTGTCGAAACTGGTGCATGGACTGCAGGTCGATGATGTAAGGAGAGAGCTGAGCATCCACCTGTCCTAGAACGACACTTCCTCTGGCATCCCCCTTCAGTACGTTTTCGACGTGATGGGAAACCGCCGCGCTGTACGGCCTCCAGCGCCCATGTTCATTCAGCCACTCCCAGACCACCACCCTGGCCAGGTTCTGCGGCGGGTACCCCAGCCCGTTGACGGGCACCAGCAACCCCGAGCCCGGACGAGCCATCTCCTATGTGGTGTTTGCGCCTCTGCTGCTGGCTGTGTCCAGTGCTAGAACACCACTACGACCCTGTCAGTCAACTGACACACTGGAACATTTTCATCAGCGCCGAACAGAAAAGGAAAAAAAAAAAAAGCTTGAATCAGCAATTAGTATGTGAGTCCTCAATTATCTCATGCTGCTTTCAAGCAAACAGCTCTGCTGGAGTCATCGTCCACAGGTACTTTCTGACTGCTGCCACTTTGATCAGCCTAAAAGCAGCCTCTGTCCTCTTGTGTCTCGTCGTGTTTGAAGTGGCAGATGTTGTTGATGATGGTGATGAGTTTGCAGCTGTAGGAGTCTCAGTCCTCCACAGTCAACCGCATCAGATCTGGTGCAGGTAGACAGGAGACACTCTCTAAACAAAACAAAAAAAAGACACATTAGCAAAAGCTGTGATTTATCACAGAAGCAGTTTCTCAGCAGTCAGGTTGTGTGTCGGGGGAGATGACAAAGATCTAATCTGGTCTGTGCTACAGTCCCATTAGTGGCCTATACCTCTGGGTAATCCTGTTTATTCAAAGTGTGGTGGGGATAACTGTACATGAGCCAGCTGTTTCAACAACACAATAATCGTCATCAGATGTGTGCGGAAGGAACAGAGCGGTGTGCATGCACAATATAATCACAGCAGATTGAATATCACTCAGACATTTTAAACAGAAAGCTGCTCAGATGCAGCGAACGCCAAACATCCGATACTGTCTCTGTTGCTTCTGTTAATTTTTTGCGTTTAGTCTCACGGTGAATGATTTTCGAGACATGCACAACAACAAGCTTAAACTGATTCTGACCATACAGACCTGTAGGCTGCAGTTGTGGTGCCACA
The DNA here is from genome assembly GCF_963514085.1 of Chelon labrosus. Classification (NCBI taxonomy): domain Eukaryota; kingdom Metazoa; phylum Chordata; class Actinopteri; order Mugiliformes; family Mugilidae; genus Chelon; species Chelon labrosus. The sequence goes on along the minus strand of NC_140359.1, from coordinate 10,082,172 downwards.
CATCTGCCAGGTAGAGGCTGCATTTCACAGGCTCCGGACGAAAATCAGATTACCAAAGGGGGTAAAAAATAAATAAAAAAAACGATGTGAAAATCTCGAAACGCACCTGCCTTTCTCTGCGATTTGTATGATTCCTTATCCTGAAATCTTCCTTCAAACCCACGTCCCGCAGCTCCGGCAATCCATTTGTTTTATTATTACAAAAAACCCAAGACGTCGTTTTATTCCCGTGAACCTGCTACAGACAACAGCAGCTTGTTGGTCCGCCGTGTTAAGTGAATGCATGCCCCAGTTGCACGGTTGTCAGTGTGTGAGGTGCAGAGCAACCACTCCGCTGTAGACGCGCATTTCTCTCCCTGCAGCGCTAAACGTCATGCGTTCACTTAGTACACACGCAATCTTTCGTGTCCGCAAATAAATGTCCAGGCACACCTGTATGGATAGACGTTACTGAGACCCAAAGTGTCTTTTAGGAGAAAAAAAAAAAAAAAAGGATTATACAACTTCCGGTGTCCAGTTTCAAAATAAAGCCGCTGTTGACACATGATGGCACTGACAGCAACGAAGGGGAGGAAACAAATGAGGGAAAACGCTCTTCCAAACTATTTAACAGACATTTAACAGATTAGTTTTTTCCAGATCAAAACAAATTGATTTACTAAAACACTTTCGTTAACTGTAAGAGTGGACTCACTGCACACAATATTGCACAAATAAAAGAAATATTGAAAATTTGAGTTTGAGGCTCAGACAGAGAGGCATACCTGTATGATCCTTTACGGACCGATCAGCCACAATATTAAAACCACTGACATTTGAAGTAAATAACATTAACCGTCTTGCAACAATACAATGTCCTGCTGGGAAACTTTTAGACCTGGCATGTACCACCCACCTAGACCAGACCAGGCACCCCCACCCCATAGCAATGACACTCCTTGATGGCAGCAGCCATCCCCAGCAGGATGCACATACACAAATACGGTTTAAGAACAACTCAAAAAATATGAAGAACAGCGCAAGGTGTTGACCTGGCCTCTAAATTCATTAGATCCCAAACTGATCAAGTATCTGTGAGATGCACTGGAACAAGTCAGAGGCCCCACCCCTTAACCCATAGGACCCAAAGGCCCCCACTAACAGCATTCTGTTGCCAGACACCACAGGACACCCTCAGAAGACCCATGTCCATTCTCTGATCAGTCACAAATGTTTTGGAGGCACAAGGGAGACCTACACAATATTAAGAAGGTGGTCATAATGTTATGCCTTTTCCGTGTATCTGTACACACGTCCAAGGAATTTGTTCTCTGTATTATGTATTCTGTTTCCATGCTGTAAAACAGTAGGTTAGGCAGTGTAATATTATCCTTATCATAACTGCACTGGTTGACTTGCAGCAATTATTGCAGAATCCATCAAAATAGTAATCTAAATTTCTGTGTAAGGATATGTACGCAGAGAGATCAAATGTTTCAATGAGAATTTTTAGAACGTCATATGAATGACTGATAAAGACACTGTTGCCCAAGATGAGGCATGTAGTGGAAATTTCGCACATTTTTAACTCAGGTGTACTACAGGAGTAACACGGTGAATCCAGCTAAATGGAACAACAGTATCATCTGTTGCCAAAACGATGTGCCTGCAACTGCTAGAAAAAATATCTCTGAGAGAAGGGACTACTGAGATTGTAGCTCTGCCTGCTGGCCTTAAATAATAAAGAGCATTTCCCTTCTAGATACCTTCTTTCAGAAACAGCATCTGACACTGATGCAGAGATTGTTTCACTTACACCAGTAGCTTCTCCAAAATTCACTTTAAGAACACAAAAAGGATTGAATTGCATTTGTGTGATGTCCAATCTGCATCAACAAATATTACATTTTTGTTTAATCTCTTTTTCAACCTTGTCATCATACGAATCGTTCCTTTCAATCAAAGATTTTAGCTGATCCGTTTAAAGCTAAAAAAAAAAATGACTGCATTAAGTGTGCCATCTTTTCTCAAACGATCCATTCATGCAGCTTTTGTCAATCTGCAAGATTTGTTTTCTCTCCTGTCCCTTTATATGGAAATGAAATATGTTAGAAACGTACCTGCAGTTTATGAGTTCAACCAGTGTGGATGGACTTTGGTATTGGTGAAGAAATATAGCTCCTTCATCACCAATGCTCTAAAAGCTACAAATGGAAATTAGTATATAAAGTGAACATAGACTTAAGTCATTTTATCAGGCAGCCTGTCTTGCCAACTTCCTATTCCAGTCTATGCTTGACAAATGCTTAAACATAAAAAAATAAGAGGAAAGTTCATTCACTTCAAGTCCTCCTGAGGTGTCAATTAGTTGGAGGACAGCACCATCATGTGGTCTGTTGGTGTTAGTGAAGCTTGAGTCATCGCTAAACAAAACCAAGTACAATACTCTCAAGGTCCTGAGGGGTTTCAGATTAGCTGATTGGTTTGGCACTCATAAATGAGGCAGATTGCTGTGTTGTAGTCTATTTTTTTGCATCGTACATTATGTTCCTTGTTTGTAATTTGCCTTCAGTTTGCAACTCGTGTTTGATTATTTGCCATTTTGTTTCATTATTTTTTATTTTAATGTAGCATCATCTGGTAGAAGGGTAAAATAATTGCAAGCACTAGGAGGGGTTAAAGTAAAGTACGAGAGAAATAAAGATACAAGATGAGTGACAAAGCAAATGTGCTCTTGGTGCTCATGTTTACAGCTTTGGGCAACCTAGAGTCACAACTGAACCTTTTGAGGCTTCCCATGGGTTAAAGGGGAAGGTTAACATTCAGTTTTAACACTCAATACTGTTGTTTGTTTTGGCCACCTTAAGCAAAGTAACAGCGAATACTCTAGTTCATTTTTTACCTGTTAGATAAGAAATTAGATTATCTGGAAAGCTAAAACCTTTATCTCTGACCGTAATGAATATAGCCCTAAACTGCCAAAATGTTATCAACTGTCTTCTGCAATTTGTGGTTCACATGAACATTCAAAACATTGTCTCACTTTAGATTTTTATTTTTTAACCCATATTTTAATATTTTCCTGTGATGCAAGATCTCTATATTATGTTGGTATCATTTTTAAACTTTAAACACTTTCCAAATCCTCAAAAACATGTACCACTAAATCCTTAATTGTTTTTACACAATTTTGAAACCTTGGGCTACAATCGAAAGTCCTGTTCCATCATCAGGATTTCCTGTTTGTTTAAGCCATCAAATAAATACAAACCATAATAAATACATACACACTGAAGGAATTTGAGCAGCCTGAAGTTTTTGTATGTTATAAATCACACTGGATATAAAAATCCACTTTACATTACCAGTAGCCTCCCAGCTTGAGGAAGGATGTCTGTGGTCGAAGAAAAACTGATATTGGCTCTCGAGGCTGCTGCAGCAACAGCACCACCTAGTGGGCCTTGAGAAATAAAATGTAGCTTGATCTGCAGGATTTTTTTGTAGTATGACTGGTGTGACCTTTCTATAATCTACAAAGGTACAACTCACACCGCAGCTTCATTTAGAGCAGTAGTAGGGCTATACCAGTCCTTGCACAAGTGGCAAAGTGTAAATATTGTAAGAAGCTATTTAGATTTTTCTCCCCAATACTATGCATGTATGATCTTATTCAGTGTTTCACTTTTGTTATTACTCAAAATAGTCAAATACACTGAGATCCCTTTAAATCAAGCAACCCATATTTTATTACATCCCGATATGCAAACATAGAATATCAACGTTAGCCCATTCTTTTTCTGTCAAAACTGAATGCTTTGATTATAATACATATTGCTTTTATACAAATATACAGAAGGATTTACAGGATCACAGTCTTTTGGATATTTCAACAGTGTTACAGTGCCACATAATTTATAAAAACATCCCTGTAAGATAAAGTAATTTGCATGACTTTGACATTACGCTGAATGATATAAATCATAACAGGGAGCAAATGGAACATGTTTATTAGCGCAGTTTTATCAGAGTCAAATAAAAACAGTTGGCGGCAGACCGCCAGTCCAAGTAACAGTGTAGCTGGGGAGTTGGAGGCTCACAGGATGACATATATGAAGAGAGCCATGATGGCAGCGCTGATCAGCCCAGAGATAGGAACTGTAACAAACCAGGCGATGAAGATATTCCTGAACAAGCGCCAATCCACTGATTTTCTGGAGCGCAGCCATCCCACAGCCACCACAGATCCCACCTGTGTTCACATGTTACAGCAGTTATCAGCTGATGTAAGAGAGTCATAACATGTTCAGAACTGAACCTAAGAATGTGCATCAATTTGTACATTTCAGTGTCATTACCTTGCAGTGGGTTGTGCTGACAGGAAGACCAATATTGGATGCCACAACAACTGTGATTGCTGAAGCTAGCTCAATGCTGAATCCACTAAAGTGAAAGAAAATGTTAGTACATTTGGGCTATAAACAAATGACTTGTGTCTTTTATATGATGTAGATATGTGCCATACCTGGAAGGTGTAATGGGGGTAAGGTCTTTTCCCAAGGTCTGGATCACCCTCCGACCCCATACCCAGAGCCCAGCACAGATGCCCACACCACCATAGAGAAGCAACCAGATGGGGGTGGGTGTGTTGGACACCACAGAGCCACTCTCATATAGAAGCCAGAGTGCCACCAGTGGGCCGATGGCATTGCTAGTGATAAGAAAATGTATCATGTCACTGAACACAAGTACACAAATTCCTTAGAAGAAAGCAGTCCTTGCTTACCTGACATCATTCCCTCCATGAGCAAAGGAGCCAAAGCACGCTGTGAGTATCTGCAGGAATTGGAAAAGCAGGGAAACTTCAGGTTGGTCAACCTCCAGCTCATCCTCCTCCAGAGCAAGGTCCCCGCCAGCTTCTTGAGTCACACTCCCTTCCTGGACTGCACTCTCACTGGTCACTGCTGAGTTGTAGCTGCTATAACTGTCCACTCTCGATCTTCTCTGCAGGCCAACATCCAAGTCTTTGTATTTAGGATCTCCTTGAATCCCATAAATAGCCATGGTGTAGGAGGTGTAGCTGTTGTTCCTCCGGATGGGCCGCTCTTCTGTGTCACTGTCACCAATGCAGTCACCAACCTTGGCCATGTGGAGCTTGTGGAGAAGGTCTTTGTAAAGACCGGAGTCTTTGTGGATTGTGTGGGACCGTCCACTGTGAGGATCAGTGATTGTCATGGGGCCAAAAGAGCCATTTAGACCTTTGAAAACAAATTGTTTAGCGTGAATCATCTGGTGAACTTTGACTTACTTGTGGTTATACTGTGACTTTACAAATGTAACCACTGAGGTCCACAGACATTTAAAGAGCCATTAATATTTCTTACCATTGATGATATCCAGGTCTTTAGTTTCCATGTCGCTGTCTAAATCAGCCTCCTCTGAGCCTCCAAGTTTAAAAGCCACCTTCTGATTGTCTGCTGGAGGGGCCTGTGGTTGAGAGTTGTGGGGTATCGAGGGCCGCTCTTCTAATTCCGGTTTGTTGGAGTTTGTCTCCATTAGTGGAGTTTGACAGGGAGAGGCAGTTGTTTCTCCTAAGTACAGTCAGTTGTGAAAAAAACACAAAATTAGGTGTCAAAATGTGTCAATACTGGTACTAAAACACACCATTACAAGTAAGTGGATGCATTATTGGTGACATTACTTTAATGTTATTGCTACTTAATGACTTTATATACTACTAAGTATTTCCCCTGTGGATCAATAAAGTCTTATCTTAACCGTGATAATACATTTTGACCAATTTTATGTTTTTATTTTGTATTTTTCTATAAGTAAATTTTGTCTATAAGTAAATTAAGTAAGTGAAAAGTTTAATATTTAACACCAAAATGTAGATGTATAGAAGCAGGAAGTGACAAAATAATGTATAGTGAAGTGAAAGTATCTAAGATAAGTATGAAAACTTAAAAATTGCCCTTAAAGGACCAGACTTCGGGATTTAGTGACATCTATTGCTGAGGCTGTAGACTGCAACCAGCTGATGTCCTAAACCTCACATTGCCCTTTCAAGTGTGTACAAAGGAGGCCTCTTCAGCATATAAATGTGATCAGCCTTTTCTAAATCCAGTGTTTGTTTTGTCCATTCTGGGCTTCCGTAGAAACATGGCAGAGAAACCATAGTCTTGGATGAACCCTCTATTATAACATCACCCGTTGGACTGCTGAAGAACATTTTAGTGTTAGAGGTACCAGACGTCGCAATCTTACCATTGACTGACTCCTGGTTAATTCAAAAATTCTCAAAGAGGTGGAAAGTGTGTTGCGCTGAGGCGGGCAAGTGATGCCTAGATGGATATCTAGTCGACTAGATTTCACTCAAAGCAATTAACCAAAAATGGTGAGTTATATAAAAATGGTAAAATTACCTATAGAGACCAAAACTGATTTTGTACCAGACTGTAAACTTTCCAACACTGAGGTCTATGAGGAGTTACTTGTTTTTGGAAGCTGCATCAAGTGGCCAAATTAGGAAATGCAGTTTTTGGTGCAACATGGTGGACTTATAGGAGAGGACCTGCAGCCTATATAGATACAAAGTGTTCATTCTAAGCTAATAAAAACATACACATTTTTATTTTAAGGTAATTATAGACTAATGAAAGCATAATTATACATATTTTACTAAATTTCTGGCCCTAAATCTTACACCCTGGACCTTTAGGTGCAGTATTAGATACTTTCCTGAGATCAACAATGTCACATTACAGGTAAATCTCATATAAGCTGATTTGTGCAACCATAAATCATGCTAATCATCCTGTCTTCAGATATTTTATCTGGCCTGCACAAGTATTTAATATAGTTTTAACCCCAACATACTGAGCTGAGTACTTATTCAAAATGCATCGTTACTGGAGGCCTGAAAGTGTCAGATTTACTCACGTTTGATTTTCTTCTTGAGGCGTGGGCACACAACAAACCAAACAACCAAAGCTGTGACGAAGGCACATCCCAGAGAAATGCAAAGCGTACCCCACCATGGCACTTGGTCAAAACCCAGCACTGTGCACACAAAATGGGGACACGAGACAGAGCTTTCAGATAAGGAAAAGCAGAAACTTAACTGTGTCTTTAATTCATTTACAACTCGTGCTGCTCCTGTTCTGAAAACAATGTCACAAGTGTTAATGCGTATAAATTTCAGCACACTTTGGCCAACTTTCAGAAATATCATACTGTCATACTGCTATCTCCTTGTGTTACGTTTATAAAAACGATACAACATGTCTCAACGGCCTGCTGTAACGTTTCAGTATGTTCTTATAGACAAGAGTATCAGCGAGAGAACACGCTCCTCCAATCAGATAGTGAGAAAGAGCGCAGTCTTGCAGCACACTGATAAAATACTACACTCTGTTAGATACACTTCTAATTAATAAGAAGTTAATTTCTGTTTCTTCTGATGTTGACAGTAAATAACTAAACTCCCGTTGCTGTTTGTCTTTTACTGCTGGAATAAGTTTAAATGTAGGTTAGCATGGTTATAATTAATCACCCCTAAAGGATGCAATTTACCTTTTCTTTCAGCAGCTTAAAACAAATAAAAAAACACATGGTAACAGCTGTACGGGTGTACTTCCTCTTCAGCTTGCATTTTTAACAATAAAGACGGCTATGGTGTGTAAGCACAAAATATCAATAAGGAAAACACACGATCTGTGTAGGAAAACAAAAGTCTGGGAATGGGACATGCATGCAGTATAAGTGTGAGACACGCACTCTACTGTCATACATATAGCAGGAGTTAACGTGTGTTATATTCCTTGAGTGAAGGACCCAGGCCGTTTGACTTCTTGATAAGTTCAATCCTGCAAACGAAACAAAAAGGAATGGAAATGTTCCATTTAATAGCTGCTTTGAGTTCTTAACTCAGCCAGGCTTATTTTACTCATGCTGTTTGTTTTTCTTTTATCCAGTTTTTGCTTGAATTGAGAAACTGGAGAAATTGTAGGTAATTCAAGAATCTGAATGATGTGATTCTTTTCCATATTTATTATGTAGTCCTCTCATTCTTTGCCACCTACTTTTGTCCTAAGAAGTCTACCATCAACTCTCCTCTGTCATCCTATTCACATCATCTGGTTCCAGGCCGCTGTGGCAGTGCAGTAAACGTCAATTAAATGGAGTAGAGGTGTGGTGTGTGGATGTTAAACTTACGTGGTGCTCCTGTAAACATGATGGAGAAGAGGTTGATGCCCATGGTGATGCCGTAGAAGACAGGAAGGGCTCTGAGGCCGTTGGGTACAGGGTTAGTCTGTGAAAACAGACTTGCCTTAGTCGCATGTAAAACTTCTCTTGAGTTCCAATGGTGGTATGAAAATAGAAACATCTACTCAAAGATGATACATAAAGACCCTCTCACACTCTTAATGATGAAAGATGACAATGCGCTGGAACCACTCCCAAGCCTATACGATTCAGTAGACAAGCAGTTTCCAGTCACTATGTCATGCTAAGTAAGCCAGCGCTATGTACAGTGTGCCGACATGAGTGTGGTGTCAGTCTTCTTGTCAACTCTCATTAAGAAAGTAAATAAGTGTCCCAAGATGAGGCATGACTCATTCGAAAACAAGTCTGAGGTCCTGGACTTACTGGAGTTAATAATGAATTTACACATTAAGATTTTAAATTAGTGGTTCCTTATTTTGTCCAGTTTCTTGATGAAACAATGGGTCTAGCTACATTTCAGGGTCTGTTATTCAGTCCATTAGCAGTTCCCACAAAGACACACACACACTGGTCTTTTAATCATTTCTCCACCTTCCAGATTCATTACCCTTTGGAGGGAAACCTCTGTGCTACCACCGCACCACTGAAAGCAGCTGAAACATCAATGCCATTCTTCTGCACAGCAAGTAGTTTATCTATTGATACTTAAATACATCTTACTGAGAACACCTGTGTATTTTTGATATGATTTTGAATGCAGGACCTTTACTTCTAAAGACTTATACTGAGATAATGAATTTAAAAACCACTTCCATGACTTACTAACTATACACACTGAAGAGAAAGGCCTTACCTTGCTCAGAATGAATTTGCGGACAAAATAGAAGAGAATGCCTGACATGATGCCTGACAGCACAGGTGACAGGAACCAGGAAGCCACTTTGTAAAGATATTCAAAAGAAATTCTATTAATGCACTTTATTTCAGATTCAACACACACGGTACTTAAATATGAGGGAACAAACAAGATATATTCACCAATGCGCAGTAGTTCCATCCATTTGACCCCATGGTGACCTCTGGCTACCATAGAGAAGCCAATTGTGGCCCCAACAATACAGTGAGTTCCAGAAATGGGGAGCTTCAGGAATGATGCAACCAGCTGCCACACAGCAGAGCCTGTGGTACAAAGGCATGAGGTGTGCTCACAGAAAACAGCCATATATCTTCCTTACTTTAAAGCAATCTCTCTGGGAATGCTTACCACACATAGCACTAATCGACCCTGCCATAAGGACATGTTCTGAGCCGTTGTACATTTGGACATCAATGATCCCGTTCCGGATGGTCTCACTGACTTTGGCTCCCAGCAGCACTGAGCCCACCGTCTCAAAGATAGTGGCCAGGATGCAGGCCTGCCGCAATGTGACCACCCCAGAGCCCACTGCCGTCCCAAAGGAGTTGGCCACATCGTTGGCCCCCACAGAGAAAGCCAGGATGAAGGCAATGATGAAGCCTACTATCAACAGCCACAAGTAGCCCGACATGTCAGTCTGAGAGACCAGAGCCACGGTGGTGGCAGCGGCCAGAGTTGCTAGTGTAGTTGTATCCATCGCTAATCGCAAAATAACTTCAAAACATTCAAAGGTAAACCTAAGTGATTTGTTGCGGTTTGACAGAGACTTATGAGGTAATATGTCTTTATAAATTAACTTAGAGCACAAACAATAGCTATAGAACCCCTTAGATCAGTTTTTTAAGTGCTAAGAATAAAAACGTATTGCTAGCTAGGTATACAGGGTTTCCCTGTAGGCTTCATTGTAGAACGACTGGGCGTGGAGACGGGAGAGACGTCCATTGTGGCAACAAGTCCTTGATGGTACACTCTGCAAAAACATAGAAGTACACAAGAAAATGGTTAGTACTTACTATTTACTGGTTCACAAACAAAGGCTAAGCAGAGTTACATATTAACAACAGTGAACTACCCGACACACCAAAAGGCATGCATGTGTGATTTACTGAGCTATGGCAGAGGGAAGTGTTATCTATCAGTTATATAAAACACTTCATCATATTGGTGTGAGGCACATGAGACATGTGAGGCATAGATTTAAAACAACATAACTTTACCATAGAGTGTATCTGTGTAAGAAGGAGTCTGTGGAAGTCCTATTTAATTATAAGAGGAGGAGGTGGAGTCAGTCTGGGCTATAGCGCACTTTGTTTAAGTTATGATTTTCATGAAAACTACAGAAAGAATAAGCCTATGAATACTTAAAGATCCAATATAAATTGAGTCCAGTGTTGGCACAGAAATGTATCACCTAATTTACAACTAACTCTCATTTTTTTTTTAGGATTGGTCTTGTTTAGAAATGTTCTTAAAGCATTCCCTTAAGTCTTCACCTTTAGTGACTCCACTGCTCATTGAGTGTGTTTAATCTCCTGGGGTGTTTTAATAGGATTTAGGATAAGTCTGGACTAAATCCATCTATGTAATGAAATCTAGCACTCTTAAATTCGCCTTTTTCCCCTCGCAAACGCACAGCAGGTGAACAGTGAGCGTTACATAATTATACTAGCCAATAAAATTCCAGTTGCACAGAGAAAAAAAAAAAAAAACAATAAATCCACTTAAAACTTCGAAAAAGCTGTGGATAATTGGCCTATTCAGACCTCTGGCAGTCAGTCACTTCGAACAAACTCACCATCAGTATGGAAAATAGCGGTATGTTAATCTCCTTAGTGTGCTCTTGCATAATTCAAATGGAGCCACAACGCAGCGAGGAGCAAAGAGGAGAGTGAGACAAACTTACATGAGTGAGCAAAGTTTTCCTCTGCGTGTTGTTATTGTCCCCTGCGCTCGGTGCGTCCTGCTGTCAGCTGTGAAGATGTGCTCCAGTACGCTCCAAGCACAGTGAGAGGATGTGAGAGGAGCGAATCAGGCGGCCTGCGACGTTTGAGGTTCCTGTTGGAGGTTGGTTTATATATTGAGCTGAGTGAGAACCCGCCTTTCCAGTCCGGTCATGAGACAGCTGCTGCACAGGAGCTAATGTTTAGCTTGTTTGTTGACAATAGGGAAAAAATTACAGTTGTCTGCTGATTATGTCGCTTTAGATTATCCTCAAATTGTGTTGGGGTTTTTTCCCCCCCTAACCACCGTGAAGAAACAGAAATGTCTATTGTTTTGTCTAAATATACCTGATTTTAGTTCTTAAAGAAGAATGAGGAAAATGATTCAGATTGAAATTTGTTTACAGTAATCAGAATTTTTGACTTTTTATATAACCATTGTAATATTTACTTTATATTTCTGGATACTATACCATGTACAATCATTATAGTGTTAAAAATTTTGTTTATCGTTATACTAATAACACGGCCTTCACTCTGGCGCCACCTGCTGGTTACATGTAGCATGTCAGGTCCACTACGTTTAAAACAATTGAACGTTTTCATCTAACAACTTTTGTGTGCGTTTTTTTTTTTTTTTTGCTCGTATTGTCAAGGATCATTCGCCTCACTACATTCTTGCTTTCTTGTTACATTTTTTAATCTGAATTCCACACTAGTGCAATTTATAAGAAAGGCCAGAGCAGACTTTACTTATTAAATCCACTTCGGAGTGCGGGGAGCACTCCTGAGGACCTTTTATGACTCTGCTGGAGTGGCAGCATCTCAGCGGCAGACAAAAAGGGACTAAACCAACTGGTGAAGAAGGCCGGCTCTGTTCTGGGCTGCCCTCTTGAGCCTGTGGAGCTGGTCGGTGATCGGAGGATGGAAGCAAAGCTGAGATCCCTCATGGAAAACCAATCCCACCCCCTTTATGGTGCCAGGACTTGGCAGCGCCTTCAGCAGTAGGCTGCTTCACCCATGCTGTGTAAAGGAACATTACCGCAGGTCCTTCCTTCCGGCTGCTGTGAGAGCTGTACAACCAAGCCTTCTCCCAGTAGACCACAGAACGTATAAGCTCTATTGTATATGTTCTATATTTTGTATTTATTTATTTTTCTCTTTTTTTCCCGTCTCATTCACACTGTCCTTTAAACTGAGTGCCCCTGCAAATTTCCCCACTATGGGATAAAGGCTTATCTTATCTTATCTTATCTTATCTTATCTTATCTTACAACAACAGAAAATAGTGTTATGCATCATATACCCAGACTGTAGTAAGGTTTAGGCTATGGAGAATCACATGTCTGTACAGTCTGTAGCTCGTTAAGCGAGAGTAGCAAAGCAAAATGTTAAGCAACGGTCTCAAACTACTTCTGTTACTGATCAACCACTTACCATGAATAGTAACTCTGCTGAGAAACTCCAGGAGAGTGGCAGGCCTCCTTCAACGTCAGCAGAACTGGCTCTTCTGCTACACTGCCTCCAAATCTGCTGATAAGTTCCTTTTCATTACTCATTTATTCAGTACCCGCTGGATGATGTAGTTCAGATCCGTGACATGTGCAGACAAGTGCCAGCCGTGTGGAATACGTTGACCTCTGTGAACCATGTGACACACATCCAAATGGACTGAGAGCACACATGCATTTACCATATCTGAGCTGAGGAAATAACCTTCGTATGGCACCTACATTTAATAATCTTCTGTAATCTACACAGGTATGTATAATATCCATATATACTGTATAGTCATCAGACATTAATAAATTCAACAAATCAGTAAAAAATACAGCTACATTATGACCACTGATACCCCTACTAAGCCCCTGTTGAAACACGATTGCACTGAAAACAACGAAGCAGTGGAAACTAAACAAAGCAAAAGCGCAGAAGTAATTCAGACATTTTAACAGATTTTTTCAAAACAAATTGATTTACCAAAAACACATTCGGCTGAGGCTCAGACAAACAGGCATGAGTACCCGTTTGATCCTTTACAGACCAATCAGCTACACGAACATTAAAACCACTGACATTTGAAGTAAATAACATTAACCGTGTGGCAACAATGCAATGTGTTGCTGGGAAACTTTTAGACCTGGCATTCATGTGGATGTTACTTAGATATGTACCACCCACCTAGACCAGACCAGGCACCCCCACCACATAGCAATGACACTCCTTGATGGCAGCAGCCATCCCCAGCAGGATGCAGCCTGACACAGACACACACACAAAAACGGTTTAGGAACAACTCAAAAAACATGAAAAACACCACAACGTGTTGACCTGGCCTCCAAATTCACTAGATCCCAAACTGGTCAAGTATCTGTGGGATGATCCACAGAGGCCCCTCCCCTCAACCCATAGGACCCAAAGGCCCCCACTAACAACATGCTGTTGCCAGACACCACAGGACACCCTCAGAAGGCCCATGTCCATTCTCTGATCAGTCACAACTGTTTTGGTTGCTCATAGGAGACATACACAATATTAGAAATAATGTTATGCCTGATCAGAGTATACATCAAGCACTCAATAATTGACTGTACATACAGTGAGGTAATGTATCGACATTGTAAAAGAAAAGGGCAAAACCTTTCCTATTTGATGGATGAAAACAAAAGAACGTTAAGAGTGAGAGGAGAGGAAGGCATGTGGCCAAGGCTGCAGGTTAGAGATGAACCTATGCCCCCGTGGTGAGGACTATAGCTTCTATTCTGTGCTGTTGTATCACTTCACTAACACGAGGCTGATGCTGCCCGCGAGGGATGCCTGGCAATGTTTGCTGTGAGCCCCTTAAACCCAAATAAACACAAAGAGCTGGAACAAGAATTCTGAAAATGAATCGTTCATGCAATCATGTTCTTATGAGATTAACGCCATCATATGAGTTATTTACCGAAAGATTTTCGACTTGTTGACGGCGATCAAACATTTCAAGCTTAAGAACCTTTCCCAGAAGCCATGGCCGATCTTCTGTACTGTTAAGAAAACCTAATTACTATTGCCATGAGTTAAATGTTGTTTTCGGCCGTGTTTGAGGTATTCAGGATTGTAATTATCCGACTCACACAACAATGCGCATTTGTTTAGCAGCAGTATGAGAAATACCTCTCCTACCATTCTCATGGCAAGTTGATCTATGACATTTATACCTATCAACGCCTTTTGAATGGCATGGCTCAATAGCCAAACCAGTTTGTAACGTATTAAACATGGACCATATTTATGAACATGAATTGTATTTGAACCTTTTTGAGTTTTCAAAAATAATACAGACTCCTCACAGAAGTTTAGCACATAAAAACACACACGTTGAAACACTCATTTAAAAAGGACTGTCAGATCACGCCTGTGGTGGATTTAAAAGCGTGTCAATGAAGCCTCCTAGCGGTAAAATGGGCATTTTCTCTTTAGTTTCTAAAGGTCTCTCTGTCAAAGGTGAGCGGCCATTCGGGTTTATGTGTTTTGTTTTTTGGCTGTTTGTGCTGCACATCTTGCCGCATGAGACTATTTGTCTGTGACAATGTCGTCCTGTTAAGGTCTACCTTACGGCCTGTAGGTGGCGTCAGTGTCCCTGTTCATATTTAACTGGCTGATGACTTTACACCATGTTGAAACACCAGTTTGTGACTTTATGAAGAAAAGTAATAATCAGCAGTTCGTACACTATTTGTCCTTGCACATACTGCAGGGACACACCGCGTGATATGTTTGGAGTAAATGTATGTCTCTGGCTGGTGGATTTGAATATATTTTGTGGAGATCATTATTTTATACAAGTTTAAATAATTATCTTTAATAATTTTTGTCTGAGGACGTCCTCAGTTCATACTTTTTTCTCACCTTTTACAGCTTTCTTTCTAAGATGTTCAACTTGTCACAACAGCCAAGTTAATTCTCCTTCCTTTAAATATGTCCGACTCTGTAATTTCAAAGGCAGAAGCTTTGTAATGCCTTTTTATTTAAGTGTTGCCTGTCATATTTAAAATTAGACAAGATGGAACATGCAAATAAGTAACTGAAGAGCGTGGCTGGTTCTCATGCTCAGGCCTATGTTAGCCCAACCCTTCCTTCCCCTCTTCCCTCCCTCCTATCCCTTGCCAAACAGGATCTGTAGGATCTTACAGAGTCATTTTCTCAGGAGACAGGAATGTCAGAACACAAGGCCTGGAGCCTGCTGGGACATGCTCCCTGAACGCGCTCAAACTTACAGGAAAAAGTCCACAATGAGTGTCTCATGCAGCCATTTAATTTCCACTCAGTGTGTGGCAACAACTTCTGGTGTAAAATGTACGGCGGACGTGTTGCAGACGCACGCTGACTCACAAGCGAAATGAGGTTGTCTGGTTCACTACCCTGCCTGCTTTATACGCGGCCTCTGTGGGTTCACGACCTTCCTTTCGTTTATTCATTATTTTTTTCTAGTGTTTTTCACAGACTTGACATATTAAACTCAGCAAACAAGCTTTTACAAATAAACACATGAAAAACATGAACTGTTTTTTAAGAATTTTATTTTTTCCATAGTCTTTTCAAAAGTCTGTTGTGTGTACTGCTAAAAGGCATAATATACAGCAGATAAGTTAGTCATATAGACTGTAAGGAACCCATTTGCATCAGAATATAAATACAATACAATCAAATTGTGGCATTCAGCCGCTTTATAAGAATGACACAAAATAAAAGAAATGTAAAGGATTATCTGGCTGATTTTTCAGCCATCCCACATCACCATCTACAGTATCTCAGGTTTTCAGATGCTATCAACAAGCAGAGGATAGAAATGTAGCAAAACAAGGACTGATGCTACATTTGTCTGCGTCACTGTGTATTAAGACTGGACACACAGGGGTCCAAACTGACAGCACTCCCGCATCTGTTAGCTCGCTCTCTCAACACTAGCGCTGACATTTCCATTGCATGGACAAGCAGAGCTGTTCGCAGTGAAATGTTAAAAGTCACAAAGTCCAGTTCCCACCGGGACCGGAGGTCAATTCTGCTTTAATTGACGCACCAGTGGCCGGAAGTCGGCGATGAGCTGCTGGTGGACTCTTTGTGGCTCTGGTGTGGGCTGTGGCTGTAGGTGGGGGAGTGAGTTACACTTGGACTGCTGGGAGGTGTGGAGGAACAGGAGGAAGACTTGGGCCTAATCTGCAGCCACTTGTCTCCCAGAGCCTTGGCAAAGTGGTCGTCAACGGACAAGCTGATGGAGAGCTGCTGGGAGCGAGCCTTCTGGTAGTTCACCCCAAGGCTTCTCTGGAAATGCTCCTCAAGGACACGATCGTAGTTGCATTTGGAAATCACTGAAATAGGAAGGATGGATGACAAACGTCAAATACACACCTGAGTGAGTCAGTAAACGTGTGCGGTTATCTACACTATGAAGCGTGTGTGACGACAAGGGAGGGGCTGTCTGGTTAGTGAGTTCATTGAAAAGAGTGTGAGACAGACCTGATGAGTGGCTTCTGTGGACCTCAGGTCTGCTGGAGGGGGTTCTTAATGAGGACACACGAGTGATCACAGAGGGGCGCATCTGGATTAAAAAAAAAACAACAACAGACAAGTGTGTCATTCATTTGGATTACGAGCTCTCAGAAAGGACTGTGCTTTGTGTTTTCCTTTCATTACACTGAATGTGTATCACTAAACCTGACTGTGCACTCCATCTACACTACAACAATAACTGTGTATACAAAAAAACAAAATGATTTCAAACTGATTAAACTGGTTGGGTTTGCCCATGAAAGTCAGATCACTCCCATTGTGGTGGCATAAACAGGTCAAAGAGAAAGCAGTCTGTTTGGTCTTGTTGATGGCATTCCTCCCTCCATTGCTCACATTTTCTTCCTGAATCCGGCTGGTTAGCATAGCTCGGGCATGCTTAGGCCTGCACACACTCCTGGAAGTAGAATGCCTGTGCAGTTGGATTCACTGAGTACAGGTGGGAGATGTACCACGGCTGTGGGTAGCCTAGAGCTATTCTAAGACTACAAAGGGACATGCAGATCTGCCACGTTCCCTAAGTTATGACTGCCCAGATATCCTATATCTTCCATGAAATCTGCTTGTTGAAGACTCAAGCAACACTATTTTTTTTTTCTCTCACCTGAATTGGACTGGTAGTTGTGCTTTTGGTCTTCTCCACTGTGCTTTCTGGGTCTTTTCTTGGTTTCTTGATGAGGGCAAGGGGTTCGTCCATGACTGGTGTGTAGTACACATTTGCGGGCAGAGGGCTGGTGGGGCTGGGTGTCGGACTCTGGGTAGATGTGGGACTCTGCCTGTTGCTGAACATCACTGGTGCTGGCGCTGGTGCCACTTTATTGTTGCTCCTGCTTATCGCCCGCTCCCGCCTGAAACAATGAAAGATCAGAATAGGTCACATCTTTTTCAGAATAAACAATTAATATGTTTTTTTTAACAGAACTACAAATAAACCTTTTCACCAACCTTTCCTCCAAAGTTAGACCTCTCTCATGGCTTCGCTTGCGTTTGACTGGATACACCGCCGGGCCTCGAGCTCTGTCATTCGTCACATGTCTGAATCTGTCCTCGCTTCTGAGGTGGGGCTGACCTACAAAACAAAATTAAAGTGCAAAATTAGATTAGGCACCGGGGCTTTAAAAACCAAATTAAATCATATTTTTTGACTATAGTTAACTGGCTAAAACATTGCAAGTGACCATATACTGGCACAGTTGGTTTTAATTGGCGTGTAGCACTCACTGATGAGTAACTGCTTGTTTTGATCCATGACATCAACCTGCATGACTGCTATTCGTGGGAAAACTTTTTTTTTTGTCACCGTTAATCGTAAACTCCGTTAAGCTGTAAAACTCGATCTACCTGATCAGTGAGGTTACAACATTATACAGCTGATTCAATGCTAACGGTAAATGTTGTTTTTCTGCTTAATCTTGGCATACGGCCCTGTCACACGCTCAGAGCGTCCAATCAACACTATAGGTCAGGATGGAGCGCCAAATGTCAAACTGGCTCTGGTAGGCTGATTTGGGCGGCACCCGTGTGTCAAAGGGTCACTACGGTGAACACACACACACACACACATATATATATATATATATATACGTATTAGATTTTTGCAATTACACAAGTTGAAACATATCAGGAAGCAATCCATGATGTCACTGGTGTGTTGAATAAGAGCAGCATGGAGTGCATCCCACCCCACAAAATGATTTATCAGGGTTTTTTTATAAAAGAAAGTTTGTCAGTGATTATGTTTGAATTAAAGCAGGAATATGTCCCAAATACATCTGCAGGCATGTTCCTCAAGTGTCATGAATACAGTCCAAACGCCAGCGATGTGTAATGGGAGCATAATTACAGTGATCCATTGTTTGACTGTATGCTCTGTTAACACCTGGAAATTGATGGGACGACTGGCGCAGTCTATTCAACTGTATTCAAATCAACCCTGCTAAAAAGGACTGCAGCCTCGCTGAACTGAAACGACAGTGGATTGTTTATTTTGTATTCCAAGACAAATGGAATAATGTGAAAAGTGTTTTCACGCCCAATCTGCTCACTCCAGTTCACATTTCCTTCCAGCCTAAACACTCCGACACCTATGAGCTACTCCTTCACACACAGTGCTATTGTGGAGGGGGGCAGGTATAACCACACCTATGCTGATTTTCTAATGCCTCGGGCATGGATATTTCTTCCTTATTAGCAGAGGGAATATGCCGTCTGACCTTCTGGTTTACTGCGTGTAATCAAATTTTAATGATAACCAAAAGAAACACACAGTTTATAGAACTGCAGTTCAGGGTAGAGGGCCATGAATGCCCATAAGTATTAATACGGAGTCCTTTATTCATCATTTCAGAAGAGTTCATGTATCTAGAAAAAAACATAGATCCAAAGTATATTTTAAAGGTTCTTCTGAGACTGTCCTGAGATCTTCCATTGGACTGTCATTAAATCTTTTTTTTCTTCTGATACTTTATTTACCTAGATATCATGACCCGAACAAAGGTAAATACCACTGTAATGAACACAGATGTTGAAATAAGGTTGTGACATCAGATTGAATACATATAGATGTAGATCACTTAAATGTTTAGCTTAATTAGAACATAGAACTACATACACATCTCTATGTAATGCAAGTAGTCACTGTCAGCAAGCAACGTGAAGGCATAAAAGAAAAGGAAAGCGCTGCTTACCTTCTAAAATGTAGACCTTGAAGCCGCTGCTCATCCGAGTAATGTATTGGAAGTTAGCCACAGCCATGTCTCCTGGTCTTTATCTTAGCGAATCCAAACACAGAGGAACACCTTGACTGCTGGAGTTTACAGAACACAATGCGCCTCAGTTATAGATTGTATTGGAAAGGTAATGAGATGCTTGGTCTGAGCTCAGGCAGGTAAAGTATCAGGTGTGTGCAGATAGGCACAGTGGCTTCCCTGTGACTTATTCCCTGCTTGCAGATTGGCTGCCGCCTTAGCCAATGGAAAGCCCTCGTTCACTCTGTGTTGTTGTATTATAGGTGGAATGTGCTCACAGATAGGCCTGTCTCAAGTAGAAAGTGAAGTAGTTGCTAAATGTCATGGTGCTGCGCAATTCACGCCAGGTAACGTTTGCTTTATCCAACAACAGCAGTTTATTTTGTAGACAATACCACGGGAGAAAATGAACCAAAGATTTTTTTCACACTGAACTTTTAGAATTTTTCCCGAGTGTGCCTGAGGGTAAAGTGTGTGTCTTTTGTTTCCGTCCATGGAGTCAGCACCTGTCCCACCCCTCCTCCCTTCCCCCTAATCTGCAATCTCACCAAACTGCATTTTTCTGAGTGCTTAGCCCACCGAGGCTCCAGTCATTCCACTGACCTGCCCATACACGCATGCAGCTGCACTCTGAGCCTGCCTCACCAGTAATCCAAAGGCTTTTGTTGATGGCCAGACAAAGACTCCTAAGTCCTGAAAATGCCGCTGCCATGAGAACAATCTCTTCTGAGCATACTGAGGAGTTTGGCTGCACGTTGAATGTCTTCGGAGGCCGCTCACTCCGATACTGTGACACTGTTCCTGCTGAAAATAATCACTGAGAATAGTTAATATGTTTTGAGCGTGCTTGCACATTAGTGTGTTAAGAATCACTGAAAAATATCTTTTATGTCAACTTAATTTGGGTTCATGTACCACTCATTTAATCATGCTGTTGAATATAAAAGGGTGACAACAATGACTGAAATAGTTCTGTATAATAATCTTGCTGTTAATACAAAATGAAACATATCAGGTTGGGTTTAAATTAAGCTCAACAGTGCCCCCTTAAGCCACACACTTCAATAGCATGCCATTAATCCCACATTATGGAATTGTGCGTTTTGATTGATAAGGGATAGAAATGTAAAAGTGTTTAGGATAAACATCTTGAAAAACCCGCTTGACGAGCGTTAAATTCCACGCAGTGTTAACATTTTAAAATGCAAAGAATCTGGTTAGAAAATGCAAAGAATCTATAAGTGGTCAGTCGAGTTCTAGTCTTGTCCTCATGTTAGTACGTCAGACCGGCGAGGAAGCTCTTCTCTGCTTGTTGCACGTGAGCGCTGAACAAAAATTTTAGTTAATCTCAAGCTAAAAAAAGAAATGATTGTGACTGTGCAACAAAAAATAGCCTAGTTTGTCATTGGAGTAACCACAACTTTATTTTACTCATTTGAATATTGGTTAGTATTGCTGCTATACTTTTTACATCTGTACACATTAAACAATGAAATATTTTCACATGAGAAACTGGAATTACTCTGAAGTAACACTTAAGACTTAAGTGTGACATCAAATGAAGCCACAAGATAGAACATAGGCCGTATACGCTCATATTAATGATCAGTGATGATAATAATCATGATATTGTCAGTGGAAGTCAATGGTCTATTTCATTAAAAGCTTTCTTTGAGTTGTTTCAACACAATATGGGGTTACAGAAATGAACAAAGCTTCAGCTGAAATGCTTGACCTTAAAAATTGTAAGGTCTAACAATAAAATAAATATAATAATGAACTGATAACTAAAAGAGGGCGGCTTGCATCAAAAAATAAAATGTCAACGACTGACTCGTGCAGAAGGGGTCATTAAACGCCTTATTTGGGGCTCAAACATCCTGCAAGAACTACACAGAATGAAACAAACACATACACAACTCTAATATGAAAAAATAAAAATAAAAAATGAAACCCAGCAGTGTTTCTGTCTTCTGTTATTAACCACACCGCTCAGTTACCAGCACACAATGCAGTTTCCACAGTACAGGCCTGAACTGCCAGGGGGTCTGTGCTCATCACTGACTCTTGTTATCACCAACAGATGGCGCATGTCGCGCAGACCTGTACTGACTGGTGGAAATCAAAAAGTCACACTCAAGTGTCAGAGGCCTGAAAGCCAGGCAGTAAGTGTGCCACTGCTGTTTCATTGCGCTCGGCGGGACGCCGTATGCCATCAACACTCGTGCGTATCCCGTGGAGTCAACAGCAGGCTCGTATCCGACGGAGAGCGACGCCCCTGCCACTCTGCTCTCATCAGCACCACCCTCATAACCCACCACAGGACTGCGTCAAGTCAGACAAGGGCAGCCAGGACAAGACGGGAAGTTCAATAACGTGTCTTTTAATAAGAGTCTACAAAACAGCAGCATTTTTGTGTTTGAATGCTTTTCAGTAGCTGCAGAAGTGATTGAATTATTACCCCTTAATGTGTTATTTGGTTTATTGATGAGACTGTATCATAATTCAGAAGCTGGATCCAGCAAACCTTTGAGATTTTGAGTCGATTCCTTTTAATAGCCGTGTAAATTAAAAGGCAGATTTCTTATTCTTAGACTTCTCACCTAATGATATCAGTTGAACTTCTGGTTTGCATATGACAAGGACTGTTGCTGGTAGGCGCTAAAATGGTCATTATACTAAAAACGGACATATTTAACTTAAAATGTGACACTGTTAATTACGTGTTAGATTTCAGCTACACTGCTGAGGTGTATTGCCTATTAGAACTTTTGTAAGAGTAGCTACAAAAACATATAGCTACGTCCTAATTAGCTTTATTTTGAAAGCAAAACCCGGAAGTTTGCGTCCGCACATTGGCCAACTTGACAGCGGTCCAGCCTCGCAGGATCCTCTCCCTCAGGATGACTGGGAGTGACGCAGGGCAGACGGAAAAAACTGGGGCTTGAGGGGAAGGACGGCGTTGATGCAGGAAGGACGGTAGCTTTATTTATTTCACAGGTTCAAGCCCGATGCACGACCTGCCTGCCCCGTCACAGAGGACATGAGAGTCACCTGCGTGCAGGCATCCCAGTGAGAGATAATAGCTAATAAGCAGCCATCAACTCATCGCTGGGGCGGATCAGTTTGGATACACTCCCAGGTAGGCTCCATCATGCCTTGTTATGGATGTTACTACAGACTGGTTTGATATGTGGCTTCATTAACTGAATCAATCGGATATGAATAGCCCAATGAATTATTGATTTCGTTTGCATCAGTCCTTATTTCCATTATGAACTGATTTCGTGTGCCTAAGCCAATTTTCTGTCACGACTTCTTACTACTGCAAGAAATATATTTTAAATTTCTTTAGGATTAGTGATACAGGGCTTGTTTTTCCTTAGGTAACACATATCTCTGTTTCTGCTCATGGGGAAGTGGCCTAGTCATTCATTTTTCTTCTTCCTGATCTCCAAGTTGTAAGTCGCAGTCAGTGGGAGGATTTTTTGGACCCCTACTCCGTCGTTTCGCTAAACCTCCATCATGAACTACCTGCGTCGACGACTCTCGGACAGCAATTTCATGTCCAACCTCCCCAATGGCTACATGACCGACCTCCAACGCCCCGACCCGCCGCAGCAAAGCCCCGCAGTGTCGCCTGGGCCGTCGGAGAGGCGCCAGTCCACCAGCCAGCAGCAGTCTGGAGGAGGAGGAGGTGCAGGAGTAGGAGTAGGAGTAGGAGTAGTAGGAGGAGGAGGAGGAGGAGGAGGAGGAAGTGGAGGCTCCGGCTTCTTCTCGTCCATATCCAATGCTGTCAAACAGACCACGGCTGCTGCGGCTGCGACCTTATCCGAGGCAGCAGACAGAGCCGGAGTCTCCAGCAATGCCAAGATCCTCCTGGTGATCGACGACCAGCAGACCGACTGGTAAGAGCAGTGGGCGCCGGCAGCTCCTCGGTGACTCGTCTAGACAAGAAATGTGTGCCAAACCGTGGGTTGCAGTGGCCTAGCATCTAGAAGGTCATATGATTCACCCGGTGCTGAGAGGTAGCCCTGCATCACGTGAAAGCGCCCGTGGGCTTCTTGCTCACATCAGTAACACCTTGCAGATGCGCGTGTGCGCGCTGGTAGTGGCATGGCAAAGGCGCAACGCACTGACGGCAGAGAAGCCATTTTTATTTGGCGATCAGTGCTGCATCCGTGTTGCATTCTGTCGCTGAAATGCTTAAAACATATCACACTGCACTATGCGGGCTGGCTGGTGCACCATGGTGATGCAGGGATTTTCAAATTCAGTGGTTGTGCACAAGAAAAATACACTCACCAGGTTAGATTTGCATCTGCACTGGTGAACATGATGCATCATTGTTAGGGCTTTGCACACAAGTGACAGGTGATAAAACGCTGCAGTCTTGCTCAAGATGATACTCTATGGGTGCTAATAAGATGGAAAATCTTCCATTATCACATCAAAACTCAGGATTGATACTTATATTGGCTGAAGCTGCCCAATCCTAATGCACTGCAGGCAGTTATCACATAATGCAGCACTGTGTGTGGAAAGGAGGGTTTTGTTCCACCGATGTCAGCTTATTTTGTGTATTTGACAACATGCTGTATTTTCACTGGCTTATTCTCAATGTCAGCTGTCAGTTACAAGGGAAAGAGAATCTAAATCACACGTATCTTTGTTTTCGGAAACAACCGAGAGCTGGATTTAACTTCTTGTTTCACATTCAGGGTGAAGGTCTTCAGAGGAAGGAAGGTCCACGGTGAATTTGACATCAAGGTAGAACAGGTAGGTTTCATGGAAGTCTGTGTAAGCTTCATACTGTAAATGTCCATTTAAACTCCTTACTAGAAGGATAGAAAACTTGCCAAATAAAGATAACAGAGACAGCCAAGCTCCACTGGGCCTTGAGACCAGATGGTAACTTCAATTGGAAAAATGTTACATCATTTTTTCTTAAGACTCTAGAACTTTGTGTTGAATAGACCAGAGACATATAACATTATCTGTGACAGACAACACTGCCTCTGATCAAAGCTAAGAAATGCTGGTGGTGTATTGGTGGTTTTGTTTTCTTTGCAGATTAAAGGATTGCCCTAGATTGCATTTTTTGCCGGTCATCATCATTCATTCTCCCCCTTAGATTGATGATTGTCCCAAGATCCAGCTCATTATTGAGTATTGACAGGACGTGGGTGCGCTGCATTTATTTCCACGAGCTCTTTCTGGCATCTGATTAATAGAAAAAATATTTAGTTTGGTATTTGCAAAGCCAGTATGAGTGATCTTTTACTATGTAATCTTGATAAATCAGTTGTCTGTGCAGCCTAACAACAGAGAAATAATCATGTTGGTAAATGTGAGTACAAGTAGCCTCATAAGAATATTAATGATAGAGTGTTGGTCAGTGGCAATTCGTGGTGTACATACTCTTCAGTAATAGAGGAGCTCCCAAAAGAATCCTTTTCCTTGCCTCTGGCATTTTCCCTTTGTCTTATTTCTGTCTTTCTACTTGGTGCTGCAATGGCATTTCTATTATTTGCCTCGCAGCCTCTTAACAGGAGGAACACACTTCAAACAAAGTCTCACATCTTAAAATTGCACCGGTTCTGTCTGGCTGATGTAGACATGGCCATTCACGCCCTGATCAGGATCATTTTTATGGTGTTTATAGGGACTGACCTTGCTATTGTCCTTTCAGGCAGAGTTCTCTGAAATCAACCTGGTGGCTAATTCCACAGGCACCTATAATGTGGACATTGATGCGATTAGGAGTGGACATAAGGTTACTAAGTAAGTACTCTGCAAAATGTTTCTAGTAAAGAATAACCACAGCCCTGCTGCAAATTCTGATCAGTTTGTCTTTCAGTGCAGTGTAATACTTTGCTCATGTCCTCTTTACCAGATCCCTCAAGCCAGACTTTGTGCTGATTAGACAGCATGCGTTCAGCATGGACAAGAATGGAGACCACCGGAACATGGTGATCGGATTGCAGTATGCTGGACTGCCAAGTGTGAACTCTTTGCACTCTGTCTACAATTTCTGTGACAAACCATGGGTGGCAAGTAGAATTTAATTAATTTGTTCATTTGAAGCGCACATTGAATTAGGCTACACAGACAAATGAATCAACATCTTAAACATTCGTGTCTGCTTCAGTTTGCTCAGATGTCTAGACTCCACAAGCAGCTGGGCCCAGAGGAGTTCCCGCTAATTGAGCAGGTTTACTATCCAAACCACAAGGAAATGGTGAGTTCTTAGCCCTCCAGCTCCTTATTTTCACTTGTGCTGATCGGTATGTCTTCATGCTAAGCAACCCTTAGGCATACAGACACACAGAGGTTAACCCTCTTAATGGGTCACATGTTAGAAGGGTAATTTACCTCCATGTCAATAATCTATCTTGTGTAGCAGCTGAGACCACTCTAATTATCTGGGCTGGGTCTTCTTGTGTTTTTTTCCATTACTGGTAGACACATTTTGATTATCGGTGTGCCAAGTCAGCGTCAGTACAGTTAAACTGAGACTGTTGCAGCAGAGCTGTCGGTTTCACCCCCGCCATCACAGGCTGACAGAACTGGGCTGGCTTTCAAGTCATCAGTGTGAATTAGAATTTCTGCAGATATGGAGGAGGGCTGCGCTGATTTTAGTCTGTTTGATTGAAACTGATTAACAAATTGGTGTTATAATCACTGGAGTACCATGATGGATTTCACTGATAAGATATCTGATGATGCTCTTCTACAGATAACCTCTCCTCGATTCCCTGTAGTGGTAAAGATGGGCCATGCTCACTCAGGAATGGGAAAGGTAGTACTGGAGTCCTCCAAGTATTCTCACTCAATATGAACACCATATTCCTTGGAATCTCATCATTATATCTCATCATGTGTATGTTTTGACAGGTGAAAGTGGACAATCAATATGATTTTCAAGATATTGCCAGTGTGGTGGCACTGACCAAGACTTATGCCACCTCTGAGCCCTTCATTGATGCAAAGTATGACGTCCGCATCCAGAAGATTGGCAACAATTACAAGGCTTACATGTGAGTGAAAGCACCACAAATGCTAATTCGAAAACTAAAACTATAAAGAGCCAGCAAATGGTAAACAAAAGTCAAATTTTACCCTGATTTACAGGAGAACTTCTATTTCTGGCAACTGGAAAACTAACACTGGCTCATCTATGCTTGAGCAGGTGGCCATGTCAGACAAGTAAGAGCACATAACCGCAAGTCAAAAGAAATCATAAATCACGCGATGCCTCGTGTATAATAATATCCCTGTTTAACGTGTCATTGCAGGTACAGAATGTGGGTTGATTCTTGTGCAGACATCTTCGGAGGGCTGGATATCTGTGCTGTGGAGGCTCTGCATGGTAAAGATGGCAAGGACTACATTATAGAGGTACTAGAAAACAGTTCACATACAGTATATCAATATGTGCCAGTTGTGAAAAAGGAAATCTGGTGATTTCACCTTGTTGTTGTGTTGTAGGTTGACGACTGTTCAATGCCACTGATCGGGGACCAGCAGGATGAGGATCGTGTTCAGATTGCAGAACTGGTGGTTTCTAAGATGAACCAGTCGGTTCCACGCACTTCAAGCCCTTCCACAGTCCGTGCCGCAGCGGCCCAGCCAGCACAGGTGTTCAAAATACAGGCACACTGTGCTTATTCCAGTAACCGCTGACCTTTCGTCATGTTCCCACTTTTGTTAGGAATGTAAACTATGTCAAGCCAGATATAGTTTTTTTTTTTATTTTGGGTGCACCTATTTCTTGAATAATTGGACTCGTTGGCCATAAACCGTTCATGCTTTCAAGTCAGCAGTTAGCGTAATGGGTGCAGTATTTGTGGTTCACTTTGTGTGGAATAGAGTGATGATTCTGGCTTTAGTGCTTTGACCAAACTTAAGGGAAATTGAAAGCGTCTTAAAGGCCATAGAGATGTCACAATAGAAGACTGCAGTTCTCAAAATTAACACAAACCCTTTTAGCACACTCACAGTGTGTAACTGTAGCCAATAAAATGTAAACAGTTTGCGTCTGATTGGACCTCGGCAGTCAGTGCTTACAGTATTTTACATTCAGGTGCAGAGGATCAGCTGACATATGCCTGCCAGGTATCAGACAGACAGTTTCAGGGATTGATGTGCTAGTAATGTAATTAACAGTAGCCAGCATGCCAGCTCCAGACAGCAATACTCACAGCTATCCTGGTACTAAGGTTGAAACAACAACATGCCTGGACTAACCTCGAACAGGGCAACATTTGTATCCATCTTCAGGCTTCAGGCCATCTTTCTGTCTCTGAGGTGTCTCTAACAGTAGGAAGCCTCGCAGCCAAGGCTCCCAGCCCCTGCTTGATCGTCTTTTTCACTGTATATTTATCTGATCTTTCCCTCCTGGGTTATTTCAAGGCCGTCACACTTTCTTGGATTTCAGCTGTTGACACTAGCCAGATTTACAGACACTTTTCTTTTGATGGTGATGGATTTCTCTCTCTGTCACTCTGACCCCTTTCCCTATCTCACCTTCCCTTACTCAGTCCTTTGCACAAGCATGCACAGCCTCTGTTGCTGTGGTTAGTGGCTAGTGCTGTGTTAATCCCCTGTTTTCCATTTACAGAGCCAGGCCTGTGTACACTAAATGAGCGTCATCATCGTAGAAGTTATTGGTATAATTTTCTAAAAAGTCTTGACACATCATGCCCCAGTTGTTGGCATGCAATACTGGTTGTCTTTAAATGCTAGGCCGCAGCAGAGGCTCGTTTTTTTGTGGGAATATTATTATGTACTATAAGCCATTTTTTTTCCTTTCTTATTTTATAAAAGATTAATTTCTGTCCCTTTAACTTGTGTATGTTTTGTAGAAAGCTGTGTCTCCTCAGCCCATCTCTCAGCCCAGAGTACCACAGGCTCAACAGCGTCCCTCACCTCAGGGTATGAACTGGATATTTTCCGCAATGAAAAACTAAACTGAGTGATAATATTTGTTGTTGACAGTAATATGATAAAACTAACTGGATGTCTTCGCTGCTTTTGTTTTGCTATCATAGGTGGTCCCCAGCAAAGCCCCCCATCTCAGCAGCGCCCACAACCTCAAGGCCAACCTCCTGCGCAGGCCCAGCAATCTGCTGCTAGCCCTGCTACTGGTGACCCCAGTACCCAGGCTAAGGCAAGCCAAGGACCTGCAGCTCAGCCACGGCCACCAGGTCCGGGTGCTCCTCAAGGCCAGAGACCTACTTCTGGGCAAGGCTCTCCTCAGCGCAGCCAGGGAGGTTCCCCTCAAGCTCAGAGGCAACAGTCTGTAACACAGCAGCAGAAACCGTCAGCAGCAGGCCCTGGCCAGAAACCTCCTGGTGGACAACCACAGCAGCAGAGGCCTGCTCAACCCCCTAGGCAGCAGTCACAGGGGGGGACGCAGCAACAGAGAGCTCCTGGCCAACAGGGTCGTACCGGAGCAGCCACCACCCAGCAGCCGCGACCCGCCGCTCAAGGGCAGGGAGGCCCAGGAGGACGACCCCCTCTGCAGCAAAAGCCACAGCCCCCACAGAAGCCCAGTCAAGATAGCCTGAGTGGCTCCCCACAACTAAAGTAAGCAACCGCATTTGATTCAGGATCCGTTTCATCTCATTTTTCATAAAGAGAACCTTACAGCTAAAAAAAAAAGATCCCTTCTTACTTTTTGCTCCTGTGAAATATGCATGCCACAGAGGAAATCTCTTTATTGATAAATGATCCACCTGAATGTGCATGGTTTATTGATACCTACATTTTTTCAGTCCTTCAGCAGCACTTTCACAACACATAACATTTCAGGTTCTCTGGAGAACTCTGCGATTCATTAAAACACCAAGCAGAGGCTGTTGTGTATCTTTCGGCCACAATTAAAGCTGTGGGACCCGGGTGGCCAAATCTTTAATTATGAGTTTTCTCTCAGCAGTGGAGATGGACAGAAAATGTCGACATCTTGATGTAGTTGATCACTGTAAGTGACTGATTACTGTGACTGGTAAACACAGAGTGAACATATTTCATTACTATACTGAATTTTAATCAGAAATGCATGTAATCACATAGGCTGCAGCCAAAAGGATTACATGCATTAAATATTTGCTGAATGCTTATATTAAATGAATAAATGAACTAGAGAAATAAACATGAATCCCAGCTAAAACAAGAACAAAAAAAACATGCATCACTTGGCATCCAGAAAAGGCATTCACTATTCATATCATATCAACTCTAACTTGAAATGATAAGGTGATAGTGAATGACCTCAGGGAAGGAATGCGCTTTTGTCATCTTTTACTGAGTCTTTCCTCTCCTCTCTCTCTCTTCCTCTGCCTTGCCGAGCTCCAGTCTTTTCATTCCATGGGTTTGCTGCATGACTTTAATAGCCTCTCCCTCTCCTCTATTGCCATTTTCCTCTCTTTATAGCAAGTCCCAGTCTCTTACCAATACCTTCAACATTCCAGAAACCCCAGCGCCACGAGCCAGCCTTAGCCAGGACGAGGTGAAGGCTGAAACCATACGCAATCTACGCAAATCTTTTGCCAGTCTCTTCTCAGACTGAGACGGCATAAGCCCCCTCTTCCCTCCTCCTCCTACTGACAGAAAAAAAAGGACAGGCAAAAGTGAAAGAAAGATCACTTCTACCCCCTCCCACCCCCACCCACGAACAAGGACCAACAGGACGCCATCTTCAATTCACGTACATTGAGCCTGATGTGAAAATGTACGCACTTGACACCCACTGCCTAAACAGTTAAAACGAACAAAAAGTAGAATGCAGTTAGGCACAGATGTCTGAAACATTCCTTGCCTTGCCTCAAGCTTAAGCAAGTCATCCACACAAACTGTGTGCGCACCACACAAAAGCTTGTATATGCATGAACACACTTACACACAAATAAGAAACAGAACAACACAACACTGCTCCCACTTGTTTGTTGGTGCCGTAACGTCATTGTGGTCTTTATGTTTCAATAAATTAAGGCACTGTTCAAAAGTTATTTGAGTCAGGAGGATTGCAGAATGTTAGATTTCCGTCCAACCCAGTGTTACTGTCCCCTGCTTGCTCATGTTGTATATTTTTAAAATGTATTAAATGACAGACACTCTCTCTTTTTGAATGAAGAGTTTCTAAATAATCTGTTAGCCACAACAGGGAACAAGGAACAACAACAAGCCACAACAAAATCCTCTGCAAGTGGCAAAATGCACCCACATGAAGCATCGTTTGGTCTCTTTTTCTAAACTCTATGTCACAGATGTAACACTTTTCAAGCAGAAATATGGGTTAAGATACAGTAAAATGCCGCTGTTCGCCGTCCCTCGTTTCTCGATCCCCTCCCTCCTCGTAGTTTTTGTACAGTGCCCAGTCTTCACTACAGCTGCACACATAGGGTGTCCCGTGTTAGCAAACGCTAGATCTGTTCGAGCCGTTGACCGCTCATGGTGATGTCTTAGCTGCATGTCAATAGGAGGCAATGGTTGCATTTTCCAACCCCTGACTTTGGCGCTTGTAACCGTGTTGTCCCACGTAGTTGAATTAGTCAGTAACGTAGCCTAGTTGGTGTCGTGAGTATGTCGTGGCCCCTCACCTTTCTTCCCACTCTTTGTCGCACAAGAACAAAAGCCCAAAAGCTCTCCACCTTAAAAGCATGCCTTACACAGACAAGAGCGTCAAATCAAATGGAGCTGTCTCAGGGATGTCCAATTGATTGTGACACTTTGTGTGTGGGTGAGGGTCTTCCATTGCAGTCTTATCGTGGTTGTTTACAAAAAATGAAGGAAAAGCATGCGTTTTGATGAGGTAGAATGTTTTATTGTTTCAAACACATTTGCACACAGAGTATACTGCAAGATTATACTTGAATAACAATGACATGGACTGATGTACGAAGTCTACATTTTCAGGTTTTCTTCGTCTGTCACTTGACAAAGCAACAACTCTCTGTTCCCACTCTGGGGTGCTGCTGTGTCTGTGACAGGTGGTGTACAGTGGGACACAGCAACTGTTCAGGTACAGTTAGTGAAAAATGACAGTTTCATTTCATTGTCCCTTGATTTCAAAGCAATGTGATGAGAAAACCCTATGACTGTAAACCAGCTGTTGAATTTAGTGGATGTACAGTAATATTTTAGGATTTAGCAGTAGGTGAGGTTATTGGGATTTTGCACTTCAACGCGGAGTCTGTATCGTGCGGTGCAGCAGAGTTTCTGCTTCCACGTATGCTTCTCGGTTTTCAACGGGTTCATTTACTGCAAGAAGAGGCCATGCTCCGAAGCATACTCAGCCAAGGAATGTATCATAATGAGGTTCATCTATACAATAAAGAAAGGAAAACTTTGTAAAAGTATCGCAGTGTCAACTGTAAGATGCTCCTCTGCAGTAGATTTAGCACTTACTGCCACCTTTTCTTTGCACTGATGAAGCTTTCTTTGGTCACTAGTCCAAGTTGTTACTTAAACAAATCTTTTTTTCCAGGCACTAAAAACGTCTTCCAGAAGGAGCGCATTAGATTGTTGGTGCAGTATGGCAATATCATGCTTTTTAGAGAAGACCCAATAGCCAAAAGCCTAAAGAAGTCCTGGTCCCCCTGCAGATTCTCCATGCTGCCTGTGTTTATCGGTCTATTTGTGTAGCCACAGTGACCCCTTGTGCTCAATGGTGCATAAATGTGTGAATGTTGTTCTGTAACTGGTCAAACCAAATAGATGTGCTGTACAGAGCTCTGAGTGATGCAGATTGTCGCCTCTTTCCCCCTGCTGCTATTTGTGCTTGTTGATATTACGTGTGTCTCTATTTGTTTTTTTTAATGTGTGCATTTTCCTTGAATTATTTTGTACTCGAATCATCTTCTTCTATGAGGCACCACTATCTGGGGCTTTATGCATTCGTGAGCTATATTTTTAAACTTTACAGTACTCAGTATGTAATAGTCCAATTTAGCCTACTGTCAAGATAATCAGTGAGAGCAGTAATTGTTACGCTGAGTGTGTAATTTATGAAAATGAGCAATCACATTAAGCATGGATGGTTAACTTTGAAAAATATCATTCTGTCAGTGGCCTCTTGGCCGTATTGAGACACACCATTCGCCACGGCGCCTCCTGCAAGAAGCAGGACGAGCCTTGACAGCGATGCATAGAAGTAGTTTTGTATTTCTGTTTTTTAATATTCACAGATCTTTCTTTTTAAACGTTTACTTTATTTATGGTGGCTATATTTGACTGTGAATGTACCTCGTTTTCTTCCTTACAGCTAGTTCTATTGTTTCCTCAATGCACTGTATAATCATTGTGAAAAGATGAAATCCTTGCAAATTCGAGTGAAACCGATCGTCAGTCATTGCCTGCCGGTTTTAAAAATGTACGTCATGAGTGTAAAATCAAAAAGCTGAGGTTTTTGTTAATCAAATATAAGATACTGCATAATGTAAATCATGGTGGAATATTGAATTAAATGTACAAAAAAAAAATATATAGATGTTATATGCAATGTAGCTATATTATGTGAAAATGAGTATGTTATTAAAACATGCACATGTCTAATAAAGTCTATGACCAACAGAGACTGTGTCATTTCTGATTCCTGGCTGAATATAGATAGAAACTGTGCCAGGTCTTCCAGGTTCAGGTTTTACTTGGAACAGTGCCGTGGTGGTTAGCACTGATGTCTCACAGCAAGAAGGTTCCGGGTTCGAATCCAGGCCGACTGGGGCCTCTCTGTGTGGAGTTTGCATGTTCCCGCTGTGCCTGCATGAGTTCTCTCAGGGTACTCCGGCTTCCTCCCAATTCTATCTGTGTTAGCCCAGCATAGACTGGCGATAGACCCCCACCTCTCACCAGATGACAGCTGGGATAGGCTCCAGCCCTCTCCAGAGGACAAAATTTCATAATCATGAAATAATCATGCTATGAAAATTGACTTTTTCAAAAAAAAAAAAACATTGCTGAGCAGTTTAAACTTAAAGTAAACCACTGACTAAACTTTGTGTGAGTTTTGTCTGTGTTCATATAACTCATGTCTTAAGTTCTGAGAAGAAAGACGCAATGGGGGAGGAGGAGGGGCGATATGATATAAATGCTGGGAAATAAACTGACCGCCGGCGTTTTCGCATTTTTTAATTGGACAGAACTATTACTATAAAGGTGCAAAACCCCTGAAACAAGTCTCTGCAAAGAGGATTAAACCGCGGTATTACAAAGTCAGCAAAAATATCGGCACCATAAGCGCAACAGTTGGGTGGATTTTAGAAGCCGTTTCCCCACCAGGAATACATCCAAAGAGGCTGTTTTTTTTAATCTCCTCCTCTCTGAATGGCCTAAACAGCATCTTATCAATATATTTTAAAATAAATGTTCCACTTTTGAACAAACAAGATGTATCTGTCTGAAGTTTAGCTAAACTTTAAAACTTGCCAAGATGAGAAATTTGAGGAGAAACAAAAACATTAGTGCTCTCAACTTAAAATGGCAACTGATATAAATATTGTACAGTTGTTTAGTTGAAATTAGAGGGGAGTTGTGAGTTCATTCGACAAGTTAAAATTAGTTTTCTTCAGTGGATAATTTAACAAGTTATAAGGCAGCAGGTGAACTTCTGTTTCTAAGTTTTACCGACTTGAAATGTACTACAATGTAGTTTTAATAGCAACCACACTAATGTGACCACAAGGTGGTGTGGGTCTACAGCCTTCCACACAGAACTAATCATCACGTCTCTTTGGACAGTATTACTTCAGTTATCATACAAATAGGAAGTCCATTGCTTTTATAGGACACCATTACAAGTGTTTAGACAGGCTACTCTGTAATGATTGCATTAGTTAGTTATTATATTAGTAAAGCTGCAGGGAAAAGACTTTTACTGGAGCTAAGCAACAAAGTTTCATTTTCACTGATTTCTGAGATTCAAATTAATTGCACAGTTTGGAGTTACACACAAACAGAAAAAAAAAACACAAATACCAATGTGTGCATAATCCTATTAACGAATTAATGGCAAATATTGATAGATGACTCCCTGAACACCACACATCACAATTTAGCCTCATCATTTCTCCGTAGAACAGTGGCCCGATTCATGGCGCCTGCAGAAAAATGCAAGCATTATGTTCCCTTATATTTTGGACTTTCGTCAGGGCTTCAAGTCTGAATGCAGCAGCTGCAGATGAGAGAGGCCAATAGTATTATGTGCCACCCATTCAAAAGAACGATGTGTCTCATTGCCTTGTCTTGTACAAATCAATGCCTGCATCTACAGCTGGGACAAATGCACCAAAAGGAAGCTATCTTACTTTCCCTCATCCAGCTATAAAATGACTTGCCCTGTCTAAATATTTTGGCTGCCAGATTTGATGCCGAGAGTGAAAGGGTTCAGTTTTAATCACCAAATGGATCAATGTCTTTTTCCCTTGAAAGTTTTCATTGCAGACAAAGGTGTCTGGAGTGCAAAATCCAATTTGCAGGCAGGATGTTATATAGCTGCTCCATCTTGAAAGGTCAGTGTGGTTTTTAAAGCTCCGTGTGCTCTTTTAAATTTCTTATCTGGCTGCCCCACGAGCCATACTGTTCTTTGGTACAAATGCAGGTATGAATACTCATTTGATCAAGAATGGCATATTTTATTGTTTCTACTAACACTTTCAAAGGATTGACAGAGGACAGAGTTAATCCGCGTGAAAATAAGATAAATGGCTATTTTACTGCTGTGCAATCATCTTGATACAACTTTCGCGACTTTGCTGGTCACAAATAAAGGATTCAGTGGCATCGCCAGCAATAGTCCTGCTCTGTAACAGACAGGAGAGGAGACAGAAGGGGAGGGGCCCTGATGACTTCTTCTCCGTGCCAGGATATTTCTAGAGCTGACCCATTTAAACAGCCTCGAGAAACAGCAAGCACAGGTGCATCTGGATGGTTCCAACCAGAATGCGTAATTACATACATTAAGACGCTATTTATTCACAAATTGAAGCAAGCGTCAAAACTGATTTGCGCGTGTAATTTGACGGGTGGCTATGCAAACTAGGCAGAATCTGAATGGGAAGAATTCCAGGCACTGGAGTCAAATCATTGATTTCAAATGAATACATACATCAAGTGTTCTCAATAACCGGTTAATGAAAAAATCGAACCAGTTTACAATTCAGATGTTTTGTTCAATGCTCAGATGGCAGTCTTTGAATGATAAACAGTGGCTGTCACCGCTATTATACCGAACATGGCCTACAGCCTTGCACAATTAGTGCAACCCAGTACTGCTTTGCATTGTGCTGCTTGTGGGATGGAGGGTGAATGATATCCATATTTAGAGGCCCTCATTGATTCTTCCTAGCTGAGGCACAAAAGATTTGTTGTCTGTCCAGTCTTGAATAGCGGGACCTTAATGACAGTGCTGCATTATAAAACCTCCTGCTGACCTTAATCAGAGTTTAAAATTCTCATCAAACTCTGAGCTCTGTAGAGCAGTATGCTCCAAATGTAATATAACCGCATTCCTTTGGTTGTTACATAACAATATCACGGTGACAATGCGCTACCACAAATAATTCACATCGTCTGGAGCTCTCGGAAAGAAACAGCACCCACGGAGAGGCCAATCTCTGCCTTCCAAATGTGTTTCCCCTTTAATAAACTTGCACACATGACTGAGTGATTCCTCTGCCAAAATAGCAGATGATGAAGGATGAGAGAGGAGTGTGTAATAAAGATTTAATTAAGTTGCACCATGGGATGTCTTACTGCGACTCCAGAGACCAGGACAGTGGAGTTTGTGTTTGCTCAGTGCAGCTGTGAATAATATCTACACTATTCTTACTTTGACCTACATGTAGTGAGAGGAGGATCTGAGAGTATGCCCACATGAGCGCAGAGTTTTCTTCCTATCTTATCCTCACCGTGAGGCTGCCAGAGGGGTCTCCTTATGGTGAACCTTATGCTGACTTTAAACTGTCAATCTCTGGTGGAGATAATCTGGAGCCTAGGAAACATCCAGGCCGTACGTGGCTGCAAAACTGAACAGCGTGATACGAGGCGACACTGCTGAATCCCTCCGCCGGTGCTCTTGCACACTTGCAGATTGTTGAAGGTTTACAAGCTTTTTTTTTTTTTTTATCACCCTTCCTCTTATCTCCATGACGTAGAATTTTTATGGTCTCCATGGAAGACTCCCATCAGCATTTTCTTCCTTCTCTTTGAAATCAATTCAGTCTCTTTTGCTCCTACTCAGTGTGCGTTACCATGGATACCTCTCTCAAATGGTTTGACTTGCACATGAATTTGTTTATAAGTGCTACTTGGAGTGGATTGGAATGTTCTTTTTTTGTGCAGCCAAAATAAACACAATTTCCTAATTAAGCCTGGAAAAATGACATGTAACGGCTTCTTATTTTTACCCTCTTCTATGAGTCTAAAACAAAAACTGGATCAAGGTTTCTTCAGGCTGTGATCTTGACTTTTTCTTTTGTTTTTTAAACGGCCGCTACTTTTACAACATGCAGTATCAGCAACCTGCAGTGCTTCTGGCAGTGCTACTTTCCTCTGGAAAAGCCTAACAATCCTTTTGCATATAATCTAGTCTGATGCACCGGGAGTCAAAACTACGCCAATGTGGATTCTGCAGGGCCCCTTGGTGCTGAAGAAGCATCCAAATACTACAAATGGCTGCTTCTAATTCCTCATGAAAACATGGCGTGGCGTGCTCCCAGTATGGACTGCCGCAACTGTAAATTACATCTGGGAAAGTTGGACAGAGAGGATTGAGTGGTTTAATTTGCTGAAGGCTTAATCAGGGTTCATTTGGAATTAAGGGAAGATTGGGTGCATCTCCCACTGAGTTTTCAGATTCCCCATGGCTGCGTGTCCCTTCCCTGTTAATGCGAGTCCACTGAATCACAGTGTCTACATATGATTGTGGGTGGATCTAAAAGAACCAACTACGTTCAGTCATACGTCTATCCAAGAGTTTTAATTATGGCTGTGTAAAATATTCAGCTCTGCAGGGGCCGTATGTATCATCCCTAGCTTCCCTGGAGATTTCTTGCAACGCAGTCAAGCTGAATTTGTTTGCATTATCACATCCATACCGTGTTAAGCTCAGAGTTGCTTTGAATGGCACACTGGCTATTTAAGGTTGAACTTTGTAAGCAATGGGGCCTGGTTGTGTGTGTGCATCCCTGCACCTTATTATGCAGTTCCTTCCAACAGGAAATACAGAATCAGAAAGAAAGTTTACAGAGTCACTTAATCGTACATAGAGTTAAATGGAGACAGCTGGAGAGCGTGAGGTTGTTTACTGAGTTGTGTGCAAGCTGTGTTTCAGCAGTCGAAACAGTGTTCTGCTTTAATGTTGCTGCTTTGTGATGGTGTAAGCCTGATTGATCCCCGTCAGAGGGGCCTCTAATCAACAGAGAGCCATTGATTTCCTCTCCACAGAGTCTACGAGGTGCCTGAGACACCTGCTAGCAGCCAGCTGACAGACACTTATGCCTGCTAACCAACAGCTGACACAAACTGATGCCAGTGCACTGTGCTGGAGAGAGTGAGTCACACACGCTCAGATAGATCCCACTCTCGGGGATGCTGGACGCCGCACAACGTGAGATCCACTGTATTCTGAATCATATCATACACGTGGTATGTCACAGATGGAGTCTCCGTTAGCTGTGGTGTTTTGTAACCAGTGGGCAGGCAGTAAAAATTCGAGATAATAATAAAAAGGGGTGGAAAAAAAATGGTCCTCATCTACTGTGCTCAAGCAGTGGAAAACCGACTCCCCTGCAACAAATTGAACTCTGTCAAAGCTAAGTATCATTGTGATCTTCAGCCCGATCAGCACCGTTTGTCAGTAGTGATTTCTATCTGCTGCGAGAGTGCCTCAGTAAGCAGTTCTTCTGCAGCAGTCACATGCTCGGGCTGGGGCTCACAGCCAGCTGTCCCCACCGTCAGTTCAGACAATGCAGAAGGATGTGGAGAGGTGAGACTTGGGGCAGACATGTGTGGCACAGGGCAAGCTACGGAAGGTATAATGACAAAGATCTGCAAGCAGGAGAGAAGATGCGGATTGCATCGATATGTTGTTCTAACGAGGAACACCATGCAGGATTTGTAGGCTTCAATCACAACAGTTTAAATGGACTCCATCATGTACACAACTACGTAATACTAACGTTTTATTAAACAGTCCTATACAACTGCAACAATTAGTCAGTTTGCATATTAGTTAACAGACAGAAATGTCATTTTTTGAGGGAAATGCCAAACATTTACATAATATGACTTCTCAAATATGATAATTTGCTGCATTTTTATATCATAATAATGTCACTTATGGGAAGTTATAAATGGATTTTTATTTTATTTTTTTCACATTTTACTTCCATCTTATAGACCAAATAATGAAGTGATACTGGCAAAGGGCTGATTCTTTCTCATCACCGTGCCCACCACGTGTCCAGCCGTGTGGGAGGAACATCAGCAGTGATCAGTCAAGTGCATGACGGACCTAAATCTGCAATTTTTCTGTCTGTAAAGTTTCTAAAAATGTAATCGCCTGACGTGCTCGTCACTTTGATGGGCGCCACTGATTACAAAGCACCTGCTTACACAGCAGGATGGCCAAACGACCAGCAGTTCCCCCGGAAATGCTCCTGCAGTTGGCTTTTAGGGCTCCCATATTCAGAGCGAACAGAGAGACCGCATTGCTGCTCCGAGACTGAGCATCCCACCAGCACCCCCTCCCCATCCTTCCTCATAAAAACACGCACAACCACGCCTCCGGAGGCACGAGCACAAGCGCAGGCTCAGACACACCTCCTCCTTACCCTCCATCACGCACAAACACACAAGCTGACACACGCACACACACACACACACACACGCAAAGGCATAAAGCGAGGCAGAGAACATCGCTTTCTGGGTGAAGCGGACAACATGGAAGGAGGAGGCAGCGTGAAGGACGAGCGTTTGGCTCCGGGGGGATCGCAGCAGGTGCGGCAGGGCTGAAGCTGCACCGCGCAGGAGGAAACGGCCGCCGCTTCACCATGTCCACCGCATCCGATCCACTCACTGGCGAGACGGTAAGGCCCTCAGTTCA
Organism: Chelon labrosus; assembly: GCF_963514085.1. Classification (NCBI taxonomy): domain Eukaryota; kingdom Metazoa; phylum Chordata; class Actinopteri; order Mugiliformes; family Mugilidae; genus Chelon; species Chelon labrosus. The sequence continues at coordinate 10,042,710 of NC_140359.1, read as the reverse complement.
CTCGCGAAATCTTAAATGCCCAAACTTAGCCCAAGTTCCTCTCTTTGGCTTCCCTGCTCTGTCCCCATTTGAACTTGCCGTTTCTCTCTTTCTACGCAAATGATGTCATTCCGGGCTCAAAGGCATCGGGGCAGCCACAAGAGATGGAGGGCCGTCCGTGCCGCAGCACCAAAATAAAAGAGGTGCCCAAGTGCGTTACAGCAAGTATTTGGTACCGCTTCAAGGCTGAATGCGTCGTATGGGCCCGGGGGGGGGGGGGGGGGGGGGGGAGGGCTCAGGCGAATCTGCATCGCGTTTGTTATTGTCTGGAAGAAAAAAAAAACTGCAAAACAATACAGTCTTCGAAGTTGCTTTAAGTTATTTACTGACAAACAAATGGATGGGCCTTAATAAATAAATAGGCTATACGCCAGCCCATGTAAAATGTCTAGCACAGGAAAATCCAAGCTGTTATGCAATATCATTGTTACATCCTTTGATTAAAACTTCTGTGTCACAGATGGGCTCACACTCAGATATTAAAAGCAATTCACAGTGATTCATTTTTTTTTTTTTTCAGACTGAGAATTTGCCCTCAGTGTGCGTTTAATGGTTTCTTCACTGTGTGCTGTAGCCATGGAGACTGTATGTGGCATGTGGTTTTACAAAGTGTGGTCCCTCCTATTGAACAGGAGACCGTGAAGATGAGTGCAGGAAGGAATGCATGCATTATCTGTGTCAAGATGTCCTGTCCTCTAATTTTATCTAAATAAAAAATACACCTGCTTCATTTCTCCTAGATCAGCATCATTTAATGTCCAGGAAAAAAAAAGCTTGAGTATAATATTTTTGCAGGGAATAAGTGTGTGTGTGTGTGTGTGTGTAGTCAGGAGTGATGTTGTGGTGACTTACAGTACCTCCATAATTAATTCACATTAATTATTTAATTATCTCATCTGACATTTACCGTAGTATTCCTGGCACAGCAACTTTTGCAGGGCTCTTTTTGCGCTATCTGTACAAACCCATTCATAATTCCTTTAACAACACCTTTTGACGGGCAGCTGATTGTTCGTATCCATTAGTGTATGAAAGCTGGGTCGCTGATTGATAGATCGTGCTAGTGAACCACTCACTGGCTGTTTAAAGTCTCTCCGAGGCACTTGCTATTGTTGCCGCATCACCTCAGACTCATTTATACCTAGAGAAACAGGACAGTTGAAATTAAGATTTTATGGTTTCACTTTTCGCTATTGCGTAGGAAATCCTTTCATTTCATTTCCACAGAATTCCTTCCTCTTGAACTGAAACAAATGACGCAGACTAGTCACAGATTGTATTCTTTATTATTCAGCCATTAAACAGACATCACTGATTTAGTCCCAGTGAAGGTAGATCAGTCAGTAATAGTTTAGCGGGGCCTGTATAATCAGTTTTGTAAACAACAGTACAATTTTAATCTTAAAGAGCAGTACATTTCCGTTTAGTAAGTCGTTTTCATTTACTGTCTCATTACTACTACTCTGTTTGTATAGCACTTTGGTCAGTGTTTGCTGTTTTTAATTGCTTTGCAAATATATTGACACCGAGAAATACTCAGCTGAAACATTATGGCATAGATGGAATATTTATTATTTACCAGAGGTTCGTGTAATTGCACAAATACAATAAAATATTTAAGGAAAGCTAGCATATGAATGTATGTAAAATGCATTAACCTAGATTTATGCGGCATGTTACTCATTTGCCATGTTTTTATCCGCAGATTTTTATTTAAATCAATAGAAACAAGTATTTTACGATAGAATATAATGTCATTTCAGCCTTTTCCTTCTATTTAAAGCATCAAAATAGCCACACTGCTGCCCGACAGTGTGCCTTTGAAACATAAAACAATCTAGCAAATCAGTGAATAACAGATCACGTTTGTGAGTCGAGCTTGGTTGTGAACAGACGTGATATTTAGGTGTGTCGTGGAGACATGACAGGGAGATGGCTGGTCAGTCCTCTCTCATCACGCTGAACAGATGGTAACTCAGGGTTGGTTTGTGGGTGAGTGCCAGAAAGAAAGCCCATGTATGTGGCACACACACACACATACAAATCCATTGTTCATCTATTTGTTTATACCTAAAAGGACATGAAAAAATACTGGAAATGTACTGTATAGTATTCCCTAGATACTGACAGAAGCTGTATGCGTGTTGTTTGCTGGTATTTTTATATTTGGTAAGTTATGTAATGGGTTAATTGATTTGCCTGATTTAAGAGTAACCCAAGAGGTCTCATAGTAATGTAATACAACTACTTCTATGATCTTAAAGACATTTTCACCTCAAATATTGTAGTTGAAACTAAACTACTAGCTTAATTACAACCATGTAATTAAAATAATTTGTGGTAACAGGCATTTGATGTGTAAACTGTAATGTATGTTTTGCATTTAGTTGCGCTCTAGTTCGCAGGGCAAGACGATACTGTTGCTTTTATTAGTAAATGCTTTCTTGTCCAATTAAACATCTGTTTTTTTAGTTTAATTATACACAGACTGGCTTCTTTGAATATGCTGTATTCACCCGAACCTTTCAAAAATAACGACTACTTGCTGTGATGCTAGATGCAATGTTGAGTCAGCGCTCTTATCGTTAAATCTTCTTTTTAATCTGGTTAGTGTGAGCAGCCACACCTGTTAAATATATACCCAATCCCATTTACAGGTAGCAGACCAAAACAGATACTGCTGTGTTGTTTTGTTTGGAAAAAATATTCAGTGCATTAGAATATGTTAAACTTTGGTTCATCGTCCAAGCATATCACTTGTAGAACAGTTGGTGTCTTTATTTGGATCATTAAACTAATGTATACTGAAAGTGCATTCAATTGTATTTGCTTCATGTCTTTCTCTCCGCAGACTGTGTTGATCTTGAATCACGCCAAATGGAGAACAGTGAAGTTCCTTAAAGATGACTCGAACTCATCCCCCTGATATACTGGCATCGACTCTGTATCAGGACATTACTCTAAATCCCACACCTGACCAATCCATTTCTCTCCACTCCATCCAGCAATGTGACTTGAAAATGATTGATAAATCAGAAATTATCAACAAAAGACACTGTCGTAGTTTTGACTTCATTGAGTCACTGGATGACCCACAGCCCTTCTCTTCCTCGATGGAGTATCCTTACAAGAGGTCTGACCATCAGACATTAAACAAAGATCTCATGTGGAATGGACTAGATCAGCCGGGCCATCTACGCTTTTCATCTCCTGATCTGTTCAACACCAGGCAGTTCCAGCAGCACACCAGCCAAGACAAAACCGGCCATCTTACATGGTCAGATTCCAAAAAGAGAACAAGATCTAAAAGCACTCCTAGAGTTAAGGCTACCCTCACTCCTGTGCCCATCTCAGTATCTCCTCCAGGGGTTATTAAGGGGAGGGATGTGCCACAGACTGCATCCGATACCTTGAGGACTTCTGAAACACAAAGAGAATCCTACTCTTCAAACAGGGCTTTTTTGAATGAAGTGCATCCTATCAAACTTCAGCCTCATTCTCCCCTCTATGTCTCAGACTGTTTTGAGGAGGACAAACCTGATAAACCTGCCATAACTCCTCATGTTAGGTGCCGTGTGGACATTAAACCAGATGCCTCTGTACTACAGCACACGGCTAGACAGGTTCCCAGTGCACGAACTGACCATCCTTGGCAGAGATACTCCCAGGCCAGTAGCAGTAGAGGTTTGTATGTACCAAGGCAGGTGGTCTCTTCACCAACGCCAACACCAAGCGAATGCTACAGTGGAGATTTTAGACAAGGATACCACTACACCACCAGCATGTCTCCCATCTCTTACCAGCATCTAGACATGCACAGAATGCCATCACCAACAGCACCATACCTGAGTCAAGAACAAAGAGCTTACTCAAATCCTAATATACCGACCAAGTTTTTCTATACAGAAGACGCTGTTCGTTATCCAGTCCATCCTTATTCTAGGGCATACTTTCAGGATGATCGGTCCAGTCTAACCAGCCATGGTAGTACAATGACCAGCCAGTATGATCCAAGGACTCGTTGGGTGCACACCCTTCCTGTCAGGTCATATTATGCAGACCACCTTTCCAGAGAACCAGCACACTCTGTATATAGTAGGCCTTACTCTACAAGTGAAGCAGGATCATACTTTTCTCAGACTCCACTGTCTAGAGCTTACTATGGAGAAGATAACCGGTTCAATCCATACCATATGAGTGGATCAAGGTTGTTTTATTCCAAACCCTTAAACTCTCCTGAGGAGCAGTACTTTCAATCAAGACCATATTATACAGAGGGTCGTCGACGCCCTCGAATGTCCCAGGCCTTTTCAGATGACTGGTATCGCTCAAGTATATCTGGTTACTCTAACCAGTCCTCTCAGCTCACACCGCCAAGAGTAAGGCCAGACTTCAGTGTACCCCCATGGTTTACTAACAGCTGTACAGAGACAAGTCGTCTTGGTGCAGAGGTTAAAAACCACTCAAAGTCTTGGGACAATATTCTGTATCCACGGAATGACAGAGACCAATCAGTGCCACGTGGGCGAAGCTATGAGAACCTGTTTTATCAAGCAAAACATGGAGCACCTTCTGATATTACGTCTCAACCTGTGATACTTAATCTTTCAAGTTCACCAAGGCGGTATGCTGCCCTGTCACTCTCTGAAAACTCCTTAGAGAGGGGTCCAAGCCATCCGTGGAGGAGTACTAAGAGTGGGAACTGGTTTGTCACTCCAGAGATCACCATAACAGACAATGACATATGTGCAGGCAACAGCAGGCGACGTGATGTCCACTCTGTCAGCTGGGATACTCTGGATGATGAAAAGGCACCATCTCCAAAAGTATTCCTTCAGAAGCAGCCATCTAACACAACAGACATTACCAAAGACAGGAAACACAACAACTTCTCCCTCCAGCAGAGTCTAGAGCAACTGGATGAACTCTTAGCTGACTTGGTCGTTGACTACAAACCACCAACTGGAAGAAAGTCAAGTGAAGACCTTTTAGACCAGCTAAAACAACTAATCACTGAAGACAATGAGGCAGACCGAGGCTCTTCTGGACTTGAAAACCTAGGATGCCTGAACACACAGCTCCCATCCTCTAAATCCAGCCCTGACACAATCAAAGATCCTGATAGTGGATGTGATGCTTTACAAAGGAGTGCCGAAGAATGTTCTCCAGACCACAGCACAGACGAAGACGACACCATGGTGTGTGCTAACAAGAAGTGCAACCGGATAGAGAATATGTTCAATGCCTGCTTGTACTTCAAATCATGTCACAGTTGCTACACTTTTTACTGCTCACGAAATTGTCGCAGGGATGACTGGGAAATCCATAAAGAGACATGTCTGTATGGTCGTGTCAGCAGTGTGTGTCGGCACACTCTTAAGTTCTGCAGAGAGAACTCGGAGATCCACAAAGCCTTTTCGCGTGTTGCTAAAGCCGGCTACCTCTCCAGAGGGAGAGGTGTTCTCTTTCTGGGTTTTGCTAATCCAGAGACAGCTGACAACTTCCTGCAAGTTGGGCTTGAGAGCCTCCTCATGTCTCCCACATTCTTATCTCTCAGAGAGCTGGATGGCTTCAAGGACAACCTAGGCGAGTACTGCAAGGAACTGCAGCATGCAGGTAATGAGTACGACCCCAGTGAATGTTTCCTCCTGAATGTATCCATAGCTGTTGGTGAACTAGTGCCTAACCGGCCGTCACCAAGGGTCCAAGCACCAACAGTACGAAAATATGCAAAGGTGTCCTTGGCCTCCTCAAGCCCTGACAAAAAGGTACTCAAGAGGGATAGCGAAATGGAAACTCTTATCCTCACTCCGCCTCCAGGCACACCAGACATTGACAAAGAGGGGGAGGAGGGAAGAAAAGCCAGAGAGGTGTGCTTTGTCAATATCCAGCGCGAGCTCAGGACCAGAGGAGTCTTCCTTCGTCACGAGTACCCCAAAATCTATAATCAGCTGTGTGAGTTTGTGGAGAGCAACAAAAGGTTCACTCCCACTACTATTTACCCAATAGATAAGAGAACAGGGAAACAGTTTATGTGCATGATCATGGCTGCATCTGAGCCAAGAACACTAGACTGGGTGGGCACCCCACATCTCTTGGATGATATTATATAATATAGCACTAAATAGTAACGATAATGATGTCAGCTACACTAAATTTACATTTTGTAAATAACACTGTGTGATTTAGCAAATATTGAAGTATGTGTATATATTGTTACATGGCCCTCTCGCTTGGTCTCTCTCTTTCTTTTAGTTGTGTCTGTTACCACACACACAAAAACTCTCACACACACTTTTAAAGGTTGTCCTATGTTGTTTTAGGCTTGTTTTGATCCTGTTGCACTTTGAAGAGTTAATTGCCTGCATGTGGAGTAGGTACAAACCCAGTTATTCAGGTGTTTAAGATGTGAACATGTATGATATGTGCAGTTTCTGCAGACAGTGTATGAAGCACACAGTATTTATGAAGTGCACCTTTCATCGCCTCCACATAACAGTTTGCACAACAAGGTTTCATATTGTATCAGTCAACCACTATTGATTTTTCCAACAGTTACTATATCAGAAATACCTTGTTACAGTGGTTGTAATATTACAACTGTTTATTAGTATTTAAGTATTATTACCTTGGTATGCTTGTAGTTGTGTGGGTACTTTTTTTTTATTGCAATATTATTCTTTCATAGACAAAGAAGTACAATCAAAGCACCTATCTGTTTTCCCATATCATTAAAGATTTCAGTTGGAACGTATTTCATCTCATGGAACGACTTGATGTCTTTCTCATGTAAATTGCTTTGTTTGAAAGTGGCCTTCTGTCGAGAAAAAAAAATGCATTTGACACAAAGCAATGTATAAGGTAAGCTATTTCTAAAGGCTTGATAGCTCTAGACTTATGTTGTTTGACTACCCTTGTAAATGAATAATTATTTTGCTTAAAGCATGTTATTTATATTCAGGTATTTTAGTATTGATAATGCTTGTAATAAATTTATTATGTTAATGAGATCCCATTTGATGCTTAGAAATGTAAGAGGTATATATATTGAATATTAGATCATTTGAACATCATGACCTTGAGACCTTATTGTAACTAATGCCACACTATGTTCTTAATTAAACCATATGCAATAAAAGAGCAACCTTAACATCTTTATTGTAAAATCCTATTTTATTATATATATATATTGAATAATTCCTTTGAGCCAAGAGCTGCAAAGGCTCTGTTTGCACTAAAACATAAATTATGAAGCAGGAATGTTCCTAACATAGCTGCAGCTCTGAACCCAGATGTGACGATATGCCTGCTTCCGCTGTCCTTGTTGACTAATCTAAGGTTGCTCTTTTACTTGATTATATATCTTTGTGCAAGACCTTCCCTAACTTTCTATTTTGTGATGTTTATAACCTATATAGTATATAAATATATAATAAATGGAATTTAAAGAGTGATCTTGTGTCTTTGAATATGTCTTGTGCACTTCATATTAATAAGGTGTCAAAAACGTGATTTTTAAGATTCATTTATTTTTCTTTGTGCAAAACAAAACACAGCAGACAAACAGAAAAACAATGGCAATTGCTTGAAAGCTTTCCATTTGAATTAAGTGCCATTATTGTTATGCCAAGTGCAACATGGAAACATTTTGTCAGTACACACAGTACCCTTCCTTTTTGCAGCCATGAGTTTAAAATGCAGAGTCACATGAGGTATAAGTTGAAGAGCACAGTTATAATTAGAAGTGATATGTTTCTTGATATATCAGTTGCTGTGGAATAAAAGCTTGAACTATAAACAGGTGCTCCAAACCTTAAACCTTCATAGTCTGTCCCTTCTGTCGGAGGACTAATTTCCTTTTAAAGTTTAATGATGCTTTGAGAATCCTTCAATTTTTTTTTATTTTTTTTTACCGTTTAAAGGCAACAGCATTTCTGATTCACTGCTGGGTTTATGTGTCCTCCAGCCTTCTGTTTTATTAGAACGCCACCTAGTGGAATAATGCATGCTTTACCTAAACCAAAAATGCTTTCTATCTTGATTCAACTTTTTTGGACACTATTAGACAGACTTATGGATTGAGAGATATAAATATGCAAACATTCTACAGCCCAATTCATTGACTCATACTGTAGTTTGTATTTGTTTACTTCCTCTACATTAATATCCTTTCTGTCTGCATTCTGTTTCCTTTACATTGTATTAACCTGCTTTAATGACGATCTTTTTGTTTCTTGTAAATGTATAAATTAATATGAATTCTGTCAGAATGCTGCAATCTGTCACAAATAAAATCACATTACAACTTCAATATTTATGGTGTCTTGTTTTGACATTTTGCAGAAGCCAAGTCCAGCAGAGTTACTACACTATTGTGTCATAAAATCAGCTAATGAAGAACAACCCATACTGCGATGCCCTAGGACTGTGCAATTTTAATACACAAAAATAATACTTGACAGACAGGTAAACAGAGACAGCTGTGTTACTATCATTGTAGGGGTAAGGGTTACGTTGACTTCATTTCATTTCCTGTAGCCTTAACCCTACCCTGATATAACTACAGTACTACCTCACTTACCCTAAAGCTGAAACCAGACCTCACTCAAAAATGTAATAAATTATTTTATGGGGATGGAGATTTATGTCAACATGTCTCAACAAATGAATAACACTGGAATACACACAAACAAGAATTTAGAATTTATAAGCTCACTTTTTTTTTTTTTTTTTTTTCCGGATGGCTGCAGTGCAAGTCTTGGTTCTCAATATCAGTTTTAGTTTAAGAGAAGGCATAGATAGGAACATAAGAAAACATTTGTAGGCGATGGCTGACAATACATCTGTGCTTGGGCAGAGTGGTAATGACGCAGGAAGTGCTGTTATATATAAAATACATTAAACAATTTTACTTTTGTGATCACTACAGTGCAAAATCACACACATCTGAATAAATATAGACTAAAAATATTAAAATTTGTTGTAGCATCTAGTGTGTACACTAGTAACCTTAGAAAAACACTAACTAACACTTGATATGATAAAACACAAAATATTTCAAGCATCTGATGGACCAAAAAAATAAATAAAAAATCAAACTCTTGCACAGAATGAACATCATGTATGACTTTTTTTTTTCTATTTCAGTGTGAAAGTTCCCTTTAACTGTGTGAGAAGCAGCCTCTTTGCGCATGCGGGCTGCGCAGGTCTCCTCGTGATGACAGCAAATGACAGCACTGTTCGCTCCTGCAGAAGCCAGAGTGAGACCGCTAACCGCCAGCTAACAATTCTTGTGACTCGAGAAATCTTATGATCAGCTGTATTCAGTGAAGTCGTCAACAATCACTACAGGCCAATTACGTTTGGTAAGTAGTTGTACCCACGTTAGCATGTACTGTTGATCACATTTGGTCACTCAGGACCTTGCAGCCTAAAGCTAAGCTAACGTAGCTTACTAGCTAGCTTATCGTTAGCTTATCCTGTTTGACTAGCGAACGTTAGCCGAGTTTAACTTGGTTAACGTTAGCAGGCTATTGCTACACTAGCCTCTTTCAGTTTGTTTTCTGGGCTTCTCCTCGAAACCAGCGTAAATACAAGTTTTTCTCGGCTTGTACGAATGTAACACTTTGGCGTCCTGGGTTGTGTCAGTTATTCCTCCTGGCGTTTAGCTGGTCAAATGTCAGTTATGTTGTGTATTTGACGTGATTCTCGGCTCGTCTGGTGGTTAAATCAGTTTAGCAGGCGGTAAAAGACGTTAACAGAACATCTCGATTTCTCGTCTGCTTGGTCAAGTCTTGGTTGTGTTGTATTCACTCAAATCAAGGGCACAATACACTTGAAACTAGTAGCACCTAGCAGCAGATTAAAAATGTTTAAGCAGGCTTTTTGTGTCAAAATTGTCTCCACTTCTCAAGTGTGTCTAAAGTTGTTAGAATTGATAGATAGATAGCTAGATAGACAACTTTATTTATCTATATAACAATTCCAACAACTTTGTTAAGACTGTGGGTTGTAGTGTCATGCTGCCATTTAACACTATGAATACTAACAACGATACTACTTCTGGCATTTTGTCCAGTAGCACTGTAGTAATTGGTCTACGACTAAAAGAAGTGTCAGAGTAAAGCTTAAAATGAAGTACATCCCATACCCGCAGTTATTGCTTTACACCTTCAGGACAGTGTTACAGACCACATGTCTTGAATGATCCACCTGTCATTTGCCGTTTTACACAACTCATCGTGCCTTTATATTTTATTATAGCAGCAATCACTCTCAGTAAATCCCATTTAAATGTCCTCCTTTGTAGTGATGACCACCTGGTAATGGTGTATGTATACATTACGGGGCAAGAGAGTGTAACAAAGGAATCGCACACTTTTTTTTTTTTTGCTTGTAAACTGGAGCTACAGTAAATCACAAGCTCGTTACTTGTCAGGTTGTGTAATAATGAATGTTTTTTTTCTAGATAGCTGACAGCAGTTTTAGTCACTCCGGTTGCTTTCATCATCAATATTCTTCATTCCTTGCTGTGTCACCGACTGCATCCTTTCCTCCCATGATGTTTAACTGATGATTGGTTTAGTCACTGCTTCATTAGTTCCTGTTCTGATTTATTACTAGACTCTACACTGTTTCTGGGAAACAGCGCAGTCACTGAACACATTAGTGACACAGAGTCACTGAAATTTAATTTAAATTAATTTTAATGTGCAGGGCCAGTGTTGTGTTTTTTTTTACATGAAAGCTTTTGCTTCAGTTTGTCTTGACAGTTGCTGTACAAGTTTAAGGTTCAGTTTTAGGTCTTCATATTTTTTCTTGAAGCAATTTCACACCCTTTAGAATTTAGACTAAATATATTTGACAACAAAATATGGTCCAACCCACCATCACTGGTATTCTAAAGGCCTCGAAACTTCAATTTGCTCCTTTACCCCAGTTGAGAAGCTATATCCTGACTGAGGATATACACTTACTTGCCAGTCTATTAGGTACACTAGTGAAAACTAGAAATAAGAAAATCTGTAATTCAATTGGTAACACAAACAGTTTAAAGACAAAGCGACAGCAAACTGGGTTAACTCCTGTAATGCTCGATGGATAACCGGTCAACAGTTTTGTTTGCTTTTTGCCACCACTACAGCTTCAGAGCCAATGAATGTTGTCAAACCTTCCCGGCAGCCAGTGTTAGTCTGAAGGTTAGAGAATTGGGCACTTGGCCAGAAGGTTGCTTCTTTGATGCCTAGACTGACAGGATAAACCTGTTTGGGGAAAGTACTCTTTTTATAATCACACCAACTGACCATCCCTAAATGTCTGACCTGACTTTCAACCATATTTTCATAGCCCAGCCAAAATACTGGGAGTTCACTTCCCACGTACCTAGGTCTTCCTGACATACCTAGCACACATTATACGCTTGTTGAGCAATGTAAAGAAATTATGAGAGGGAAGTGTGAAGAGGATGTTGGCTCAGAACCACAAGTACCTTTTGTAGAAAGTGAAATCCTTTAAAGATCTATAAAAAAAAAAAAATTGTTCCATTCGTTGCTGTGTGTGTATGTATGTGAGATCACGTAGGAGGAGGAATAGGCTGTGATTCAAATACGCGTACACTGATGTTATCTATCTATCTACCTATCTATCTACCTATCTACCTATCTATCTATCTATCTATCTATCTATCTATCCAACTATCTATCTATCTATCTATCTATCTATCTAGGACATTGTGCTTTGTGCTTTCTTGCATAGTTGGACTTGCCCTGACACTTCAACTTCTGTCCTTTGTCGTTATCCTGCCCTTTTTCTGTAACGCTGCTTTGTTGTCATAATTATTGCGCTTACACAGATTTTGAATAATTGCTCTTGTTGTGACTCATTTGAACTGTGTTCAGAGGCTGTTCTGCCACAACTACAATCATTCTCACACACAGCTCGCGGAGCTGCAGATTAGTGTCTGTTGTTTGGTTTCTCTTCTGCTTTAGAGTTCCTCAGTGTTCTCCATGAGTGACTCACCAGGTAACTCCGTACTGTGACAAATGGCTGCAAACCTCTGTGCTAGCCACTCAATAGCCTTGTTGCTTTTTCACTTCTGTCCGAGTATGTGAGGAATGTGCTTATTCACGAACATGATTGTGTGCGTGGAAGTGCTCCGTGAGGATAATCTTGAAGCAGTTACCTGCCAGTGTTACCATTCCGAAGTAAAACAAAAGAAAGATTACCTTCCTGTGCCGTATAGATAGACAGATAGATAGACATGTGGATAGATGGATAGATAGACAGATAGATAAACCGACAGATGGATAGATAGATATCCTGATGTATGAATCTAGGCCATTCATGGATCAGGCCATACCAAATCTTTGCTTTTAGTGCAGCCTCTTTTGTAAGGTTTCATGTCACAACAGTACCTGAGTAGTTTCTGTTCTGTTTTGATGCTGAAGTCAGAGGGTTTCAGAGGGTTGGGTTACTTGTAATGCTAAATTATAACAGTTACTACAGTTAATACAGTTAATGAGTAATTTCAGTCATTTTAATTGTTTGTTGTGGGTCTAGTTGCTGGTTTTCATGACTTTTATGGTAGTAAATGAAATAAGAAGCAGTCTGAAGACCACATCTTGGGATCTGGAATACTGCAGTGGATATTTTCCAGTAATTTCCAATATATTACAGTCATTTAAATTTAGAAAGTAATCGGAAAATTATGGTCATATTCTGGTGGTCTAGAGAGGCACACAAAGCTGGTGGTCCACTGTTGTGTCAGGTGTCGGGACACCGGGGAGCTCCTGTGGCCCTAGTTTTTCTGGTGTGTCCATACCGTTTGCACTAGCACCATCGTTAATGAACAGCATTTGTGAGTAACTCCTCCCATGAAGACATATTTTAAATGACTAGATAAGGTCACTCAGTATTATTGTTTTATAATAAATGCCATCAAATGTATACTAAAGTATGAAATGTCTGCTGTAAAATGATGACACAATACACTCTGTCATCATCATCAAAAACTGTTGGATAATGGACATTTTTACTGATAAATGGCTCATTATCTGTTGTTTAAAAGGAGATGCTGAATATGTGTAAGAGTCGTATTTTACCGCAGAACTACAAAAATGTCAGTAGTTCTGCACAACCGTTGGAATTCACTAATCATGTTTGTTTATTCTTGGTTTCCCAAAGGACTTCAATGTAGAGCCTTTCATTATATGTTTAAATCTGCATAGCCAAATTGATTTGTCAGGCACATCAGCTCTAACGTTGTGGTTGTCTGTTAGCTTGTGAGCAAAGACACAGCCTTGCAGTCATTCCCACTCTGAGGCAGTTTTCTCCAGTCTAGTCTAATTTTCCTCCTGGAACCCTAATTCTGCTGTTAAATCTGTGTTTTCTATGTTAGCAACCAGCCACAAAGAGGCTTTTGTGGAAAGGATTCACCAAGAAATCATTTAAATTGCATGCACTCAGCTCGGATTGTATATTTTGGCGGTGAATATCTGGAAAAGGAAGAGTGATTTGCATTTCTGCTGTGCAGCGTCTCCTGAAGCTTGTGAAACGGCATGCTTTCGCTGTTGTCATTGGGCCAGTGTGTGTGAAGCACACTGAATGCAAATGACCACTTCCCTCGCATGATGTGGCCGTCATGCGTGAGCCAGTGTTCAACCAAACATTTAGAGAAGAGGGAACTATTGCCTGCTTTTTCTTTGAGTATACTTATTTCTAAATGCAGGATAACTCGGATCAATAAGATAGCAACTCATGCATATGCGAGGACAAGTTTAACTACTGTAAAGAAAATGCCAAATATTAGTTCTGAATGCTGATTCCATGGGTTCATTGGGTTATACATGGTTGCCAATCCAACAGCATTGTTGCCAATGCCTGCAAAACTATAAAAACTGAACAAAAACAGACTACTAAAAGCAGTTTCATCCTCTTTGATTCGTGGCTCCTTTTGAAAAATGATTTGCTGTTCTGTGTATTGAAGCTGAATGGGGTATTTCAGGCTAAAACCTGAAATCTGATGTGTGGCAGCATTTTTGGATTTAAAAAGTCTGGCGACAGAGACAGGCTGGACAAAAGCAAAGACATGCAAGATGAAAAGTCTTAAAAAGTCTTAAATTTGATAAGGCCAATTTAAGGCCTTAAAAAGTCTTAAATACGAACATATTTTGCAATGTAGGTCTTAAATTACATTTCGTTTAATGATTGCTGGCTTTGTAAAGTGGAGTTGGAGAGAAGCTTATTAGCTACGTTTGCTAGTAGTGTGTTTCAACATGAAGTAGCAGGCAGGAGACGAAGTGGAGGGATTTCCGCACAATACATTTATTAAACAGAACCATATAAAGCCAGATCTCACGGCATATTATAAAATATAATAACAGATAATAAAACGTTAGTGGCTTGTAGCCTTCACCAGCGTCCACATTACGGAGATTGAGGAAGTCAAAAAAAAAAGACGGATTCAAGAGTGACACCTGCTGAACTAAGCAATGAAAACAAAGGAGGCGCCGCCGTGTAGCGTAAACTGGTAATGCTCCATGTAATACTCTGGCTGTTACAGCTTGAACGAAATGATTTCAAGCCCGGCTGTTTCAATGCGCGAAAATAGCACACCTGGGGCATGATAAGGGTCCGTGATATATAATCTGTTTAAAGTGTGCAGTTAACTCTGACTGTCTGAAATCACCACTGGCTCAGTTTTCCTGCCAATATGGCGGTGTCAACAAAAAAGTCACGTGACGCCCGGAGCTCTATAGCGGTCTACAGCGCTGTGTTTCAAAGCGATTTAATTCAGTTGAAATACGTTACAAGACTATACATGGCACATTGGATGGAGGAAGTCGGGACATGTCTCAATGCATGTTAAATCACATCTAGAGGGTAGTTAGTTGATAGTTGAATACATTTTGTTATTTTGAAAGTAATCCTGGGTCTCTGATTTTCCTTATTTTTTGTACTTCGAGTAGGTCTAAATTTAACCTGTAATGCTCTTAAAAAGGTCTTAAAAAGTCTTAAATTTCACTTGCTCAAACCTGCAGAAACCCTGTCAACGAGAGATGTAATATTGAGGAAGTACCACAAATCTCCAAAGCATTTGTTTCAAAACTGAAATATCTTTAATCGACCTACCTAGCCCCAATAGGAATTTTTCGTGCAACCAATAGCAGAATTTAACTGGACCCTTGTTTTTAATTCTTTTTAATTCAATAATTTAATCAATAAGCCGAATGACTGTCCAAAGCCCGTACAGAGAAATGCAAAACAGAAAATGTTTAATGTTTTCTTTTGACAAATGAAAAATGCTGAATGACTACATTTCCTCTGGTCAACAAATCAGTTAATTCACTAATTCTATTCACTATGAAACAACCCTCATGATTTGCTCATGGGTTGTTCTCTCAGACTTGACAAAGCATCTCCAGTACTTTTTTTTTTTCTTGTGAAATTTTTACAACTGTCTTTTAACACAGCTGACTCAAGAAACCTTTTTCTTGCTAATGTGACATTTAATAAAAGGTTATTCGGGCTTTTGCTTTGTTTCGGTTCCACATATTCACCTCATTTACCTGTTTCTATTCCATCTTGTCCCTTTTGTGCCTCAGTCACTGACCCGTCTGCCTGTGTGAACTGGTGAAGATGGTGAAGCCAGACATCCACACTCTGGCCCACCACTTGAAGCAGGAGCGGCTGTATGTGGCGTCAGAGAAGCAGCTGATTCAGAGGCTCAACACTGATGTGCTGAAGACAGCTGAGAGGCTGTATCGGGCTGCCTGGATTGCCAAGCAGCAGAGGATCAACCTTGACCGTCTCATTCTTACCAGGTCAGACCTATTATCATGATTCATTTTCATTCTTGAATAGGAATGATTAAATAACCACTCTCTAAGGCCCTGCTTAGACCTTGCAATGTCGTTTTGGGGAATCCGATCACAAGTGACCAGCGTAAAGTACAGATGTAAACAATCCATGACTCATTTGGAAGATCCAATCTCTGACCACATTTGGAGGTGCTATGGGTCGCATTTGACCGTATTCCTTTAATAACACAGTGCGCCCTGGGTCACACTCAACAGGAGTGCTCTTACATCAGTGGAGTTTTGACTCATTCATTCAGGAAACAACACTCATACCGCTATTATGAATGATCAAAAATGAGTAACATCAGGGCGGGGATCAATAACGCAAGTGCCCAAGTCATGATGCACACACGAAAAAACGGGGCTGTTCATAATTCTGATACAGCGGTAAAAATCCATTAGAGACAGTAGCTGTTAAAATATTCTACTGCGCCCCGGAAGATGTTATTTATTTATATACAGACCGCAAAACTGAGATCAGATCTGAAGGGCCACTTGTGATCGGATTGCACCATGTTGGATGTTAATGCAAGGTCTGAATAGGTCCTAACATGTTTGTTGAATTCATACCCAGACACAATAAGATTTTGTTTAATGGGGAGTTATGAAAGTTAACATTTCCTGTTACAGTTGTTTTGTATCCTATTGTACTCAAGATAGCAGAAAGCAAATGACCCAAAGTAATGTATGTTGATAGGCAATAAAATGATCCTTAAAGAAAACATTTTACTCGAATTGTACAGTTTATATTTCAATTTCAAATGCCTTAACACTCAGTGTCTGGTGTGTCTTGACTACTTCTAAATGTGAATTTGAGATACCAACCCAAGAACAACAACCAGTTTGATACAAGTGTCTTACATCCACCAGAGACACTTTACCCTCAAAGTAGAGGGGGGAATATAAAACCAGATCAGCCTTTGAATCTATGTACTTATGTAACAGCCATGTGTATATATTTTAAAGGAATTTTAAATCAAAGCAGCTGTTGGTCACAGAAATTTTATATGATTTGTTCTGAAACAACTCTGTTCCGTAGTGCGGAGGCTTCTCCAGCTGAATGCTGCCAACATGCCAAAATGCTGGAAGATACACAGTTCGTTGATGGGTACAAGACTCTGGGTTTCCAGGAGACGATCTATGGCGAGTTCTTGGCCAGGTTGAGGGAGAATCCCAGACTGGTTGCATCCTGTCTGGTGGCTGGAGAAAGGCTGAACCAGGAGCCCACCCAGGGCGTCATCCACACAGTCTTCACCTCACTTTATGGGAACTGTATCATGCAGGAGGATGAGAGCTACCTGCTCCAGGTCAGGAATTCTACCTTTCTCATTAGCAAAAACATTTTAATATGTTCAGTAAGAGGAGAGGGTTTAAACTGGTTTATGCTTTTTTTTCCTCACCAACTCCTAGGTGTTGCGATACCTGGTGGAGTTTGAGCTGAAGGAGAGTGACAACCCTCGCCGGCTACTCCGACGAGGAACCTGTGCCTTCAGCATTCTTTTCAAGCTCTTCTCTGAGGGCCTGTACTCAGCCAAGCTCTTCCTCACTGCCACTCTTCATGAACCCATTATGCAGCTGCTGGTGGAAGATGAGGACCACTTGGAGACTGACCCAGCCAAGGTGACGGAGCGCCTCACTCCAGCCCAGCAGGAACGCTTTGGAGAGAAAGGCTCTGAGGGCTACAAGCAAAGGGTGCAGGCAGCTGTGGAGGCTAATGAAGCCAAGCTGGTAGCTCTGGTCAACAAGTTTATTGGTTACTTGAAGCAGAACACCTACTGCTTTCCTCACAGCCTGCGCTGGATTGTGTCCCAAATGTACAAGACTCTGTCATGTGTGGAGCGTCTTGAGGTTGGTGAGGTGCGCACCATGTGTACAGACCTACTGCTGACCTGCTTCATTTGCCCTGCTATAGTCAACCCAGAGCAGTATGGTATTATCTCAGATGCACCCATTAATGAAGTGGCCCGCTTCAATTTAATGCAGGTGAGTGGTATAGCAAATTTGTTCTTCTTCATGTATTTACACAAGGGAGACATTCCACTGTTGACTGATGTCGCATATTTTTTGTTACACAGGTGGGACAGCTTTTGCAGCAGTTGGCCATGGCTGATGATGATGCAGACCCAAGGCGGAAAAGCAGTTTGTCTAAGTTTGATAAGGTGTGTTTAATCAGAGTAATGTATTTGTTTAATTCTAGCTCAAGTACCCGATATTTATCCTAAGTCACGTTTTCTCTGTTTGGCAGAGTTGTGTTGCTGCCTTTCTGGATGTGGTGATTGGAGGACGAGCAGTTGAGACTCCACCCATGTCCTCAATGAACCTCCTTGAAGGCCTCAGTAGGACTGCAGTCTATATTACACATAATCAGCTACTTGCAATGGTAGGCTCTTTTGCTGTTGATATCAGAATGTAACACTGAACATTAATACTATTTGAATGCCAGAGTTATTGTTTCCACTACATTAGAGAGAAGAAAAAAGTTCCATGTTCATGCACGGGGAGTGGACTAAAAAAACATGCCGAACAGTACAAATCTGTGTGGGAAACGCCTTGTTACTTCACATCCAGTCCAGTCACTATTCTTTGGTATTCATGTGATCATTTGCGGTTCATTTTTTTTGGTATGTCCTATATTTCCTTGTTATTTATCCTAACCCTTTGCCTCATATTTGAAGTGTGGAAGTTTGTGGCCTAAAACTGAAAAAGTAAATCCATGTGCATTTAATTTTCAATATAGTTCCCTCCTACCGTATTTTTCGGACTATAAGTCGCACTTTTTTTCATGGTTTGGCTGGCCCTGCGACTTATACTCAGGTGCGACTTATATATTAAAATATATAATTTCACGTGTTCGTTATTTTCACACTGACAGCCGCGAGAGGGCACTCTAGGCTTGTGTGCCAGTATCTGCTACTTCTTTTACTCCTGCGTAATAGCGGCGGTGCGCCGTCTACCTCCGAAGTTCGCGGAGTTGCTTAGAAGTGACACAGAGGATGAAGAATTCAATGGATTTAGTGATTTGGAGTGAGATCGAGAGTTTGGTAAACTTGTTATGTTATGTTGTTTATGCTATAGTTATCTGAATAGCTGTTAACATACCAGACACCTATTCAGCCCGTTGTTCTATTGTCATTACTATAACTTGCCTTTCAAGATGAAATGTGTTCTTGGTCTCCGATTTTATCAAATAAATTTCCCCCAAAAATGCGACTTACAGTCCAGTGCGACTTATATATGTTTTTTTCTTCTTCATTATGCATTTTTTAGCTGGTGCGACTTATACTCCGGAGCGACTTATAGTCCGGAAAATACGGTACATGTACTCACCACTGGCAGTGGATATATGTTTCCCTTCTTTGGTGAAGTCAGTGTTTCGGACCTTAAGAAATCTTACTTATATTGCTTACTTGGAAGCCAGGGTGATGTTTCGATTGCTCTTTCATCCTTGTCTGAAAGTAGTGGACCCAAGTCTCATCCATGGTTGAAAATTATTTGAGAACTCTCTCCTGATCCACCTCAAAAATGTCAGGATTGTCCCTTGACATGACGTACCGAATCTGCTTCTCAGCAGGCCCAGGGAGCTTCTGGGCCCAGCAAACTTACGCTTTGATCGTTCTCTGGCACTGTATCCTTGTTTTTTTATCATTAAAAATTTCAGGATCATGTCAAAGATCTTTTAAAAGGCTTCCTTTGAGGTGTCAGTCACTGGGTTTCCACAAATCTGTCAATCAGTCCTGACTTGATTTTGCACTGTTTTTCACAAAAAATAACTGCGTGTTTAGTCATAACTTTGTAGACCACCAACCTGACCTGATGGGGTTAATATGTTATGATGTTTATGCAAAACATGAGACAGCTTAAACGCCTTTTGGTTTATTTACGTATGAAAACTGTACTAAAGCACTAATGCCTTCAAAGGAAGCCATGTGTAATTCCACATCTGATCTTGTCTAAATTGACACAGAGCACAAACCTGGCATGTGCAAACTGCCACTCTTCTTCCAAATAAATTTAGACTTTCAAGGATTGATTTTGTGGTGATCCTGAAAATAATGATGCAGTAAAAAAATGTCTATGTCCTGCGCAGGTGGACTTTGTTCGGAGTGTGATGGCAGGGGACCACCTTCGAGAGGAGGAGCACATGGCATTGGAGACCCTGGTAGCCAATGTGCCCCAATCTCGAACCGTGAAGAGCAACAGTCTGGAGCTCACTCCTTCCAACACACCTCAGCTCTCCCCAGCAACCACTCCTGCCAACAAGAAGAACAGACTACCCATAGGTACCTTCCTCCACTCCCTCTAACTCTCTGTCTTTCTGCCACGGTTTTCACATTCATATTACTGATGTGCTCAAAATGATGCAACCTCTTGTAATTTCCTGATACGATGATCTGAAAGATACTTTGCGCCATAGAAATATCACGATTTGAAAAGCATAATGTTAAAGTGTAATATTTTGTTTAATGAGAAGCAAAATAAACAAGCAGAGTTGAGTGGTGATAGCTAGTGAAAGACTGTGTCCTATAGGAAGCTAATGAGCTTCTTCTCAGCTTGTTATAAAGCTAATTAGCATGGCCTGGATTGAGGCTCAATTACAGAAATGACAACCAATTAAATTACCAAATATAAATGAACTAATTTTAATTGGAATGGATGGAAAAGATGCATAGATTACTTTCATTAGCATTTCCAAGACAAATGATACTATAGCAACACTCCCTTAATTAGAAATCAACCACTTGTACTTGCTTCTTTGATATATGACATTTCTATACACAACTTGATACTTTCACTATCTGAGATATACTCTGTATTCAATCTCCAACATCCTATGTTGTCCTTCTCCTTTCCTCCTGTGCTGCCAATGAATGACCAGGACAACACTTAGCCGCTATAACTTCCTGGGACCCCACAGCCACAACTCTGTCTGCTCACATTCCATTAGTAACCCCTTTTGGTGGGTAGCCTGTCAGTTGTGTTAGAGCTGGAGAGCACTTAACCCTTGTAGCCATTGTTTCACCCATGCTAGATAACATTCATCAGTCCGCACAGTAACCATGCTGCCGGCACTAGCTCCGTTACCTAGCACTGCTGTTGTCCATGTGCTCTCACTATGCCTGCTTTGCCTTGCGCAGTGCTTTGGTTCATTATTAGGTCTAAGATGCTTTTCCACTTGCATTGTTTTTCTTCTAAGTTTTCCCCTTTTTGCTTTCTCATTCAGCGGAATACGGCTATTCATTACCAGGTAGAGTGGGGAAAAAAAAAATCTTCCACCCCTCCCTCTTCTGTGCCTGAGCTGTGGTTACAATAAAGAGGATTTACATAATTGCTAGTGATGATATAACGACTGAGTGATTATAAGATATAGTTAAAACTCTCAATTAGGATTATCGAAGACTGCGTCAAACGCGACGTCTGATATAGCCCAGCTACTGACGGGTGCAATGATAACAAGATTATTCAGTCAGTGTTTTTCAGTTAACCTGTCAGAGATCATAATCTAATGGCTGATCGGTGTATACACGACATTATAGTCACATTACATAAAGGGCTTTGAAATATGTCAGACCTTAGAGTAGTATGAATGTCTTCTCAAGTACTTTATTTTGTTAGGCCTGCCATTTCTGTCCCTAAAACTATTAAAGCATCTCTGTATGCACAGATCAGTACGATGGCAACAATGAGTTGTCACATGTTTGTAATTTTATTTGATATCATAAAATGTGATATTAAAATGAAGAAGTCTCTCAGATGAAATGCCTGATAATCTGCTTTTGTTGTCCAGTGACATGATAAGTAAAGTTGTATGCGCTTCTGTGTGTCTGACGCAAATCAAACAGAACTCATGTATACAGTTAAACAAAATATCATTCTCAGAGGAATGCTATTTTGTTTAACTTAATAAATGACCTTAAAGAAAACTCATCTTTTATTTTTGTAACTAACTATGTCCCTCTAGATAGGGAAGAAACTCATATTTAATGTCATGCCAATGTGTTGCTTCATAGAGGTGTAGGTTTTGATATTTTACTGTTGAAGGCACTGCGCTCACTTTAAGTTCAGACCAAACATTCACTAATACTAACAGTCCATAATATCACTCATCAATTATGGATCGCAGATAATGGCAACACACTGATATGATATGCAATATGAGAGTCTGTTTTCCAGCCTTGGATTAGTACTGTTCGTTTTCACAAATACTGTTTTTTGTGGTTGTGGTTGTTGTTGTTGTTGTTGTTGTTTTTATTTTGGGCTTTATATCCAAACATAACACTTGCTTCCTCCCCCATTCTCTTTAACCGACCAACCAGCAGCTGCTCGGAGCCGCAGTCGTACCAACATAGCCCAGGAGGGGGAGGCAGAGGCCAGCTCCCAAGAGTCCATCCAGGAGCTGATGCCAGAGGAGGTGCTGGTGATTTCACTGGGAACTGGTCCTCAGACAGTCCCTGGAATGATGTCAGAGAATGAGGTAACATGAATTGAATTAACGTACTCATTTACAGGAGACATGATGATGTGATACATTCAGGGCCATATTTTTTATTGTCACTGAAGAGGAGTATGCCTTTTTGTGTGTTGCTTGTAATGTTGTTGAAATGTAATGTAGTTACAGGAGCCTTGCATCTCATATAAAACAAACTCACTGATCCAAAATTAAATTATGTTTTTGAATGAAGTAATGCCTTTTGCACTAGTGACTAATGTCCAATGTATGTATACCCAAACATCAGTGATATTTTGTTGTAATTATGCCCTTCTCTCTGTTGCTCTCTAGGTTTTGAACCTTCAGCTGGCTGATGGGGCACAGGGTGATAGCCATGCTGATGATACCAAGCTGCATGGTAAACCAGACAAAACCTTGCGCTTCTCTCTCTGCAGTGACAACTTGGAAGGCATCTCAGAGGGTCAGTCTGCAATCTGATCACACATAAAGCTAAAACGTATCAAATTACAAGTCACTGTCATGTTTTTCATTTAGATTTCGAGGTTTTGAGAAGCCCAACAAATTCGATCGCCCTTATTTCAGCTTTGTCATTTGGGGTGCATGCTAAACAGCTGTGTAGTTCATCTCATTGAACTTCAGACTTTATTACCTTATGTATGTTTTCAATTTTTACCTCAGGTCCGTCCAATCGTTCTAACTCCGTCTCATCACTGGACCTGGAAGGAGAGTCTGTTTCTGAGCTAGGAGCTGGACCATCAGGGAGCAATGGTGTGGAGGCTTTACAGCTTTTGGAGCATGAACAGGGTATGTCTATGCATTTGGAAAAGTTGCTAAAACCACCTTCAAATGAAAGACAAGTAAGATTGTAGATGAAAGAGGATCTCAACACAGGGTATTTCACCTTCAGCCACCACACAGGACAACCTGGATGACAAACTGCGCAAGTTTGAGATCAGAGATATGATGGGTCTGACAGATGACCGGGACATCTCTGAGACGGTCAGCGAAACCTGGAGCACTGACGTACTTGGCAGTGACTTTGACCCAAATATGGATGAGGATCGACTGCAGGAAATAGCAGGTAGGGCTTTGTTAACGGTATTTGTATTTGTATATGTTTACTCCTTGAATGTATGTACGGAACCTGTGTGATCACTGCACTCCTTATGAGGTGAATTTGCAGAACACAGGGAAATGTCATCACCTTGTGGCACGCGGGTGAAATGGCATCAAAAGGCACATTTTGTGTCCAGGTCAGCTTCTGCAGGCAAATGGTGACGATGATACATTTTCTTGTTTTTAGTTCACTATGACTTAAGAAATACATTTAATTACATTTAAATACTCACCATCCCAAGTTATTTTGCTACCCAGTCATTGTGAAAGCAATGATATAGGCCTGTGTTTCTGCTAGTTTTTGAGCACCATGTTTTTGTGTGAATAGACGGTAAAGTTCAAATCTCATTCTTAAGTTTGTAGATAAATCAGAACATGGTAATCTTATTTTATTTTTTAATCCTACTGAAATTTTCTACTAAATATGACTGAAAATGCAATTATTTTTCTATTCATCAAATAAGCTAGTGGAGTGGACATATTTGATAAAAAATGAACAAGAGGCAAAGAATTTTCCGTGTGAAGTTAGTTTGCTCTATCCCGGCAGCAATGACTAATAACTGCATGCAGGGTCATAATATGCTCACATGTAAAATAAACAATATACTGTGTTATGCATATCCAGCCTCTGCACACAACAATAAAATAAGTTGGAAAAATAACAAGTTATTCTAATGTGAAACCAATTGTAGACACTATGTTGGAGTCTTCATGTTATTTAGGCCCCGGTCTTCCTGTCTCCTTTTCCTCAGTCTTACCTTCCCTGGCCCAAGTCTCTCTCTATCCTTCTCTCTCTCTGACATTCACTCAGTCCCTGCAGTCTTATTGACCTTGGTTCCTTCTCATTTGCATCCACCATTTTTCATTCTTCGGAATATGGCGTTGGGGGACTTTTCCATCATTAAGTGAATTTACAGCGATTTCCTTATGTGTTTTCTCCAAGGGATTGGGTTATGAGATGCACATTAAATATCCATTAATACCTCATTATCCCACTGATAAGATTACCATGATAATGAGGCAGAAATTCTAATTGTTTCACTTCTTGTTGTGCCACTCATTTAATCATCCACCTGAAAGACAAGTACTCTGCGCCCCTACCTTGAAGACTGTAAACACGGACAGCGGGGTAGAGCTCTCCCACTGCCAATGAGAGGCCTGCCCCCGCCAACAGCAGTACACACTGTTGCCTAGGTGCTGGCATGCATGTGAGCTCATGGCGTGCGTGTGCCATGAAGTGGAAGCATCGCGTACCAGGGGGTGCTGCTACCACAGGTTGACTTTTTGGTCACGAGCCTTGGACAGTGTCTCCCACTCACACCTGCTAGCTCCTCTGCATTCTTCCGCCTTGTTAGGCCCCGGCTTCCCAAATGGAGACTGTGCTGAGCACTTTGTGGGAGGGTGGACAAATCAGTAATTTGGTTGTGAGTAATGCAAGGCTTAATCAACAGCTCAAAGTCATGGCCCTGGAGGCCAGAGCAGGGTGAGATATTACCATTAACCTCTCACCTCTGGCACAGTGGTGACTGTGCCTGTGGGTCTCAGCAGGAAATCCATGTGACCTCTCTGTGTGCAAAGCTCACTGTCTCTGAACCCCCCCTTCTACAAAGTTGGATGTTTAGGGAATGTTTTTGCTTACCTCAGGCCATTTTGGTGTGTTGTTTGAAAGTCACACCTGAAGCTATAAAATTGATGCAACAATGTTATACAGCAACTTTCATATAGTAGATATAGAAAATACTTCAGAGCAATAATTTGACCAAATAAAATTACTGGAATAGTTATTCTAGCTACTCATATGCAAACATTTGTTAGTTTTATATTATAAATTGTAAATTAATTATTTTTTGAAGATTCAACTGTCTGACAAAACTGATTGTATTTTTTTCTTGTCATATCTAGTAACTTTGAGTAAACTAACTGATAGACCAGTTTATAAGGAAAATATACTATTATTCGTTGGAGGAAGTATTAAATGTGAATGTAAAAAAAAAAAATTGTTGCTCATATTTAAAATCTGAATAATTCGGGAACTGTGTAGAGGTGACTTCTAGCCGGTGCAGGACTTTCCTAGACAAACCCTCTTCAAGGAGGTTAACTCTTTGTCTCTCTCTTTCTCTGTTCTCAGGGGCAGCTGCAGAGAACATGCTCGGCAGCCTGCTGTGTCTTCCTGGCTCGGGTTCAGTTCTCCTGGACCCCTATGGCTCCACCATATCAGAGACCACAAGCGAGGCCTGGAGCGTGGAGGTCCTGCCCAGTGACTCAGGTGTGGAGCCATATTTATTCTTCTGTTATAGGCATTGTTCTCTCGCTCTGGTTATTGTCTTGGTTTTGTCTACACAACGGCCTCAGATGTGTGTTTACATGCATATTTAGATTCATTCACCATAGTGGGGGTTGGGACACCAGGTGCGGTTGCACTGTATTCCATACCAAAAATGTGTGCATGCATCTGTCATCATATTTGTGTGCACTTGCTTGTCTTTCAGGGCAGATCTGCCCGTGCCAGTAAAAGGCAGCTTAGGGTTTCCTTAGAGGGACCACCAGGTGTGTTTGCACCTGTGGTAGAGCAGTGGGGAGGGAAGCGCAAGGACAGCAGCTGTCCTCAGTCAGCTTACATGGTGTCAGTTCCCTATCTGTCTAGACATAACACGAAACTCTGAGACCAGTATCATCAGTTAACATTGTTGTGCTGCCGTTTTGATGCAAATACTTTTAAAAAATATATATAAATTACAGAATATACTTGCAAATTAATCATGCAAACCAAACCTTTTATTAATGAGCGATTATGTGCTTGACTCCCCTCTTTGAAAACCAGTGTTTTGTGAAAATCAGTAGAGAGCTTTATTAAGAGTGTTAAGTGTTTCTTTGAAAAGCTTGGGCTTTATGTTAATTGGAGTGGTACACCATTTCAATATGTGCGGTGCAGAAATGACATGCATGAGTGTCTTGATTGCTTTTTGTTCCGTTTGCTGCCCCTGTTCTGCTCGATAATAGCACTATCGCAGGCTTGCTTCAAGTAGTGAGCTTGTTTCATGGCTAGGCAGCAGAAAACTACACTCTGAAGAGCACTTCACCAACGCATTATTACTAACGAGCATGCAAATGAGTATTGCTGTTAGTATGGAGCCTCTGGGTTCGACCCAACAGCTCCATTGAGTAGCCAAAGAATTGGCCGCACCAGCTTTATGGTTTGGATTGGCAGTTATAAGGCATGATAATGTATGGTCTGTTAGAGTTCTTGCATATGTGCACCCCTGGTTTCTCAGTAATCTTTACAGTGGAGGTAGAGGAGTTAGAGAATGGCTGTCATGTGTGGCAAAGTGAGAAAAGTAGACATTTACCTGCCTTTTTCATGAAGAGAGTATTTTTTTCCCTTTTGGTTTCATCTGCAGAAGCCGCAGACCTGAAGCAGGAGGAGCGTCTGCAGGAGCTGGAGAGCTGCTCTGGAGTTGGCAGTACCTCAGATGACACTGAGGTCAGGGAAGTCAGCTCAAGACCCAGCACACCAGGTCTCAGTGTTGTCTCAGGTATAAATCTAACTCTTCCACCTCTCCTGCAACTACTCTGTCTCTCTTTTCTCTCTCTGAATCTATCGGTTCTATTTCTGTTATGCACTATGTAATCCTTAATGTCTGTTGGAAACTATTTAATTGACCTGCAATGTTAAATTCAGGTTCAAAAACACAGTTTCACATTCTCCTTGTTTCTGTGTAGAGCGGCCATGTTGCTGGGAGGGTTGTTAAACAGCATAGTGGGGTCGTGTGAATTTTTCTATATGACACAGAGGTTAATGCTGGTTGTCTTGTCCAAGGGCTCAGGTGGACATGTCTGTGTTGACTTGCATGAAGTAGTATCCTAGATTAAGAAGCCAGTGGTGACGTTCCTGGCTCGGCTCACAGGAAAACGTCCCATGGGATCCTGCCGATGGATAGTCTGCTTCTGATGATCACTCTTATCCGTACCTTTCCCTTAACCCATGGGAGCTTACGCTACCAATTTTAGAGTTCCCAGTGGGTTCCTATCTGAGAGGGACCATACAGCATAGTCTAAAGAGAAAAATATCCTCTTTTATTACAGAACCATTGCCTGTGCAGGTTCAGTTTTTTTGGTATCTGCTTAGCTAAAGCATCTCACTGTAGAGGTGATATTGAGTTGCTTTTGTCCTGAATGTCAACAAACTGTACTTTTTTGTCTTTGTGTGTGTGGTTGGGGGCACAGGTATCAGTGCAACCTCAGAAGATATCCCCAACAAGATCGAAGACCTGCGGTCAGAGTGCAGCTCAGACTTCGGAGGGAAGGACTCTGTGACCAGTCCAGATGGGGAGGAGTCAGGTCACGGTAGGAGAGTGTCACATCCCCACTAGGCTGGCTAACCCATCAGTCTAGTGTCTATCTGGACAAAACAAAATCAGCCAGAGCCATCTATCCCTGTCACATATACAGCTGCCACCAAAATAAATCACTGTGGCGTTCTTTAAAATTGTTACTTCAGGTTATACTGAGGAGTTAAGTATTCTTTGGTAGCTTTGCTGAGAAGGCAAGTTTGGACACTGGGGTATTATCATTCGAAATTAATTTGATTAACTTTTAATTAACTTCAGCTTATATTTGTATATTAGCAAATGATTTAGTGAACATTGTCTTATTTCCTTTTGTGTTTTTCCAGGCGCACACCATCTGACATCTCCACCTTCACAGGCTGATTCCTTACTGGCCATGTTTGATCCCCTCTCCTCTGGTGAAGGTAATTTGCGCTCCCAGAATGTTCTACAGCCAATGAGATCTTGAAATGAGTATCATTAAATCCCTGCCCTAATGTTGTGGGGCCACAGAGCAGCTTGAGCTGTGTGAAATTAACTAAGACAGTGGATGCACCCCCTACCCCAATTACTGGACGTATTGTTCCGAGTGCAAGTAAGATGTCACTTCATTCGTCTCATTTAGTATCCCAGATTCATCTTAGCACTCTGTGTCCCTGCTTCTGTTCATTTTATTTGTAGTGCAGGTGGGATTGTTTGGGAGAAGAATGGTAGTAGTTGTGTGTCTGTGGCAAGGTGAAGGGATGACAGGTTGAGAGACCTCACCCCAGGCTCTTTGGCACTGTCCCTTGTCCCACTGTGCTCGTGGCACGAGGCTGCCATTGGAAGCTTTTCAGGAGAGAGTCTACCCTTGGAACAGGTGGCCTACCTATACCTAGGGCTCATCTCCCACCAACAGCTCTCTTTAGCACTCCCTCCCACATATACGGTGTGTTTTTCTTCTAATGATTGTTATGTTTCTTTAGAAACAGACAATTTATTACAGTACACAGCAACACTACATCTACAAAATCTACTTGAACAAATTTTTTTTTGTTTCGCCGATCAGCCACAACATTAAAACCACTGACAGGAGAAGTAAATAACATTGACCATCTTGCATCAATTTAATGTTCTGCTGGCAGACTTTAGGACCTGGCTTTTGTGTGGATGACACTTAGACATGTCCTACCCACTTAGACCAGACCAGGCACCCCCACCTCATAGCAATGACACTCCTTGGTGGCAACAGCCATCCCCAGCAGGATGCAGCCTGACACAGACAAACACACAAAAATGGTTTAGGAACAACTCAAAAAACATGAAGAACAGCACAAGGTGTCGACCCGGCCTCAAAATTCACTAGATCCTAAACTGATCAAGTATCTGTGGGATGATCCACAGAGGCCCCTCCCCTCAACCCATAGGACCCAAAGGCCCCCTCTAACAACATCCTTTTGCCAGACACCACAGGACACCTTCAGAAGGCCCATGTCCATTCTCTGATGAGTCACAACTGTTTTGGAGGCACAAGAGAGACCTACACAATATTAGGAAGGTGGTCATAATGTTATGCCTGATTGGTGTACATTTAATGCTTTGGAAACAGCAAACAAATAAATAAAGAAAGATGAGTGAGACAATAGTACATCTGCACTTTGCAGATGCATCCATATTGACCAGTTTTAGTGAGTATTATTGTGTACTTTATCTTAATCTTTTATTTTCTCTCTTATTACCTCAGGGTCTTCCACTGGAACAATAGTGAGGCCCAAAGTCCACTATGCCAGGCCCCCTCACCCTCCCCCTGATCCTCCGATCCCTGAAGCCAGTGCCCTGGGGCCGGAGACTCGCCACTCTCTTTTCGCGCCTCACTGCTTAGCCCAGGCTGAGCTGGAGCACACCAAGCAGCGGCACTCCTTCCCCGACAGGCTGGTCCGTAGCCGCAGCTCTGACATCGTGTGCCCAGGCCGCCGGCCCACAAGTGACCCAGGCTTTAACCGGAGGGTAGCAGCTGAAGAGCGTGACCCTGCCGGGGCCTTTGCCTTAGGACCATCATCATCCCCCAGCAAGGACTCACTGAAAGGAGAGGTAACTGGCTGCAGTAGTGCTCTGGTTTATTGTCAAAGACATCTGTGTTTTTGAGTAACTGTCAGGGGAACAGCTTAAACTAAATAAATAGTTTCTTTCATAGGAAGATTCACCTTTGAATAAACAAACAGACAGTGTCCAATTATAATTTGCTCATTTCCATTCTAAGGTTGAGGACAGGAAAGACAGTGATGATGAGAAGTCTGATCGCAACAGACCATGGTGGAAGAAGCGTTTTGTGTCAGCCATTCCCAAAGGTAAGGAAACGGGACATTTGGTGATTTTAAGCATGTGTCTTTTCCAAAGTGACAAATTAACTTTTGTTCATGTAAAAGTGATCTGTGAGGCTGCAGCAAACATACTATTTTGTTGTTGGAGAAAAAAAATTCTCTTAATCACAACTGACAGAAAAAAAATATCACACTTTAAAGAGCAGAGCGAAAAGCAATTTATAATGTGAGAAAGAGAATGATGATCCATGTTGTCCACTCCACTGCTGACGTTCCAGTTGGAAAGTGATGTTTCTTGTTGTTTGAAGTTACTCCAGAGATGTGTCCAGCCCTTTTTCTTTCAGGTCTCACTAGCTGCAGATTTATATAGACTTTTCAAAGCTAATCAGTCATCAGAGGAGCTTTAGCTGTGTAGATTGTATGGCTGTAGCCCTCCCAGCAGTGCTGTCAGCCAACGGCTAATGGTCATTAGATAGACCTCTCTGTCATCAGCACTGATAGATGACACATCTCGTGTTGCAGTTCTACTCTACAACCATCTCTCATACATCTGTCTGGGAAATAATGAGCTGTGCCCACACGGAATGACTGCTTATCACTCTTAGAGATAATAATATTTCTTAAGTAAACATTAAATTGATATTCATAAAATAGAAGACAGTGTGCACAGGAAAAAGTAGAGAGAGCCGTGAAGCCTGAACCACCAGTCTCCTGCCAAACCTTTGTAGAGTTCATTATGTTTGTCCTGTTGCTCTGCATGGTGACACACAGTCAGAGTGGCAGCCTGTGCTTGAAAGGCCAACCCTGTCTATTGTGTTCCTCACAGTGCTGTATTGGACGGCTGAGAGTGATGTCCCAGGTAACACTTCCATGCTGTCGTCATCGAGCTGCCTTTACGGCTAGAGCCAGCGGCTGCTTGCCATGCTGCTTTGTACATGCTGCCTTAGAGCTGTAGAGTTGTCTTGTGACTTGGTGTAGCCTAGCGTTCACACGCTCACACTCCTCATCCATGCCCATGTTTTTCCACCCAGTTTATGTTTATGTATCAATGAAGATACTTCACCCACTGTTTTCCTCCGTGTTCATGTTTCATCAAATTGTAGCCTCTGTAACTCTCTTTGTTGTCTTGTTGACATCTTTGTGTTAATCGTATAATCATCAGTAGGATTATTTACACGTACTGAATGTTTTATAATGAGTTACAGCGGACATTTGTGATATTCTGTTACGAACCAAAGTAGGGCTGCAACAAGCGTTGATGTTTTCAAGTGATCAGTTATTTTCTTCGATTAATCGATCATTTTCAGAGTAGTCAGTTCATCACAGAAGTCTGGATCGATTCAGTGTAGAGCTTAATTGTTGACTTTATTCTGCCATTTATATATCTGGAGAAGGTGGTTGCTTGCTGCCTCTTACAGTGCAACTTCAGCCTCTAGGGAGAATTTGTTGAGTTCTTGTCTGAAACACAACAGATGAGGACTGTCACCTCCCAGGCACTGGCCTGCCTACCAACAATCAGACGCAGCTACTCTAATTACGTCCAGATACTGAAGCTCCTTTATGGTCGTTATTCTGGCTGATGTTTTCTGTTGAGGAATTTGTGTTGCTGTCACGGGCAGTTTCATTTTTACAAAGCGTGCATCCTGTCGAGCCTCTTTTCAGTTTTTCTGCTTTTCCGGTCTGCAACGGGAGCCGCCCTAATTGGGGATAAATGTAAATATTGCTGCACGTCAACATACTGCACCCAAATTTACACATTTCACTTATGTCAGTGCGTCTTTGCAGCCCTAGACCAAAGGTTTAATTCACCATTTTAATATTCTTTTCTATTTCTTTTTTTTTTTTTTTTTTTGGACGTTTTTGAAACTGTATTGATGCCATGCATTTTTCATCTGAATACAAGCTTTAAAAAAATACTTAGATTTCGCTAAGCGGCTGTGACTATAGGATTCAGCCTGTCATCAGGTCATAGTGAAAGTGGTGTCACTCTGCCCAAGTCAGTTATCACATGTCTCTCCTCCACAGCTCCAATTGCAGCATTTAGGAAGAGGGACAAACAAGAGAAAGATGACATTGCCCAAGAGCGTGTTCCACAAGGTCGGTCCTGGTTTGCTTTTAAACTTTACCTAAAGATATAGATGGTTTCATTTTAATGTAAACTGTTGGTGGGTGTTTTTTTTAGATGACCCAGTGCCCAAGCAGAGCTCTCAAGCCCAGGCAGCTGAAGACATCCTGGACAAGTACAGGAACATCAAGAGGACCAGCCCAAGTGACACAGCTGGAGCCTCCTACGATCCAGGAGGTGAGGGAAAAAACTGGCAAGGATGCATCTGACATACACTTGCAGCACAACAAGAAAAAGACGTTTGTTTTGTCCTTTTGTCTAATTTCACAGATCTTTGTGTCGAGGACAACGTGCATGACTCTCCTCGGGAAGACACTCTGCAGAACATTTCCAC
Organism: Chelon labrosus; assembly: GCF_963514085.1. Lineage (NCBI taxonomy): Eukaryota > Metazoa > Chordata > Actinopteri > Mugiliformes > Mugilidae > Chelon > Chelon labrosus. The sequence continues at coordinate 10,010,166 of NC_140359.1, read as the reverse complement.
AGATGACCTCCCAGATTCAGCCAGCCAGACAGCACAGCAACACGACTCCAAGTTCTCTTTCAGGTTACACATTCGCAATCCTCCACAAACCTCATTTTATAAGCAATCACTCGACACTTTCTATATTTCTTAGCAGGTACTGACTGTGAATGTTTTCTGTCTTTGTCAGTGATGCCAAGAAGAAGTTGAGGTTGGCATTATGTTCTGCAGACTCGGTGGCCCTTCCCATCTTGGCACCTGCAACCACACGAAATGGGCTACCCGATCACATGGATTCAGAAGGTAGCATTTATGTTTAATCTATTTTTTTTAGTGCTTGACTTCATAGTAGCCTTTCATTGCTTTCACTAGCTCTACACAAATCTCAGCCCTTTTATGTTTTTCCTAACATATTTCGGAGGTACTAGTGCTCTGAAAGCGGGCTTTGGCGTGTGCTAGTTAACAAGTTAGAAAGTGTATGAATTCGGAACAGCTGTAAAACTTACAGTACCTACTAGAGGGTTGGTATCTTTGTCACTTCCGTCTGTAGGGAGCAAGATGCATGACCTTAATGTTGGCAAACATCCAACCTGCTGAAAGTGTCCTTAAGCAAGACACCAAATCTGTACCACCTTCACCTTCTGACACCTTCGAAGGATTGGGGCAAGGTTGAAAGAGTGGGGGATGTTGAAAAAGAATTCCCACATGTTGTCGGTGAAATTTCACATTATTAAACCACCATACATGTGTAGCCACATAATTAATATCAGTCCATGATTTTATTAGCATTCTGCGCGTGTTCTGGTGCTTCACAAAATAAAGACAGACCTTTTCCTCTCAGCAAATTTCTTGCCTAGCACCTTCACATCCTAAAGTCAGATAACGGCATTAATACTACATGGCTCCTTATGGTTAAGATGCCATTCATCACATTGCCATGTAGAGGTGGCAGGTTGATTAGATTACAGCAACCAGATGTTCCTATGTGAGTACAGGCAGGGTTTTCTAATGTTGCCTCTCTGTCGTCCTCTCTCAGACAACGAGATCGTCTGCTTCCTGAAGGTCCAGCTAGCAGAGGCCATCAACCTTCAGGATAAGAACCAGATGGCCCAGATCCAGGAGACCACGCGCTGTGTTAGCCGCTTTGATTCACGAACCTGCAGGAAGCTGCTGACTGCCATTGCGGAGGATTACAGGTAAATCCGAAAGCCTGGAGAGAAGAGGAGAGCTCGCTTAGGCCACACCATGAGTCAATTTGTTATCTGTTCTTAGTTCAGTACGTAATTTTGTTTTTGGCAACTACAGGGATATAGCCAGCAATACAGTGGAAATAATGAAATATATATTTTGTGTTTCCTGTAGAAAGCGGGCGCCATACATAGCTTATCTAACCAGGTGTCGTCAGGGCCTGCAGACCTCTCAGGCTCATCTGGAGAGGCTCCTCCAGAGGGTGCTGAGAGACAAGGAGGTGGCGAACCGCTACTTCACCACTGTCTGTGTTCGTCTCCTTCTTGAACATATGGAGTCCAGGATGCTTGACTTCATTAAAGGTATTCCTGCATCTTCGTTCCGCATAACTAAACCCTCGCTGAGCACAGAGGTTCCTGACCTTCCTTTCATCTTATTTTCGCTTTTGCTCAGGGTACCGTTACAAGATGATGCTTTCAGCTAATGTGACATTAATAAATGGTTTGACTTATCTGTTAGTAGAGATCTATTACCTTATTTATATATTTTTTGTGTTTTATGTGTTTGATATGGCTGTATAGTCTATCCACATTATGAAGCACAGCATGACTCTTGAATCATAATGTCATTAAGTCATAGACGGTGCACAGTGTATTTTGAGTGAGTGTTTAATCTGTTGTTTCTGTGCTCCCCTCCAGCGTTCCAGGGGTGCACAGCAGCTGATGACAAGACAGCAGCAGTGGAGGATTTTCTTCGAGACTTGTACGGTGCCATGGCCCGTGATGCCATTTGGCAGTATGCAAGCGAGGACCAGCTGCAGGATGCCCAGATGGCTATCGAGCGCAGCGTTATGAACCGCATCTTCAAACTGGCCTTCTATCCCAATCAGGATGGAGATATTCTCAGAGACCAGTGAGTAGCGGTAATGCCTGCAGTAGCAAACGGAGTGCAAAGGCAGTACTGGATATTTTTTTTTTTTTTTTTTAACCTTTTAAAGATTTAAAGCAGATTTAAACACTGTGTGTATGTTTTTATGCAAGTATGAAGTTGTGATCTATGAAAGTAGTTTTATCTGATAACAATATCTAGCAACCTTAACCTTTCCTGTATTTAAGATTAAAAGTGACTTGATCAATCTTAAAATGGGACAGCCGAGATTAAAACGATTAATATTTTGTTTGATGCTTTAACAGGTGAGTTGTCAATTGGACAGAATGTGTACTCTTTTCTGTCATAAACTACGTACCTTTGTTTCACACAGGCTTTTCAATGAACATATTCAGCGGCTCTCAAAGGTTGTGACAGCAAATCATAAAGCTCTTCAAATCCCAGAGGTATAATCTAAACACAGTTTTTCCCCATCCCCTCTATGCGTTTATGGAGAAAGAAGATTTATTAGCACTCTGAGTTTTTTAAACGTTGTTGAGTTGTTTAACTTTTATTCTTGCAGGTTTACCTGAAGGAAGCTCCCTGGCCCTCCGCACAGTCTGAGATCAGGTCCATCAATGCATACAAGACGCCACGAGACAAAGTCCAGTGCATACTGCGTATGTGTTCCACCATCATGAATCTGCTCAGTCTGGCCAACGAAGACTCCGTCCCCGGAGCAGATGACTTTGTCCCTGTACTTGTCTTTGTCCTCATAAGGGTAAGTCTATTGTCACTTCATTCTTCCATTTTATTTTACTGAAAAATACTGTATTTGTCAGTTGTTTTTTTGGTTAATCTGTTCAGTTTTGAAACATTTGTACATTTAAGTATTCATCACTTGTCGACTTTTTTGTTAAAAAAAAAAAAAAATCCTTTTGCACAATGCCTGTAATCGCAGTGCACCACAAAGACAGCTATCTCCTAACCTGTGTGCATATATTTTACATATTTACATATTTGTGATTATAATCTGCACGGTGTTGCATGAGGTTCTTTGAGCGTCTAATGTGGGCCCATCCCCACATCTCCTCCCCTCCAGGCAAACCCGCCCTGCCTGCTGTCCACCGTTCAGTACATCAATAATTTCTACGCCAGCCGGCTGAGTGGGGAGGAGTGCTATTGGTGGATGCAGTTCACCGCGGCGGTGGAATTCATTAAGACCATCGACGATCGCAAGTGAAGCAGAACAGCCACCTGTATGGGCAGACTGCGGGGGAAGGAGCCGGGAGACTGGGAGACTTCCCAACCAACTGCTCCCTCTGCACAGCTTATAAAACCTGGCCCTCAGCCTGCTCTTTATTTGTATAGCTTGTACATAGCCAGAGACATTGAACGATTACAAAGTATATATTACTGTACGTATGTGGGCAAATCCAGGTTTTAGCCGTAGTGAAAAAACGGCCTTGGGGAAAAATTGGCAACATATTAACCTGATTTGAATTTTTTCGTTTTATCTTTTTGTCTCTTCAGTCAGGTTTCCTTTTGGGATCTGTGTTAGGAATTTTATATATACACAATTATCAATGTGTCATTAAATCAACATAAAAGATAATCCTATATAAAGGGACCAGACTTCCTTCATGTGATCACTGACCTTTTTTTTTCCCCCTGGGTGAGAGGGAAGGGCTTCCAATTAAATTACGATATAATGTTTATTAAATGTATTGTGATACGGGGATTTACAGTGAGTGATAGTTACAGATGGGATTTAGTGATTCACAAACACTGATATCAATTTAACTAACCATACCGCTTATATGGTTAGTGCATCAAACAGTAGGGCAGCTTATTTCTTAAATTGTTTACTTCATCCTATTCCCAAACTAGCATCAATTTGGACATAAGGGCCCACGTATTTATATGAAATAAAATGTATTTATTTCTGTCATCCTATTTAATTCTTTGTTTATCTAATTTTTTTAAAAAAAAGGTAAATGCATATCGTGGCCATTCAAGATGTCTGAGGCAAGTGATGTTGAATGAACTTGCTAGAAATACATAAGTTAGGAAAGGCACCTTAGCAGTGAGTAGCCCTCAGGTGGGGATGCGATTGAGATATACAGGGTCGGCTCATGCACAGAATAGTGGTGGCATTTGTGGAAATATTGAAAATAGTGCCTTTGATGTGGGGCGCTCTGTACAGGTAGTTATTTTTGATTTTTTTGATTTCTTTTTTTTTTTTTTAAATCCAACATAGACATTTCCCCCCACACATACACTCCGATGGGCCAACCACGTCTCACTGAGAAACCTTTGTCCGACTCCCGCTGCGGCCGTCATCATATCACTGATTGTCATGGCTCAGTCCCTTTAATGCACTTGAGTTTAAACAAACATCCCCTTTGGTATTCTAGATCCTACCTCAGAGTTGAAACCAATGAGCCTGATATCAGTCTGTACACAGTAACTGTCCTGCATTGGTTGACGACAAGAGTACTGGATCATTGTTGCAATTGGTCCAAAATGGTGAAACGGCGAGGGGAGTGGAGGAAGTGTATTGACCTGCTGTGATGCTTGTTGCGGTCACGTCACCCTTAATTAACGCAAGCCTTTGTTAGCGAACTGAGACATTTTCGTTTCTAATACCTGAGACGCCACATGTGTCCACGCGGGCAGACTAGTGAACTATTACGTATTGGCTCTCTACCTCCTCATAAGTTCAAGAAAGGGACTCGTGTTTATGTGCACTTACATTTCTTTTCCTCTACCTTTTCCTTTCAATTTGGCGTGCTGTGATATCCCAGTGTCATTGTATCTTTCCAAATATAGTACAAGCATGTCTTTAATTATCCAGAAATGACTAAAACTCCTTTTCAATTGAAATCCTCTGCTTCATTTTTGTGCACAGACGTGTATTATAGGTTTCGATAATCCTTTACTTTTCACAGTAAATGACCTGACAGCACAATACACGGTAGGATAGACGAGCAAATAATCAACACTATTGACTTGTTACTGACTAGCGGTTTATGCTAAAGTGGTTGGTGTAGTACGTGAGTGTGGTTTTTGTCTAGTGAGAGTGTGTGAGATGCTTGTGTGACTGGTTGACCCTCTGCCTCCTCTTGCATGAAGTCACTGAACGGTCTGTACATTCTCAATCTTGATGAACTGTAGAATAGGATTAGTATCTGCCACAGGCCAGTAATTGAACCTGCAAGAGGATGCAAAGCTTCTCTTTGTGTCCATGATACTTGCATATCAGAACGCGATGATTTATTTTGCACAGAAAAAAGATGTATTTTCCTGGAAAGATTTGACAGGGAGCAGTGCATTCTGAGATGTCCTCACTCATGGCCTTTATAGTCATTTAACATAAACACGTTGTGATTAAAATCGTATCTGAGTAGCACAGTTAAGCACCTGACTGTTACTCTTTTAAGCTGATGAGCGGTCACATTTATGGGCAACACCGCAAATGCATTTTTATATCCGTCTGCAGTAGCACAGGATTCGTACGTGCAGTGCACTTCCCGTGCAGAGTCGGTGTAATCAATTTGATGAGAAAACCATGCACTGGAAAATCAAGTTGCAGGTTGCATCTATACTAATTAAGTTTGTGTGATGTCACTTTAATTGGAAATACATACTGCACGAATCTGATGAAATTATTTGGACCTGGCTTGTGTTTCCCCAGATAGCCGACTGCAGCAGCTACCAATGACCCCCGGAAGGACTGATCAAAAACGGCAAATTGTTCACACAAAAATACGAACGATTGCGTTACTTTAGCCTTTATTGTATGCAAACCACAGGGAAGTGGTGTCAAGTGAAAAGGCTAAAAGAGTCGGTCTGTTCTTCAAAGCTTTACTGCTCTGCTCCCTGTACAATTGAGTTGAGAGGCTGAGCAGAGAGGGGAAAAATAAAAGTTTTACATCTTGCATCTAATTTTAAATTTAATTGTAAGCTTGCACAAATTATGACATGCGGGGAAAGCCGGGTTGTCTTTACTGTGATTAATGCATTATGTAATTCTTTAAAAACAATAAAAGAAGCAGAAGTTTTCTTTTTTCTTTTTCTTTTCTTCCTGTGGCTCCACAGATACATTTCCTGGCATATCCACTCTATATATATATATATATATATATACACACACACACACACACACTGTAGTGTTCCATTATGCCGTGGCTTCTTGGACAGTTGTAGGTATATCTGGGCGACAGTTCACACAATAGAAGGTAAGGAAATTTATGCATGGAATATAATTGTTAGTGGGGGCAGTGGAGCAGCATCATCCAATCTAGCAGCCACAAATAGCAACCTCTCAGCAAACATTTCATTACTGCTGACAAGTGTTTCTGTGGATTGTAATTGGAGATATCCCCTCATCTAAAAGCCCTCCTTACTGCACCGATTGCCTTCTCTAATACTCATCTTTTTTTCATCATAAACTTCTTCGTGGGGTGCTTTGTGTCCCCTGATGATATCTCGCAATTGTTAATTTAAATTCAAATTTTGGTGTGTGAAGTTAATTAGTTGCATAAGCCAATGGCTAGATAGGCCAGATTTAGAGATTGGATCTTTTCACCGTGTGACACTTAGCTGATTTGAGATACAAGGAGGCTTGGTTTTGTTTTGTATCAAACTGCTCGACATATTCTGATTTTGCTGGCTAATACCCTCTTCAGTGGTGAACCAGAGGGGACACGAGGCTATGTGGGCATCACACACTGTACATGAGGTGTAACGTTACCTCCCGTTCAAACGAGGTATCAGTGCAGTTTGTTACTGCAGGTGATGGCAGACGGATGGCGTGAAGATTTTCCTCTTATTGTTATTTTTTGACTCATCCAGCTTTGCACTGACGCCGTTCTATTGCTTGAAGGCCTCAGGTGTCGCCCAGATGGCTGTGGGATAACATGATCAGTCCAGCGGGGCCCCGTGCATGACTTCACACGCTGGTCCGGTACTTCCTGACTGTAGGGGAACAGTGGCAGGGGGCGTCCTGTATCACTGTCACACAATGATCTCATAAAGTCACACAATTCTAAAACAGATTTCCATAGGTTAGTGTGGGCATGCATATTCACAGCTATTCATGTACAAAAAAGTTACTATTATCTTTAAACCACTTAGGAAATATATGTAGCTAAATATAAAATATGTATAGAAGTAACCTATAGTAATCCAAGAGTAGAGGTGATAATGAAAATACAATGAAAGGAATTAAACATATATAACATTATTTCCACTAGAGCATTACCTGCAGTCCCACTGAATGTGAATAACTAAACTAAAATCTAGTATCAGGCTGGTTGTATTCATATTAATCCCAAAAGACCGTTGCCCTGCATGCAGGAACTGCACAACAAACAACAACCGTTGTGTACGCGGCCACACAAGCGCATGTCATACCCTCCGTGTCCTGCAGATGGCAGACGCACCATTCCCGACGACGGTCTGCAGATCTGATCTGAGAGCGGCTCAGACAAAGAACACCACGGGGCACGACGGCTTGACATCTAAAACCAGTGGGACCTGCTGTCTGATACTCGGTCTGTTTTGTTTATTATGGATTTATCACAAATGAAAACTCACTTGCATTTATTATTATTATTATTATTATTACTATTATTATTAGTATTATTATTATTGTAGTAGTGCAAGAAAAAATCAAGTAAATATGCCATATATATTTGAAATAATTATTCAGCTGATAAGAATGCCTGGTGAAAGAATGCATGCGAAAACTATCACGCAAATGCGCGCCATCTTTCCCTGTACTCACATCACCGTGCGCACTCTGCAAGGTACAGGTCCATGCATACACATCCTGCTGGACTAATCTGCTGCTGGTGGCGGGAAGTCTTCACTATAAGGACAAAACAAACAACACAAGGCAACAGCACGTCAATTAAATTAAGTGTGGGGAGGACTGAGGGGGAAGTGGGGAGGGGGGGGGGCTAAATGAACAAAATGTCAAATACACATATTAAAACTTAAATGAAATAGCCGCAAGGACGCAGGCAGAGGAGAAGATTAAAACTCAAAGGGATACCAAGTCTCTGCGCCCGGAGGTGGTGATACTGAAAGAGATGCAAAAAAAAAAAAGTGAGAACCATTCTCTGGAATGATTTCAGCATAAACTACAGAGACAAAGGCTTGAAGAGAAGATTTGTGTCTGGTAACAAATAACATAATAGCTCTGATTGATTATAAGGTTGCTGTGGAGAGTCAATATTAAGCCAGGGATGTTCGGCACAAACACTAACATTCATGTAGCATCACTCCAAAGTACAGATATGTGGACTACTGCATCCCTTTGCACCTTTATTGTGCCACTTCTTTTGTCCAGAATAGCAGACATAAGGATAAATTACACTCCCCGTGCTTTCCTTTACTACTCACCACAAAGGATATCAATTAGGTACAAGTGTCAATTACAGCGGCGCTTCTGAGGCTACACCGCTCCTTCCTTATATTTTGCTTATATCATTAGAAAAAGAACAATTTCCACAGGCTTGGCTAATCACCTCGGAGAGAAAGAGTGGGTGGTGACATCAAATTGAACCGTGGAAATGGAACAGGAATTAGATGCACTTAGCCATCACATGTTAATGGCAGCAATCAACAGCCAATTACCCGGCGTACTTGAGCACCTTGACAAGTGCAGGTGTACCCTACAACTAACACAGGCCTCTTTGGTGCATTTCCATAAATTCGACAGTAAACTCGCTCCCTGATTGAGCGTGCATGTTTCACCAAGGTTGCAATTAGGCAATATTGTTAGGGAAGTGTCAAGAGTGGATTGTGAGGAAAAATCCCTTAAGGGCAATAACAACATGCTTTTTATCCGGATGCATGTAAATCAATAAAGCTGTTATTTGTTTATATTACAATGTCCTGTGTTAATGTTGCTAAGGGACACGCTCTTTTTGCTTATTCTTATGCTGATTTGAACATTTTCTAAATCAGTGTTCAGAAATTTCTTGGCAGGCTTTTCTTTTTTTTTTTTTTTTGTAAATGTACAACTGGACAGTGCAGTGGTGTCACTCCCTGGCATGGCCCTCATTGTGAACATGATCTAGGCTGAAGATCTGCTGCTGATGCTGATGATCTCTGTCACTGGGGTGGATTTCAGGGCTCAGCTCTGGCTACTGCCCTGACAAGTCTCGGAAAACACGCGCCCACAAACACACACACACTGGATGAACACATCAGCCCTGCACACACTGTGAGGCCAGTCGTCCCGGCATGACCCACTTTGATTATTCTGTCCTTAAGCAACAGGTGATGGGCTTCCCCGGATGTCATCTGTGTCGTTGGCCTCTGTTCAGAGACAGCATCCAGGACCCAGGGAGAGCTGGCTGGCAACATGCCCGATCTACAAGTGAGCTGTCCTATCATTGACATCAAGTAAGCCGAAGATGTCATGTCTTCATCTTGTGAGAGTTCAATCCCCCTTTCAGGATGGATCAAGCTCTCTGTCGCTGGAGAGAGGCTGTGCACATAAGTGTAGTGGGTCATACTTCCTCCCGGGAATGTCTGGAAAATAACCCTTGGGACACGGGCATGCTTAATAAAGGATGCTTTATTGGTGATCATGAAGCTCATGAAGCATCGCGCCGACATGTTTGTATCCTGTCATGAAACATTTTACAAATAAACAGGCTAATGGAGAGGTAAACTGTACGTTTATTCTACACATTTGTCTGCTCTTTATGAAAGTCCGGGCAAAGAAATGTGCTCCTTATGATCCCTGCATGGCCTGATATTCAGACTAGAGTCCATCTGGTGTATATCACTGTAAGCTGCAGAAGCAGAGGCAGCAGCAGCGCAGAGGACCGATACCAGCAGCTGGTGGACATACTCCAGAAAGGTTACCAACGTGTAGGAAAAAGATTTAAAAGGGACTGTGCTGAGAAGTATCAATAAGATGAAGCCTTTTTTCAAACAACAGTATTGCAATCGCAGTTAAATTCAAATAGTAACAGTAATAAACAAAAACTGAAATCAGATCCTCACATGAAGCAAACCTGTTTTATAATATAACATATATTACAATACGAACATTGACAGTCCATTAGCTTTTAAGAATGACCTGTTCTTTCCCTCCTCATTCTCTCTCCTTTGTTTGCCCTCAAGCTGCTTGACTTGTTCTACTTGACTCCTGAACCATTTTAATATCAGGCTGCCATGAGTTTCCTTCCTGTAAGCCAGTGTCTTCATATTTCTGTTTCTGCCCTACCAGACCCAGAGATAAAAACTGGAGTGCAGAGCACGCCGCTGGTATCCGTACCAGTGTATATTAAAAGAGGTAGTGACCCTGTTAATGGCCCTTTTAAACACCACGGAGAGTGTGCAGGGAGCACGAGTGCTGAGGAAAACAGGTTGGAATCATTTGACAATAATATTTGCGTAAATAAAGAAGCACCTCCATGCTTGCACAGCATTGTGCAAATCCCTTTTCTGGAATGGATTCACCGCAAAAACATCATGCCAGCCGTTTTATCAATTTACCATTTTAGTAAAATCTAAGAAATCATTTCAGTTTTAGCTGTGGGTTCAGATTTCTTTAGTGCTAAATGCAACAGCTAGTTAACGGTTCATATTAATCACTTTTGAAATGACATCAATAAAGCAGTCCAACGGAAAAATGGCAATTAAGCATTTATTGGCCCAATGTGATCGGTGTTGTCAGAGGTCATGTGCAGACATCTCTGGAACACTGTGTGTGTGATGGCCCAAATTCCTTTATTTTTCTCCTTTCTTAATGATAAACAACCTCTCTATATAAAAGATGAAGCATGTCTCACTGCAGCGAACCTCTTACGTGCCATCACTCTGTCACCGGCACTTCTTACTCACACAGGAGTCCGCAATGCTATATATTAATTAAGGGTTTCAGAAACAATAATGGTGACAATAAAGACAGTCCTCCCTCTTTGTCCTCCGCATTCCGCCGTCAGACAACATTAGGAGGCATGTGAGAGGAGATAGGGGATGAGGAGGAGGGGATGGAGAGATAGAGCTCCTTCTCTCCGGAATGTAATCTCCCTGATGTTACATGGTGCAGCCTAAACTGATAAATTGCAGATTAAATGGCGGCCACACTCCACTTCACCCTACAGCCTACACCACACCCCCTTAGTTCCTCACATTTTTGCTATTCACTGCCTTCTTGGCCTGTCAATTCTGCCTAATCGTGAGAGGCACTAAAACACCAGGTCTTGACAGAGCTAGATCAAGAATGATGAACATCTCTCAATGGCAAAAGACTCGTGCTCCTAACTCTACTAGAAGGCTCACATCACTTATGCAGAAATCAGCGGCGTGCCAGCATCCAGGAATTATGCCTGCTGACAGGAGATGCATGAGGTACGCATTGTGCGGCTGGAGCAGCCTTGACAAGTTATAGTTAACTGCAGCAATGGCGACCCCGAACACAAAGGATACAGCGGCTTATTAATGGTGGAGCATCCATGTCAATAATCCCTGCTTTTGGGTTGTGTCCAGAGTCATGCATCTTGCCACTGCAAGTGGCACACACGCTTGGTTTTTACTGCATATAAACACACATACTGACACACACGTTAACTCAGTGTGTGTGGAGTTATGGGCCGGAAAGCTTTCTTTCTTTTTTTTTTTTTTAAATGAATGGCACAGCAGCTGAAAAAAAGGAACAGTGAATATAAATATCAGCATATATGTCTGTGTTTAATTATTTATCTGTTTCTTCAAAAAAAAAAAAAAAAAAAACGTGCCTGGAGACAAGCCTTCCCCGACCTAATCCATAGGCATGAATACAAAGAAATAAGTCATTAAATACCTAACTGCATGTTGCTGATGTCGTCTATGGAAATATTTGTAATGTATATTCTAATTTTGGCACAGATGCATTTCCATGTAAATTTATTCAAGACACAAGGAAGAGGAGTGTGGGGGGTGCGGTAAGATCTGCCAGATTATGCATAATTGTAGCATTGTAGCCCTCATTTCTACATCTAGCGCCGTATTGCGTGGTCATTAAATTCTAAAATAATGGCAACCTCACAGCTTCTCTGTCCTAATTGCCCCTTCCATACAATTGCCTTCTCAAGACAATATGATGAAGTGTGCTGTAGGATGTGTTAATAAGATGGCATTTCTAACTGAGGAGGACAATGCTTTGGAGTTGTACTCCCGGTGTATACCAAGTGGAATGACTTTGCTCACTCACCGCCCTCCTTATTTGCTCACCTTTCTGCTTTCTGACGCCTTAAAGGCAGCAAACGACCGAGCCGAATGTTGTTCTGGCGTATCAGGAGGAAACTGGGATTTCGGCTTGTCTCCACTCATCTCAGTGCGTGGAGAAATCAAAGAGGGAAACGGGCTCATTAATAAAAAGACATGTCTCTAATCCACTCAGTGGTTGGGAGGAAATTTTTTTAATGAAATGCAACACGTTACCTAATTGCGCGGCAGCGTCAGGAGCGCAGGATACATTTCAAAGGAAAATATGCATGAATTTCAAATGTAGTATCTCTCAAATGAGACCAGATACGAGTGAGAGGAAGGGAAGGAGAGATCAATCTTTGTGATGATGTGTGAAAAGGGCAAGCTCCTCGCCTAGCATGTACTTTTCCTCATTACCTTTCATTTAGCAACCGAGCATCTTCCACTTGATGCAAAATAAACAGCTTGAATGCAGCGTGATGGTACTCAGCTGTCTGTGGGTGCAGTGGAACCTGCACGTCCTCATCTGCGCACATTTGCAAACAAACATTTCAGCATGATCTAAAGTTATTATAAAGTGTCCCCCTGTGGACGTTTTGTCCACGCTGGGACCTGGTGGACTCATCAGCAGCAGTTCTGCAGGCCTGATGTGTCTGCGCGGCAGCCCCTCACGCGCGCCCCAGAGTGCTCTCCTCCTCGCCGAGCCCACCTAAACATCCTCTCCACTCGCTCCGCCGCTGACGTTTAGCCATGCTTCATCTCCACATCCTTAAAAGCAGAAATTAATGACAAGCACAAAGCTGCTCATTTATAATTGCTTCATTATACTGTTGTGTTCTCCTGACAATAATGGTGTTGCTGGTGTTTTTCTAATTATATGGCATTTTTTTTGCTCGTTATCAAGGACTTCAGGTAATTGTGGAGAAAATAATGACTGCCTGCCTGCCTGCTTCCTCTGTCTCTCATGGATTGCACATCACAAACAGTCTCAGTGCAACGCAGAGCCTTATCAAGGAGGCTGTTGGGTTGCCTTTTAAAGCTGACTCCATTTACACCGCTAGTCATCGGTGGCTCAAGCGTCTCTAATGAGCAACTTGTACCGGGTTTAACTGAAGGTTTATGACAGATTACAATCAGAATTTTTATTGCACTTGAAACACTTTGTTTGTTCTTCTAACAAATCCTCATTACTTATTTTTTTCTGCTTTGCTTAAAAGTATCTTAAGAGTTGAAGTGGACTGGGACAGAAAAAGCTAATAAAGAAAAGCATCCACCCCATCCTTTGACCATATATGTCTCATATGAAAAGACTCAAATATGATTTACAGCAGTGATGATAACATCACTAATATTGCTGTCTGCGTAGTGTGATTTCATTCAACTGTGGGGAGATTAGTGATTTGCATTTAATACCCGGTGTGTGCTCCGCTGTTCCTTTTTTATGCAACATTGCCGGATATGGATGATGACATTATAATAATTAAAGAACATTATGGACAGAGGGTGCTTCGCTATTTGCTAGCATGCATAATGGCGACCAACGCTGTTATTTCTATTTGAAGAAGGCGTCCATGTGTGAAATAATAATACTCCCTCCAGGAATACCATTGTCATATTTTATTCGTCGGTATAAAAAGATGAAACAGAAAAACATGATAAAAAAAAATGAACTCTCACTCTTCATTCCCATCCTTCTTCCTTTTGTTTTTTAATTCTGCTGTTGCAGCATCCAGCACCACTGCTGTCTGAAAACCTCAGAGGCGGACTTAATTAGTTGCTAAGAGAAAGCTGCCAGTGGTGGGGAGCTAAGAGAGTGGGGCAGATTTTAGTTTGCTCTGAACTTTGCTAATTATCAGGTAGGATGTAATTTTCTCCGTTCCCAAGAGGTGCCCAGCAGAGAGCTGCACCAACTAAGAGCAGAGAAACGAGGCTGAGCGCAGGAAAAGTATGAAATTGACTTTTCTGAACGAATCCTTTCTATTACTATTCCTTCTTCCAGATCACTAAGAGTTATTATTATTTTATTTTTAAGCAATTTCTGGAGGTGTGATTATAGCCTAATGCTTTGACACAACGCGGACTCAACCCGAGAGGGTGTGGGAGAAATCGTTTGCACAGAGTAGTGATCATGGACAGGTGGAAACAGGATGTGGCTCAGAGTGGGGAAGGCAAGCGCAGGGCGTGGATCATTTATATCCAGCAATGTCTGAGCAGTGACAGGGACTGTGTTTAGCAGGTTCCTATCCCACATGCATCACATTATGATTCTGAAGTGCCTCAGACGAAAGAGGAGGTTGAATTGCCGTTGACCTGAGTGAGCTAAAATGACATAGATTCAGACAAATAGAGCACTGAGCTAAGAGGGAAAACAAGATGGATGTCTAGTGGCAGCACATCTGCACGGGGCTCCCTCTCGCTGGCTGTGTTGCCGAGCCCAAACTTTTGACATTTTCAACACATACGCAGCATCTAGTAAAGCTGCCTGGATGAACACTTAATAGGCTTGCATACATGCAATTTAAAACTCTTGACTCGAAAACACACTTCTTGACTCAGAGAAGACACTTTTAACGGCACACAGCTTGACACTAGATTGCAGGACTATTCAGATCTCTGTGTTCTAAAATGTCAGTGTGAAGTTTTCCCGAGCGAAATTTTACAGGCTTCCCGGTTTAAGTGTTGGCAGGCCCTTCTGTGTGTGAGTGTATCACCATGGTTGCGGCGTGTAATATGCACGCCCCAGTGCATTGAGAAAAGAGAGTACTTCTTCCTCACTTGGTTTAATTGTCCCTCAGAGACCTGTGGAATTGGAATCTAAGTGGAATACCAGTCTCTTTCTCCAGCTTCACCCCACTCCGGCACCGCCACCCCCACACCCTCTTTCGCTTCCTCTCTCCGGAGTTGAGGCGGGCGCTCGGCGACTCTTGATTTGGTCCTGTCTTTATTTCATCACAGGCATCTTCTCAGCCTGCTCCTCGTCGTGGTGCTTGAGCGCCACAGCGTTAGGCTTTATTAACCCCCCTAAGCAAGAAGTACCTAAGGGAGGTCAGACGCTGGTCGTTAAAAATCTATTGTGACTTGTCTGAAAAATGAATAAATGAGCACATTATTTCCCCCCGTTCCACAGCCCCGGTGCACTGTTTGTCTAATCAAGTGTGGGAGCAGGCAAAGTCAACCAGGGTTGACATGCACATTTTATTTAAGTTTTTGTCTGTCAGAGGAGTTTAAATGTGTAATGAACAAAGGAGTGGTGATTTGAAATATAATCCCATTACACTGATGAAATTACAAAGACGGCGAGAGTTCACAAATCATGCTCATTGTTTTCTATCATGAGCGATGCCCCTGTTGAGGTTGTGGCGCGAGGAGGAAGGGCAGGCCGTGAATGAATAGTGACAGCACTGTAAGGGGATTGGGAGTGCAGCACGGCCTGGCCTCGGTGCACCTCCCCGTGCTGGGAGATGCTAAAGGGCTTTGTTCCTGCCTCTGCCGCCGCTCAGGATGAAAACATTAGAACGAGCCAGACGAAAAATTGGAGCGAGAAAGAGCTGTGTCTTTGGTCAAAGTGGATTTAGACACGTTTGGAAGGAAACTGTTGAATAGTTTTTCCATAAGACCTGTTAATAAATGATGCTAAACGGCTTTACCTCGGCTCAAGCCGACGAGGATTCTCAGACTTTTTAGCTAAAGACACATTTCTGAAGCCTAAGCAACCACACCGCATAAAGGTAATCAATTTTGTTTTACTGACTAGAATTTGAGATATTATTGACTGTAATGCCAGTGCTAAGATTTGTTTACCACACTGAGCATAGGATTATGGACAGCGTCTACAAATCAAGGCTGAACGCTTCATTTCTCTTTAGGAGTGAGGCTTGTAAGATTTTGTCTTAAGGATTAATATAGCGATGTGTGCATAAGCTGCAGAAGTCCTTTGATGTCTGCCTTTGATAAGGAGGGCGCTAACAGTTAGGCCCATAACTTAGAAAAAGTTGCATCTAACTCTAGGAAGAAAAAAAAAAACACACATTGGAGAAACTTCTGTTTTAGTTTTCTACAGCTTTAATTGGAAGCCTCATATGCCCCTTAAACAACATCATCTGAAGCTAATAAGACTTAAAAAGTACATCTGGCTGTAAAATGCTTACCATTTTTAACACTAATGAACTGAGGCGTGTAGTGGAGATCGCCAAACTGCGGGGAGATGTACAGTATATTCCGAAGAATTCCCCTGCTGCACAGGAGCTCATAAAACACATCTGAAGACAGGAACTTGTATCTGGTTATTCGTGTTTAATTGGAGGCGCTGAGTGATGCAAACTAGGTTTTAATGCCCTCCCCTGCTGCCTGACTACAAGTAGCATCAGTGTTGCCACCCCTCCTTTTCCATTTATCCTCGCAGAAATGACCAAACATAAAGCTAACATCGGCTGAAGCACACTCCCACGAACCCCCCCTTCTAAATGTGGCAACACAACATGCAGATATTAGGCTCTAAAAGTGTCTAAATGCCACAGTTTTGTTTTCTGGCACGCGGGCAAGTGCGAAATTGTTGTGACAATGCTGCCAAACATAGTGTCTGACTGTATGACTCAAATCATGTTTGTTTCAGATTATTAAGAGTTTCTAATAACAGTGTTGGGATTTATAATGTGATACTTACATCAGCAGTCACAAGAAGTGGAGTGCTGGCTGTAACGCATGTGGCGGGGGTGAAAGCCCAACATGGGAAGTGAGAAAGCAGGGTGTCATCCGTGTGATGTGTTAAATCTTGACCCAATCAAGCTGACAATTGCATCATTCAAAACACGGCGAGTGGAAGGCTCCGCTAAACCTTCCGACTATAGGGGCCCTTTAATATTCATTTTCCTAAAGTGTCGCATGTGTTCCCTGGCGAGCTATGCCAAATGTCCGTTTTTTGTTAAATGCCTGACACGTCGTTCCGTCTGGCGCCGTTATGTTCCCTTCAAGACTTTGATCGTCTCCATGTACAATATAATAGCTCATCCTGTAAACATGAAAACAGATTGAATAAAGAATACTTTACTTTCCCTTTGCCCTGGAAAACAGTTCTGTCATGTGCTGTCCACGCTCATCTCAGCTTCAGGCTGGCTGTGGTGCCTTTATTCAATGTGACAGAGGAGAGCTGGGGACTCTTTCTCCTGGCACCCCGGTACTCGCCACTCTGACACTCTCCTCTGAAGTGCCACATTAATTCTAATAAAGCGCTGCCTTACCGGGGCCCAGGAAGACCAGGGCTGTTGGGGGGAGCAGACGCTAGTATAAATACCAGGCTTAATGAAGGGAGGCAGTGGTGGCGCAGGTGGTGTGGCAGTGCAGGTGGCACCTCTCGCCCCCAGGCTCCTGGGTGAGTCCGCTGCCACTGCCACTCCAGGGGGCACAGCAGCAGAGATTGCATTTTAATTACCAGGCACACCTTGTCCTCCTGATGGGTCACCGCCTTGGTGGGAGTGAGTGTGCAGACGTGCCTGTTTTTAGACCTTTTTTATCTCTACCTGCATGTTTACAATTAGATACTCCCCTGAATGTTGTAGTGTAATGCTTGAGCCCAAATAGAAATCTTATTATTCATGCTTGGCCTGTCACCACTCAGCATAACTAATTCTGTATATAGGAGAGACCGGCATCTTCCCTGAATTATGTGCGCCTCTCTCCCTGTGGGGAGGCATCCATCCAGCCCCAGTCATCGCTAACCCTCCCCTCGAGGAGTTCCATCCACAGGGAGGTCCACACCTGTTTCCTCCCCTCTCCTTCCCCACGCTGGAAAAATTCTCCCTCTTCCAGAGGTAACTCAAAACTCTTGACATTTCAAATGCTTTTTTAGTTGGGGATCCAAGTTTTGTGGAAGTGGCATACCTGGATGAGGAATAGATCACGGTTGCACTGCACCAGTCCCCTCCATGTGTCAAGACCCTGTACAGATGGGTGATGAGAGGGCTTGGATGTAGGAGGGAGGGTTGTATGTCCAGGACATGTGAAGACACCACCCCACCACCTACGCCCCCCCCCCCCCCCCCCCCCCCCCCTCTCCCTCTCTGGGGACGCTTCTGTCAGCACACACCAGCACTCAGCTGCACAGATGTTGTTGCATTGTCTGGAGCAGCAAAGCCCGGATCAGCCCAACTGGGAGCTTCTACTCATTAGCTATTGTCTCTGTGTGTCTGACTAGGCCTTTGATGAATGCAGCAGTTAGCCGAAGATCAGACACCAGACAGAGAGAACAGAAAAGCAACCATCTATACATACAGTCCAAAAGATAATACCCCACTTTCTTCAACATGTTCTAATGATCCTTGCCAATTTAAATGTTGGAAATGCAGCCATTTAAATCCAGAGGTTTTCTACTTGGTTGTATTTTTGTTATATATATATATATATTATTTTTTTTTTTGTTTGCATTCACCAAACATACTATATCATCTTAAGCTTTGTATTTACCATAAATAGCATGAGCTCTAAGCTCTGGAAAATAAAAGGGCACCGTGTCTGCCACTTGAAAACTCCGCTCCCCTCTTTGCCTACTCACCCAGAGAAAGGCCATGCTATTATTTATTTAATTCCCCCTCCTTCCCTTATTCTCTCTTTCCCTGCGTGCACCTACCCAGCCAGTCATCCAGCCAGCCAGCCAGCCAGCCAGCCGGGCTCTGAACACATTGCGGGGCCTGAGGGCAGTACTGTGGACAACCTGCGCTGTGTTCACATGGCTGAGCAGGGAGCGAGCGAGGAAGACTGGCACGCCGAAACCAAACAGGTGTATGATTCAGAGGCGTGAGCTGTGAAGGGTGAATTTCTTATACAAGTCAATGTTGCTTTTGGAGCAAACAGCGGCTTGGAACTGTCCCAGGAAACATTTACACGCACTGTGACTTTTTCCTCTCATAAGCCAAAACATGTTTCTGTTGTCTCATGGCAAGCTCAACAAAGGCCGTAAGGAATTTTGAAATTACCTCATTTATTCACTAGGCCAAGATTTATAGAAAGTTTTGGTAAAATAACGAGTAACACGCAAGTAAAATTTGAGTAATGATATCTCATCTAGTTTTTCAGCAAAGGTGGCAAAATCTGGTGAGGTCTGAGTTTGTTTGGCCACACATACTTTTGTCACCATTGTTTTTATTTACTTCAAACATGTAGCTGTTCCTGTTTCTGATGGGATAAGGATTAGAGGAAATGAAAAGATTTCCATGAACTGGATGAATGCTAAATGAAGGCTGAATAGTGTTTAAAGCAGCATTGGTAACAGTGGGCATCATCATATATACAGTATACTCTAAAGACAATTTATATATATATTGACTATAAATTGAGAGCTGCTTTTTCCCTGTTTCTTTATCTATAAATTTAGAGGCAGCTTAACAATGTATCACTGGATCACAACAATGGAAAAACAACAGAACAAACTCACTAAAGCGTATTCTCCACAATTCAAGGACAACACTGTGGGATGTTACATAATTTATCTATAAAGGACTCGGATAAAGCAATTACCAATTATTGCAGTTTAATTTTCAACAGTACGTTTCGGAGAATGAACACATTTGTTGTGTTGTGTGCAGCCAAATTAGCAGAAGACATAAATTAAATGTGAATGTAACAGCTCCTTTCATCCAGATGAAAAACATCAGATTACCTGATTTCCGATTTAATACACTTCCTCAAATCTG
Source organism: Chelon labrosus (assembly GCF_963514085.1). Taxonomy (NCBI): domain Eukaryota; kingdom Metazoa; phylum Chordata; class Actinopteri; order Mugiliformes; family Mugilidae; genus Chelon; species Chelon labrosus. The sequence goes on along the minus strand of NC_140359.1, from coordinate 9,990,229 downwards.
TGATTATTTTCCACAGCTTGCAAAAATGAACCTCTAGTTAGTATTAGCTAGTAATACCGCGGAACAGATTCTGTTTTTCACAATAATTTACACTGATTATGATGACCTTGCAATCTCAAAATAATGGCAGCTACAACAAGATCAGAGGAGACAAAAATTTTTTATAAAATCTGAAGTTAACATTTTAGCCACATCAACCACTTTATTTGAAGGTAAAACCAAACACAGGCAAAAGCATTTATGTTGATTATAAACCCTCATTGCACAGTTAAACGTTAACCAGTCCATCAGTTTGTAAAAGGCTTACAACTAACAGTATTTCTGGGTAGCAATGGCTAATAATTCACCATTTGGCCTTATTTGCTCTTACAAATAAGTTTGTGTTGACCTGGGGGATCGTTAATGATCATCTTATTGATCGTGGTTCTTTGCCCGTCTTTCTAGAAACGCTGCTCCACGCTCTTCCTAGATCACTGCCATAACCTTGGTCAGCCTAATGTTATTACCAATGTTAAAGTCAAAACAATGAGTCCCAAGTTGTATAAAACCACAAATCTACCTCTAATAACAATGACAAATGATCATATTAGGATTGACACACAATTTCTGAAGTATCACTTTAATGGACTGTGTCGTTGTGTTATAAAGCCCCCTTTTTGTGCACGTTTGCGCTGGGCTCTTTGTGTTTCTGTTGGCTCTACTCTGTAAGACTGAGCAGTAAACTGGTGCTGCACAAGTGGAATTATCTTTTTGAACAGCAATAAAGTCGCAGCAGCTTTTTACCCAGCATATAATCAGCTGCAACCAAAGAATGTTATAGGTCTACATCCAGCCATTTGGCCCTTTTTATTTGGCCTTCAAGCCGAGAAAGCGTGATGCTTAATAATGTGGTTTACCAAGAAATCAACAGACTTCTCCACACTTTGGATTACAGAAATGACACAATGTCCCAGAGGAGTCACTAGGGAAGCGGACATAAATCTCTGCACAGTCAGTCCTCGCAAGGCTAGACCTTGGGGTTAAGATAAGAGACCATGTTAGTGGTTATTAAGTGAAAGTTTCCAATCGATAGCCAGGGAGACGTAATCAGGGAGGGTTTAATTGCGGAGGGGAAGACATCTATTCACGTTATTGCAGGAGCTGTCCAGAAAAGCTTAATTTTTTGCCCCAGAGTCTCCCCCTCCACCATCTGACTCCAAGTGACCTCCTGAAAGGCTACCGCTGCACCGTGCTGAGGTGTCGGGCAGTTAGTGATATCACTCCGGTTTTATTTGGCGACATTTGTATGACTCATCTCTGCACAGCACCACGTCGTGTTACTGACGTCAATGTATTATTAAAAAAAAAAAAAAAAGACAAACATGTTAGTCAAACTCATCATCAGTAACACACCTAAAATTCGTTTCACCCTCAAAAAATGCATTTGTAGCCAACGGTCGGAATTTATTTTTTTACAAAGCAACACAGCAGAATAATTCAGTGACTTTTCTTTATCACAACAGTAAGAATCAAGTGAGCATGGGGGAGAGGTTTATCAGTTTTCCAGAAGGAAAAAGAAAACTTATGAATACAACTCCTTCTTTATGACTCGGAATTCTCTAAACCATTAACCTTTAAAAATTAGATTTACATCTGCATTTGTCATCCTGCACCGGGTAAATCTGGCAATAAACACCTCAGAGACACCAAACATCTCCCATGACCTCGAAAAATATTTGACTCCAGGTATATATCAACCATCAATTACCGCTCGTGCAAAATGAATCACAGAACAGTCCTGTGCTACGTGCTGTCCAGTAGATCAGCAAAGAAAATAAAGCGCGCCGATGTCGTAGAAAGGGGGAAGGAGTTCTTATCCATTTTCCAGCATTAATCACTCCAGATTCAATGATTTTTATTTATTTATTTATTTATTTTTTGGCTAACAGGACTCCACTCAATAAAATGTTTAAATACCAGGATCCAACATAGCAGATAAATTGGATTCTCTCAAAGGAAATTGAGGGTATTATTTTCTTTTCTTTTCTTTCTCTCTCTCTCTTTTTTTTTTTTTGTTAAAGAAGTTCTGCTACATTATGTTGTACGATCATAATAAGCGTAAAAGCCCACTCATTTCTACACCAGTTCCTGTTCTGCAGCAGCCTGTTCATTTCTGGCTCCATGTGCTGCTTGATCACCAAAATCCAACGGCGACTTATTGCAGGGAATTTCATGCCATGAAATGATGATGATGATGTGAATGGATGGCTGATGCCGCGTCAAATCCAGTGAATGTCAGTAAATTGGAACATATGTTACTTAAACTATAACATCATGATAATTCCCCTCCAAGATGGCTCATAAAACTGGAATTTATTAGCCTAAATCTAGGGTGATGATAACATAGATAATTTTTAATGGAAGGTTAATGCAAGAATCAAATGATAAAAATGGACCCTTTGGCCTTGTATCAGCTGGATCCTACAGTGCCATGCTAAAATCTGAACAATTTTTATGCACTGCGGGGTGTTCCCTTATCATTACATTTTATAGCTTAAAGCATAAAAATATACGGAACATTTTCATGGCTAATAAAATCCCAGATCTTTACATGATAAGCAGAATGGAGACGCAGTGTAAAGGAAATCAAGCTGGAGCGAAGCTTCTGCAAAATATTCCCTCCGCTATTTGTCCCAGTGCTGTCCCACCAGAATGAGGAGTGCGTTCAGCTGCTCGCGAGCCATACCTCCTCCCAGCGGGGACCTGGAAAGCTTGCTCTGACACAAGCGCCGAGCGCTTCCTCTATTCCCACAGACGCACTTTTAAAATAGGCCACATTGGAGAAAACATGACTTTTCACTATTCTAATAAATGGGAGCCTGCCTGTTTATTATTAATGACATCCCAGCACACTTTTCAGATTTGGTTGGTGTTACGCCATGTGAGTAATTTATATTCATGCCAGCATGAGAGCCTGCGTGTGTACGCTTACTGTCTTTTTACTGTCAGCTTTGTGTAGTAGTTCCATGAAATTTTAATGTTTACCAGGTCAGTCCTGACCTTCTTAATCCTCCTGGTTATTAATACGGTAAAGCCAACACAGAGGAACAATTAATCAAAAACACCTCTTTTCTTCCCTTTTTCACCTTTCATACATATTAATTATATTTGGCTGCCTTGGGCTGAGGAGTGCATTAACATGTATGTACCAGTGCAGGGAAATAAGTCAAAAAGCAGGGAAAGTCTGCCCCTACAGCGTGAGGTAGTTCCTCAGGATTAGCCTTATGAGGCTGAGTGGCAGGAACTTGAACATGACAGAGCACTGATACACTTTCTTGTCCAGACAATTATCCGTGCCCTACTTTTAAAGCTAATTCTACACGGGCCCCCCAGGTTGTGTGTGAAGCATCCTGGTGGGGGGGCAGCAGTGGAGGGTGTCAGTCACAGGAAGACCAGACTGCCCGGGAGCGAGGCTGCCGGTCCCTTCTCAGAGGGAGGGAGGGGCAGGGTGATTGAAATAGAAGTTGAGATGTAGGACACATAAATAAAGTGATTTTTCTTTTTTTTTTTCCTGGAATACACTTCCTTCTTCTCACATTTACATAATACTCTACCATGCACACCATCACTTCTAGGAGCCCAAAGGATTATGGAGTCATGTGATGATGCATGTAGTGACAGGATTTGCCAGTAATTCACATGAGCATCCAAAATATCAGCAGCTCAACTCAAAACATCAAGTTTATTGCAGGTACAGATATATATTTTTCATGCTTTTGTCGTCCGTTATCCGTGTTGTTCATCTGCGCAGGAGCTCACCACATTGAAAGGAGGAAGGCCTGGGTTCAGTGACGCTGCTCAGGCTATTGTACTTGCACACCGCGTGACCTCCAAGGAGAGATGGAAGACAATGCGAGCATGCTGGATGAAAGGGCATCAGAGAGCGGCCGCGTCCATGGGTGGGGGAATGGGGAGGATGGGAAGCAGATGGCAGTGGCTCTGTCCCATCAGCACAACAGAAGGGGGACTCAAGATGGCCACAGGCCCCCCTCACATTAACAGCATTCAGGGAGACGCCTTATCATCCCGCCAGCGTGATACGTTTTTAACAACGTCCACCGCTCCACCCCCTCAAACACACACACACACACACACGCACACCTACCCACCCCTCATCGCACTATTGGAGATGCTGAATCAATCATGTGGGTACTTACAGTATTACATTAAAGTCAAGGGTAGGGCCTATCGCATATAGCCCAAAAATGGGATCTAGTTGAGGAAATATATTCCTCAAAAGGAGCCGGAATAAAATCAGTTTTAAGATGACGGGGCACGACCTGCCTGACGTGGCCCGTGGTCGACTATGAATGAGGCAGCGGCGTCTCTGAGCAGCTTGTCTGGGAGATAACCTTCAGGCAGCCTCGCAGCCCTCGCCTCTCCTTGCAGTGTGAAGAGCATGTACTGAATAGGTGCTAATTAAGCTTTGTGAATATAAAGAAGATGCCATACTGTTGCATCTAAAAAAAAAAAAAAACAGTACACCACCATTCTCTCCTGTCATCCTGACTTCACAGTTCCCTCAGAACATCCAGTACTACTGCTGTTTTTGAGCATGTCCCTAAACTTAAAGAAAAAAAAACTGCTTATGTATATAGCCACAGTAAATCAGCAGTTGGATTTAAATTGTTCATCTGATGACTTTTCCCCGTGCAGCATAGTTCATCATAGAGACCAGTGACAGAGCAGCGAAAAACCAAAGAATCATGCATCTTTGCGAGCCGAAATTAATAAAAACACTATGTCAAGGAGCCAGAAAAAATGGTTTCCCCTAATGGATTCTCCACAGAAAACAGCTTTCAGACAATCAATCTTTTCTTTGAAAGCCCAATTATTTAAGTAATTGTTCCTTACAACTGCCACAGGAATTTGTCCTCTGGATGCTGTAAAAGTAAGCATCTTTTGTCACTCGTAAAATGGCTCATACCATTTTTATTGTACTCATTTAATTTCTTTGCCACTGTTCTACTTAACACCCTTTGTCTACATTTATAAAACTGTCCGTTCTCTATTTGTCACGGAACACACGCGCGCCCGAGAGCGCACACACACACGGCTTTAATATTATGGCATAATCGAAAGGCATACAGAGCGCCGTGTCAATCAGTGCAGCTTTGTTTACAGCCTCCTATAAATACCTGTTGACTGACGTGTCATTTCTAGGGTATATGCTAATGGCTACATACAGCATGATATCTTATTGATAAAGTGACAACCCAGTGACACCAAACATAGTTACAAATTGAAATGAAATGATTTCATTAAACAGTAAAAGTCATTAATAAAACAATGCTTATATTTTAAAATGGCCAACATAGGTAGTTAATATCAAAACAAACAAATAAATCAATGTTTTCTGTGATTTTAATGATGTGGCACCCATATGGTTTTAGCAACAAAAAAAAATGGGGGTGGGGTCCTTTGTTGTTACGGCTACAGTAATTAACAGTGCCTCCAAATGACGTAGATTTCATGGCGTTCAGGAGAAGAGCCCATACGAACGCGCTCTTTTGCTATTCATGAGTGAAAAGTATTTGATGGTCGTAGATACTCAGTTCACACATACTATTTTAGACTGAGAAAAATTCCACAGCCTCATCCTTTCGTTATGGTTTTGAGTTTCCTAAATTACGTTACCTGCTATTAGCCTTGTGGCTTCTAGACGCCAGCAGACAGCAGCAGTTAAGCAGCGTTATAATGACTTAGGACCAATGTTACCGCTTGAAAACCAAGCATTTCGTGTACTCAGCTTTCCACACACACCTACACATGGCTCTCGAGTTCTACTTGTAGGCACCAAAGCAACTAATTAGGGTTTGCATGGTCGTGATCATAGCAAAAAATGTTAAATGTCAGTTGAAAATAAGAAACAAATAGCGAGCAGAGCAACAGTGTGTAGGATTTAGTGGCACCTAGCAGGGAGGCTGCATATAACTGAATACATCTCTCTTCCCAAGTGTGTAGAACCTAAGGTGCCTTAAAAACACTAGAAAAGTCAAAGTCTCTGGAAGCAGTGGCTGACTGTAGAAACATGTGGGTGCAAAAGTCTCTGGAGGAGGACCTGGTCCCGATGTAGATAGGCTCATTCTTAGCACACATACACACGCAAAATGTAATGAGAACATTACTGGCAATATTGCACAGCCCCTATATATCCTACACACTGACCCTTTAAATACAGATTTTCTGTTTCAACTCAGCCATTCTCAAAGTGTTCCTCCCTACACTGATTTTGTTGCTTTAAAGTCACCTGCTTTTCGTCTTTCACTCCGGTTACAATTACTCTACAGTCTAGACCCTTCTCATTTGAACATAAACATGTCATTTTGGAGCTGATGCTGTGGACCGTATAGTGCTCATATAACAACTTAGTACAGAAACAATGACTATATAAAATCAGTAAATTTTTTTTTTATTAAAATACATTTTTTAATAAATGCATTTTTATAATTGTGATAAAACGAAACTATATTACAACTGCATTGCATTTCTGCAGAAAAGTTTTATAAAGTTGACCTTTAATGTTGTAACACAAAGTTGCAAAACTGGGAGTTTAATTTCGAAAGGATTCATGAATTTTGGGTTGCGAATGCATTCACATTTTGTCCCTGAACAGCAAATCAACCTGCTGTTGTGCTGCTACAATAAGCAGATATCGCACAGACAATTCAAACTGGTTTGGCGGTGTCAAACAAGAAATAGATAATTACAAGTGAAACACATTTTACGGCTTCCAGAAATATTCAGCACAGGCCAACGGTAAAATGCTTTACTTGCATCATTATTATAATTTTGTTTTGCTTGTTAGTGTCCAGGTTACTGACAGCCTGCAAAATACTGTTACAATTAGGCCTGGCAGCAGTGCCAGATGTTTCTCTGAGAGGAGAGAGGGAGATGTCAAAACACCTGTCTGATCACCATGGTGCACATGCTGGTGCAACCAGCAACAGTGCAAGCAGTCCTTGTTAGTTTAGTTTGCTCTTCAAGGCCCAGTCTGTGACTACACATTGGACACCTCTGCTGACAAAGACACTGCAGATTTGTGTGTGTGTGTGTGTGTGTGTGTGTTATCGTACACAAGCAAGAATTAGCCCAAGGGCAGAATTCTTTGTACGATTTGTAAAGTGCTTCTTCATTTTCTTCACGTATACATGTACTTAAATGTGAATATAGCTCCGGGAAACATATTACATTTGTGATTATTTAGGTGAGAACTGTTGCCAAGTTTTAACCGGATGCACTATGGCAGTACCTTTAATTCCGTAGTTGATTACTAATAAGGCTAAAAAAATAAATACATCTAACGAAGATGTCAGATCGGACCAGGGTGTGTGCTTATTGGCTATACTCAAGCTTTCTCTTTTCTTTCAGTGTAAACTGTCCATGGACTTTCTTTTTTCTTTGGTATTGGGCTTCTAGTCATAAAGCTCTTTAAATATCTCACTTCATAAAAAACTAAATAAAGTGATGATTTGGTGAGATTTTCTTTTGTCACATGATGCAGAATTTGGCTGAATGTAGCTGTGCCGGAGGCTCAGTGTCACATCTCTTAACCTTTAAAGTTCACACAGAATATCCAGCCTCCTAGAAGTCCTGCTTCTGCAAAACTGAGTTGGAGCAGCAAATATGCAACTGAATTAGACATGTTAAATAAATGTTATTAATTATCATATCAAATCTGGTGAGTCGCAAATAAGTCCACTGACAATGTAGTTTCCCATCCAGAGTATTCAGCTTTGGAGTAATCACTTGTACTGCATGTGCAGAATTATTATTATTTTTTTCCAGGAACCTAAGGTGACGGAGACAGTGTTGCACGAGAGCAAGTACTTAAACATGTATAACACCAAAACAACTGCAGAATACAATGGATAGTTGTAGAATAATTTAGAGTGATGATGGTTGATGATGTAGTATTATGTTTTCATGTAAAATGCAGTGTTTTTATGGCATCCAATGAAAAACAATAGACCAGACGGCCTGACTGACGGATACACAACCACAATCTTGTATCAGTTAAACAGCACAATCTTAATTCTAAAGGTCAGTGGCTGTAATCCTGTTGTTTTGCTCTACTGTACATATTTCAGCTGGGAAAATTCACATTTCTAATTGTTCAAACAGTGCTACTAAGCAGTGAACATTATAACGGCATTAACCCAACATTACAGCAGCCTTTTATTGGGACATGTCTTCAATAAATTCTTCTAGTAGCTCGTGGGCCAATATATGCTGTAGTGTTACTCATCCTTTCAAGTGTTCAGGTCAGTTACTATGGCAACGTGCACAAACTGGGGATGAGATAAGGGCCGGAGCCGTGGCCTTGAGGGAGTCGTTAAGCATCTGTCTCCTGACTCCCCCCTTCAGTCTGTGTATGGAGGAGGCTGCCAGGGAGGCAGCGCATAAACAACAAAGGTGGTTCACCCTTGCTCCCTCTCCAAGGGCTGACCATCATCATGCTGAGTTAACAGTGCCACCCATCACCGCCGAGTCTGACTGAGATGAAGGAGATCCTGTTGAGGTTTCAGAGGGTTTCTGTCGTGGACATTTTTCCGAGTGTCTAGTTTGGAAATGGTTCTTTTTACACAAAGAGATCACGTTCAGTCTCAGGTTTACCTCACATATCACTCATAATAAAGTTGCATTAATTGGTTTTACCTTCAAAAAACAAAACAGAACAGAAGACAGAATTTTCTTTGTCGAAAGATTAAAAATTGCAATCTTTTTCAGGTGAGAAATATCACCATGGATACTTCAGGTACTCAGGATTGGTGCTTGGTGAACCCGTACCGGGGTATATGTGCTGAAAAATGAAATATTGCTTTAAATTATTCTGACTCCATCGCTGTACAAGTGTGAAGACAAGAGAGATGTCAGAGGCTAAGTTCATCAGTGGATTCTGATGAGGTTGGTGCTGCCGCTGCAGCGAGTGAGCACGCCTCACTGAGTTTCAATGCAGCTGCGCTTTTCAAGATGTTCCAATCAAGACATTACGGTTTCTTTTAGAAAAGTGAAATTTGTAAACCTGAAAAAAAAAGGTCTTGACAACGGGGTCTGTGACAAATGGTGGCGGAATTTGTTTTATAAAAGACTGACACTAACAAGATGTTTTATTGTCCTCCGTGGTGTAAGTAGAAAAATCCAGTGAACACCAAAATAAATGTCAACATAAGACTGGAAATATATATTATTTTTAATATTACATCGATGCCTTCTGACATAAAGGCCATGTAAATACTTGCTCGCAGCCTTTCTTTTTTACTCGTCAGCATCTGTCTGTGGACTGAATCCAGCTATTCCCTTACTGAATGAATTAATCATTCTCTAAACACACAAAACAGCAAGAGTCAGCTAACAAGAGGCCCCTGCTGGTTGACCACAGCACGTCAATGTCAATAACAACAATATTCTGTGGACTCAACACCACCGCACAATGAGGACACCATTTCAGAGGTCTGATACTCCTTAAGATACTGCCACTCAGGGTCTTACGGCGGTACCTCTTACGTTAAAGTGTCACGTTGCACTCGGAGCACGGAGCATCAAGGCTACAGTCCACCTACAGCCTCACCTAGTAGTGTACGAACCTGGAACAGCCAGCCTTGCTTTAGAAACAGATGATAAATAAATCAAAGTGCACTAAGCACTGCTTCCACATGGCAATCGCCTCCTTCATAGCGTCTGCACCTCATCAATCACGGCATTGTCTGCTTGAAAGGCGAGCCTTGTAAATGTCATATCCACTCAAACCCAAGGAGAGGCGGATCAGAATGCGGCTGAGTTTTTTTTTTAATTGGATAGTGTAATTAAACTAAAAAACCCTGCTAGGCTGCCTTTTGACAGGACAGATGAAGACCCCTTTTAATAGGGCTATGAAACATATTTGTTAAAAGGATGAGGCAATATGTACCATATGATTGGGTGCCCTTATGTGTCATACGTTTCATTTATGATTAAAACGGCAAAAAGGTGTCTTTATGAAAAAAGAGCAATTCTTAAAAGGCCTCGGTATGTAGGAATAATTAATGAAATTTGCCATCCAAATTGTACAATTTCTTGGAACCAATTGAAAAGGAAAGGCCTCGTACATTACGTACACCAATCAGGTGCATATATCAAAGCATATGTTCAGCAGCATTTGTGAAACATTCATCTTGGGACCAAGCGATTAAGAGAGGTAGAGCTTGTTCTTGATTAAAGTAACAACTGAGAGAGGCCAAGCTATAATATTGATTACATGCACAAACTGGATACGGGTCACTTTGCTACCCACACATGCTTTCTATTTAATTTCATTAGCGGCGTTCTTTCCTAGCGTACTAATGTTACACAAACACCAGAGGAATACATGCACGCATACACTGAAAAGAAAAAAAAAAGAACAGCCACTCACTGTCACATGTCTGGGGTCATAAAAGCAGTGACACACACATACACACACACGTGCACATTCAATATCCTGGTGCTTCAGAGCTGATTTTGATAGTTGCCGGTGAGAACCTGGCTCCGGAGGTCTCTCTCGAGAGGCAGAGTTAGGCCTCGGTACGAAAGATCGATAGGACAGGGGTGCACGAATAAATCAGCGTGCTCTAGTGACGTCTGTCATAAAGCTCCTGCCACAGTTGCAGCTCTTAGGTTTATGGCAGCGTTGAGTGTTATTGCAATCTTTTGATAGCCTTGGTTAATTTATCTGATTACAAGAGCACCCGAGGAACAAACTGCACTCAACCTTTCTACATGGGTTGCATTCAAGCAGTTCTGGATTTCTGTGTACGTCTGCACCAGTGTCCCACGGTCGTGGTTAGCAGTGAGGTGACATTCTTTCATTCACATGAGAAGGACATCACGTTCATTCTTGGTAAAAGCATGTAGCTTCTCTAAATGTGCTACATTTTTATGTTGACAGTTGGTCAGCGTCCTCCAGCTCATTTATTATTCTTAAAGGTTACAGACACACCGAATCCGGCATCAAAGAACTACCATTCTACAGTAACTCTTCCAGGAAACCAGATAGGCTGCTATTTAGTGGGGGGCTAGGAGGCTAAGAAGAGCTAGAAACTGACATTAAAATTAACAACATTATTGTTTTGGTTCAGTCTCACAAATCAGTGATGCTTCCAGTGGAAAACGGAAAAAGTTTTTTCCAAGGTACGCTCCAAATTGCAGACAGACAAACTGATTAATATAGTCGAACATTTAGCAGCTAACAAGACAGTTATTTTCCACATTGGTTGCAGACGTAAAAGGACAGTGAAGATTAAACTCACATTCTTAAGGTGAACTTAAGCATGACTCAGAGTAAAATCTAATGTTTCTTTGTGTGTGCTGGATTTGTATGTCAATTAAAACGCTGATGAGATGTTACCTCTTTGTTAAGAGCTTCTTCTTCTTGCTGACCCAGAATGGCAGGCTCCTATATACAGTATACTCTAGAAAAGAAGTGCTTCAGTAGTAGTGTTTCAGTAAAAGAGGAAAATGTAGCATTCGCAAATACTTGCCACTTACAGTGATGTCCTATTTTACAACAGAATAGATTTAAACATTTTAGGAGTCATCAAGGTTCTTGTTTTCTGCATTAAAGAGACTAAGCAGTTGCTTTTGCCCTCACAGAAAGTTCACATTTTCCATTTTATCATTTCAGCGTTATTGGTGGCTCAACATCCGCAGCAGAACCCTCTCAACACAATATGAAAGTGGAGACTGCAGACCTTATCCAAAGGGGCATTTGCCAGAAGTGAATGAACACGTCAGCTACCTCATGGTTTTAAATGAAACTGCATAAATGGCTGCCCTGCCATTCTATCTACTGGCAGCTGGTGTGAATTGTGCTGGAAAATCTATTTTGGAGAGCTGGGCCTTTCAATTCGAAGGGAAAAGACTGACTGCTGTAGCGACATCAATCAAACCAGGACGCCGTGGTGGCTTTGCTTTACAAGTGGAAGGTCCAGAGTTCACGGGTTAAAACAGGCAATATAAGAAAAGGTGTAGAGAAGCGGCTGAGCTGGGGGCAGGCTGTTGTTGGTCTCTGCTATCTCCTCAGTGGAAATGTTGGAGAGGTACCCCCCTCCTGTATTAGCTGGACTTCATTAATCTTCATGCCATCTTCTTTAACTAGTCATGTAGAACGGCTCAATAGAAAGCCGTATAATGGGGAAGGCCCAGTGCCAATTACTAGGTTAACATAGTGTTCAGCCCCAGTGCAACAAAGGAATGAGATGGAGGAGGAGAGCTGGCTCAAGGGGAGAGATGCACAGCATTTGAACTGACATGGGGTGCCAATTTTGCATCCCGTGTGCTATTTGACCTGCAGAAAAACTCAAAGATGACAATAGAAATATAATGCAAACACATGTTTATATCAGTCCTTTCCAAGAAATCAAACAGCAGTGTAGGTGGATATATAACAGGGTTGGTAGGGAAGAGGGTGGCGTGACATTTTACATCACATTGTTGAGGTGAAGATTAGAGGAGCTTATTGCTGCTTTGTATTACAAATTACATGGTACTCTCTCTCATTCTTGTATTTTTGGCAGGTTGGTCTCCTCTCAATGGATGTGCCAAAATACAGTCATTCTTTTTTTTCCTTTTCTTTCCTTTTTTAAACTTTGCTACAAGGTTACTCCGTCTTGCAACTTAAATGTCTGCTTCCTGCTAGCTACCCGAGGCTCGTGCGTCGCTTACATTGTAATCATGACGTGGAAACGTAATTTTAACCTCAATCAAAAACTTAGCATCTGACAGACGGTTAAACACGAGCTAATGAAACGCCGGAGTAAATCTGTTATTGATGGAGACGGAGAATAAATGTGCGTGAAGAAAGTACACGTGGTACTTTACAAGGCCAGGTCACATAACGCTCCCTTGAGATGACCCTTGAGTATATTTCACCACTTTCTAAATGTAAAAGCGTCAGTTAGGTGGTAATGTGCATGAGAACTGAAGAAAATAAACAGTTATAATAATCCTCCACTCATATAGGGATAATTAGACCCGGGCTGACATGATCACAATTAGTGGTTTACACTCTGCGTTGGTAAGGCTTCTAAGTAGCAGAGAGGTAACAGACAGCAGGTCATAGTGTGAATCCTACTGCACGCTGTAAAACATGGTACAGAGTTACAGTGAACTGAACTTGAACTGAATGTGTGATTCATGTGAATCTAATTCAGCTTAAAGTTTCTAGTTTCCGACCACTCCAGAACAAGAAGGCATGAAGTCTTTTGACTTGAACTGTTGATTGTGAATTAATGTATTACGTGTGCGTTCTCCACAAGTCTGAAATCTCTGAGGTGCAATCACTGTTGTTTTTGTTATGCCGGAGGTTTCTTTTTAGAATTAGAACAATATTAACCATGATGATGACGGGTCTGATGTTGAACTTTGGTTCACATTTTTAGGAGGGCTGAAACTTTGGTGTGTCATCAAAATTATTTTGGGGCCAGATCCAGATGTAGTTTGGTGCTGACACAAAAATAAATAGACTGCAACTCCACTGTATAAAAAAATAAGATGTTTTTAAATGTACAGTAGTCTGGTTCTCCGAAATAGTAAGTATCACTCTTGTCATTTTCAACCTTCATTTACTTTGTTTTTATTCTATATTTGACTAGAGGGGAAGTTTGCTGTACAAACCACTTGTCATGACTGCTGTCAGAACAAGTACAGTGTTAAACTGTAGTTATTTAATTCCATGTGATTAAAATAGGACTGGGTCAGTTTGGGAAAGGCCTGTAGGCTATGGTTTTATTTAGAGGACCAAGATTAAACTCAAGTAAAATGGAAATGTCACACCGTCATGGAAGATGCTGCGGGAGTTGTGAGAAGGATAATATTATTGTGATGTGAAGTGATAATTCCGCCCTGTCCACCCTCATTATCCAGCAGCCTAGTGTATTTCTGGCTCGCAGCTGTATGTATGTGTGCATGTGTAAGTGTGTGTGTGTGTGTGCAGATGCCCTTTCGTTTCTCCATACACTCGCTGCGAATTCACACAACAGCAAACAAGGGGGAAAACATTTGGCATCTTTGCTTTTTATTGTTGTCAATGCTCCCAAATTGGGGCACAGGGAGGACACTGTGTTTTGGGGAGGGTGTAGAATGAAGGGTGTGTCCGTGACTGTGTGTGTGTGTGTGTGTGTTTGGACTTAAGAATATGTTTTTCTTGCATAAACACGAGTACACTCAGAATCAAAAGTAGTGCTCCACACCTCCACAGAGAGCAGCAATGACACCAAACTAAGCTGGAGCCTGCAACACAGCTGCAAAATAACAAAAGCCCCAACAAACAGCAACAACCTATCCAGATGCAACCCAGAGAAATTGAACAAGAGGATGATCTGGAGAGGCTCCACATTCATGCAGACCCCAGCAGGCTGAGATAAGGTATATTTTTGTCTGGCAAGATAAGCGAGAGAAAGCAAACATATTACAGGGCTCAAAATTCTATATCTATAGCTCCTTTTCGTGAGTCCAATAATTCATTCATTCATGGCCTCTGTTTCCTCTTCCTCGTGGAACATCTGCCTCATACATACATCACTGCACTGATAAAGATCGCAGACAGAATTGGTAATACACTGTGAATGGGAGACTGCGGCACTGATTAAATAACTTCGGTGGCACACTAAAATTGAAGCGGCACCCGGGATGAAAGGGGACTTATCGGGGGCTTTATTAAAGGCAGCGGAGGATGATTTTAGGTTTAGGGTGATGTACACAATTTAAGACACAATGTCCTGCAACACTGCCAAGGGATTTAAAAAGGAAAACAAAAATGGCTGTGTTGACCTCTGTCACCGTATTTCCCCCTACATACACATGAAGAACCATTATTCTATAAGTGCTGGGAATAAAAAGGAATCTAAGGTTAGGACATGTGAGGGACAATTTAAAAGTTTTTGTGGAGAGTACTTTGAAGTATCAGCTTTGCTCTTTAGTGTCTTACGTGTTTCCTCTAAATGAATGGTGAAATCTATATAGCAAATGTCTCCATTGTTTACTCAGTGACGCAAGCCCGGATGGACTTAATCTAGAACAGGAGAATTGGTACTGAAATCAAGTCATATTATCTCTCCTTAGTGGCAGATTCCTTTTCAGCTCCTATCAGTCTATCTGACACATTAAAGTTGCAGATGAGGACGCGGCTGACCAGTATCTAATCTAGCTGATAATGACTCTTTTAATCTGTCACATTGTTCCATTAGTTCACCTCTCTGCATATAAAACTCTACAGTCCTGTTAGGAGCCTTGGTTCAAAAAGCCTGTAATATTTTGAAGGTGACCCTAATAAATACTATTCCTAAATACTTTGTGTTCTCTGGGGGTCATTCCAGTCCTGAACGTGTTGGAAAATGAACTATATCTAACTATTTTATAATCATTTATGACCCTAAATGCAGTAGCAGTAATGTTCTTAATCACCAACTTTGGTTGCACATTTGATGAGGATGACAAAATCTGTCCATAAGGCATTGTTATTATGCCGTAAAAGGAAATATAGGATAAGTGTACAAATGCACAAACGTATAAAAAACAGCAAATATGTACCATTGTGGATAAGTATCAGTTTGTGTACTATAGAATAAGTAAAAGGTTTATATAGAATATGTGTAAACCAACATAACATTGGCTGTTTGTGAAAATGAAGCATCAGAGTTGAAAGCAAGGAAGTGCATGGTAGTTGTTTCTTGCAGAGTAATGCTTCCTTGGTTTGCAGTGTGTTGATTCCGCTATCAGGCAATTTATAAAATGTTTTAAAAATGTAATAACAGAAATCTAGTGTACGTTTTTGGGATCACTGGTAAGGAGCAGATAAATCCATTGGATTTAACTGTGTTCCACATTCTTCTGTCTTTGGAATCCATGCAAAGTAATGTCCTCATGTTTTTTTAATTTTTCTTAACAGGGAAAATAATGAAGTATCAAACTGATAAAACATCATTAAATATTTTGCCAGCACAGTTCATTTTAATTTGTGCGCACTTTAAAAGCTCTAGTACGCCAAGTCGTTTTTATTTATATAGGCCAGGACCACAAACAGGGCTGTGCAGTTTGTAGAGTATGTGACACCCTCTGACCTTTAACAAAGAATGCATGAATACATATTCAAATTAAGCACAGAACATGAAAAGTGAAGTGAAATGCTCATTATTTTCCATTGCAACATATAGAAATATGTGCTGTTTTGCCCATAAATGATTTTCAGCTGGAGGTTTAACAGGAATCTTTTCGGGACTATTCATCCTCTTTGTTTCGTACCGACGCAAGGTTCTGCTCAGTCCTTGACAAACCATTAAAGTTTAGATATTAAAATGCTATTCTTCCTTCCTAGATTTCACTCAGTTCAGATCTTATTTGCATGCGAGATAGCCCGGGTGGAATTTACCAGTGCAGTTAATCCACTCTGATGGTCTAACAGGGATTGTCTGCACAGTATCTCTGCAGCCAAATCATACAGTATGAAACTGCATCAAATGAACAGATGGCAGTGACACGAATTAAAAGCACAGAACAATAGTAGAATATAAACCAGAAATGACACCCAAAGTGGCTGTTGATTTATAGCCGTGGCGAGTTTGGTACTGGGCTTCCATGTATATTAGTGCTACAAATCTGGGTCCATTTAGCAGGGAGATGCTCATACATACATCACCGACTCCTGCTCCAAGCCAAGGTCAGTCCTTATTGCATCAATCTTTTCAACAGAGGCTACTCTACACAGCAGCAGTTTTGTAACTGTCGCAGCTGTAATGGAATCTTTTTTCTCGCGCTTCATCTTTCTCTTATCACATGAAATATATATTCAACTTCTCTTCTTTCCCTCATTCTCCTGATTCTTTTTATTTTATCTGTAAAACATTCCCGGAGACCTCATTCCTTTTCTGGGGGACACACTCCAAGAGGCACAGATTTTAACCCTTTAACGTCTTGATGTCAGCAGGGTCACTTTTGAATACGCAGACATAACAAAATAAAAATTTTAAACGCATTACGTAAACGTGGATTTGTCCCATTTATGGGATAACTTGAGTCAGTGACAAGGCATTTATTAAAACCCTTCCACTTCCCTCTGCCGTATATATTATTCACAAAGTCATTTCCCAGAGGTCTGAAAGACATGAAAGCACTTATATGCACTCCACTCAAAGTTCTTCTTTAAATAGGGCACTTTTAAACAAGAAACATCACTTTTCCTGAATTTTATCTTAAATTTCATTTATAAAAAAAAAAAAAAAAAAAAAAACACTCCTCAGTGTGCTGTGCCGCAACGGTCATAAAAAAGACAAGAGTCTGAGTTGCTGAAATGTGAAGTGCCAATTTAAGACATTCGTGCTGAGTCAGTTTCTGTTGTCCTGATTACTCATGCCACAGCCTCACATAGTACTTTAATAAATGAAGAAATAATAAAATCAATCATTTTAAATAGCACCGGACCGTTTACGGCGAAGGGAGGAAAAAAAGAGCAGACTTTTAATTGATGAACTTGACCTGCTTTTCCCTGATAACAAATTTCAT